>NC_064920.1:1197543408-1198168408 GCF_023897955.1 Schistocerca gregaria
GAGACAGCAAAGGACTTGGAAGAGCAGTTGAACGGAATGGACAGTGTCTTGAAAGGAGGATATACGATGAACATCAACAAAAGCAAAACGAGGATAATGGAATGTAGTCGAATTAAGTCGGGTGATGCTGAGGGTATTAGATTAGGAAATGAGACACTTTAAGTAGTAAAGGAGTTTTGCTATTTGGGGAGCAAAATAACTGATGATGGTCGAAGTAGAGAGGATATAAAATGTAGACTGGCAATGGCAAGGGAAGCGTTTCTGAAGAAGAGAAATTTGTTAACATCGAGTATAGATTTAAGTGTCAGGAAGTCGTTTCTGAAAGTATTTGTATGGAGTGTAGCCATGTATGGAAGTGAAACATGGACGATAAATAGTTTGGACAAGAAGAGAATAGAAGCTTTTGAAATGTGGTGCTACAGAAGAATGCTGAAGATTAGATGGGTAGATCACGTAACTAGTGAGGAGGTATTGAATAGAATCGGGGAGAAGAGGAGCTTGTCGCACAACTTGACTAGAAGAAGGGATCGGTTGGTAGGACATGTTCTGAGGCATCAAGGGATCACCAATTTAGTATTGGAGGGCAGCATGGAGGGTAAAAATCGTAGAGGGAGACCTAGAGATCACTACACTAAGCAGATTCAGAAGGATGTAGGTTGCAGTAGGTACTGGGAGATGAAGAAGCTTGCACAGGATAGAGTAGCATGGAGAGCTGCATCAAACCAGTCTCAGGACTGAAGACCACAACAACAACAACAACAACAACAACAACAAGAATTGATTGTTTTCATGATTATTAAATTTTGTACTTCTTGTAATGTGAAATCTCCAAGATCCTTATAGCTCACAAAACATGTAATTATTCTGTCATAAGCTCAGTTGTTGTACATTAAAGAAGCCAAAGGTCACTCTATAGCAATATTTTGCCATGTTATATTCGACTTAAGCCTCAATTCTGATGTATTACTGTTCTGAAAACTATTTATTTAGTAGATAATTATCAAATATTTAAAATAAAAGGTCTTCAGTAATAATTCAATATAGAACCAAAGAATATCGTTTAACACTTCTAGTGGTTTTTTCCTTAATTCGCTATTTATATACTACAGCCACATAATTTAATGTTTTGTGAGTCCACATAGATGTACAATCAGAAATGGCTAAACTCGAGCTGAACAGAGCTGATAAAATATTTTTTACATCTATCATTACCATTTCTTAATCGTAATTGATGGGGTCTTGACACAGCTGGAAGCATCTTTTTGCTTGCAAAGGCTGTCATGTTGGCAAAAGTTGGTCCACTACACTGATGTCTGCAAATCACACCGGAAGATCTCCTCACTGATGCAAAGGCAAAGGCTCCATGTCATACATGAAAGTGACGGCAAACATACATATTTCGTAACAATTTACTTATTACACTAACAGTAACAAAATCTACTAAACATGCATTGAAGTAAATGGTGTAATGAAGTGTACCATATATCATGACAGCAGCATAATTCATAATGGAGCAGTGTCAAAAGCTGAAACATTACAGGCTTCATCAGTCTATTTTCTAATTTAGTTGTGGCATCTTGGATTTAGACACAAATTATGTAAGGGAGAACTTAAGAACTGTTGAAACTTCCTGGCAGGTTGAAACTGTGTACGAGACTAAAACATGAAGCCAAAACCCTGCTTTTCATGGGTGACACTCTTAGGGAGTTGGCTGTCTAGGGATTACTCATGGCCTGCCCTCACAGCTAGCATTGCTCTCCAACTAGTACAACTGAAGCTTTGAGGACAGGTTGCAAGTAGTGTCTAGTTTGCTCAATCTGTAAAAGTGTCACCCATGAAAGAAATGTTACTGTAGCCAAAGTTGACACAGTTACATGTGCTATTCAGGGTCCTGTGTCCTAGGCACTTGGTTATGGCCATACTATTGAAAGTGTAATTTGTGAGAAACCTGAGTGAAAAAACAGTTTCTCATCCACTCTCAGTGAAATCAGCAACTGCAGTACTCCTGCTGTCCTGCTGTGTCTTCCAGAGAGGACCAGCCCCGTGGCAGCAACAGCAGAGCAGAGCAAAGCATCCCAACACTGTGTGGCGTCGTCTGGTCCGACATGACACTCCCACCTTCTTGTACACTTTCAGATGCAGTCTCCCCTCCTAGAGTTACAGTAGATGTTTCTGTATCTTCCTTGGTCCTTTACTCTGTCAATTTACAATATTTTCTACATTGAAGTTTGTTATGTATAACAATAAGTGCAACAACTGTTTCTAGTGGTCGGAATCTTTTAAACCTCCAAGTGATATTTCATTTTACAAGGCAATAAAACAAAACAAGCAGCACTATTTCTGTACATAGGGCGATATCATCCCTTCCAGGGAGGTGTTGTGCCAGAGAAATTGTGCAGTATTTTTCTCTCGAACTTGTATCATCTGCCTGGGGGCTTCAGAAAAGATTGCAGCAAGCTGAATTCACCCTTAAATTGGCTGTTTTAGCCCTTTGTTTTCTTGATCTGTTCTACCATACTGCAAAAAGAGTGTCAGTTGATATAATGTATGGACAGTTTTCCCTTTACCACACGGTGCCCTGCTCATCACTATTGATGCCACCTCCTTGTACACTAACATTCCTAATGCCCATGGCCTTACTGTTGTCGAACACTACCTTTCCAGATGCCCTATGGAATCCAAACCAACAACCTCCTTCCTAGTCTCCATGATCAACTATATCCTCACCCACAATTACTTCTCCTTTGAAGGCATTACCTACAAACAAATCCGCAGTAGGGCTATGGCACGCACACGGCACCATCCTATGCTAACCTATTCATGAGCCATCTAGAGGAACCCTTCCTAAAAACCCAGAATCCTAAACCCCTCACCTGGTTGATTCATTGATGACACATTTGCTATCTGATTTGAAGGTGAGGACACCTTATGCATATTCCTCCAGAACCTCAACAACTTCTCCCCCATTTGCTTCACCTGGTCCTACTCAAACCAACAAACCACCTTCCTAGATGTTGACCTTCACCTCAGAGATGGCTTCATCAGTACCCTGTCCATACCAAACCTACTAACCACCACCAATACCTCCACTTTGACAGCTGCCACCCATTCTATACCAAGAAGTCCCTTTTGTACAGCCTAGCCACCCGTGGTCGTCGCATCTGCAGTGATGAGCAGTCCCTCTCAAAATATACTGAGGGTCTCACTGAAGCCTTCACTGACCGTAATTATCCTCCAATCCTTGTACAAAAACAAATCTCACGTGCCTTATCTTTCCAGTCTCCCACTACCTCCCAAAGTGCCACAGTCCAGCCACAGAGGAACATTCCCCTTGTAACTCAGTACCATACGGGGCTGGAGTAACTGAATTACATTCTCCACCAGGGTTTTGGTTACCTCTTGTCATGCCCTGAAATGAGAAATGCCCTGTCCACTAACCTGCCCAACCCTCCTACCGTGGTATTCCGCCGTCCACCGAACCTACACAATATACTCGTCCATCCTTACACAACCCCTGCTCCCAATCCCTTACCTCATTGCTCATACCCCTGTAATAGACCTAGATGCAAGACCTGTCCCATACATCCTTCTACCACCACCTACTCCAGTCTGGTCACTTACATTACCTATCCCATCAAAGGGAGGGCTCCCTGTGAAACCAGTCGTGTGATTTACAAGCTAAGCTGCAACCTCTGTGCTGCATTGACTTCTCAATCAAGATGGCGCCGGGTAAATCCTCCTCGTGTAATGATGTCTCAATTTCCATAAAAAGTGATAGTGATATGTGCAAAATTTGTGTTAAAAAAGGTTAAGCGTGGTATCCTGTGTATCGATTGCAAGTCGTGGTACCACGATAAATGCGTAAAAGTGAATCTGAAGTATATAAAAGACGATCATGATTGGACATGCCTTCAGTGCCTTACGAGTGCCGCGAAAAACGAAACACTGTACACACTAAAATCAAAAGAAACAATAATAAGGGTTCTATCAGACGATTTAGTGACTATAACAACGAAATACCAAGAACTCCAGAAGAAATATCAAGAACTGGAAATAAAATACCAAGGATTGGAGCAAAATCATCGCCTAGCACAAGATGCCGTAAAAGATCTTTCTACGCAAAAAAAGTGGCGAGTGCCGATGCCGACTATAGCATGTAAACAAACAGTAAGTACAGCTTCGGTGATACCGCTATCAAATAAATACTTGGTTGTAGACGAAGACTGTAATAAAACCGCAAGCCTAGCACAAGATGTCGTAGAAGATCTTTCCACGCAAAAAACGTGGCGTGCGCCGACTAAAGCATGTAAACAAACAGTAAGTACAGCTTCGGTGATACCGCTATCAAATAAATACTTGGTTCTAGACGAAGACTGTAATAAAACAGCAAATAGGGATGAACCAGAATCAGTGACTAAACGTCCAATAAAGTGCACAGTCAGGAAAATTTTTACAACTAATAAAACAAGGAACTACAAAAAACGAGTTCTTGTGCTTGGAGATAGTCACGCCAAGAGAATCGCCGAGAAAATGAATGAATACAGTTCATCATTTACGGCCGCAGGAATAACTAAGCCAAGCGCGCCTTTGACCGAGATAACGAAAAACAGTAATTCACTAAATGAGTTATCTAAGAATGACACGGTCATAATCATGGGTGGAAGCAACGATGTATACCGAAACGAGGGTAAATTTGCCACACAATGTCTAAAAACAACACTACTAAACCTCAAAGTGCCGAATATCGTAGTCACAAGCATGCCTCATAGAAACGACCTGCAGGACAACTCAATCGTAAATTTGGAGCTTACAAAAATAAATAGACAATTTCGTAAAATATGCAAGTATTATCAAAACGCAACATTCTTTGAGCTTCCCAATTCAAGAGAACTGTTCACGAAACATGGTCAACACTATAACAGCGCTGGGAAGTCGTGCATTAGCAAAATGCTGACAAAACTAATACAAAAAGACGACCACGCTGTAAGAAATACAATTGCAATACAGCCAGTTTCTATCAAGGAAATACGAAAACACCTTAACAGCTGCATAACTAGTAAGTCAGTCGCAGCCACGGCATTAGTGCAGCCAGGATCATCACTTGAACAAGAAGAGGCAGCGCCAGAATCATCTTCAACAAAAACAGCGAGAAAATGTGAGGATCCAACGGAAGAAACAGTGGCCAGTCCATCAATCAGTAGGATAACCATAACACCCCATCACCAAAAGGATTTTTTAGACCAAGGCAAGAGAAATGTAAAGACTACAAGGTAAGCAGTGCTCAGTGCTTCTCAGTCTTCCACCAAAATATGCAATGCATAAGAAACAAAGTGCAACAATTAGAAGTGGAACTGCAGTCTATTGACAGCTCACTTGTTTGCTTAACAGAACATTGGTGTAACGGTTCAGAATTATCAAATGTAGCACTACATTCATACATTCTAGCCTGTCATTACAGTAGAAACACTATGAAATGTGGTGGATCATGCATATACGTGAAAGAGGGGATTATGTATAAAATTAGGAATGACGTCATGGCATTAACTCAAGATAAACACATAGAAATATCTGCTTTAGATATAAAAAACCTAGATGTATTCCAAAGACTAACAGTACTATGTATTTATCGTGCTCCCAGTGGTGACATGGACACATTCACTACAAAGTTAACCCAAGCATTAGATATGGTCTCCAGCCCCAAAGGCAAAATTATCATTTGTGGAGATCTAAACATTAACATGATGAACCCAGATATGTTGTACAATAATTTTCTGAACATTATGTATGCCTATGGTGTATCACCATTAATTAACACTGCCACTAGGATAACCAGACATTCAGCTTCAAGTATTGACCATATGCTAACAGACATAGAGAAAGATAGATGTGACGTTGTCATAGATGAACTTGGCATCGCAGACCATTCCAGTCAGTTATTAAAATTGGGTATAGAATTAGATAATAACACTAAAATACACAAGTACAGTAGGGTTTTCTCTAAGTCAAAAAGAGCTCTATTTGCTGCACTACTTAACAGTGAAACATGGGAGGAAGTGTACAGAGAACCTACTATAAATGGGAAGTTTTCAAAGTTTCTGTCAGTATTTAAATTCAGGTTTGAAGAAGTGTTCCCTAAAGTTCTAAGAATCACTAAATCATGCAACAACAACAGCTGGGTAACCAATGGGATAAGGAAATCTGCTGAAATGCTCAAGCACCTCAGCTCAATGAAAAACTACCGTAATGATTCAGTATTTCATAACTATTATCATAGATACAGAAAGATCTATAGAAAAGTATTGTTAGTGGCTAAAAGGTACCAAAATGACAAATTTATAGAAAAAGCCAGTAATAAAATCAAAGCAGCATGGAAAATCACCAAACAAGAAACTAATAGGAAAAAATTAAAGCCAGTAAACATACAGTTTCAGCACAATGATATCAAAATAAATGATCCCAAAAAACTAGCAAACTTTGCCAATCAATATTTCAGTAACATAGCTACCAGACTGCAACAGAAGTTCAACAAAACAAAGCAATCACAAACTCTGAACAAAATAGCACACACAATGATGCTACGACCAACCACAGCAGAAGAAGTATCCAATGTTGTGAGTAACCTAAAATGTAAAAATTCAACAGGCATAGATGAAATACCTGTGTGCTTACTGAAGGACTGCATAGACAACATCAAAGACCCATTAGTGCACATCATCAATGAATCCTTCTCCATGGGTTGCTTCCCAGAAATACTAAAGCATGCAAAAATCCTACCTATATATAAGAAAGGTGACCCAGAAATCATAGAAAACTACAGACCAATCTCATTACTGTCATCCTTTTCAAAAGTCATAGAGACCATAATGAAAAACAGGCTCATGGGGTACTTAACAAAGTTCAATCTTCTGAGTAAAGAGCAATTTGGTGTCCGGGCTGGCAAAAGCACAAATTCAGCTGTAGCTCACTTCTCAAATGTTATCCTCGAAGCACTAGACAAAGGAGACCACATAACAGGGATCTTCCTTGATTTGACCAAAGCATTTGACACGGTAGACCACACAATTTTGCTAAACAAACTAAATGCACTAGGAGTAAGAGGAGTAACAAACATGTGGTTTCATTCATACCTGCAAAACAGGGTCCAACAGGTGGAGATCACTCAAACCAACTCCAATCACACCTTTTCACACCTTTCAAACCCAGAATACATCAACATAGGAGTCCCCCAGGGAAGTGTGCTGGGCCCAATCCTCTTTTTAATATACATAAATGATTTTCCACAAAGTGTCAAACATGGTGAATCAGTACTGTTTGCTGATGACAGTAACACCCTAATCAAAGCTGAGTCGCCAAGTGCACTCAATGAAAAAGCTGAGGAAACACTTAAGCATGTATGCCAATGGATAGAGACTAATAAATTAACCCTAAATGTAAAAAAAACCAACAGTATTAGCTTCCACTTAAACAGAAAACCGAACAGTAGCAAGCTAAAAGTTAATGACGAGCACATAAAATGTGTACCATCAACAAAATTTTTAGGCATGCATGTCGACTCTCAACTAAATTGGACCAAGCACACTGCGGTACTTGGAAAGCGAATAGCTTCAGCATGCTATGCACTTAGGATTATAAATTCAGTGTGTAGTAGCTGGTGTACTAGAACTGCATATTTTGCGTATGTCCACTCTATAATTAGTTATGGCATAACCTTCTGGGGATCAACAGAGCAGAACAGACAAACAATATTTAAGTTGCAAAAACGGGCCGTACGAATCATAACAAAATGTAGCAGTAGATCCCATTGCACAGAGTTATTTAAATCTTTGGGTATATTGACAGTTCCGTGTGAATACATTTTGCAGACAGTAATATACATAAAAAGACACATTGACCAGTTCCGTGTGAATACATTTTGCAGACAGTAATATACATAAAAAGACACATTGACCAGTTCCCGATAAACAGTTCCATACATGCACATGACACCAGACACAGACAACACTTGCACCTCTATAGGAAAAACAAATCAAAAACTCAAAATAGCATGTTATATAATGGAATTAAATTATACAATAAACTTCCACAAGGGATCAAAGACATAAGCAAAATAGATAACCTGAGGAAATCGCTAAAAAAATATCTCTCGGAAAAGTGCTTTTATACTGTCAATGATTACTTGAGATGATGTGAATGTACAGAAATATGTAAAAAATAGCAACTGTGTCATTACGTGGTTTAAAAAATGAATCTTGTCATAATATTCATGAATTCCGATTGTGACAATTATAAATTTGTGTACCTATTGTATATACTCATGTTGACAACATCCATACAATCCTGATTGTCTACGGATGAATAAATAAATAAATAAATAAATAAATAAAAAATAAATAAATTCTATGTAGGCATGACAACCAACAAGCTGTCTGTCTGCATGAACAGCCACCGACAAACTGTGGCCAAGAAACAAGTGGACCACCCTGTTGCTGAACACGCTGCCAAACATGATATCCCTCATCTCAATTACTGCTTCACAACCTGTTCCATATGGATCCTTCCCACCAACACCAACTTTTCTGAATTGTGCAGGTGGGAACTTTCCCTGCAATACAGCCTACATTCCCGTAACCCTCCTGGCCTCAACCTTCATTAGTCACTGTCCTCACCCATCCAGCCCCCCCCCCCCCCCCACTGTTCCCATTCCAGCACTACACAGCTGTCATTTCACCACCACACCCAGTCTTTTATTTCTCTCCTTTCTGCTACTTACCCCCTCCCTCCTCCGCACCTTCTCTCCTGCCCTCTGTCTAAACTGCAACACTTAACTGTCTGCCACTCCCACCATACTATCCCTCCCCCTCTCTGCTCCAGCCGCCTACTCACCCCACCCAGTCGCCACTACCATCATGCACTGGTGTTGCTGTTGGCAGTCTGGTCTCAGCTCTCTGAGACTGCAGATGTGTGTGCAAGTTGCATTTATGTGAGTGCATTTGTGTGTGTGTGTGTGTGTGTGTGTGTGTGTATGTGTGTGTGTGTGTGTGTGTGTGTGTGTGTGTATTTGTGTCTACTGCTGACAAAGGCATTAATGGCCAAAAGCTTTAATTGTGTGAATCTTTTTATTTTGCCTATCGTGACTCAGCATCTCCGCTATATGGTGGGTAGCAACTTAGCAACTTTCCTTCTCTGGTATTGTTACATTCCAGCCTGGATTTTCCATTGTTTAATTAATTCATTAATTTTATTTTTCAGTCCGTGAATATTTTGATGCAAAAAAGATAGCTGACATTTCACTTTGACTGAGTTAAATTGGCTAGAGTTGAAATTTCTGCTGATTGTTGAAAATTCTTAACCAATAGTTGTTTATGCTGATGTAATAAGCTAGAATTATGTTTTGTGGTTTCTTTCTCAAACTGAAGGTTTGTCTCAGTTCTAACCTCTCTTAAAACTTTGTTTCTTTCTGTCCTCCCTACCCTAAAAAAGTGTCTTTTCTGAACCCTATAACCACTGGTATTTTATCACTCATGACAGTGCCTCCCCCTTTAACTTTCATGCTATTTTCTCAGCCAGTTTACCCTTCCCTTTCCAGTTGAGGTGAAGGCCACACCTAGTATAATCCCAGCTATTGAGAGAATCACCAGGAACCACACCAACATGTGACCCTTCACCCAACATAAGCAGCTGTTCCAACTACAAATTAACTCTCTTGATAGAAGAGTTCAAATAAGGATGGTCACGGCGCCCAAGAACAGATACAAACTCAACACTAGTATGCTTTGATGCTGATGCAATCTTTTCCCTGGTCACACTTTATAATGTACCCAGGATATCTGTCAATACTATTGCCTGGCCCACCCACTATAACCAGGGCATCTTCATTAGCGAAATTTTTGCAAAGTGATCCTAAATCCTCTGTCACGTGCTCCAGACCAGCACTATGTTTAAAAAAAATTGGTGACCTTGTATTCTGATCCTTGTTCATCCTGCAAAAGTTGGCCAACACCTCTTCCATGGGAACTACCTAACAACAACACTTTCTTTCTCTTTACTGATTTCCCTACAATCTTACTTTTCAATTTTCTGCTGAAAGTTTGTTGTGCCCTGTCCACACTTGCAACTGCTTGAGGCTCACCAGCTTCTAACTGAAGCAACAGGTCAAATCTATTTTTCACATTAACCACGAAGCTGTCAGACAAAGTTCCAGGCTTGTTCCTCCTGTTGTCTGTTGCCACTTCCCACCTCTCTTTACCCTTCTCCCTCCTTAACCTCTCAAGATCTCCCCTGGCCTTGTCTAACTCAGCCTGAAGGGCGGCAGTTTTCCTCTCCTGTTCTAGTATCTTCCTATCTCTACTACATATCCTACAAAACCACTGATGAGTCTCATTTACTTCCCCTATTCCCATGCCACTACAGTCATCCACATGGAAAAAACTACAGCACCCATCATCAAAGCCACAACCTAACAATTCTATGGCAAGTCAAGCACTTTTCACTCATGATAAACGTAATAGTTTATTAAGAATAAGTCAGTTAAGTTACACAGATAAACACGAAAATATGCATCCACAAATTTGGCCTATACACTACTGTATATAAACAAAAACAACAGTGCAAAGTTTCTGAAACAACAACTTAAACTTTACGCTATTTTCCAGAAATGTGAATTAAATAATGAAGAGGTGTGCTACAGTTAAATTGCTGGATAGGGTAAAGAACAATTAAACGAAATTCTATAGATTTGCTGCGGCAAAACATAAAAAGAAAATGCGACTGTAGCCCGGCTGTACGATCTTTTTCACGTTTTCTGCTATATTACATACAGAAAAATGAAACCTTTAATGGTATGCTTAAAAAGCACACTAACACACCTATTTACCATGTAATCAGTACTAAACTAAATGTTTTTATAATCTAAAATGACTTACCTTTACGAGAACACCAAAACTTGCGCTAGTCGCCTGGCTGCAGGGCTGCTGTCCAAGAAATCTTAGAGGTTTTGTTATACTTTGTCAAATTTAGAAAATACTGCGGTCTTTTCTTACTAGGGAGGCTATTTACTCCAAACACCACGTGACCCCATTTAAAGTGTCATACGAGGATCAGTGGGAGCCAAATGACCTAGTAATTTCTTCTATGGACCTGCATTATGATTTCAGAAATAAATTTTTTCACAGTTTTATATTTAAGTTGTCTTCTGGTGGTAATCATCATAATCTTGGCCAATGGGACAATTTATCAGTGTTAAAAAGTAGGAAAGGAAAAGCATATGGTTTGTTGGGATACATAATGTGTCAAAATAGGAAAAAAAAGCAGAACTTACTACAATGAATCTGCTTCTGTACAGCTTATTTCACTGTTAGTTGTATTCATGATCCACGATTCATAATTTCAATCTTTTCTATGATATGGAGCGTGTTAGTTAGTTTATAAATGTATAAAATTGTTGAGGCTTTCATGACAACTTATTGACAAATAGTCTTTTGGCTTCTCTGGTTCTCTGGCCAACATTTGAAGATTTTTCTGACATTCACCAGCACAAGTGGCTGGCATTGTCAAAGCTTCACACTCCATTGCTGGTGATGGACTGGAGTCGAGCTTGTGGTGACAGATTGTATTTATCAGGTGCACCAATGTCCGAGGCCATTTCTGTCATTCTCCCGTTGCTCCCTGCAAAGGTCACTCACTGCAGCATGAAAATCCAGGAGCTGTTCACCATGAGGCTTTCATCTCTCTTGTTGAGGGCATAACTGCAGCGGAAATGACCACAGAAAAGCCACTGGATGTTGCAGCTGCAAGCTCAACTCCAGTCCACCACCAAGCAATGGAGAGTGAAGTTTGACGATGCCAGCCACTCTTGCTGGTGAAACGTCGGAAAAATCATCAAACAAATGTCAGCCAAATAACCTGAGACAGAAGCCAACAGGCTGTTTGTCAGTTTGCAAATGTATTAATCTTTATAAGTAAAGAATATAGTAAAATGCTCATGGTTCCAGAATGAGATTTTCACTCTGCAGCAGAGTGTGCGCTAATATGAAACTTCCTGGCAGATTAAAACTGTGTGCCAGGCCGAGACTCGAACTCGGGACCTTTGCCTTTCGCGGGCAAGTGCTCTACCAACTGAGCTACCCAAGCACGACTCACGCCCCATCCTCTCAGCTTTACTTCTGCCAGTACTTCGCCTCCTACCTTCCAAACTTTACAGAAGCTCTCCTGCGAACCTTGCAGAGCACTTGCCCATGAAAGGCAAAGGTCTCGAGTTTGAGTCTCATCCTGGCACACAGTTTTAATCTGCCAGGAAGTTTCATGCTAATGATTGTCTTTAACATTGCTCTGAAGCTATTTTTATTTTTTATTTTTTTCTGATCAAAAGTACCCAAACACATATTAGTGGCCATTAATGTGGGGAATGTCCACTGTGTAGTGTATGAAGTCTGTGATTTGGAGTAATGAATTGTGCTGTACTCTGTGACAATCTAATGGAATCCTCAAGACCCAAAACAAGGGAAGGTGGTGATAGTGGACACTGGAGTCTGGATCAAAGTTGGTGTTCTAACTCATCCCAAAGGTCTTTCATTGATTTAAGGTCCACTCTCTTGGCAGGCCAGTCTGTTTCAGGGATGTTATTATCCACAAACCATGGCCTGACACATACTGCTTTATGAGAGGGTTCATCATCATGCTGATACACTCATCATCTCTGAACTGTTCTTCTGTTGTACACAGTGCACAATGGTGTAAAATACGTTCATGTCCTTCCCCTTTTATTATTGTGTTACGCACAGCCGGCCGGAGTGGCCGAGTGGTTCTAGACGCTACAGTCTGGAACCGCGCGACCACTATGGTCGCAGGTTCGAATCCTGCCTCAGGCATGTATGTGTGTGTTGTCCTTAGGTTAGTTAGATTTAAGTAGTTCTAAGTTCTAGGAGACTGATGACCTCAGAAGTTAAGTCCCAGAGTGCTCAGAGCCATTTGAACCATTTGTTAAGCACAATAAGGAGACCACACCCTAACAACAAAAGACACCCCCATACCACAACACTACCTCCTCTGCACTTCACTGTGGGCACAATACATGATGGCAGCTAATGTTCTACTCACATTCGCAAAACTCGTTCCCTTCCATTGGATTGCTACAGGGAACAGCATGACTCATCACTGCAAGTCACTCATTTACAGTGATCCATTGTTCAGTGGGGTTGCTCTTTACACGACCTCAATTGTCACTTAGCATTGACTACAGAAGTGTGTATTGTACCTCATTCTTTTTAACTCCCTACACATAGTCACTGTGCTCGCTGTACTGCTAATAGCACTTTCTAACTCATAAGTAATTGAAACTTCCTGGCAGTAATTTCTTACACTGATTTCATGAGATTTTTTGCAACCACACTCCACAATGTACAACTGTCCCTGTCTGTGAATATACAACTTCTGTCTGGTCTTTCGACTGTGGATGTTTCTTCAAATTTCCACTTCACAATCACATCACAGTCACTTCACCAACAATCATCTTGAGCAGTTTTATAAGGCGACAACCAACAACCAGCCCACATTTGAAGTCACTGAGCTCTTCTGACCAACTCTGCTCTGCTGTTACTGCTTCTCTACTGAGATGAATATTGTGGTTGTTTTTGAACTGTGGTTGATTGTTCACAGTTTTTTTTAATTTTTGTGTAATAGTGTTTAGCACAGTTTCATAACAAGTTATTGAAATCTAAATAGTGCAACATACTGCCTGTCTTCATGCAATCAGTCTTTTGGACAATGATGTGGCCTGATGTATGTACAGACTGAATGGATTCTCATATGTTTATCTCACTGATATTGGAAGTCCTTCTGTATCTTATCTGTGTTAAGTGGCTAGTGATAAACATGTGACACTTTATTGTGGCACAGTCAACAGAAAAAGCTTTCAGGTATGAGATACAACTATTTACTTAGTATACTTCTTTATGACAGCTAAGAATTTCTTTCATAATGGTCACGTTGCACATATAGTGATGTACAAGTTTTATTGCAAGGTTGCAAGGCCCAAGAAAAGAATTGCCTGAATCATAATTGTCTTCATAAACTTATTAAGTTTCATTTGATGTGATCTGTCTGTCTCTTCCGTATACTTTATCTTGTAGTTCAAAGCTTTATTTTTTAAAATTCATGTACATAATACAAAAACTGTGCATTTCTCCATAACATATATTATACTCCATTTCTATAGGACTATTCAGGTCATACGTTACTTCTGTAAATATGCTTCCAATGAAAATAACTGTGAATGTTAATCACAGAATGAATTATTAATGAGCTTAACAGATTTTTTAGCTGTTGTCCAGAACGGTTTTATTTAGTTCAGTTGTTTTTTGATGTTAATTTTGATGTGCTGTGGTTACTTAATTGCTGTTGCTTGCTTTTTTTCATTTCCTTTCTGTGACAAGACAACTGCCAGAACATGCACTCTTCACATATAGGTCACAAATAAAATCATTAGATTATTATAGGCAAGTGGAGAGCATATACTTCCCATTCAGTGAAGCAGCTGGGTCATGCCAACACAACTGATGAGGCTCACAAGTAAATAACAATCCATATACTCCAATCTACCATTCTTTCATGCAAAATGTCACGCATAGTCTTTCCTTGCATGCTTAACAAAGACTGAATGATCAGTTTGAAGATGGATACAGTTAACATCTGTATATTCTTTACTGTTACATGAAATACACCTAAAATATAGCATACATGTTGCTTACTGTTAAAATATAAATCTTAATTTATAAATAATAAACGAATAATTATGAACTTTGCACAAATGTAGGATTTTCCATAGCCATAAATACTCAAACTGTATTACATCAGCAATATTATGCATACAATTGAGGTTTAACAAAGAGAATTCTATGGGATTAGCCCACTACTGAGCCTGCATTTATTGAGAATCTCTCATCCAATGCAAAGTCCCAAGCAACTGGAAAAAAAGTGTAGGTGACTCTTGTATATAAGAAGGGTAAAAGAACAGACCTGCAAAATTACAGACCAATCTCCCTAACACTGGTTTGTTGCCAAAGTCTTGAGCATATATCAGTTTCAGTATAGTAAAATTTTCTTGTGACCAAGATGCTTATATCCACAAATCAGCATAGTTTCAGAAAAAATTAATTATGTGAAACTCAGCTTGCCCTTTTCTCGTGTGATATGCTGTAAATGATTTATGAAGGGCAACAGGTAGATTCCATATTTCTAGTTTTTGAGAAAGCATTTGACACAGTGACCCACTGCAGACTGTTAATGAATATACAAGTGAACTGATGTGATAAAATATTATGAGCACTGCCCATCGCAAGACTGGGTGCCTTCTGGTGGTGTTGTGGGCACACGAGACCATAAGAAAAGAATGTAAGCAAAAGAGAGACAGATGGATGGTCTTTATATTGTAGATATGGGCTGCAAATGTGGAAATCCACTGGTATAAGCTGTTCTGACAAAGGACACATTGCTGTGGCACTGTGGCTGAAAATGAGAATCTGTAAAACAGTGAAGCCTGTTACCTGTTGGTGTACTGCTGTTGTGAGCACCTATGGAAACTGGTTGAAGGATGGTGGAATACTGAGTAGGCTATATGGTGTTGGATGGCCACGTCTCATCACGAAACGTAGTGGCTGGAGGATCTCCCACAGTGAAATCCAGAATAAGCAGTAATCTGTGGCAGGTCTGATGACAAAGAATACAGCAGGTGCAGGCATAGGTGTTTTGGAGCGCATGGGCACAGCATCACTGAGTTTTTCACTGTGGATCAATAGAAACATGTTGCTTGTAGAATGAATTGCATTTCTTGCTACACAAGGTAGATGGTTGCAACCGTATAATCTGTCATCTAGGCAAATGGCTGCACAAAACATGCACCGCACCACAGATGCAAGCTAATGAGGGCATAATTATATTATGGAGTACATACAGTTGGGATTCCATGGTATCTATGGTGGTAATCAAAGACATCATGACAACAGTAAACTACGTGAGTGTTATTGTGGACCACCTGCCTCACTTGATGCTTGAAGACTCCCCCTACAGTGATGAATGTTCCAGCAGGATAGTTGTTCATGTTGCAATGACATAATCATGCAACAGTGGTTCGAGATGCATTTTAATGCACACTATTAAACGGGTAGTCATAATGTTTTGGCTCATCGGTGTATATGGAATAGGTTCTCAGATATGTGAGTGTCTCGAAGATTTCTTAAGTAATAATACTCATTATGTTGACCTTGATGGCAAGTTTTCATCAGAGATAACGGTATCATCAGGACTACACCAGGGAAGTGTGATAGGACCACTATTGTTTTCTACATACATAACTTATGTGGCAAACATGGTGGGCAGCATTCTGCAGTTGTTTGCTGGTGATGCTGTGGTGTACAGAAAGGTGTTGAAGTTGAGTAACTTAGGAGGTTACCAGATAACTTCTACCAAGACGAATGACAGCTAGCTCTAATGCAGAAAAAGGTAAGATAATGCGGATGAGTAGGAACAATGAACCATAATGTTCTGGATATAGAATTAGTATGTCCTGCTTGACACAGTCATGTCATTTAAAAATCTGGGCATAGCAGTGCAAAGTGATATGAAATGGAATGAACATATGGGGATTGTGGTAAGGAAGGTGAATGGTCAACTTTGGTTTATTGGGAGAATTTTAGGAAAGTGTGATTCATCTGTAAAGGAGATTATATAGAAGACACTAGTGCAACTTATCCTTGGTGCTGCTTGACTGTTTAGGATTTGTACCAAGTCAGATTAAAGGGTGGCATTGAGGCAGTTCAGAGGCAGGCTGCCAGATTTGTTACTGGTACGTTTGAACAGCAGACAAGTTGATGGAGATGCTTCAGGAACTGAAATGGGAAACCTTGCGGAGAAGGCAATATTTTCTTTGATTTAGAGAAGTGGCATCTGAAGCTGACTGCAGAATTGTTCTACTGCCACCAACAGTCATTTCATGTAAGGCAACAAAGATGAGACGTAGGGCTGATACGGTGGTGTGTAGACAGTCATTTTTCCTGTGCTCTATTTGCAAGTGGAACAGGAAAGGAAATGACTAGTTGTGCTAAGGGGTACCCTCTGCCATCCACCGCAAGGTGACTTCTGGAAGCAGACGTATATATAGATGCAGATGTAATTTGCAAAGTCATGAGCACATCAGATCTAAATCGAAGTTAGTTAACTGTCCATATTAATGAAATATTATTGATATTTATAGTTGAGAATTTCATTTATGTTAAATTCTATATTTTTAAAATTTGTTTTTTGTAAATGATTTCAGAAATACATAAAAGCTCCCCACAACAGTATAAAATGCGCACATTTGTAAATATTACTACTGGTACTCTGCTGTTCATTGTACTGGCAGTTCTGCTTGGTATCTGTGAGGGACAGATGAATGTTGAATCTAGAGTCGAGTCAATGGATGATACAGATATGACAGACACTACAATTGAGTCAACTTCTGAGATGACTACCATAGACACCACAACAAGTGATGTGACTACCATAGACAGCACAACAAGTGACCCAACTACAGCTTCAGGGACATCTGGATCAACACCACGGTCAGAGAATACCTTACTCATTCATTTCATTAGCGATCTGCAGTACAATATACTTCCTGTTGATAGCGAAATGGACCTATGCCAGGTTACAACAGGAGTAATATCTGAAGGTAAGCACTAATTTACACTTATATGAATAACATGCCTGTTGATTGGTTGTTATTACTTCTCTTTATAATCATTCAACATGCACTGTAGACACACATATATACATTTTGAATCATCATTCATTCAAATTAATTGGTTTGGTTCTCCAGTTTTCATGCCCTACACTGATTTCTTCACCTTCGAATTTACAATATCCTCAGAATTATCAATACATGGTGTTCAATGTTATGATCTGTCTTACACTTCATCCCCTGGTGTTTTGGATTTCTTTGTATCTATAACACCACTTGCTTGTTTTTTTAATCCCTCATTGTTTTTACAACTCATTTTCTTCTCACTGAGTGATGTTTAACATCTTTATCACCACATTTCAAACATTTTTTCTTTAATACGCTGTCCTCTTTAGGTCTCATTATCAAAAATGATCTTAGGAGATATGGAAAGAGAACTTTCACAGGACACCAACAGTACTCAATAGTGAAAAAAAGAGAACTTGACAGAGAATGGATAAAATGTACAATGTTAATAAATTCACTGACAATATAATAAAATTTATAAAATATAAACTAGAAAATGGCTTTATCTGTTTGGATAACTTCATGAAACAGGGGCATGTTAATTTTTTTTTAAAAATCTGCAGTTAGCTTTTTTGCAATATTTCAAAGAAACTGTAGGAAAAACACTGAGATGTACATTTCTTTCTCTTCTGACATCCACAAAGAGGATTAAATTTGATATCTATTCATTGTAACTGGAAAAAAAGGTGAACAATCATTGGTATGCACAGTAGTTGTTAGCTTTTAGCTGGATTAAATCTTCTAATTGTAGACTGGATACAACTTAGTATTGTGTCAACACATGGATCCTTGTCATCGTGTGGTATGAGTAAACTGGCACTCCTTTCTGGCTTCCCCCAAGCTATCCATCTTTTTGTTCAGAGAAGGGAACTAAGAGTTCTGAAAACCAGGAATAGCATTTTCCCTAGTTTTCTTCCCATTTGTTGGTGGCACATGAAATTTCACATCCTGAAGGCAAATACTAGCCAGCCATTCTGCGTGTCTGTAATTTTACAGTTTTCTCATGTGAAGTCTCTTTTCAATACAATCAGTACATTAAAGAAAGGGACCTCTCACTCCCTACCCAACCACTGCTTGCCTTTCATGCCCCTCAACTCTTATAACTGCCATCTGGTTTCTGTACAAATTGTAAATAGCCTTTCGCTCCCTGTATTTTACCTCTGCCACCTTTAGAATTTGAAAGAGAGTATTCCAGTCAACATTGTCAAAAGCTTTCTCTAAGTCTACAAATGCTAGAAACGTAGGTTTGCCTTTCCTTAATCTTTCTTCTAAGATAAGTCGTAAGGTCAGTATTGCCTCACGTGTTCCAATATTTCTACGGAATCCAAACTGATCTTCCCCAAGGTTGGCTTCTACCAGTTTTTCCATTCGTCTGTAGAGAATTCGCGTTAGTATTTTTGCAGCTGTGACTTATTAAACTGATAGTTCGGTAATTTTCACATCTGTCAACACCTGCTTTCTTTGGGATTGGAATTATTATATTCTTCTTGAAGTCTGAGGGCATTTCGCCTGTCTCATACATCTTGCTCACCAGATGGTAGAGTTTTGTCAGGACTGGCTCTCCCAAGGCCATCAGTAGTTCTAATGGAATGTTGTCTGCTCCCGGGGACTTGTTTCAACTTAGGTTTTTCAGTGCTCTGTCAAACTCTCCATGCAGTATCGTATCTCCCATTTCATCTTCCTCTACATCCTCTTCCATTACAGGGATGTTATTGTCATGTAACCACCCCAACGCAGGCTGTGCATTAAGAACAGGTGCTCGATCCTGTTGAAAAATGCAATCACCATCCCCGAATTGCTCTTCAACAGCGGGAAGCAAGAAGGTGCTTAAAACATGAATTTAGGCCTGTGCTGTGATAATGCCATGCAAAACAACAAGGGGTGTAAGCCCCCTCCATGAAAAACACAACCACACCGTAACACCACTGCCTCCAAATTTTATGTTGGCACTACACATGCTGGCAGATGACGTTCACCAGGCAGTCACCATTCCCACACCCTGCAATCAGATCATCACATTGTGTACCATGATTTGTCACTCCATACAATGTTTTTCCACTGTTCAATAATCCAATGTTTACGCTCCTTACACCAAGCAAGGCAACGTTTGCCATTTACTGGCGTGATGTGTGGCTTAACAGCAGCTGCTCGACTATGAAATCCAAGTTTTCTCACCTCACACCTAACTGTCATAGTATTTGCAGTGGATCCTGATACAGTTTGGAATTCCTGTGTGATTGTCTGGATAGATGTCTGCCAATTATACATTATGACCCTCTTCAACTGTCCGCCGTCTCTGTCAGTCAACAGACAAGGTCGGCCTGTACACTTATGCTTTATGTGTCCCTTCATGTTTCCACTTCACTACCACATCAGAAACAGTGGACCTAGTGATGTTTAGGAATGTGGAAATCTTGCGTACAGACATATGACAAAAGTGACATCCAATCAACTGGCTACGTTCGAAGACCGTGAGTTCCACAGAGCACCCCACTCTGTTCTCTCATGATGTCTGACTACTGACGTCACTGATATGGAGCACCTGGTAGTAGGTGGCAGCATAATGCACCTAATATGAAAAACTTATATTTTTGGGGTTGTCCGGATACTTTTGATCACATAGTGTAGGTGCAGGAGGAGCATAGGGTCTGACAAGAATATTGCAGAGATTAGGAGGGCAACAAAAAGCTATTCTACGTATTGTGGGCAAAATTTCAGACAGAATGGATCTCATTTCAGAGCATGGCTTTAGGAAGTCATGGCCTTATCATACTGGCTGATTAAAACATTCAAGACCAGGATAATACTGAGTGGCAAGTGGTGTGCCCTGAAGTTGTTTTTTGGAGGGATCAGCAGTACCAGGATTGGCCGTGATGACCCAGGAAATCTGCTTTTGAACTAGGCAGTTGGGATAGTTATGTCCAGGGCAAGGGCTGGTGTGAGAGTGGTGGTGTATTGCTGTAAAGAGTCTGCATCCAAATACGTTTGCCTCAAATGCAAAGGCTATATGGGAGGGAACATTTGACATGGAAAGGATGGCAACCATCAGAATGTAAGTACTGTTGTTTGTTAGTAGGTTTAATGTGAGCAGAAGTGTGTAGCTGGCCTTTGATGAGGATGAGATCAACATCTAGGAAAGTGGCAAGGGATTCAGAAGAGGGCCATGTGAAATTTAATTTCGAGGTGAGCCTCACCATGAGTCCATATGATAAAGATGTCATCAACGTAGACTTATGGATCCCAGAAAAGTCCCCTCTAGACAACCCATGAAAAGGTAGCATAGGAAGAAGCCATCCTGGTTCCCATGACTGTGCCTCTGCTCTGTTTGTGCCTGTATGTCTGCTTCTCAAAGATGAAGTAGTTGTTGGTAAGTATAAAGTTGATTAAGGTGAGTAGGAAGGATGTCATAAGTTTGAAATCAGCTGGACATTGTTGTTAAATTCAATCAAGAAAGAATAACATACTCTCCCAGATGTTATTCAATCTGTATATTGAACAAGCAGTAAAGGAAACAAAAGAAAAATTCGGAGTAGGTATTAAAATCCATGGAGAAGAAATAAAAACTTTGAGGTTGACCGATGACATTGTAATTCTATCAGAGACAGCAAAGGACTTGGAAGAGCAGTTGAACGGAATGGACAGTGTCTTGAAAGGAGGATATAAGATGAACATCAACAAAAGCAAAACGAGGATAATGGAATGTAGTCAAATTAAGTCGGATGATGCTGAGGGAATTAGATTAGGGAATGAGACACTTAAAGTAGTAAAGGAGTTTTGCTATTTGAGGAGCAAAATAACTGATGATGGTCGAAGTAGAGAGGATATAAAATGTAGACTGGCAATGGCAAGGAAAGCGTTTCTGAAGAAGAGAAATTTGTTAACATCGAGTATAGATTTAAGTGTCAGGAAGTCGTTTCTGAAAGTATTTGTATGGAGTGCAGCCATGTATGGAAGTGAAACATGGACGATTACTAGTTTGCACAAGAAGAGAATAGAAGCTTTCGAAATGTGGTGCTACAGAAGAATGCTGAAGATTAGATGGGTAGATCACATAACTAATGAGGAAGTATTGAATAGGATTGGGTAGAAGAGAAGTTTGTGGCACAACTTGACCAGAAGAAGGGATCGGTTGGTAGGACATGTTCTGAGGCATCAAGGTATCACCAATTTAGTATTGGAGGGCAGCGTGAAGGGGAAAGATCGTAGAGGGAGACCTAGAGAGCACTACACTAAGCAGATTCAGAAGGATGTGGGTTGCAGTAAGTACTGGGAGATGAAGAAGCTTGCATGGGATAGGGTAGCATGGAGAGCGGCATCAAACCAGTCTCAGGACTGAAGACCACAACAACAGCAATGGATGGCCTGCACAAAGTGATAACCTGCATCCTATAGAACACCTTTGCGATGTTTTGGAATGCCATCAATACCTCTCCTCAGTGCAGCACTCTGTGAAGAATGGGCTGCCATTCCCCACGAAACCTTCCAGCACCTGATTGAATGTATGCCTGTGAGAGTGGGAGGTGCCATCAAGGCTAAGGGTGGGACAACACCATGTTGAATTCCAGCATTATCAATGGAGGGAGCCTCGAACTTGTAAGTCAGCCAGGTGTCCGGAAACTTTTGATCACATAATGTGTAACCATTCCCCCTGCACGACTTGCACTATGCACCCTCCTACCACCACCTATTTCAGCCCTGTAACTGGCAAAACATATACTATCAAAGAGAGAGCCACCTGTGAAATGGCACATGTTGTACACGAGTTATGTGAACACTGTTACTGCCTTTTACATAGCATTACTACCATCCAGTTATGAGTCAGGATGAATGGGCATAGGCAGAGGGTGTATGCTGGCAAAAAATAATATCCTGTTGCAGAGCATCCTCTACAACATGACAGTCATGACATACAACATGGCCTGGGTGCCTGTTTCACCACATGCACCATCTGGATCCTTCCCCCAGACACCAGTTTCTCAGAACTCCACAGGTGGGGACTAGCCCTACAACTTGTTGGTGGCTCTCGCCGCTCACTTGGCCTTAATTTACATTAATTCCTTCTGTCTCATCATTTTGTCACAGTATCTACTTCTTCCTTCACTCCGTTTTAGTTTTGTACATCTTTCAGTTTCTTATCTGTCTATTTTTTGCTGTTCCACTCCCACCTCTGTTATGTTCAATGCATTTAGCTTTTTGCTTTTATTAACTAGTACATGATGTTTTAGTAGTAATCTCTGTCTTGTATATTACCCTGTCTTCCACCTTCAAGCTCTCAGGTTTTCAAATCTCGTCTGGTGCAGTCTCTGACAATCGATCTTTCCTTCTCATCCTGTCCAGTAAGTCTCCCATGAACCATACTCCTGGGTGCTTTTCAACTCCACTCTCTTTTCTAGATCTCTGCAGTTCTTTTCCTTCATCCCTGTTCCTTCCACTTCAGTTCGTGTGCCTGAAGAAGGAGCCACTGGCTCCAAAAGCTTGCCTAATTACGAGGATTGGAACTTAAATAGTGGCAACTATTTATTCACAACTGGCAAAAAAGAGGTACATGTTTGCACCTGTTACTGTCCTTCAAAGTAGTCACCAGCGTTGTGTAGAACACATTGCCAGTGATGTGGAAGGTGTAGTATATCATTAGCAGAGGCTGTTCTGTTGATAGTGCGAATGGAGCGGTCTAATGCATGTCAAATCTCTGGAACATTTCTGAAATGAGTGCCACGTAGTGGTTCCTTCATCTACAGAATCAAATCAAAGTCACAAGGACTTAAGTCTGGGAAGTATGGTGGATGGTACAGTACTTCCCAGTCCCATCGACCGAACAGAGCAGCAACAGCTTGCGCTGTATGCACCCGCGCATCGTCGTGCAAAATGATGGGTGGATTGCTCAGAAAGTGTCGCCACTTCTTTCGAAAAGCTGGTTGCAAGTGAAGGCTGGAAAGTGAAAGGAATATTCAGAGTTATTTGTAGGTACCTTAGGGGCATCAGGTGACAGCTGTGCAAAGACTACAGAAAGTAGGCACATGTCAGTGGGCAGAGCATCTCTCTAAGTTTCTTTCTGACATTACAGCTGCTCTATAGGGGCACTGCTTGTGACTTGGTAAATGTCAATATGTTAAAGTCTTTCCATATACACCCCAACACACCATAATTGATATTAGCGATCGTATGACAATTCACCTTCCCAGACACATGAGATGTGTCTTCATCACTGGAAACCAGCTTCTGTGGAAAACTATCTTCCTCCAGTAGCCATTGCAAGCCATTTGGAAAGTCAGAACAGTCCATCACCAGAAGTAGCCAGCACATATAATCTTTACTACAATTCTTGACGGAAGTTAGTATGTGCTGTCATCCCTGATGTGATTTCAATACTACCAACTCCACAATGATTAATAAAAAAAATGCACAATGTACTTATCTTTGTTCTTGATGCTCTTGTAGAATCGAAACTGGGTAGTTGTTACCGTAAGGTTTGTTGTCCCAGTTTGCAGAAGATGTTATAATGTATTCAGTTTCCACTAATAAAAATCTAGCCAATAGCCTCAATGATCTTCATAATTTATTCAGGCTCTTTGTTCCAAATATAACTCAAAACCATGAACATTGCAATATAAGTGTTGAAGTTGTGGAGTATCATAAGGAGTGTGTACATGGAAGTTTGTTTCCTAACAGATCTCGTCAGCATCTGTCTCACCTGGATTTCAATCCTATATATAGTGTGCTTGATCCAGAATCAACACAATATTTACATCCTAACCTCTTACTGAAGGCCACTAATAATCATTCAAAGTTATGTTTAACTTTAAATAGATATTGCCAATTTTGATTTAATATCTCTACTTCTCAGACATGATCATATTGTATAAAATTATAATTTAACATTACTTTTTTAAATGGATCACAAAACTTTATCTTATTAGTTGTGGTACTTGTAAAACCAAAATTGTGATTTAATGTTGACTTTTCTCTGAACGTAGCTTTTCAGGTTTTATATATTCTTTCATTGTTACAGTATTGGTAGTTGTGAGGATTAAGTATATTTTAGAACTTCACTTAGATAGATGATTTATGTTTTTAATACTTGGATTTTACCCCAACACAATGGTTTTGACATAATTCAAATGCATTGTCTTTACTCCTTTGTCCAAGATTTCCAGTGAGCTATAAGTTGTTAAGAGGTATTGATTTTTTTACAAATATGTAAATTTTGAAGCTAACTGTTTCATTAGATGATGTATCAGTTTCTGTACTTTAATAGTTTGGCTGGTTTTTCATTTTGTTTAGCCAAGATGTGGTCATTGTCAAAGTAAATCAAGTATTATCCACAGTTAAATTGTTCTTCAAGATACTATCTTTAGATACTTAATTGTCACAAATATCATTATAACTAATGTTCATCAGAAATCTTCCTTTTTTTTACTAATCCATGAGAATATAAACTGAGCATTATAAAATTATGTAAGCATAAATGTCTAAAATTGTATTCTGATGTGCATTCCTTCATCTACAGGAGTTATTCACTGATATTTGAGCATGCAAACTTCTAGTGTAGTACCCAGCAAATGGCAACTGGTACAATAGTATCCATACATTGTGTAAAATATTATAACATGTAACAACTTAAGCTGATATAGTTTTACATGTTTGTGTAGAATGCTGCAGACTACTGACTGTGGTTCCTGCAGCTCCTGAGACTATAGATACTATCTGTGGTCTAAATACAGTTCTATGCTCACACTTTTCTTCAATTTCTTCAGATTCCTGGTGAATGATTTCCCACACATGCTTCACCTTCTCAGCTAATGGTCCTGGGCAACCTGTTTTCTTTGCACCACATAAGCAGCTGGTCTCACAATATATGTTGTACTGTACCACCCATGAGTTGTTTTGTCTGTTGGAGCTTTCACTTCACATTTAGTATGAAATCATCACCAAACCATCACAACTGACGTTTTCATGTTCTGATATGTCGGTCCCATAGTGTTGTGTTCTGCAACTATCCCATAGCACATATTACAAACAGATGCTCTGTCCACTGATCATGTCACTGTTCTATATGTCTTGTAGTTTTCACACAGTTGCCTCCTGAAATCGTGGAGGTACTGATGAATAATGCTGTTTAGAAGGACACTCCAGCATTGAATAATGACACTGTTATGAAAAGGAGTTAACTGTTATGAAAAGGAGCTACAGACAGGAATATCCGTTTTATAATAATATAAATCATAATAATTAAAATATAATAAATTACAATAATACTTTCAAAAAGGTATTCACAATATTATGAAAATGAATAGGTTGCTACTCTATCAATAGAGGAGATGTTGCAGATAGACATGTCCTTTTTGTAACATTGCCTGTGTATACAGCATTTGCCATCAAGATCCCACCTCTGTGATTCAAACTGACCCGCAGTTCCTTCTAAAAACCTCAGACTCCTCAGAAGGATTTACACCTCAATGCATAGAACTTGTTACCCCTCCAAAGTCATGCACCCCCACCTTTTACCTTCTTCCTAAGATCCACAAACCCAATCATCCTGACCGTCCTATAGTTGCTGGCTTCAAAGCATCTGCCTTACTTGATCAACACCTGCAACCCATAGTACAAGGACTTCCCTATTATATTAAAGATACCAAACATTTCCTAGGTCGACTGAAATCCATCCCTGTGCTGCTCCCGGCACACACTTTGCTTGTCACGATTGATGCCATCTAGCTCTATATCAATGTCCCCCACGTACATGGTCTGTCTATTGCTGAACATTTCCTCAATCAACAGCCACCTGATTTGAAACCTATGACATCCTTCTTGCTCACCTTAATCAACTTTATACTTACCAAAGATTACTTCACCTGTGAGGGGCACACATACAAACAGATCAGGGGTACCCCCATGGGAACTAGGATGGCTCCTTCTTATACCAGCCTTTTCATGGGTCACTTAGAGGGGGCTTTCCTGGGATCCATAAGCCTTCAGGCCCTGGTTTGGTTTAGATACGTTGATAACATCTTTGACATATTGTGAGGCTGAGATCTTGGCATCTCTAAGTACCTTCTCCCAACTAAATTTCACATGGTCTCCTTCTGAATCCCATACCACTTTCCTTGATGTTGATCTCATCCTCACTGAAGACCAGCTACACACTTCTGGCCACATTAAACCTACTAACAAACAACAGTACTTACATTTTGACAGTTGCCATCCTTTCCATGTCAAACATTCCCTGCCATATGGCCTTGGTATTTGAGGCAAACATATTTGCTTAAATGCAGACTCTTTACAGAAATACATCCACTCTCACCTCAGCCTTCACTGGATGTAATTACCCCAGCAGCTTAGTTCAAAAGCAGATTTCCCAGGCCATCACAGCCAATCTTGGTACTGATTCCTCCAAAAAACTACTACGGTGCAACACTACTTGTCATTCAGTACTATTCTGGTCTTGAATGAATGAATCAGCTACTTTGACAAGATCATCACTTCCTACAAGCATGCCCTGAAATGAGATACATTCTGTCTGAGGTTTTGCTCACCACACCTTGAATAGTTTCTCATAGCCCTCCCAATCTCCTCAGTATCCTTGTTAGACCCTATGCTCCTTCTGCACTCATCTCCCTACCCTATGGCTTCTACCCCTGTGACTGTTCCCACTGCAAGACTTGCCCTATGCACTATCCTGCCACCACCTATTCCAGCCCTGTACCCGGCAAAGGGAGAGCCACCTGCGAAATGACACGTGTCATATACCTGCTGTTAATAAACACTGTTCAGCCTTTTACATTGGCATGACTACCCACCGGTTATCAGCCAAGTGAATGCGTAGAGGCAGAGGATGTAATACAAGTGACACACAATATCCTGTTGCCAAGCATGCACTACTACATGACAGTCATGACCTAAAACATTACCTTGGTGCCTGTTTCACCCCATACAACATTTGGATTCTTCCTCCAGACACCAGTTTCTCAGAATACCACAAGTGGGAACTAGCGATACAACAAATTCTTGATTCTTGCCAGTCAACTGGCCTTAATTTACATTAATTCCTTTCATCTCAGCATTTCTTCACAGTAACTATTCCTTTCTTCCCTCAATTTTAGTTTTCTTCATCTTTAATTTTCTGACCTGTCTATTTTTTGTTGTCCCCTCCTCGAACCTCTGTTAGATGTGATGACTTAGCTTTCCATTCTTGTTAACTTATGCATGATGTTTTAGTAGTACTCTCTGCCTTGCATATTACTCTGTCTTCCACCTTTAAGCTCCCAGGTTTCCAAATCTCATCCAGTGCAATCCCCAACAATCAGTCTTTCCTTCTTATCCCAACCAGTAAGTCTCCCCTGACCTGAGCTTCTGGGTGACTTTTCTGAACTTTACCCCTTTCCCTAAAGCTCTCCAGTCCTTTTCCTTCACCCCTATTTCTTCCCCTTCAACTCTTCTGCCAGAAGAAGGAGCCACTGGCTTTGAAAGTTTTAAAAGTTAAATCTTTTTGTGTGTTTATTCTCCTGTCACCAATTGATGAGCAGATTTTTTATCTGTCCACTTACATTATATTGCCTATGTATAGGACTAGACAAATGAATTAACTTGAAGGCAATGTTATGGTGATAGAAGGAGGAAGTAGATGTAGATTAAATGGAAAATGCATCACATTAAGTCAAAAGAAGGCACATTCCCTCAGAATTATTAAGATCTTAGGCACATACTCTGATAAAATTAATTCACCTGGTATGCAAGATACTTGAGAAATACCTACAGACTTCAAGAAGAATATAACAATTCCAGTTCCAAAGAAGACAGCTGCTAAAGGTGTGAAAACTTCAGAACCAGCAGCTTGACAAGCATTGGTTGCAAAATGCTGTCACAAACTTTTACAGAAAAGTGGAAAGACTTGTAGAAGTTGCCCTCAGCAAAGACCAATTTAGCTTCTGGAGAAATGTAGCAATATATGAGTCAATACTGACCCTGCAAGTTATCTTAAAAGATGGGCTAAAGAAAAGCAAACCTACTGTACCACACTGTATGTGGGCACAACAACTAATGAGCTGCCTGTCCGTACACATTGCCACTACCAAAATGTGGCTCATTTATGCCTGCAGTCACCCTGGTCAGTACCCGCAGCCTTTGTTAGTCCCTGTCCTCCTGCTGCCTGTCACCATCCCTGCTCCCACTCCAGCTCTCCATATTCTATTCTAACCCACCAAAGCCCCTGCATAATCCTTTTCCCTTCTCTATCCCACCACCCAGCACAGCCTCCCAATGCTGCACAAGGCAGCCTTATCCTGTCCTCATCACATCCCTGAAAACCTCCTACATGGCCCCGCCCTAACCGTACTATTTCACACCTCTACCTTACCCCCACTACATGCCCCCGTTAGATTGTTGGCCAAGTCAGACACAGTTACAGTTGCACCTCAGTGTCTTGAGACAGTGGCAATGAGTGTGAGAGTTGTCCTTGTGTGAATGAATGTGAATTTTCTGCTTCAGAAGAATGAGTTTGTTAGAAAGCTGAAATATTTCTGGGTATTCTTTTTCATTGTGCCTGTCTCTGACTCAGTGCCTCCTCTGTATAGGGATTAGCAACCTGTCTCTCCCATGTTGTTGTTAAATCTATATTTATAGCATCTGTGGATTCAAGAAAGCTTTTGACAATGTTAACTGGAATACTCTCTTCAAATTTATGAAATTAGCGGCAGGTCAAAGTGGCAGTAGGTTATGCAAAGGCAAAGAGACTTGCAGAAGATAGACTAGGATGGAGAACTGTACCATACCACAACAACAGCAGCAGCAGCAGCAACAACAACAACAACAACAACATATTTTACAGTTATGAGAAGCATACAGTAGAACTGCTGCAATTCTTAAACATATCTTTGTTCGTAATGTAGATGTTGTCATTTCTTTAGTTGTTACACTTCATTTATTCCTTATCCATGAGCATCTAAAATTTAATATAGTTACAGGCCTTTTCTTATTATTACAAAGTTATGAGCAAGTAACTAGTTTCTGTTCCTCATTGTTAATTTAAATTTTGATGTGCTCCACTGAAGATTGCTTTGGAGGCTATGGCCGGCTTGCTACATACATGAGTGACAAGAAAGCAGACACTGACATCTGGTTGAATGCTGGCAACATGTTGCAAGGCAGCCTGTTCGGTATACTGAAGTTTGACCCCATAGTTGAAACTATGAATAGTCTTCAATTTGATGCTGTGGTAAGTAAAAGCTCTGTTTTGTAGTCTCTCTCATGAGGAGTATGAATTAAGAAAACATTGCATGTAATGAGGAACTGATATTTTTGTGGTTATTTGCTGCATAAGAACGTGCAGCTTGTACAAAATCCTGAAAATTGAAGGAGAGCTAGGCACACTCATTTGAAGAATAAAAGCTGTGACCTCTGTAGAAGATACTGTAATAAATTTTCTTGAGGCACCTCAGACAGCTTAGACAGCTCAGCAGCACTGCACTTACATAATTTAATTTGTATCACAAATTAAAGCTTTATTCATGCTTAAGACATGATACTGATCTGCAAGACTTGTCCTGATTAAACTTACTACCATGAGTTGGTGAACTTTAAAAATACCACATAAGTAGATACAATAATAAATAAAATATTATGCTGAGAAACACAGATATGATGGCCACATTAAATTTGCGACTATGTACTGAAAATCACAGCCGATTCTGAAAATTCCCTATGAGACATTTATAGAAACTTTCTCTGAAAATTACCTAGATCAGCTGTTTCATAATCCTACATAATATGAAAAAACACTAGACTTGTTGGTGAAAAAAGACCTGGCCTCCTTGAGGATATTCACATATAAACTGGCATCAGTGACCACAGGGCAATTCTAGCAAGCAGTGAGCACTAACACACAAACAGTTAGGACGGTAAACACATGTAAGTCTACATTTTGAGTAAAATTGATAAACACAAACATGTAAGATACGGGGAAGGCTGCTGTGTCAGATGTCAGGGAGGAGCAAGTACAGATTAGATTAGATTCAGTTTCCATTCCATAGACCCAAAAAATGAAATGATTCTCGTGGGTGTGGAACATGTCAGAAAGTATGACACAAAAACATAAAACATTTGAATATAATACTTACTATCCTGACAATTTGTCAGGAGATAGTTAAAAATAAGGTAATACAATTTAGTAAACTGGGACAGCTAATATTTACAGAATTAACACACTTTCAGAATGAAACACTGTTATCCACTATTAATGAATTTATCATACGCAAAATACCTAATCTTGACTGTTGTGACCAAGTGTTGTCAAAACTGAAATCTAACAGATATTTTTATTATATGAATATAATAGAGGGAAACATTCCACGTGGGAAAAATATATCTAAAAACAAAGATGATGTGACTTACCAAACGAAAGCACTGGCAGGTTGATAGACACACAAACAAATACAAACATACACACAAAATTCAAGCTTTTGCAACCAATGGTTGCTTCATCAGGAAAGAGGCAAGGAGAGGGAAAGACGAAAGGATGTGGGTTTGAAGGGAGAGGGTAAGGAGTCATTCCAATCCCGGGAGTGGAAAGACTTACCTTAGGGGGAAAAAAGTAGAGATATACACTCGTGCACACACACACACACACACACACACATATCCATCTTGTGTGTCTATCAACCTGCCAGCGTTTTCGTTCGGTTAGTCACATCATCTTTCTTTTTAGATATTTTTATTAAGCTGACTTAACAGTCTCTGTTAAGATAATCATCTATGAAGTAGAAGGAGTTGCTTATCAAAAAGTCTTTCAAACTCTGTTTAAACCATGCTTTATCTAAAACCAAGTTTTTAATGGTTGATGGCAATTTATTAAAAATGTGTGTTCCCGAATATTGGACCCCTTTTTGGACCAAGGTAAGTGATTTTAGGCCTTTGTGTAGATTATTCTTATTCCTAGTATTGATACTGTATACTGAGCTATTGGTTGTAAATACAGGTGTATTACTTGCAACAAATTTCATTAAGGAATAAGTATACTGAGTAGCAGTGGTTAGAATACAAAGTTTCTTGAACAGGTTTCTACAAGATGTTCTTGAATTTACATCACAAATGATTCTTATCACACTCTTTTGCACCCAAGAAACTTTTGCTCAGTTTGATGAGTTGCCCAAGAATATGATCCCATACAATGAAATAGAATGAAAGAAAGCAAAATATGAAAGTTTTTTTTATATTTATATCTCCTACATCTGACATCATTCTCACAGCAAATACAGACTTGTTTATGCGCTTAAGCAATTATGTGGTATACACTTCCCAATTGAATTTATTATCGAGTTGTAGTCCCAGAAATTTAACACTGTCAACCTCTTCGATCTGCATCTCTTCATATGTTATACTCATGCTGGAAGGAAATCTCTAAAAGGTTCTGAACTGCATGTAGTGGGTTTTCTGAAAGTTTAATGACAAAGAATTAGCTTTAAACCACTTATTAATGTCAGCTATTTCTAAATCTGTACTTCACTTGCTACTTATCGCAATGTTAGTGTCATCTGCAAACAAAACAAACTTAGCATCTGGCAATGTTACAGATGAGAGGTCATTAATATACACAAGAAAAATGGACCCAAAATGGAACCTTGAGGAACACCACATGTAGTTAAATCCCAGTCAGATGAAGACTGACTGCTTACTGCACAGGTATTTTGCAACGACACACAGAGTCAAAGGCTTTTGACAGGTCACTGTAAATGCCAGTAGCCTGTAATTTGTTATCTAATGAATTAAGTACATTCTCATTCAGTGCAAGGGACTAGTGAATTAAGTCATCAGTCATCATCGGAATGGGAAGAAATTACATATGGTGTCCCACAAGGATCCATCTTAGGGCCATTGCTTTTTCTGGTGTACATTAATGATCTCTCATCAGTTACACTGCCAGAAGCAGAGTTCGTTTTGTTTGCAGATGACACGAGTATTGCAATAAATAGTATGTCGAGTGTAGTTCTAGAAAGATCTGCTAATGATATTTTCATTGATATTAATAAATGGTTTAAAGCCAACTCACTGACATTAAACTTTGAAAAGACTCATTATATGCAATTCAGAACCTGTAAGAGGTTTCCACCCAGCATATGCATAAAGTACGAAGAAGAGCAGATAGAAGAGGTTGACAGTCTTAAATTCCTGGGATTACAACTTGATAATAAATTCAGTTGGGAGGAGCACACCACAGAACTGCAGAAATGCCTTAACAAATCTGTATTTGCAATTAGAGTGTTAGTAGACATAGGCGACATAAAAGTGAAAAAGCTTGCATACTTTGCCTACTTTCATTCCATAATGTCATATGGTATAATATTTTGGGGTAACTCTTCAAGTCAAACAAATGTTTCCAGAGTCCAAAAGTGTGTAATACATATTATTTGTGGAGTAAACTCACGGACGTCTTGTAGAAACCTCTTCAAAAAACTGGGTATACTAACTACTGCCTCTCAGTATATTTACTCCTTAATGAAATTTGTACTAAATAATACATCTCTTTTTCCAACAAACAGCTCAGTTCATACATACAAAACATACATACAAAAATGATCTGCACAAAGACTTAAAAGCTCTTACTTTAGTTCAAAAAGGGGTCCACTACTCAGGAACACTCATCTTCAATAATTTGCCAGCAAACATAAAAAATTTAGTTACAAATAGAGATCAGTTTAAAAGGAGCCTGAAAGACTTACTAGTGGCCAACTCCTTCTACTCCATTGACGAATTTTTTAATAGAAACAAATGATGTGTTGTATATATTTATACTATTAGTATTGTTATTTCAGCTTAAAAAAATAAAAATAAAAAACAAAAAAAGGTGACATGTTCTGCATCCACAAGGATCTCCTCAACACGGATCTATGGAACGAAAACTAATCTAATCCAATCTAACAAGTTATTTGTGTTATATTGATTTGTAATGTGAAGTGAAATTGTGACTTTAGCCTGCTTTATTTCTATGTTGATAGTCCTCAGCAGTGTCGACGTACTGCACTGTTATACTGGCTGAAATATGGGGGTGGAAGTTCAACAATGGCTAGTGTAAATGATGTAGCCGACAGTTGCGTTTCACAGTTCTTTACTTTCACTGTTCACAACCCCCCAATATTACACAATTATATGGCCAGTTCACTACTGGAAATGTTGATAAGCCTCATTAATAGGTTGCAGAAAACATCAGCATACTGCTACAACAGTTTGCTGTTGAACATCTATAAGCAGTAAAAACCTAACCACACAGTTGACAGTTCTTGCTGAATAATACAGTATGTGTGACACTATTTTTCAAATGAATTAAACAGACATTGTCATTAATTGTTCTAACACATGGCCTATTTGTGTTACACTTATTCCAGTTTTAAGTTGACACAGTGTTGTTAATCTAACGAATACATGTTTCATGTCTGAAAATCGGTCATGGACTGATTGTCTCAAGACCAAAAATCAGTCCTTTGTGTATCCTCACAATAATAGGCACTGCAACTATACATAGTTCAATGATTAAGTTACAGAAATTGCAATTAAAACATAACTCATTCAATTAACTAAATACATCACAAAAATCCTTCTTTTTAACAGTTCCTTCAGCAATACCTTTGACTAACCTGGTAATTATTTTGGAATATGTTACGAGCCAGCTTTGCTAATACGTTTTCGAATAAAACCAAATAAATACCATTAGTAAACTGGCCATATAATTGTGTAATATTGGGGCGTTGTGAACAGTGAAAGTAAAGAACTGTGAAACGCAACTTTGCAACTGTCGGCTACATCATTTACAGTAGCCACTGTTGAACTTCGACCCCTCCCACCCCCATATGCATTACGTGGAGAACTTGTTTGTGCAGCAATTGCCAGCAAATTGTAGCTGAGGTGGAATAACGGAAACCAGCCTGCATTTGCCGAGGCAGATGGAAAACCGCCTAATAACCATCCACAGACTGGTCAGCTCACTGGACCTCGACACAAATCCACCGGGAGGATTCGTGTTGGGGACCAGTGCTCCTTCCCGCCCGGAAAGCCGTGCGTTAGACCGCACGGCCAACTGGGCAATTTGAACCAATACATCTGACTCAAATGGAAAATACAAAGCATTCATTAATAAAGTTGCCTCCACTTTTGAGAATTGTTTTCCCCTAAAGGTAACTCAACTCAAACAAAAGTCAAAAAATAAACCGTGGATTACACAAGGAATAAAGATATGACGTAGGACAAAAAGGAGACTCTATCTACTATCTAGGAACAGCTCTGACGTTAGAATTGTAATGCATTACAAAGAATACTGCAAAATATTGAAGCAAGTAATCCAGAAATCAAAGCAGTTTTATTACGAGAAAAAGATAATTACATCAGGTAACAAGATAAAAATTATATGGGATATTGTGAAGATGGAGACAGGTGGGGTTCAAAAAGGAAGAGGAACAGGTAGGTGTAAAAATAAATGAAACTTTGGTAACAAGTACAGTTAGTGTTGCACACCTCTAAAACAACTACTTCATTTCTGTTACTGACAGCTTGGGGTTACCAGGTTCGGTGAACAGTGCAATGGAGTATCTGAGATCAATCTTTAAAAATAACTTCAGTAAAATCTAAATGACACATCTCCCAAAGAAGTAGTATCCATCATAAAATCCTTAAAATCCAAGTATTACAGTGGGTATGATAAAATATCAACAATGCTAATCAAAGAGTGTTCATGCGAGTTAAGTTATTTGTGTATGAATCTCTTGTCAGCGGAACATTTCCAGACTGGCTAAAATATGCTGAAGCTAACCTCTTTACAAGAAGGGGGATAAAGAGATACCATCAAACTATTGACTGATTTCACTTTTGCTGGCTTTCTCAAAAATGTTTGAAAAGGTTGTGTTCAAGCGTCTCCTTAAGCATCTGACTGCAAATTATGTATTGTCCAAGTCACAGTTTGGAAGTTTCTTTCTATTTTATTTACATGTATAATATATTGATATATTTAGGCAAAATCATCTTTGAAACAAGCATTTCATAAATAAAATAAAATAATTGCCTATCAATTTTGAGAAGTCCATAATCATCATTGTAATTACATTAAGTGTTTATAAAAGTTGACATTTAAACACTTCCACTTAGCTATTTAGTGGTGGTATTTGGTTTTTATGTTTTACATATGGTATTGGTCATTTTATATGATCCAAGATCGATTAGTACATTTATCTCACCATAACCAGTTTAATCTACAACGGGAAAAATAGTTCAACATAGTATTCACATTTCCCTTTCAGAAAATCGCAGATGGCTATACCATATTCTGACAACACCCTCTTGTTTCCCAAAGTTGATTCATTAATTTTTGAAGTAAGTTACTAATGTGGATGGCTGGTCACATTTTCACAGCACTTGCCATGCTGAGATAGTGACTGACTGCAGCGAAAGATAGTGACAGCAAAGGCAAACTACAGCTGTAATTTTCCCAAGGGCATGCAGCTCTACTGTATGGTTAAATGATGATGACATCCTCTTGGGTAATATATTTTGGAGGTAAAATAGTCTCCCATTCTAATCTCCTGTTAGGAACTACGTAGGAGGATATTGTTATTGGGAGAAACAAAACTAGTGTTCTATGGATCAGAGCATGGAATGTCAGGTCCCTTAATCAATCAGGTAGATTAGAAAATTTAAAAAGGGAAATGGACAGGTTAAAGCTAGCTATAGTGTGAATTAGTGAGGTTCGGTGACAGGAGGAACAAGGCTTCTGGTCAGGTGAATACAGGGTTATACATACAAAATCAAATAATGATAATGCAGGAGTACCTTTAATGATGAATAACAAAACAGGAACACAGGTAATCTACTGTGAACAGCATAGTGAACTTACTATTGTAGCAGATGAGGAGGAGATTGAGGAAATGTATGATGAGATAAATGAAATTATTCAGATAGTTAAGGGAGTCAAAAATTTTATAGTTGTGGGGGACTGGAATTCAATAGTGGAAAAAGGAAGAGAGGGAAAAGTAGTAGATGAATATGGAATGGGGGTAAGGAATGAAAGAGAAAGCTGTCTGGTAGAATTTTGTACAGAGCATAATTTAGTCATTTAAGAATCATGAAAGAGGGTTGTATAAATGGAATAGACCTGGACACATTGGAAGGTTTCAGATAGATTATATAATGGTAAGACAGAGATTTTGGAATCAGGATTTAAATTGTAAGACATTTCCTAGGAAAAATGTCAACACAAATCACAATTTATTGGTCATTAACTGTAGATTAAAACTGAAGAAACTGCACAAAGGCAGTAATTTAAGGAGATAGGACCTCAATAAACTGAAAGAACCAGAGTTGTGAGTAACTAAATCCACTTTCTCTTCTTCCCTTTCTTTCCCCTCTCTCCTCCCTGATGAAGGAACATTTATTCCGAAAGCTAGGAACTTAAATTTTCGGTTGTTTTTTGTGTTTCTATCGGCTGTACTGAGCTGAGGTAAGTACTGGCCAGCCCCTCTATCTCTTTGTTAGTAAAAATTACTGAACTATCAGTTTAACATGTGACAGGTGCAAAATACTAACACAAATCCTTTGCAGAAGAATGGAACAACTTGTAGATGCTCACTTCAGGAAAGATCAGTCTGGATTCTGAAGAAATGTAGGAACACGTGAGGCAATACTGACCGTATGATTTATCTTAGAAGATAGATTAAGGAAAGATAAACCTACATCTATAGCACTTGAAGACTTAGAGAAAGCTTTTGACAATGTTGACTGGAATACTCTCTTTTAAATTCTAAAGGTGGCAGAGGAAAAATATTGGGAGCAAAAGGCTATTTACAATTTATACAGAAACCAGATATTTTATAAGAGTCGAGGGGCATGAAAGGGAAGCAGTTGTTGAGAAGGGAGTGAGACAGGGTTATAGCCTATCCCCAATGTTATTGAATTGCTGTATTGAGCAAGCGGTAATAGAAACAAAAAAAAAAAAAAAAGAGTAGGAAATAAAGTCCAGGGTGAAGAAATAAAGACTTCGAGGTTTACCGATTACATTGTAATTCTTTCAGAAATAGAAAAGGACTTGGCAGAGCTGTTAAATGGAATGAGCAGTGTCTTGAAAGGTGGATGTGAGATTAACATAAAAAAGCGAAATGAAAATAATGGAATACAGTCAAATCAAATCAGGTGGTGCTTATGGAATTAGATTAGGAAATGAGATACTTAAAGTAGTAGATGAGTTTTGATATTTGGGACAAAAAATAACTGATGATGGTTGAAGTACAGAGGATATAAAATGCAGACTGGCAATAACAAGAAAAGTATTTTTGAAGAAGAGAAATTTGTTAACATCAAGCATAGATTTAAGTGTCAGGAAGTCTTTTCTGAAAGTATTTGTATGGAGTGTAGCCATGTATGGAAATGAAACATGAATGATAAACAGTATAGACAAGAAGAGAATATAAGCTATTGAGATGTGATGCTACAGAAGAATGCTGAAGATTAAATGGGTAGATCATGTAGCTAATGAGTAGGTACTGAATAGAATTGAGGAGAAGGGAAATTTGTGGTACAACCTGACTAGAAGAAGGGATCAGTTGATAGGACACTTTCTGAGGCATCAAGGGATCATCAATTCAGTGCTAGAGGGAAGTGTGAAGGGTAAAAATTGCACAGGGAGACCGAGAGATTAAAATAGTAAGCAGTTTAGAAGGATGTAGGTTGCAGTGGCTACTTGGAGATGAAGAGGTTCGCACAGGATAGAGTAGCATGGAGAGCTCCAGCAAACCTGTCTTTGGACTGAACAAGTAGTTTTATTACACTGTCTAGTTAACACCTGAAACCCCTTGTCTTGTTCAGATTCACTGAAAGAATTTTTATGATCTGGATGCATGGCAGGGACATTTGCTCTTTCCTTCATCCTCAACATCTACTCTCAAATCCACTTCACCTGGTCCTTCTGAAGTCAATAAGCCAGCTTCCTATATATTGTGCCTCTATGTCCATCTTCTGAGTGCCTTGACCTCTTGAAGTTATAGCATGCATGTCATCCTTTAAACCACAGTTTCAGAAATCCATTGTGATAGCTGCAGGTACTCATGTCTCTGGGTTATTTGCTGTGAGGCAACAAAGTTTGAATTAACTTCTTTAACTGACTCAGTATCATAATCGATGATGTAGGATCCAAAACATCTTGAGACATTGTTCAGTGAAAGTGGTATTATAGGGTGTTCCTTGAGAGCTAATCAAAACAGCTGGATTCGATGATTTGCCCACTGAAACTGCTATTGGTATTCATTAAATCCTTTGTCAGGAGAATTTTGATAGCTTGTTTTCCATTTGAGCCTGCAAAAGACAAGGTAGATGCTACAGTTTTGACACTGTCATACCACGCAGAATGTCCTGTATCAATGCACTGCAGTGCTACAGCCAATTTATCAGGCTCTAAGAGCCATGTGTATCATCAATGTTTGACGACTCTCATGAATTGTTCACGTCGTCTGCCCAATGTAAGGCAGCCAACAACTGCAGAGGAACTTCCTGGCAGATTAAAACTGTGTCTGGACCGAGACTCGAACTCGGGACCTTTGCCTTTGACGGATCCTGTTATTTCCAGCCTTATGAAGTATCAATTCATTTTTTATGGAACCACAAAGAACTGTTATCTTGAACAGAGGTGGAAATTCTCTCTGATTTTATGCTTTGTGAGGATCTGGCATGTTGTTGTTGTCTTCAGTCCTGAGACTGGTTTGATGCAGCTCTCCATGCTACTCTATCCTGTGCAAGCTGCTTCATCTCCCAGTACCTACTGCAACCTACATCCTTCTGAATCTGCTTAGTGTACTCGTCTCGGTCTCCCTCTACGATTTTTACCCTCCACGCTGCCCTCCAATGCTAAATTTGTGATCCCTTGATGCCTCAAGACATGTCCTACCAACTGATCCCTTCTTCTAGTCAAGTTGTGCCACAAACTTCTCTTCTCCCCAATCCTATTCAATACCTGAATGAGATTTTCACTCTGCAGCAGAGTGTGCGCTGATATGAAACTTCCTGGCAGATTAAAACTGTGTGCCTGACCGAGACTCGAACTCGGGACCTTTGCCTTTTGCGGGCAAGTGCTCTACCAACTGAGCTACCGAAGCACGACTCACGCCCGGTACTCACAGCTTTACTTCTGCCAGAACCTCGTCTCCTACCTTCCAAACGTTACAGAAGCTCTCCTGCGAGACATGCAGAACTAGCACTCCTGAAAGAAAGGATATTGCGGAGACATGGCTTAGCCACAGCCTGGGGGATGTTTCCAGGTACTGGCAGAAGTAAAGCTGTGAGTACCGGGCGTGAGTCATGCTTCGGTAGCTCAGTTGGTAGAGCACTTGCCCGCGAAAGGCAAAGGTCCCGAGTTCGAGTCTCGGTCGGGCACACAGTTTTAATCTGCCAGGAGGTTTCTATACAGTACCTCCTCATTAGTTACGTGATCTATCCACCTTATCTTCAGTATTCTTCTGCAGCACCACATTTTGAAAGCTTCTATTCTCTTCTTGTCCAAACTAGTTATTGTCCATGTTTCACTTCCATACATGGCTACACTCCATACAAATACTTTCAGAAACGACTTCCTGATACATAAATCTATATTCGATGTTAACAAATTTCTCTTCTTCAGAAACGCTTTCCTTGCCATTGCCAGTCTACATTTTCTATCCTCTCTACTTCGACCATCATCAGCTATTTTACTTCCTAAATAGCAAAACTCCTTTACTACTTTAAGTGTCTCATTTCCTAATCTAATTCCCTCAGCATCACCCGATTTAATTTGACTACATTCCATTATCCTTGTTTTGCTTTTGTTGATGTTCATCTTATATCCTCCTTTCAAGACACTGTCCATTCTGTTCAACTGCTCTTCCAAGTCCTTTGCCATCTCTGACAGAATTACAATGTTATCGGCGAACCTCAAAGTTTTTACTTCGTCTCCATGAATTTTAATACCTGCTCCAAATTTTTCTTTTGTTTCCTTTACTGCTTGCTCAATATACAGATTGAATAACATCGGGGAGAGGCTACAACCCTGTCTCACTCCTTTCCCAACCACTGCTTCCCTTTCATGCCCCTCGACTCTTATGACTGCCATCTGGTTTCTGTACAAATTGTAAATAGCCTTTCGCTCCCTGTATTTTACCCCTGCCACCTTTAGAATTTGAAAAAGAGTATTCCAGTCAACATTGTCAAAAGCTTTCTCTAAGTCTACAAATGCTACAAACGTAGATTTGCCTTTTCTTAATCTTTCTTCTAAGATAAGTCGTAAGGTCAGTATTGCCTCATGTATTCCAACATTTTGACGGAATCCAAACTGATTCTCCCCGAGGTCCGCATCTACCAGTTTTTCCATTCGTCTGTAAAGAATTCGCGTTAGTATTTTGCAGCTGTGACTTATTAAACTGATAGTTCGGTAATTTTCACATCTGTCAGCACCTGCTTTCTTTGGGATTGGAATTATTATATTCTTCTTGAAGTCTGAGGGTATTTCGCCTGTCTCATACATCTTGCTCACCAGCTGGTAGAGTTTTGTCATGACTGGCTCTCCCAAGGCCGTCAGTAGTTCTAATGGAATGTTGTCTACTCCGGGGCCCTTGTTTCGACTCAGGTCTTTCAGCGCTCTGTCAAACTCTTCACGCAGTATCGTATCTCCCATTTCGTCTTCATCTACATCCTCTTCCATTTCCATAATATTGTCCTCAAGTACGTCACCCTTGTATAAACCTTCTATATACTCCTTCCACCTTTCTGCCTTCCCTTCTTTGCTTAGAACTGGGTTGCCATCTGAGCTCTTGATATTCATACACGTGGTACTCTTATCTCCAAAGGTCTCTTTAATTTTCCTGTAGACTGTATCTATCTTACCCCTAGTGAGATAAGCCTCTACATCCTTACATTTGTCCTCTAGCCATCCCTGTTTAGCCATTTTGCACTTCCTGTCGATCTCATTTTTGAGACATTTGTATTTCTTTTTGCCTGCTTCATTTACTGCATTTTTATATTTTCTCCTTTCATCAATTAAATTCAATATTTCTTCTGTTACCCAAGGATTTCTAGCAGCCCTCATCTTTTTACCTACTTTATCCTCTGCTGCCTTCACTACTTCATCCCTCAGAGCTACCCATTCTTCTTCTACTGTATTTCTTTCCCCTATTCCTGTCAATAGCTCCCTTATGCTCTCCCTGAAACTCTGTACAACCTCTGGATCTTTCAGTTTATCCAGGTCCCATCTCCTTAATTTCCCACAGTTTTGCAGTTTCTTCAGTTTTAATCTACAGGTCATAACCAATAGATTGTGGTCAGAGTCCACATCTGCCCCTGGAAATGTCTTACAATTTAAAACCTGGTTCCTAAATCTCTGTCTTACCATTATATAATCTATCTGAAACCTGTCAGTATCTCCAGGGTTCTTCCACGTATACAACCTTCTTTCATGATTCTTAAACCAAGTGTTAGCTATGATTAAGTTGTGCTCTGTGCAAAATTCTACTAGGCGGCTTCCTCTTTCATTTCTTAGCCCCAATCCATATTCACCTACTATGTTTCCTTCTCTCCCTTCTCCTACACTAGAATTCCAGTTACCCATTAGTATTAAATTTTCATCTCCCTTCACTATCTGAATAATTTCTTTTATTTCATCGTACATTTCTTCAATTTCTTCGTCATCTGCAGAGCTAGTTGGCATATAAACTTGTACTACTGTAGTAGGCATGGGCTTCATATCTTTCTTTGCCACAATAATGCGTTCACTATGCTGTTTGTAGTAGCTTACCCGCATTCCTATTTTCCTATTCATTATTAAACCTACTCCTGCACTACCCCTATTTGATTTTGTGTTTATAACCCTGTAGTCACCTGACCAGAAGTCTTGTTCCTCCTGCCACCGAACTTCACTAATTCCCACTATATCTAACTTTAACCTATCCATTTCCCTTTTTAAATTTTCTAACCTACCTGCCTGATTAAGGGATCTGACATTCCACGCTCCGATCCGTAGAACGCCAGTTTTCTTTCTCCTGATAACGACATCCTCCTGAGTAGTCCCCGCCCGGAGATCCGAATGGGGGACTATTTTACCTCCGGAATATTTTACCCAAGAGGATGCCATCATCATTTAATCATACAGTAAAGCTGCATGTCTTCGGGAAAAATTACGGCTGTAGTTTCCCCTTGCTATCAACCGTTCGCAGTACTAGCACAGCAAGGCCGTTTTGGTTAATGTTGCAAGGCCAGATCAGTCAATCATCCAGACTTTTGCCCCTGCAACTACTGAAAAGGCTGCTGCCCCTCTTCAGGAACCACACGTTTGTCTGGCCTCTCAACAGATACCCCTCCGTTGTGGTTGCACCTACGGTACGGCCATCTGTATCGCTGAGGCACGCAAGCCTCCCCACCAACGGCAAGGTCCATGGTTCATGGGGGGGGGGGGGGGGGGGGGGATCTGGGGGGATCTGGCATACTGTTGATTAAAGAGTTCCTGTTTCATCTTCCTCATTCTATAGCTCCACCCTAGGTTGTATCCTTAATGTGCTGTGAATCAATTTTGACTGTTATTCAGCTATTGAAAGTAGTCATTTTCCTACATGGGGAAAACGACTTTCTTCAAGATAATTATAACAGCTGTGAAGCAAAGAATAAGAAAGACTGTTGGTATTCATTTGCCTCACAAACTCTTTTTAAATGTGTATGCACATCTTACAGGTTTTCCTCGAGAGCAGTTCTGTACAGCCTATGCACTAGAGTACTATGGACATCCGCAAACTTTTTTCTTTTTTGGTATGTTTCCTTATCTCTGTATATTAGAAATAATTTTTGTTTACAGGCAGCTGAACCTGGTATGTTCAGATATGGTACAGATGCAGCAGAGCAGATTTATAAGGAAGGTCTAAAAGATGTACTGGTCCCCTTTAATTACAAAGAACAATCTACAAAACAGATACAAAAAAGTGGATGCAAAATTGCATTTGTTGGATTTATTGATAAGGAAAAGGCAGTAAGTAAAAATCAATTTAATGATATTTATGAAGTAGTGTTTTGCTTAAAGATTATCCTACACATGTGTGGTCAGGAGGAAACTGGATGGGCGAGGGTGGGGGATGGGGACAAGGCCATTTGCTTGTTGTCACTGCCACTGGCAGATTGGTGAAAAAAAATCTACTTGCCAAAGCTAATCAGATATGACGTGACTCTAGCCCCCTATAATGGATACAAACTCGCTATAAATTTTAAATAAATCTGGTAGAACTGCAAAATTAAATGCATGAGTTCACTGTTCCAAAATCCCAAAATATGATATCTCCAGGCCAGCACTAATTGTGATAAACACTAGGCCATCCAACATTCGACCAAGTGCTATGAAAATTCAAAGTCCACATTGAAGTGTGAAAATGTTCTAAGTTTTTGAATAGAAAAACTTCTAAGTCCATGAAATTGTGCAGCTAATTTGGTACTCAGAGTAGCATCTTATCAGAGCAAAGATGGTGCCTAACTTTTATAAAATTGGTTCCACTAACCTTGCTGTTTCCACAAATTTACATCAGTCATTAAGTGAGAAAGACCACCAGTATGAATTACAACTTTTGATACAGAAATGCGATCTTAAAGCTAGAGGTGTCAGTTGAAGAGCACTGAAATGCTGATTAAAATGATGTATTACAATGAATTATATATTAAGTGGTTCACCCACGGTCTTAATTAGAATGGTTTCACATTTCAAATGATGAGATTATATTCAGTTTTTGTTGACTGTGCCTTCAATAGTTACAATACATACATGAATAGTCCTTCAGTTTAGTAGGAAATGAGCCTGCTGTTTCCATTGATGCTATACAAATTTATGTATCTGTAATAGAATTTAAATTATGGGCAACACTATGGAAAATTTTGATTAATTAATTAAAATCAGTACTTAAATACAGAAGAATTATTATTTAAGTGATTTTATAATGTGTGACAGCATTTACCAACACATACAGCTATGATGTTCATTTAGCTGTCTGTGTAATTTAATTAAACATCTGATTCAGTCACTCCTCGGCCTAATTAAATTGGTAAATAAATGTGTAGTTAGCTCACTCGGTGAATTTTGATGAGCATTTTTTATAAGGCAGATCAAACTATTTTGTAGTTACATTACTGCAGTTGTTAATAAAGTTGTTGTGAGAGTTCATTACAAATGAACAAATCAGTGAATGCTCTAACTATCACAACTGTCAGCATTAATTCTGTGAAGCACATCAGTAATATTAAATTAAAGATTACAATAGATATTACAAGAACTTTTGTCTTTTTAAAGGATGCAATGGGTGTCAGTGATGTAACATTACAAGATGAAATGGAGTACATTAAAAAAGAAGTGGCAGCACTGGTGACAGGAGACAATGACATTATAATTTTAATGGGCAAGTATAGTGACTTTTTGTAACTAACTGTTACGATGTAGTTTTCTGTAAGATCAAGCAAGTTGACTCCTACAACTGCATATGGAAATAATAAACATAAGAGCAAATGTGAACAGTTTAAACTAACTGTAATGGTTAAAGACTGAGATGGATGAAGATGGATGAGAGAGTGAGGGAGGGACGGGGGGGGGGGGGGGGGGGGGTGAGAGAGAGAGAGAGAGAGAGAGAGAGAGAGAGAGAGAGAGAGAGATGAAACTTCTGTGTGGGATTTGACACTTGTGACAGCTTTTAGTATGAAGACAAGTTTGAAAAATAACAGTTTATATTGAAAGAAGATTCAATCAAGAAAACTAATAAATATGAGACACCTGCTGGCAACCACTTACCTTCAGGAGTCAAAATGTGTAGGACTGCCAAAAGACGCATGTAAAAGTGAGACTATTAGTTCCTTTGTTAGGAACAAGAGAAAGAGAAATAAGAGTGAGGAAGGTTGAAAAAGAAAGTCATATCACTGAGACCTCAGAATTGTAAGAAACATGCTATTGAGAATGAGGGTACACAAAGATGAAAGGGGTGGGGGTGGGGGGTTGTCTGAGAGGAAGGATGTAGTGCCTCCTGCTTCATCATTGTCTGTTGTCTACTCTTGTCCTTGCTACAGCCTGATTCCTCTCATTCTGGGGTCTCAGTGACATATTTTTTCTATTAAACCTTTACCTCTCTCTCTCTCTCTCTCTCTCTCTCTCTCTCTCTCTCTCTCTCTCTCTCTCTCCCTCTCTCTCTTTCTCTCTCTTCCTCTTTCTCTCTCTCTATGTCTCTTCCTCCACCCTCCTTAAGGAAGGAACTGAGATAAAGTCATCACAAAAATAACAATATATTGAGCATCTTTGGTCGGAATTTAAAGGTATTGTCCACTATGTGCTAGAGAAGTATGTGCCTAGCAAAAATATAGGGGAGGAAAAGGATCCAACTTGGTACGACAAACATATTAGGAAGTTACTGAGAAAGCAGACAATTTTGTGCAGTCATTTTAAACATAGTCACTGCCCCACTGACAAACAGAAATTATGCAAAATGAAAGCAGCTGTCAGAAGGACAATGTGAGAGATTCTTTTAATGAATTTGAAAGCAATATTTTATCTGCAGATTCTAAAAATAGCCCCAAAAAATTTTGGTTGTACGTAAAATCTATTAATGCTACAAATAATTCAATATGTTATCTTATTGGCAGTATGGGTAATATAACTGATGATGATAAACAGAAGGCCGAAATTCTAAACCTAGCTTTCAAAAACTCGTTTACGATAGAGGACTGCAGCACCATTCCCCCTTTCAATTATCAAACAAACAAAAGGATGGCTGACACAGTGTTTAGTGTATCTGGGATGATCCTTAGATGCCAGGAAGGCATCTGGCCCAGGCGGTATCCCCGTAAGATTTTATGTTGACTATGCTTCTTATCCGTCATTTATCAGAGGAACGGCGGAAAGTTCCATGGGATCGGAATAAGGCCCAGGTCATAGCAATCTATAAATAGTGTAGAAGATCAGATGCACATAATTACCAGCCAATTTCACTGACATAGATTTGTTGCAGAACCATGGGACATATTTTGTGTTCAAACATAATGACCTTTCTAGACTCTGAGAAGCTCATCTGGAGAAACCAGCATGGTTTTAGGAAACAGTGGTCATGTGAGACACAGCTGCCCCTCTTTGTACATGATATACCGGCTCCCAGGTTGATGCCATATTTCTCGACTTTTGAAAGGCGTTTGACTCAGTTCCACACTGTCGCTTGCTACAAAAAGTGTGTGCTTACAGTCTGTCTGATGACACATGCGGTTGGATAGAAAGGTTTCTAACAGACTGGGAGCAGTATTTCGTCCTAAATGGGATGACTTCAACAGAAAAAAAGCGTAACTGCAGGCGTGCCCCAGGGCAGCGTAATATGTCCTCTGGTTTTTACGATTTACGTAAATGATCTGGTTGATGGATTGACAGCGGCCTTAGACAGGAAAGTAGTATGACACGAAAGTTGTGAACAAATCAGTGAGGATTTGAATAAAATAAGTGCGTGGTGTAATGACTGGCAGTTTTCTCTCAGTATTAGTAAGTGTAACCTACTGTGTATAAAAAGACGAAAATCCCCATTAATGGATGAGTACAAAATAAATGCCCAGTCTTTGGAAGTGGTAACATCCATCAAGTATCTCGGTGTGACTATTCGAAATGATCTAAAATTGAATGATCAGTTTACACAAGTAACAGGTAAGGTGAACTCTAGATTGCGGTTTATTAGTAGAATCCTGAAGCGATGCAGTCCTTCAACAAAGGAAATAGCTTACAATACATTAGTTCATCCAGTCTTGGAGTATTGTTCATCTGTATGGGACTCCTACCAGTTCAGTCTGATTCAAGAGATTGAGAAGGTCCTTCAAAGAAGAGTGGCAAGATTCATGGCTGGTACATTTAGCCATCATGAGAGCATTACAAATCTCATAGAAAGTTTGAAATGGGACACACTTGCAGAAAGATGTTGCGCTAAACAGAAGAGGCTGCTCACTAAATTCAGAAATCCAATCTTCACCGAGGATGTAGAGCATATATTATTACCACCAACTTGCAAATCGTGCAATGATCATGATTCAAAGATAAGGGAAATAAGAGCTCATACTGAGGCATTTTTGGTCACAATGCTTGTGCAAGCGTGGAGGGCTCCCATCTAAAAAAAAAGTACTGAGGCGTTCAGACAGTCGTTTTTCCCTTGCGCGATCCGCGAGTGGAACAGAGGGGGAAGGAGGGGGAAATATGACTTTGGCGCGAATTGTGCCCTTCGCCACACACCGCTTGGTGGCTAGCGGAGTATATATGTGGATGTAGAACAATTTTTTTGCTGTACTTGTAAGTCCCCATAAAACTTGGTTGTGGTGCACTCTATAACTGCTGATTTTTCATTCTAGATTTCCACTATAATTATCTTACTTAGTTGAACATATAATAATCTTTCTAGCTTTCAGACTCTATGTCTTGGATAGTTGTATCCAGAAGAGATTTCCACTTCCCTTTTCCATAGATCAATCTGGAAAGTCTTGGGTTGAATTTAAATAATGCAAGGAGCAAAGGTAGTTAATAATCACTCATACTATAGTAGAGTTGTTGATAGATTGAGAGACACATAAACAAGATTGAAAACACTGCTGAGCTTTCAAAAAATGTCTTTCTTTGGAGATAATTAATGCTAAAAAAAAAACCACACACACACACACACGGATATATACTTATATTATAATTCATTTTCCGCTAGACAGACCAATGGCTATGCCGCAGTGGTAACACCGGTCTCCTTCAGATCACTGTAATTGAGTGCTGTTGGGCTGGGCTAGAACTTGGATGGGTGACCATCTGGTCTGCCAGGCACTGTTGGCAAGTGGGGTGCACTCAACCCTTGTGAGGCAAACTGAGGAGCTACTTGATTGAGATGTAATGGCTCCAGTCTCGGAAACCGACATATCGGCGGGAGAGCAGTGTGCTGACCACATGCCCCTCCATATCCACATCCAGTGACACCTATGGGCTGAGAATGACATAGCGGCCGGTCGGTACTGTTGGGCCTTCATGGTCTGTACGGGAGGAGTTTAGTTTAGTTTTATATTATACAGACAATCATGCAGGTTTTTGGGTTTTTAGACAAACTTCTTAGTAACTCTGTATCTAGATACCGAAGTCATTTTTCATATACTGTCAGTTGGTGTGGTATGCTTCACTTCTCATTCTGCCTCTGTGTATTGTAGACGCGTACACTAGCATTTGTAATCTGCTCTCGACTATCTTGTGTCAAATGTATTACTGTTTGATATGTGTACAAAGATATAAAAGTGAAGATGCCTAGATTTTTTAAGTAGTTACTGCATGTTTCAGAAATCCTCCTCCATAAAATGATCCTAATTGCCTTTTTCTGTAATGTGAGTATTTTTTTGTCAACTGAATGGTTGAGTTTTCTCACACTGTCATGCCATAGAGCATATATGGTTCAAAGAATGCATGGTATACTGTGCACAGAAGACGTTTATCTGCTTATTGTGATAGCTGTTTTATTATGAATATGGTAGAGCTAAGTTTTCACAAAATTAATATGCTGTTTCCATTTCAGCTCATTATCCACTGTGATACCTAAGAATCTAATGGATGCTACTTCTTCCAGCTTTCTGTCATCCTTCTCTAAATTCTTTTGCACTTTGTTTCTGAATGTTGTGTACATCTCCTTGGGGGTGTTGTCATGACTGGAAAACTGTTTGGGTTTGTAATTAATATATGGCACTCATGTTCAGAAAGAGAAACACTGTTGCTTTATTTGCTCATTGCCAGAGGGTGAAAGAAGATAGCTCCAGCCTAGATCCGTCTCAGATTAGAACAAAAATGTGAAGGTAAACAAGACCAATCCAGTTAGTGTCTGCTTCGGTGGCAGCTTGGAAGAAAAGAGAGAGATACATTTTGGCTGTGGTTCCAAGAGTTCTTGGTCTCACAAGTCAGGTGATCCTGTGGTGTGACAGCAACTTTCTATTCTAGCATGAGCCAGTTGATTGTTGCTATATCAGCAGAAAGGTGACAGACAAAAAGGCGACCTCTTTGTAAAATTTAAATGATAAAAAATGTATAGTGTTTTGAGCCTGGGGCACCTTGTAAATATCCTCTCCTCTCCCAGAAAATATTCACCATGAGTGAATTAACAACTTCCATGGGGTTTTAAATCTAGGTATAACAATTTTTATTTTCATCTTGCAATCAAGATCTTGAAATATGAGTACAGTTTTATGTCACTGTGCAGTGACCTCAGTTGGTGATACAGGACAGTGATGGTAGTTGTACCATGAAGGTAGCTGAAGCTGGTTTCAGAGAATCTGAAGGAGTAAAATCAACTGAAACACTTGTATGACAATGATTAGAACATAATGCAAAGGTATCAGTACATGTTTAAGGGTTTTTTTCTAAAATTAATTAATGAAGGAAGTAAATAATTGACTACCAACATTCGTAGAGGATGTTTCAACCTGGTGTGTTTCATAATACAATGGGAGCTCTATGACACTGAAAGAGCTCATCACAATACAGTCAGTCTTCTTAAAATGACATGCGCATACAGTGTTCAGCATCCTTACAGTGACCAGGTAACCACCAGGGTGGCACCATTTGATTGCCAATCGAAATTGCAGAACAGAATTTTGAAACACAACAGTTTGTTTTAACTGTGATCATGGAGGACCAAAGTATTGTAAACAAAATTTATTTCAAGTTCATTAGCACCACTGATTAGATCCTTCAGATAATGTTGTAACTATTTAAATGACCAAAGAAAACTTGCAAAACTGAAAACATATTACTATGAGGAAGGCACAAGTCAATCACTTGATTAAATCTTTCTCAGTGTTAACCAGAATGACGTATGAAACTAAATAGATTCAACTAACAAAAGTATGAAAATGACAACAGCAAAATATGATGATGCCTCTCATTGTGATAATGTGTAATTTGAACAAATAACAATGCATCAAAGAACCTGACTGCTGTGAACGAGCTAACCCATCATGCTCCACTGCTACCCAGGTGCTATGCATGCATTTAATGCTGGCCACTGAGTTATCCTTAAGTGCCATTGACATGTTTATGCATTCTATTCTGCTGGTCCTCTCACGCCGTGGATGAGTTTAAGCATCTGGGCCACAGGTACCTGCATACTCTAGACATGTTAACTTGCAGAGCTGAATTTCTACACAATTCTTCCACATATTTTCAGAGTTCACACTGCATAGTTTGAGTGTGTGCTTATGTTGCTGCATTTTTCCACTTCACCTTCTGTGTTTTTGTCAGTATTGTCTTTGCACTCTTCTATTGTATGAGAGAAATGTCACATCACTTTGGTTGTGCACATGGAGGTATCCTGGAGATACTCACTACAAGTGATGGTGAGATACAGTGATGAGTTTCAACAGAATCTTGAAGTAGTAGTTTTCAGCCCTTTACATCAGCTGGTATAGCAGACTCGTTTTACATTTCTCCAAGGGGTTTAGTCAGCAGATGTTCAGAATCTGCAGAATCAGAAAATTATAGCAAAACAATTTGGAAAGGAGCACACCTTAGTGACACTTTTGATTGGAAAAATTGATTTTCAGCCATTAAGGAATGCAATGATGAATCACCTTCAGGGCACAAATGTCAGTTCATTAATTACTGAACCACTCTGTCATTCTTTTATGACATTCCTGCCTGAAGACCTATTTCATTTTATTCCAGATGAAACAAATCAATTTTACATTTACATCAAGGTAAATACTTGTGAATCTGAGCAGTCTCAGTTGTCGAGATGGAATGATACTGTATTTGAAGAACTTTATGGTTTTGGTGCCATTTGTCTTCTAATGGCTCAAGAAAAAAGTTGAAAGTAAGTGGTTATTGGTCAATACAGACACTCAAACAGTCCACAGCTGTACTATTGGTCCATAGTGTCCAACGGGCACAATATTTTGGCAATTAGACATCTTGCCATCATCAGGAGTGCTGACAAACTGAGCTCCTGATGGCGGGTGGCTGTCTTAAATCCCCTCCCCCTGCAAGGTGTTCTCTCTGTGGTCTACTCAAGTGTCCACATGTCGGTGGTCGCTGAGACACTGGCATCAGCATCTGTGGTGGCATCGGTGTAATTGCCTCGTCCACCTTGGTTGCCTATTTGTTTTCTTTGCTGAGCGTCTTTCTAATTAGACTCGGTGCTGGTTGCCATGCCTTGCTGGGGTTATAGCCACAATCTCAGTTGATGAATCTGTCCCTGGTACGTATTTTGATAGCCGCTCTAATGAAGCTGCCACTGTATTTAGATGTCTGTGCAAAGACCCTGGTATGTTGGTAGTCCATTTCGTGATTCAACAGCCGACTGTTGGGATACCCAAGTCGAGTGTGCCTCTGATGTTCTTGGCAAAGATCTTTGATGGTGCACACTGTCTGTCCAATTAAGTCTTCCCACACTGGCACAGCATCTGGTACATGCCGGCCTTCCGCGAACCGTGATTGCCTTTGACACTTCCCAATAATGCTTGTGTTTTATTGGGTGGGCGAAAGACAGTTCCTACTCAGTGTTTCCTCAATATTCGTCCTATTTTTCCCAATAGTGTGCCAGTATACGGTATATAGGCAGTGGCTATCTTTTTCTCCGTGACTTCTTCCATCTCCAAATGCAGTACTGTAGAGTTGGGGCGGAGAGCAAACCTGACAGATGTTCAAGAATAGTAGCTTTAGCAGCAGAGTTTATAATGAGTGGATTGTGGGAGGTCAGTCTTGTAAGCGACTGATGAGGCAAATGAAACATGAATTGTCACTTATTATGATGTGGATTGCTAATGCAAACCAAGTCTTTGGGTTGTCTTTCAGGTATCTGCCAGTCAGAATCTGCTCATAAACATCGACCAGGCCAGGAGACTGAAGGGCCTGGGTAGTGATGAGGAGCTGTGGTCAGCACAATCTTGACTGAGCACTACATATGGAGATAGATGTTACCATATGGAGGTAGATGTTGCAGAGCTGCGTCACTCGTGTTTGCCACGGAGGAGTGGGGGGGGTGGGGGGGGGGGTGGAGGAGGGTTTGAGGTGATGTTCAATGTTCACATGATGTGGCGATTGCAAGGGTGCGGTCAACTGACGTGGCAGAGATGACCGTGGTCATCAGTGCAATACTGGTATGCATTTGGAAGGTGAGAGAGCACGACGTGCTGCATTGCTTGAGGTCTCTGCAGGGGATCGAGTAGACATAGTGTGGAAGGTGCGGGAGCACAGTTGACTGGCGTGGGTGATACAGACATGGTTGTGAAAAATGGTAGCAGTAGATGCATAGAAAACAAATCTGGTGATGGTACAGTACACTGAGGTACATTGTGAAAGCAGTAGTTCACTGTTTGATGATACCAAACACTGGTGGTGGTGTTTGTTGCATATTCACACACTGGGCAGTAATATCACATTTGAAATGCATATGTTCCTGCAGCTGTGCAGCTTGTGGAAAGATAAGGTCAGTAGATGCCGATTCTGCCATTCTGAACCTGGATAGTTAGGGAGCTCACATGTTTTTCATGTGGAAGTAAATGTTCCTGATCCATTTTAACTGTGGCATGTACTGGCAGAAATGCTTAAGCTTCACAGTTTGGAGCAGAGACATGAAGAGAAAACATGGGATTTGGTAAGCTTTACAGTTAATGGTTCATTCACATGCACCACACACTAAACAGACATCAGAATTAAGTGCAGAGAAACAAAAATGAGCTTGGTGTCTCCAATGTGGTGTGTCCCCTTGCAGTAGATGATCTAACACAAACACACATTAACTTATTGAACACAGTTTCATTCCCAAAAAAGAATCCACAAGAACACAGTTTTCACACCAGCCAGCACGCAAAAACAAAAGTGAAATAATACCAAAGAGTCTGTCTAGTCAAAGCACAAAGCTACTGCTTTGGTGGTCAATAGTCACCACACATTTATAAATCAATAATATTTGTCTCAAAATATAGTTCAAAGTGAATAACAAATGCAGGTATTCACACCCACAATACATGGAGGAAGAACCACTTATGAATCATATATCGCTGGCTGAGAATCATTGATAATGAACACCAGTACTCATGTATCAAGTCTGTAAGAAGTCGGCCCAGAAAGAAAGGTATGATGATGGTAACTTTGCACAGAATATCAAAAACTATCCAGTGCAAAAGGAATATTGCAGTGTTAAATAATGTTATACATATTCATTGGTGTTAGAAAACCTAATCAAAATTCTGCTTTTTAAGATATATGTGATTTTGAAGGTTTTGTATTATTGATCTCTATTATATTACATGTATACTCGATTACACAGTGTAATCCTAAAGGTTCAAATGAAAGTAAATAAAATAAGATTTTCTAGATTGTGAGTTTGAAATACATTTTGTAGGATAGCACACCTTATGTAAAACCACCATAACAGCAAATACTCTCACCCAAATGGCCATTTACAAATTCAACATTAAAGATCTAACTGTGCAGGGGTATGGCATTCAGTTATCCTCTCTGAATGTAAATAATTTTTTTCTATACATGGCCTCTCTTTTTGAAATATATAACTTGTAAATTTTTCTATACTTAATGTAATAAATGCACTACCAAAATATATGACTATTATATTTCTTATTGTATTCTAGGGACTACATCCAAAGGCAAGGCGTTGGAGATGGCTAGTATTGAAGGAGTAGATTTGGTGATATACAGTGGTGCTGAGGCAGCAGGTAAGAGTTGTTTAGTTGTTTACTTACATAATTAATAACTTTTCATTCATCTGGACCTTTATATGTCATGTAATTTTAATTCAGTTGGACCTCTTTGTCAATGACAAATGTCACAGAATAATACCCTCCAACGTATTACTGAACTAAGAAATGTCAAAATACACTGACTGAAAAAAAAATGGCAACACCAAAAAAATAATTAATGTAGAGTAATGAAATTTCAGGAATACATTTGTCTAGGTAACAAACATAAGCCATTAACATAGCAAGATCACATGTTAATGTAAGTGTAAGATAAGCCATTGAAAATGAGATATGCTGGTACATTAATAACCAGTGTAACACTATGATGTGCCAGAGATATATGAAACGGAATAACTTTGCTACGGGCAGATCTCGTGTAGTACACATTTCTGCCACTAGATGTGTATAGTGCAACTCATTGCCAGTTCAGTGTCACTTGTTTTGCCAACCTGTCAAAAATGTATAAAAAAATTACAATGACTTTACATTAATAAATAATACCACTATAATAAATAATGACCCTATAAGGATAACACATTGTACCCAGCTCAAATTTTGTTTGTCCCACATGAATTCATCCACTGAGTAATAACACTTCAGTGTCAGTACCTCATATAGCTTTCTTTTAAGTGAACCTAAATCCATTTGCATCAGCTTGTTCCCTTTTATTTTATTACCAAATTTCATTCTCGTGTATTGAGGTCCCTGGGCATATGGTCTGAGGTAGTGGGTGGGAAGCATAAAATTTTCTTTATTTCTGGTATCATGTGAATGGACAAAATGGTTTCCCTCAATAATTCATGTCTGGTGTACAACACTATGATGATCTCATATATGTATAAGGATGCAGAGTTAATATTTTAAGTTTTCTAAATAATGGTCAACATGGTTCTTCGTGATTTGCAGTGCACATATTTCGCATGATTTTTTTTCCTGTATTTTTAGTATCTGCACTATGTTTGTCGAGTTACCTCAAAAACCAATACCATACGTTATAATGGATTCAAAGTAGCTTGTACATGCTACTTTTCATGTGTCCATGTCAGTTGCAGTTGACAATATTTGCATTGCAAATGCAAAGTTGCTCAGTTTGTTTGCCATATATTCAATGTGTGCCTGCCAGCTCAAATTTTTATCTACATTTAAACCTAAGAATTTGACTGAGTCAACTTCTTCTATACCTTGGTTGTTGTGCACAGTCTTAAGCTGCTCACAGTTTGACTGTTTGGTTCTGAACTGCATCACGCGAGTCTTACATATGTTTAGATTCAACCCATTTAGCTGAAACCAAGTTTTTAAGGTACTGAGCGTACTGATATCAGAGTTGGGAATTTTTTCCGAGTCCTGATCTTCAACTAAGACAGAAGTATCATCTGTGAACAGAACTGATGGGGGAGCTGATATGTAATGGTAAGTCATTAACCTTTTTTTTTTTTTAAAAAAAAAAAAGAAGAAGAAAGAAAGAAAGAAATAGGACTGGGCCTAATATGGAGCCTTGTGGAACACCTTGAGATATTTTTTTCCAGTCAGAAAAATAATATGTGCCATTTTAAGAAATGCTAACTCTTTGCTTTCTGTTGGATAAGTAGGATTTAAGCCATTGTAGGGCACTGCCGCTAATGCCATACTTTTCAAGTTTGCAAGCAAGAAATGCATGGTTTACGGAATAAAACGCCTTTGTGAGGTCGCAGAAAATTCCTGCCACCTTATTTCTCTTGTCTAATGATGTAATTATTTTCTCAATGAAACTGTTTACTGCATCGAATGGTGTTTTTACCCTGCTGAAAACCAAATTGATGGTTTAGTTTAGCAGAATATTTTGCAATTAAGTTTTTGATTTGTGCAACAGCAAGTTTTTCAAATATTTTAAATAGGACTGGGAGAATCGAGATAGGGTGATAATTTCTTATTATCTCTCTTGATCCCTTCTTGAAGACTGGTTTGACTTCAGCATATTTCAGTATCTCTGGGAAACAGCCCTCTTCAAAACATTGACTTATTATCTAAGCTAGTGGGTTTGCAATTCTATTGTGTACCACTTTAATAACTTTGCTGGGTATTCCATCCCAACTTGCAGATTTTTCGTTTTTTAATGTTAGAATAGCATTTTCTACATCCTCCACAGAAACTTTTGAGAATTTGATTAAACCATTAAGCGATGTTGTGAGTGAGACAGAGTCTCACTCACATCCCTTATCCAGATAAAATCAAGCATACACAGTAATTCATTATTGAATTAATAAAGTTAGTTGCCCAACACTGATCTTCAGGAAGTGCACATCCTAGAGCAGTTTAAAGAAAAACACATATATAAATACAATAGCATGCCTAGCTTTTGGTACTTTCTTTTTCAGGGGAGAAACAAGTAAAGCATGTAGAGGCATTATAAATGTGGCACATCACTCAAAATCAAAGTTATGAGGGCACTATTATGAGTGGGGTGGTGGGAGGGAGGATGTGAGTGTGAGGGGGGAGAGGGTAATGTGGAAAAGATCAAGTGAAAGTTCCAGTTATTTATAGTACAGCCTGCAGTTCACAAATTGGCCTCTTATTTGCTATGCTGGACAAGCATTCACTACTAAAATTTTCTCAGCTGTGACTGTTTTTAGGGTAATCCCTGACACAGCTTGAGCTTTTTTTTTTTTTTTATAACTTCTGCAGTTCTTGTTTCTACAACTTTTTTTGCCTTCCCTACCCTCTCAGTGTAAACTTTGAACTACTTTCTGATATGAGTCTTCTATTTCAGATTTCTCACCTGATAGTAACTATCTCTGGAATGATACTCAAAGAAGTGATGGTGAAAAGGTTTACATTGCGAGCCTGAAAATTGATGCTACAAAACCAGAATCTGTCTTCACAGTGGGAGAAATATCTCTGACAGTCACTGATGACTGCACAGTGTCTGATGCTATGTTTAATAATGTTTCAGACTATGGGCAACTGAATATCAGTAAGTTCCTTTGTTTTTAAGAAATTTACTGTAATATTTATTTATTTATTTTCTTAAATTAAGCTATAGTCACGCAAGTATAAACAAAGATATGCTCATGCTACATTTTGATCTCTCTGTCTCTCCTGATGATTTGAATGCAAGTTTTTCGACTGAGTATCACTTTTAAATATGGCTGCTGCAGCACAAAACTCAATGATCTGCACATACATGTTAATACCCACATCATTTAGCTACTCACAAGTGCCATAACAGAAACACTTACCCATGTTCATGTTTTCTGTTCTCATTTAAAATGACTTATTGAATTAAAGGTACTACTAAGTGTGAAATACATGCACTGATTTATTTTATGAATGCCATAAAGGGAAAATCCTTGAAATTCCTCAGTAGATAAGTTAAATTTATGGGGAAAACACTATGAGCAACAGCTGGCAAGGGAATGGATGAAAATATTTGACGATGACCACACTAATGCCCATTATTAATTTTGAAGTAGGTGACTATCCGTCATCACTGAAGACATAATGCAGAAAGTTGATGCAAAGTTTGACAGACACTTTCCACCGGTTCGTGTGGCGACAGAAGGGGTGGGGGGAATAGACGGAGACATGGGGTACAACACGTACAGTGTCCCTGTGTCATCAATGAAAGATTGAATGAGGGAAGGATCTAAGGAATTGGGGAATGGTGAGGAGTGGAGAACAGAAAGTTGGAAGGTGTCATCATCGGCAGAGTGGGGGGGAAAATGGATGACTAAGAGAGGATCAGTTGTGGTAGTTATACAGATGTCAGATGAAGTGTGACACGTCGATGGAGGTGGTAGTGGGTTGTTGAATGTCGGGTGAGAAGTGTGTGACGGGCGTAGCAGGAGAGGGTGGGGTGAAGGACTCTGGCCAGTGAGGGTTCCTGGTGTTGGGGAAGGGGGCACGGCCGGCGTGTCATCCCTTGAGGAGGCAGCGGTGTGGAGGAAATCATCGGTCCCGGTCGGTGGCATCGGGTCATTGGAGGTGTTGTCGGCTGCAGTGACCCACGTAGTTGCACGAATGCTCGGGTGGGCGAGACTGTGCAGTGCATCAAACACCGAGCGACGCAAAGAGGAGGGGCCGAGGGAGTGTGGCACACCAGTGGAAGTGTCACACCGTAGCTCCAAGCGTGTGCCGGGGATCGTCTTGCGTGCCAGGTGCAGAGAGTGATTATTGCCAGATAAAAGGGTCGCCAAGGAGTCATCATTTGTTTGCACTCAAGCAAGAGCATCGAAGTTGATTGAGGAAGATATGCCCCTTATGCGGGAGAAATAATCAGTGGATATGTTGCCGGATCCTCGAACATATTGTACATTAGTTGTGTATTGTGAAACGAGGTCAAAATAATGGAACCTCCTAGGAGGTGGGTCAGCTGGAGGGTTTGTGAGTGCTTGGGCGAGAGGTTTGTGGTCTGTAAAGATCATGAGGGGGCATCCCTCAACATCTTCACGGAAATATCTAATGGCTAAGAGCCCCACTCTGTCGAAAGTGAACCATTTGCACTGAGAAGGAGAAAGTTTTTTGAAAAGAACTTAAAAGGTTGCACCACCTCTCCTCTGTGTTGTTGAAGTACTGCGCCGATAGGTATTTCGTTAGTGTCTGTGATGAGCAAAAGTGTTGCATCTGGGTGTGGATGGGCAAGCGTGATGGCTTCCGAGAGTGCGAATTTGAGTTTTGTAGAAGATGCTGTTTGATAATGTCTATTTTCTCTTGTGTGGGCCAGATACCATTGGCTGAAACTATGTGTCCCAAAAAACAACAGAATCCTTTATCCGTTTGCATTTGTCTTTGTTGACAATCACACAGTGGGATTGTAATGTGTCAAACAGCGCCCAGGTGTGAAGCTTGTGTTCCTCCCGAGAGGAAGAAAAGATCAAAATGTCATCCAGGTACACGTAGCAGAAAGGTAAGGTTGTAACACTGTATCTAAGAATGTCTGCCAGGTTTGGGAGGCGTTTTTCAATCCGTAAGGCATGTAAACGTATTCAAAGAGGCCAAAGCATGTGGTATGGCCGTTTTAGGCATATCTTGTTCGTACATTGGTATTTGGTGATATGCTTTCTCACAGTCTACCACACTGAAAATTTTAGCGCCTGCCAACTGAGAAGCGAAGTCCTGAATGTTCGGTACTGGATAATTGTCCATGATTGTGCGGTCATTGAGATGTCTATAGTCGCCACAGAGTCTGTAGGAACCACCCTTCTTCAGTGCGAGACTAATCGGTGATGACCAGTCACTGGAGGATGGGCGTACAATGGCTGCTTTTAACAGGTCCGAGATGATTGCTTTTGCCGCTTCGAGTTTGTGTGGATTCAGGCGTCGTGGTCGGTGTCTGACCGGAGGGCCCTCAGTCGTATTGAGTTTGTGACATGCGCCGCCCGTGATTGATAACATGCTACGTGCACGGGGTGCATCATAAGCGTTCGAACACTCGTGTAGTGAGTCAATGATTTGAGTGCTCGCCGGTTTGTACGAAGAGCAAACACCTCGAAGTGAGGCGAGTTTGAATTTCGTGCTCTGTAATGTCTGTTCAGTACGCTTAATAAGGGAGATGAGCTTGGCCTCTGATTGCTTGAGTTCACTGATTTCGTGCCGTTGTAGTAGCATGTTGCAACTTTTACTAGTTAACTTGGCTGCAAGAAGAGCACATTCGGTCTGGTGGACTAACGTACTTCGCGGAATGTCTAGCGAAAATTTGTGGTGTCACAGAAAGTCAATGTCTAAGACCCGACAAGTCACCTGTGCCACATGAAAAGTCCACGAAAACTTCAAGTCTTTTGACAGTTTGAGTGTTAAAGGCACCGTACCTAACACTTTGATATGAGAGTCATTAGCCACGCGTAACAGTCTGGGCGAGGAAGTTAAAATGGTAGGTGTGAGAGCTGGGGGTATTACACTCGTACCAGCACCACTGTCAACGATGAATTTAGTTCCTGAGATGAGGTCAAGAGCGAACAGACAACCGTCGGCACTTACCGTGTTAGATGCTGTTGCTGCTGTAAGGCCTCTTTTTTCCTGTGTGCGAGAAGCTGCGCCTGTGGCACCTTGCGAGCTGCATTTCCCGCCATGCAAGGGCTGCGACATTTCCTGGCCGCGTCGCCGAAGTTGGCGTGGAACCAACACAGTGGCCAGGCTTTGTTAGGCGGGGGTGATGTAGAGCTCCTGGTATCAGCTGAGTATGTGGTTCCCCGTGACAGTGGGCAGATGTCACCACTGTCGTAGTGTGAGTGTTGACGAAGTGAGCTCACCCGAATCCTGGAGGGGGAAGGGGGTGGGGTGGCATGCTGTTGAGATCGCTACCCCCACTCTTCATGCTGTGCGCTCACCTGTTAATAATCCTGAAAGCTCGATCCGCGACCGAAAGCTTCTAGTCCAAGGTGCTGTTGGTGAGCGGCAGGAGCTGTAGTTGTAATGCTTCCAGGATTTTGACAAGCCACATCGACCATAACACTGTACCGAGTAGCAAATCCACAGGTGCAAGGGCGAGGAGTCATCGCCATAGTCCCGATGGGGTGAGATCGTGCAGGTGTTCCTCGTGAATGATATGATGAATTTTCAGAGCTCGAGAAAGTCTTTCACAAATGAGTCTTTTTGCATTCGTATATTTCGGTGAAGGCTGCGGGCTGATCACAATGTTGCTAATCAAATCAAAATGGTCACGCCAAACACATGAAGTGTGATTCTTCTGAGTCAATGCCTGTGGCAGCGAAAATAGAGTCGACTAACGCGAACCATGTGTTGGGCTGCATTTTTGCAAAATTCAGCAGTTTAGGTAACTTAGTTGGTGAAGTGTTACACCCCTCGGATCGGTCGTTATGGCTGTCTGATATCTTGCAAAAGTGGGCGAGGTACCAGGAGAGGTCACATTCACTATACACTGTTCAATTCGATCAGAAAATTGAGGATGTGCGTAGCCAGGCGCGGAACCGATTCGCAGCATGGATGATGTAGCAGCTGCGTAGTGGCACTGATTAGAAAGTTGGTGCAAAGTTCTGACGGGGGTTGTGCATCCCTGAGCATGCGACATTAGCGCTGGAATGTCTGGATCTCTTATCACACTTTGTCCTGTATGTTCGAAAGAACGATCTTGAGGCAAGATGGCGGGCGGTATGTACACGTTGTCTGTGAGTGTTGTGGTACTGCAATCAACTCGCAGGTTGGAGGGCCTTGAAATGTTCGATGTATAGAGTCCATGCATAGTGCAGGTGGGTGGCATGGTCAGATTCTGACTGTAGAAATCATACGGTGGTACACCTCATTGCGTAGGCCACATAATGATAAAGGCGGTTCCCTCGTACATACATGATTGTTATTGCTATTGAACTCATGTAGAACATAGGAAAAGTGTCACAAACTGTCGTCGGTGTCACCAGTGTGGGAGTTTGGTTCCTTAAGATTATAAATAATAACCTGTTGATCCACTTGTTAAAACAATGAGCACATTTATTGTCACACTTCAGGTATACGTCATTACATATCGAAAGTATCACATAGACAGAACATAATGGCCGCCTTGGCCCAAAGAGTTTTTGTGCACTAGAGACGTTATGGCACATCAGTGTTGCCACAAGCACTTTGTACTGAACTGAGATACAAGCTTTGGGCTACATTTTAGATTAGTTTAGACGTACTTTGATTCCAATGTCTAATTTACTTCTCTGGGATGTGGAAAATGTCAGAAAACAAGAGTACGTAATAAATACTTACAAAATAAGAAACAAATATGGTAACATACCTTGCACAGTTCCCAAATGAAATTACTCTTGTAGTTGTGGGGGGGGGGGGGGGGGGGGGGGGGGAACTCTTAAGCATGTAAAAGATATAAAACTTGTCACCAACATTAAATGTTCTCTACAGTTAGGAGCATATAATAATTCTTAGGCTATTGTAACCATGCATGATCAAATGAAAAACAAAAATAAAATTTTAAAAAAATTACAGCACTTATTTACAATGATCACATTACTGCAAAAAAATTTGTACATAAGTCAGTTTGCGCACAATGTTCACATTATGTAATATTATTAATGACATACATGCACTCAATTGGTTCTGCCAAGGAATTAATCAGTAAAGTAAGGGCCCTAATGTTGAGAACCTTGAAGGATACCACATGTCTTTGGTTCCCAGATGGATGATGCCTGACAGCTTAATACACATCTCTGTGGTTTCTATCAGGAATATAGGATTTGAACCATTTTGTGGAATTTCTTGTTACACTGTAATATTCTAATTTACTTAAAAGGATATAGTGATTTACACAGTCAAACACCTTTCACAGGTCACAGAATATGCCAGTAGTCTGTAGTTTATTCTCTGATGAATTAAGCGCATTCTCACTGAATGTGCAGGTAGCGTTCTCAATATCAGAGCCTTTATAAATCTGAATTGTGACTTGGATAATACCTTATTTGTGGTCGGATGGTTATGAAGATGACTGTGCATTATGCTTTCCAGATTTTTGAGAATGTGGTCAAAAGTGAAATTGACCATCCAGAAAATGTTCCACTGATAAAAGACTGGTGATACAAATAACTTAAAATATCACTAAACTCAGAGGTACACTGTGAAATCAGCTTTGTTGATATATTACCATAGTCATTAGATTTTTTTTTTTTAATTTTAAGGCTCTCATGGTGGACATTACTTCTGCTGGTGTTATGCTTATATTATTATAGTTATGTGTAGTGACTGGCCTGAGACATTCTGTGGCAGCATCTTCTGAATCTGACAACGCTATCTTTTCAGTAACAGTTGTGAAGTGCTTACTGAAAAGTTTAGCAATACTGCACACATCTGTTACCTGTGTATCATTTACTCTTTATGGTATGTGGTCCTCTTCATTTCTGGTTCTACAATTCTCTTCCTTCACTACATCCCATGCTGTCTTTGCTGTTATCTGAGGAGATTGGCCTTTTCTGATGAAGCATTTGATTTGATGTCCATTTTACTATCTTCGATATTTTGCAGTGTGTGTTGTGATGATGTGCAGAATTTACATCAGAGCTGTGACTGACTGATAGATGTAGTTTCCTTTGTCTTACAGGGTACCTTTATTCCTTGAGTGATACATGGATTTTTTATACATTTTGGTCTAATCAGTGTTACTCTGGGGGAAAACAGTCATATTTAACTGAAACGAAACAAAGAGTAAAAACTACTCAGGATGGAAATGTGTACCATTCTGAATATAAAAAGTTAATTATGGGGTGCCCCAGGGCTTGGTATTCGGACCATTTCCATTCTTGCTTTTTTTTAATGACCTACCTCAACAGTTTTCAACAGCTGATACCATATTGTTTGCTGATGATACCAGCTTCATTATAAAAGGGAAGAATGGTTATGAGATGCAGCAAAAAATCGACAAAACAGCAGAAGTGGCAGAAAAATGGTTTAAAGATACCTGTGTAGTTGTTAATGACAAGAAAACTGTATGGATGAACTTCAACCATATAAGGAATAAATATAGCACCAATGTAAAAGTCACGTTATCGAATAGCAAAAGCAAAAGAATCACATAATTTTTTTAGGATTATGGTTGGATGTGCATCTAAGATGGAAAAACATGTAGAAATGCTCAACAAAAAATTAAGCAAGTACTGTTACATATTAAGAGTGCTTAAAGATTGCTGCAATACCGAAACAGTGTTAAATGCTTATTATGCATACAATATGCAACAGCTTCTACAGCATTAATGAATACCTGGAATTTTGCTCAAATCTGTAGATCTACTTCATAAATCTCTAAACAAAAATTCATAATTAACAACCATACCAACATAAAACCAAAATTCTTTCATCCGTGTATATATGTAATTACACACGTAGCTTTTGTGCGATATGTTACTATGCCTAGTTAACTAAAATACTGGTATTCAATAGTTTTAGTAAAATCAGCCAAGGGGTTTCGCAAGCTTTTCTTCTATCTGTATGTATGTAAGCAGAATAATATTTTTGTTATAAAGATGTGTTGATACCAATGATAAGATTTTGTACATGATATAAATATGTAATATTTTATGCTGTTCTGTTCTTTGACAAGTCCAATATCATGAATGTGAAAATACAGGCGCTAAATAAATAAATAAACATTATTAATAAAAGTGTTGTCGTTCTCATTAATGCTATGAGCATTGTACACATGACTCCAGTTCATGTCTTTGCGGCATTTCTTAAAACAATCAATTTTTGACTTACTGACTACCCCTCTTGAACACAGACTAAGTAGATTTTATATCCTGATCAGTATTAACATTTAGTAAAAGGAACTGCATGCCATGGTCTGAGAGCTTATTATTGGTTTTATAATACAATTTTGTTCATTAGACATTTCTATAAAGCTATTATCAGTGGCCATCTTTGAGCTTTTAGCTATTCTAGTTAGAAAGTTAGCAGAATTGATTAAGTTGAATGAGAATGCTACCCTATGCAGTAAGTTCTTACTGGAAGAGTTTTCACAAAAATGTACATAAAAATCACCAGAAACCACTAATTATTTCTTTTTTATTGCTTAATAGGCCAATACAGCTTGAAAGTCATTTATGAACAGATTAAAATTACCTGCTGATACTGAGTACCCACTTATTATTATGAATGATGTATTATGGAATTCTACTTCTGTTGCACATGCTTCCATATGCTGCTCTAGGCAAAATTTATGAATGCCTATGTTATTAAATTTATGGCAAAAATTCCTGATAAATGTGGAAACTCCTCCATCCTCCATTGCTGCCCTACAAAAGTGAAAAGCTAACCTACATCTTGCAACACTTTACACATCTTTACCAGTGATCATATAAATCTCCTATCATTTGAATAATTTATTCAATGGAAAACATTATTATGAAAAGGAAAGTTACCACTCACCATGCAGCAGAGATGCTGACAGTCTTTTTGTTGTGCCTATCTGTGATTCAGAACCTCCACTACATGCTGAGTGGCAGCTTTCCTTTTCATAATATTGTTACAAATAATTTATTCATTCATTTTAAATGATAATCAGTTCACAAGGCATAAATATCATCCATGTAGTGCACAAACTATGCTTTCGTTAAGTACAAAACAGAAACTACACAGTGTTTCATTGTATGAGCATAATCTATACACCATTTGCTGTACAGTCTGTATTAAGTAAAGAAAAGTATAAGGGATAGGCAAAATAATGTGCTTAATGAATTAATAAGGTGTTGGACCCCATTTGCCCATAATACATCTGCGATTATTCTTGGAATACCGGCATATAATGGTTGTATTGTCTCCTGCGGAATGTTATGCCACTGTTTGATCAGAATCTCTTCTAACTCCTGTAGTAACGAGGGAGGTGGAAATCTGCTCGAGAGGTGGCATTGCAATGCTGCCCACAAGGATTCAATAATGCTCAAGTCCGGGAGCTGTGCTGGCCAGGGAAGACAGTGCAGTGCAGTTCAGTTGCATACTCCTGGCTGTGTGTATGGGTGCATTATTCTCCTGAAATATGGCATCATTGTTGGGGAACAACATTTGAATCATGGGGTGCACATGATCACATAAGATGTTCATGTAATCATTGGCTGTAACACAGCCTTTGAGAGTAATGATGGGATCAGTAGAATACCATGATATGGTTGCCCACACCATCACACTTCCACCTCCATGCTTAACTATTTGAATCAAGCAATCAGGATTGTAGGTTTCTTTTGGTGTTTTCCCTACATAAGCCCAGCTCAATGTTGGAAATAATGAAAATGTTGACTCAACAGACTGTATGACCTGTTTCCACTGATCAGCCATGCAGGCTTTATGCTCCTGGCACCATGTTTTACATTTATTTGCATTGGTTGTCATCACTAATGGTTTTGGTACAGCAGCTCATCCATGAATATTTATGGAGTTCTTGGCAGACATTGTCGATAGATACGGGGGTCTTGAAGATGGCTATTGAGTTCTGCTGTCACTCTAGTCACCGTAGTTTTGTGTTGATTTGACACAGTTTGTGTTAGTGTATGATGATCTCTGTCATTTAGTTTTGATTTTCGCCCATTATTACATTTACATGATGATGTCTTTCCATGTTTTGTGTAGGCTGTCATGACTCTCGAAACAGTTGCTCTTGGAATATTCAATAAGTTAGCTGTCTTGGTTACTGATGACCCCAAAATCTGCTCTCTTTGGAACTCCATTACATCATTCATTGCCCATCAACCTTGGCCTCTGAATGCAAATACAAAGTGTGCACTTCTCATAAAGAACCTGCTCTGATGCCTTTTCCATAATGAACATTCACAGTCCAGTGTGACACGTGCTTTACCCGTGTTGTTGACCATGAAATGCAACCATCCCATTACTACCACTGTTCACATTATTTTGCCTATACCCTGTCTGTATAGCATCCAGTGTTGTGATGGCTTGATTGATGTTTGTACTTATGTATGCTTTATATGGAAGTTCATAAATCATTTTATTTGGTGAAACATCCTGTCCTGAAAAGTAAAAGCTCTTACGGAATTGATAGCATTTCCATCAAAGTACTTAAAGCTTGTTCCCCACAGATAAGTAGGATTCTCAGCCACGTATGTAACAGCTCTTTGGAGCAGGGTGTTTTCCCTGATAGACTGAAATATGCCATTGTAAAACCATTGCATAAAAAGGGGGATACGTCGGATGTCAACAACTACCGCCCAATCTCTCTTCTGACAGCTCTATCAAAAATTTTTGAGAAAGTAATGTATTCAAGAGTAGCCTCCCATATTTGTAAAAATAAAGTACTAACAAAATGTCAGTTTGGTTTTCAGAAAGGCTTTTCAACAGAAAATGCTATATATGCTTTCACTGATCAAATATTAAATGCTCTGAATAACCAGACATCACCCATTGGTATTTTTTGTGATCTCTCAAAGGCCTTTGATTGTGTAAATCATGGAATTCTTTTAGATAAGCTAAATCATTATGGTTTGAGTGGGGCAGTGCACAAATGGTTTAATTCATACTTAACTGGAAGAATGCAGAAAGTTGAAATAAGTGGTTCGTGTAATGTTAAAACAACAGCTGATTCCTCAAACTGGGGTGCTATCAAGCACGGGGTCCCACAGGGTTCGGTCTTAGGTCCTTTACTGTTCTTGATATACATTAATGACTTACCATTCCACAATGATGAAGATGCAAAGTTAGTTCTTTTTGCTGATGATACAAGTATAGTAATAACATCCAAAAACCAAGAACTAAGTGATGTAATTGTAAATGATGTTTTTCACAAAATTATTAAGTGGTTCTCAGCAAACGGACTCTCTTTAAATTTTGATAAAACACAGTATATACAGTTCCGTACAGTAAATGACACAACTCCAGTAATAAATATAGAATTTGAACAGAAGTCTGTAGCTAAGGTAGAATTTTCAAAATTTTTAGGTGTGTCCATTGATGAGAGGTTAAACTGGAAGCAACACATTGATGGTCTGCTGAAACGTCTGAGTTCAGCTACGTATGCTATTAGGGTTATTGCAAATTTTGGTGATAAGAATCTCAGTAAATTAGCTTACTATGCCTACTTTCATTCACTGCTTTTGTATGGCATCATATTCTGGGGTAATTCATCGTTGAGTAGAAAAGTATTCATTGCACAAAAACGTGTAATCAGAATAATTGCTGGAGCCCACCCACGGTCATCCTGCAGACATCTATTTAAGGATCTAGGGATCCTCACAGTAACCTCACAGTATATATATTCCCTTATGAAATTTGTTGATAATAATCCAACCCAATTCAAAAGTAATAGCAGTGTGCATACCTATAACACCAGGAGAAAGGATGATCTTCACTATGCAGGGTTAAATCTGACTTTGGCACAGAAAGGGGTAAATTATGCTGCCACAAAAGTCTTTGGGCACCTACCAAACAGCATCAAAAGCCTGACAGATAGCCAACTAACATTTAAAAATAAATTAAAAGAATTTCTAGATGACAACTCCTTCTACTCATTGGCTGAATTTTTAGATATAAACTAAGTAAAAAAAAAAAAAAAAAACTTAATCATTAGTGTCATGCAATATTTTGTGTAATGTAATTTCTTGTACAGACATCTTTTATTAACCTGACATGTTCCACATCATTACGAAGTGTCGTATTCATGATCTATGGAACAAGTATTAATCTAATCTAATCTAATCTAGATTAAAACTGTGCTGGACTGAGACTCAAACTTGGGACCTCTGCCTTTCGCAGGCAAGTCCTGTACTATCTAAGGTATGCAAGCACAACTCATGCCTTGTCCTCACAACTTTAATTTCGCCAGTACCTCATCTCCTACTTACAAACCTTACAGCATGGGGGATGTTTCCAGAATGAAATTTTCATGCTGCAGCAGAGTGTGTGCTGATATGAAACTTCCTGGCAGTATAAAACTGTGCGATGGACCGAGACTTGAACTCAGGACCTTCGCCTTTCACGGGTAAGTGCGCTACCATCCGAGCTACCTGAGCATGACTCATGCCCCGTCCTCACAGCTTTACTTCCACCAGTACCTCATGTGGCTAAGCCATGTCTCTGCAATATCCTTTCTTCCAGAAGTGCTAGTCTTGCAAGGTTCGCAGGAGAGCTTCTGTGAAGTTTGGAAGGTAGGTACTGGTGGAAGCAAAGCTGTGAGGATGGGGTGTGAGTCATGCTTGGGTAGCTCAGATTGTAGAACACTTGCCCCAGAAAGGAAAAAGTCCCAATTAATCTGCCAGGAAGTTTCATATCAGTGCACACTCCACTGCAGAGTGAAAATTTCATTCTGGACACATCCCCCAGGCTGTGTCTAAGCCATGTCTCCACAATATGTATCAGTTAATACAAAACAGCTTTTGCTATGAAATTACCTTTTTCTCATTCACTCTTCTTCTGCTGCTCTGTTGCTGTTGTTGTGGTTGTCATCTTGATCCATCATCTACACGGCTGAAGCAAGTTGTAAGCTCTTGGCAAGGCATCTTGTTTACCTGTGGTCAGCTGCATCCACCTGCTTGCTGGTTGGCTGCTCCTGTGCTCAGTGGCTTCTTTCATAGAACCTGCTTGCTGTTGGCTGCTGTCATACTGTGGCCATGAAACCCATGTGTTGATTGGTTGTTACACCACTACACTGTAAACAGAATTTGCAAGTACTTGTTTATTGTGGCTATGTACAATATTCCTCATCTGGGGCACCATGTGTAGAGGATTGCCTACTTTGTTTCTTTGTTTGTTGTCCTTGGTGTCGACGTACTGGCGGAAAAATTAAGGGGTGGATGTGCAGTACTATATACTGTAAATGATGTATCTGACAGATGCACAGTTGTGTTTCACAGTCTTTTCTTTTACTTTCACTTTTCACAACCACCCAATAATACACAGTTTTATATATACCAAGTGGGAAAGCGCCAGCAGACAGGCACAATGAACAAAACACAAACACAGTGTGTGTTTTTTCATTGTGCCTGTCTGCCGGCGCTTTCCCGATTGGTAAGTCTTGGAATCTTTGTTTTTAATATATTTTTCCCATGTGGAAGTTTCTTTCTATTATATTGTGCCTATCTACCGGTGCTTTCCCGCTTGGTAAGTCTTGGAATATATATATATTCCAAGACAAAAACAATATATATATTAAAAACAAAGATTCCAAGACTTACCAAGCGGGAAAGCGCTGGTAGACAGGCACAATAAAATAACACACAAACTAACGATGTAAATAAAACAGAAAGAAACTTCCACATGGGAAAAATATATAAAACAAAGATTCCAAGACTTACCAAGCGGGAAAGCGCCGGCAGACAGGCACATGAACAAAACACACAAACACACACACAGAATTACGAGCTTTCGCAACTGGCAGTTGCTTCGTCAGGAAAGAGGGAAGGAGAGGGAAAAATGAAAGGATGTGTGTGTTTGTGTGTTTTGTTCATGTGCCTGTCTGCCGGCGCTTTCCCGCTTGGTAAGTCTTGGAATCTTTGTTTTTATTATATATATAATAAAAACAAAGATTCCAAGACTTACCAAGCGGGAAAGCGCCGGCAGACAGGCACATGAACAAAACACACAAACACACACACAGAATTACTAGCTTTCGCAACCGATGGTTGCTTCTTCAGGAAGGAGAGGGAAAGACGAAAGGATGTGGGTTTTAAGGGAGAGGGTAAGGAGTCATTCCAATCCCGGGAGCGGAAAGACTTCCCTTAGAGGAAAAAAAGGACAGGTGTACACTCGCACACACACACACACACATCCATCCGCACATACACAGACACAAGCAGACATATTTAAAGGCCATGGGAAAAATATATTATATATATATATTAAAAACAAAGATTCCAAGACTTACCAAGCGGGAAAGCGCTGGTAGACAGGCACTATAAAATAACACACAAACACACATACAAAATTACACAGAATTACGAGCTTTCACAACCAGTGGTTGCTTCGTCAGGAAAGAGGGAAGGAGAAGGAAAGATGAAAGGATGTGGGTTTTAAGGGAGAGGGTAAGGAGCCATTCCAATCCCGGGAGCGGAGAGACTTATCTAAGGGGGAGGGGAAAATAGGACAGATATACACTCGTGCACACACACACACACACACACACACACACATACACACACACATCCATCCCATAAACCCACATCCTTTCGTCTTTCCCTCTCCTTCCCTCTTTCCCGATGAAGCAACTGTTGGTTGCGAAAGCTCGAAATTTTGTGTCTGTGTGTTTGTGTGTTAAGTCTTGGTATGTGCGGATGGATGTGTGTGTGTGTGTGTGTGTGTGTGTGTGTGTGTGTGTGTGTGTGTGTGTGCGAGTGTACACCTGTCCTTTTTTTTCCCCCTAAGGGAAGTCTTTCCGCTCCCGGGATTGGAATGACTCCTTACCCTCTCCCTTAAAACCCAAGCGGGAAAGCGCCGGTAGACAGGCACAATAAAATAACACACAGACACATGAAATTTTGTGTCTGTGTTTGTGTGCTATTTTATTGTGCCTGTCTACCGGCGCTTTCCCGCTTGATAAGTCTTGGAATCTTTGTTTTTAATATATTTTCCCCATGTGGACGTTTCTTTCCATTTTATAGATATATAATTCCCATAGTCTGGCCATAATCATGCCTGAAACCTTACACATGAATCACCTGAGTACAAATCGCAGCTCCACCAATGTTCTGCCCTTTCGTATTTAAGTATGCAATACTACCACTATCTGTATACGTATGTGCTCATCACTATCCCATAACTTCCATTACCTTAGTATATATAATTTAATATGTTTCAGGTGGCTCATTCTATGACCAAACAGTCACCCTCCTGGAAGGTATGCAGACACCAGTTGCCAAAACATCTGTCCCACTGACTGGAGCTGACAATGTATGCCAGCTGGGAGAATGTTTGCTGGGCAACTTGGTGGCTGATGCAGTGATGTCAGCAGTTTCAACAACGGAAGAGATCCCGGTAATATTTTCTGTTTTTCCGACATGGACACTGTTCACAAATGTTTCTTTAACAGGTATGCAACTTACTGATTATTATAAATTCCATGTGTGTTTGTACACTACTGGCCATTAAAATTGCTACACCATGAAGATGATGTGCTACAGACGCAAAATTTAACCGACAGGAAGAAGATGTTGTGATATGCAAATGATTAGCTTTTCAGAGCATTCACACAAGGTTGGCGCCAGTGGCGACACCTACAATGTGCTGACATGAAGAAAGTTTCCAACCAATTTCTCATACACAAACAGCAGTTGACCAGCGTTGCCTGGTGGAACGTTGTTGTGATGCCTCGTGTAAGGAGGAGGAATGCATACCATCACGTTTCCGACTTTGATAAAGGTCTGATTGTAGCTTATCGTGATTGCTGCTCGCATTGGTCGATTGGTCAAGATCCAATGACTGTTAGCAGAATATGGAATCGGTGGGTTCAGGCAGGTAATACGGAACGTCATGCTGGATCCCAATGGCCTCATGTCACTAGCAGTCGAGATGACAGGTATCTTATCCGCATGGCTGTAATGGATCGGGCAGAAACGTCTCGATCCCTGAGCCACCAGATGGGGATGTTTGAAAGACAACAACCATCTGCACAAATAGTTAGATGACGTTTGCAGCAGCATGGACTATCAGCTCGGAGACCGTGGCTGCGGCAGTTACCCTTGACGCTGCATCACAGACAGGAGCACCTGCAATGGTGTACTCAACGATGAACCTGGGTGCATGAATGGCAAAACGTCATTTTTTTGGATGAATCCAGATTCTGTTTAGAGCATCATGGTGGTCGCATCCATGTTTGGCGACATCGCGGTGAACACATGTTGGAAGTGTGTATTCGCCATCTCCATACTGGCGTATCACCTGGCGTGATGGTATGGGGTGCCATTGGTTACACATCTCGGTCATCTCTTGTTCGCATTGGCGGCACTTTGAACAGTGGACATTACATTTCAGATGTGTTACGACCCGTGGCTCTACCCTTCATTCGGTCCCTGTGAAACCCTACATTTCAGCAAGATAATGCACAACTGCATGTTACAGGTCCTGTACAGGCCTTTCTGGATACAGAAAAATGTTTGACTGCTGCACTGGCCAGCACATTCTCCAGATCTCTTACCAATTGAAAATGTCTGGTCAATGGTGGCTGTGCATGACTCTATGCCCAGGCGTATCAAGGCCGTTATTACAGCCAGAGGTGGTTGTTCTGGGTACTGATTTCTCAGGATCTATGCACCCAAATTGCATGAAAATGTAATCACATGTCAGTTCTAGTATAATATATTTGTCCAATGAATACCTGTTTATCATCTGGATTTCTTCTTGGTGCAGCAATTTTAATGGCCAGTAGTGTATATTACATGTAAAAACATTTTATTCTCTCATATCACTAATAGCTCTAATAGTTTAGTCCTATGAATTACATAGATATTCTTAAAATACATCCTTCAATTCTGGCATTCTTCTGGCCTCAGTTTCCACTACGATACATACTTATGGAAAAGTGGCCTTGCATAGACAGTTAGCAACAGTGAAGCATGAAGGGAATGAGGTTTACTTGTAGGTGGTAGCAAAGAGAGAGAAAGGTACCATTCAAGTTGCCACACCTTGGGGCTGTGGACAAAGAAAAAAACAAAAGTTGTAAGTGATTTTGGTCAGTTTGTCATTAGACCATTTTCTTGTTAGCAAAAATCATCCTTTGTACTTTGATGATGTTCCATCAGATGCTGCACAGATATAGCATGAGACTCATCTCTCTGTGCCTGACAAGAGAGATAGACTGGCTGATGCAACTTTACTGAAGACTTTAATTACGATTTTTCTCAAGTAGGTAGGGTTGATAGAAGAGATAGAGAAGATCCAACGGAGAGCAGCGCGCTTTGTTACAGGATCATTTAGTAATTGCGAAAGCGTTACGGAGATGATAGATAAACTCCAGTGGAAGACTCTGCAGGAGAGACGCTCAGTAGCTCGGTACAGGCTTTTGTTAAAGTTTCGAGAACATACCTTCACTGAAGAGTCAAGCAGTATATTGCTCCCTCCTACGTATATCTCGCGAAGAGACCATGAGGATAAAATCAGAGAGATTAGAGCCCACACAGAAGCATACCGACAATCCTTCTTTCCACGTACAATACGAGACTGGAATAAAAGGGAGAACCGATAGAGGTACTCAGGGTACCCTCCGCCACACACCGTCAGGTGGCTTACGGAGTATGGATGTAGATGTAGATGTAGATCATCTGCTGACACCATTATCAGAACAGTTGCAAGCTATATCTATTTTTCTAATATTTCTTTTTGTTTACAATTCATTATATATTTTTCTCACTGAAATCATATGAATCTTCTGTCAGTTCTTATGTCTTCAAAAATGCCAACAATATGAGTCACACTTTCAAATTCACATCATAAAAAAGTTATAAACATTCAAAACTATCTCACTTGCCTGTTTCTGATGCATTTCTTGTTTACCGCTGCCACCTAACACATTTATTTACAGATCATACTAGCACACTTACAGACAAACATTGACAGCTTGATAAATTACACTGTATCATCTCAAAGCAGGGCAACAGTGCAGACTGCAAAAGAGCAGTTACTGTCATCTGGTGTTAAGTCACAGCTATGTGCACAGAAAGCGAATAAATCTTATGGTTTTCTCATTATTATGCAGAGGGGATGTGCAGAAAAGCTGAAAATTGGGCCATCTACCAGCAAGGTGTGAGCTGTAGCCCCTGCCCCACTCTCATCTGTCCCCAAGCCTCCCACTTAACTCCATTAATCCCTACATTCACAGTACAATCTCTCTCTTTCTTTGATCTGCCTCCCACACCTCTCCCAAATGACTTCTCCCCCTCATTGTCCTTCTCAATGAATCCTCTCCACAGGACTCAACTCACCCCAGTCAAGTTGCAGCACTGCTGAGGGGCAATGAAGGGATAATGTGTGAGTGGGGCTTGGCTTTAGTTGAAAATTGAGAAAATGGAGATAAGGAGTAAGAATATAAGAAATGAAAAAAATATGTTCCTGGAAGCAAAAATCTCTGTGGCACACAATACCTGGAAAAATATCAGAGAAGACAGAAAAAATTGTGCTGTCAGTACTTTTTCCTTGACACAGCTGCACAGGCAGACATCAGCAACTATTAACTCTTTCATTTTAAATATATCTTTTTATTCCTGTTCAATAAATGTTGCACCACTCTTTAGATAGAATTCCAGAGGAACTATTCTCTCCTGTTGTGTCTCTCATATTATTTCCTTCCAGCTATACTTACAATTTGTGCCTTAAGTTTTGTCAAACAGATCTTCTACATGTATTAAAAATAAAGATTCCAAGACTTACCAAGCGGGAAAGCGCCGGCAGACAGGCACATGAACAAAACACACAAACACACACACAGAATTACAAGCTTTCGCAACTGGCAGTTGCTTCGTCAGGAAGGAAGGAAGGAGAGGGAAAAATGAAAGGGTGTGGGTTTTAAGGGAGAGGGTAAGGAGTCATTCCAATCCCGGGAGCGGAAAGACTTCCCTTAGGGGAAAAAAAGGACAGGTGTACACTCGCACACACACACACACATATCCATATGTCTGCTTGTGTCTGTGTATGTGCGGATGGATATGTGTGTGTGTGTGTGCGAGTGTACACCTGTCCTTTTTTTCCCCTAAGGGAAGTCTTTCCGCTCCCGGGATTGGAATGACTCCTTACCCTCTCCCTTAAAACCCACACCCTTTCATTTTTCCCTCTCCTTCCTTCCTTCCTGACGAAGCAACTGCCAGTTGCGAAAGCTTGTAATTCTGTGTGTGTGTTTGTGTGTTTTGTTCATGTGCCTGTCTGCCGGCGCTTTCCCGCTTGGTAAGTCTTGGAATCTTTATTTTTAATATATTTTTCCCATGTGGAAGTTTCTTTCTGTTTTATTTAGATCTTCTACATGTATGTACATACTCCACAAACCACCATACAGTGCATGGCAGAGGGCATCTTGCACTACTGCTACTCATTCCCTTTCCTGTACTACTCACAGATGGAGCATGAGCCCTAATTTGTTTTATCTTGTCTTTGTGGTGAGTTGATGGCAGTAGGATCATTCTGCAGTCTGTCACAAATGCTAGTTCTCTAAACTTTTTCAATAGTGTTTTGTGTAAAGAACATCTTCTTCAATTCAGGAATACCCCCAAACTAACTTAAACATTAGTGCCATGCAGTATTTTGTGTAATGTAATATCTTGTACAGACATCTTTTATTAACCTGAGACGTTCCACATCATTATGAAGTGTCGTATTCATGATCTATGGAACAAGTATTAATCTAATCTAATCTAATCTAATCATTTTTTAGTGTGCTCAGCAATTTTCGATTATTACAAAGAATTTGCATCAAATTTTGTGTGTGAAATTGAATCAAGTGCTCCAAAACACTTGAAATGTTGACAGTGACATATGGTGAGTCTGCTCTAACAAAAAAAATGTTTATGAGTGGTACAAGCTCTTCAAGATTGACAAGAAGATACCAATGACAAACCTCACTCTGGACACCCTAACACTTCAACAACAGATGATAAACTCAATGCTCTGAAGGAAATTGTTTAAGAAAATCATTGAATTACCATAAGAGAAGGTGCTGAGGATGTTGACAAATTAGGTGGCTTGTGTCAAGCAATTTTTTCATATGTTTTGGGCATTAGATGTGTGTCAGCAAAGTTTATTCCAAAACTTCTCAATTTTGAGCAGAAGAACTTTCACATGAGCATTGCTCAGGAGCTCTTGAATGACATCAATGATGATCCCAATTTGCTCACAAGGGTCATAACTGGTGACAAAACATGGGTTTATGGTTATGATGTCAAAAGCAAAGCCAAATCATCCCAATGGAAGCATCCTGGAGAGCCAAGACTGGAAAAGCACGCCAAGTTCGATCAAATGTCAAAGTTTTGTTCACTGTTTTTTTTTTTCAATTACTGTGGTGTAGAGCATCATGAATTTTTGTCTCAAGGTTGTACAGTCAATAGGGAGTATTACCTTGACATTATGTACCATTTGCGACACACAATAAGCAGAAAACATCTGGAACTGTGGAAAAACAGTTCAAGGCTTTTGCATTATGGCAATGCACCTGCTCATTCATCATTGTTGTGAGAGATTTTTTGGCCAAAAACAATATGACAATCATGCCTCAGCCACCATATTCACTGGATTTGGCCCCCTGCAACTTTTTCCTGCTCGCAAAACTGATGAGACCTATGCAAGGATGAAGATTTTCAATGATTGAGGAAATAAAAACTGCTCACTGGAAGTACTCAAGACTGTACCAAAGAGTGGTTATGAGAAGTGCTTCGAAGATTGGAAGAAGTGTTGGCACAAGTGCATTGTAACAGAAGAGTAATACTTTGAAGGGGACAATATGGATATTGCTGAATAAATAAATATTTTTTTATAAAAATATAAAGTCACCTTACTTTTTGAGCCTTTTCAGAATCTGACAAAATTTGAAACAGATCTGATTGTCGGCCTCTATTTGGCCAGCTAGTCAAATCATGTAATATCCAGATTTTTGGGGGATTTTGATGTGATAGTGGCCCATAGTGGACTGTATGGGAATGTGAAGGCAGTGCATCATTGTTCAGTAACTAGCAGCAACCAGACAAGGAAATTAACATCCCATGCATAGGCTGCCATTAACACCACAACATAGACATCTACATTTGGAATTGTTCTGTGACTGGGAAGTATGGACTACTGATGAGTGACATCTCATTGAGTTCCTCCTCTAATGTTTTGGAGGCATAAAGCAGTGTTGCTCTTGGCATCACACTGTGGGAGCCATTGGGCAGAACTTCAGGTTGGTATTGATTGAGGTAGCTCTGATGGTATAATGGTATGTCATGGACAACCTGTATCCTCAATGTGTCAATATTCAAATGACAGAATCAGGGTGCCATTTTTCAACAGAACAATGCTCATCCACATATGGCCCATTTTTTCCTTGAACTGTCTGTGTAATGTTGAGGTACTCCCACGGCCAGTGAGATCCCCACATATGTCCTCATTAGAACATGTGTTGGTCCAGCTCGGACATCAACTCTGTCCCACCCCCAGTATCCACGTTATCGTGGACCAGTTACAACAGTTGGTCAGCTTGCCTCAGGAAAGGATACAATGCCTTTATGACATCCTTCCCAAATAAAACATTGCAAGCATCCAGGCCACAGGGGAGTGTAACATCATACTGACACATGGGCTAATATTGACAAGGACTTTGGAAAATTGACTTGATTTTGTAAAGACTGAAGCAAGATCACATACCCTCTCAACCCATTAAGTTTCATTTAATTTCCTCCTCTCTTTCTGGGTGCTTCACTACTTTTGTCAGGCAGTGTATATACTGTGTTGTCTCCACCTGAAAAGTTACAGTAATGTTGGATACATGCAATAGCTATCATGTCTACACATCATCCTCAATCTGTACAAATAGCTTTTGCCTGTACTGAGAGTACTAGATATAAGCTTGAGGTGGATGCTTGGGTCAGTTCCTCCAAACACCTAATTATCAGGATTTCATTTATCCACCTCTTTACACAAGCAAGGCTTACAAAGAACTGGATGGCAGAACTGCACAAAGATAATGTTTAGCCATAGTTCAAAGACGATACTCAGATTGATACTGGTGTCGACCTCATTGGTGCCACATAGCCCCCCCCCCCCCCCTCCCCACAGTACGGAGTACTCTTGAGAGGTCGGGGGGAGGGGGGAGGGGTTGACAGTGGTGGTCCGCGGGAACTGGACCACGGTCAGCTCGCCAGCGTCGTCGAGGAGCTGAGGGGGTAGATGTCATGAAGGAAGTTGTTGAAGTGCACTGGGACTCGTACTGGGTGTGCTGCTTGAGGGGCAACAGGTAGGCTGACAGTTTGCGGGAGGAACAGAGCAATGACGTGATGTCTCCTGTGGGCGTGGCAAACACATGAAGCGTGTCCAAGTCGACATTAGGCACATTTCACCAGGTGGCAGGGAATGGTGGAGATTGCGTCATGAGCACCAGATGAAGGGAAACACGCGACGAACAGTGTATCATCGCGTAGTATTATGGAGGTGTCGTGGATTATGTCCGAGGGAACAGGCACAAACACCTCGAGCGAGGGCACGTTCAAGATGGGGGGGCATGAGAAACCTCGACAGGGCAAGGCAAGCGAAGGAGGAGAGGTCGAAGGGACTGGCGAAGGGCATGATCGTAGGTAAGCTCGAAATGGGGAGCACGGGCTCACTCAGCAGAGTGCGTGAGACCGGAGTAGGGAGCGAGGTTGGAGGAGAGCTCGACAAGTGGAGCTGGAGGTCACTCGATTGAGTGTGTAAGTCCGACCTGGAGGGAGTGGTCAGAGCGTCGTGAGCCACGACAGTGAGTGGCGTGGTCCTGGCCTCGAGGGAGGTAGAAGAAGGCTCGACATGAGCAGGCTTAAGTCTGTTGATAGAGACTGTGACAGCTGAATCTTTTATCTGGATGTCATAGGTGTTGGCTGAGCGCCGGAGAACTTGGTATGGGCCAGTATATGGAGGTTAGAGGGGAGCACTGACAAAGTCATCTTGGAGCATGACATATTCGCAATTGTCCAGAGATTTCGGGACGTGAACCTTAGGGTGGGAGTGGCTGGCAGGCAGAGGGATGTGGAGGTTGATGAAGTGGCATCTGAAGTGGTCCACAAAGGAAGGTAATTCAGACTGAGGGAGAGAAGCGGAAGGGCTCACAAGTTCGCCAGGGAGAAAAATGTTCTGGCTGTATACGAACTCAGCTATTGTGCTCTTGAGGTCTTCCTTGTAGATCGCACGAATGCCGAGTAGCACAAGGGGAAGAGCCTCTGTCCATACAGAGTTGTGACATCAAAGAGCCGCCTTGAAAGTGTGGTGCTAGCGCTCAACTAGCCTGTTACTTAGCAGGTGATATGCTGTAGTATGGATGCGCTGGATGCCCCAGATGTTACAAATCTCATTGAAAGGGCTGATTCAAATTGTCTGCCCTGGTCAGTCGTGATGATAGCTGGACATCCGAAACGCGATACCCATGACTCAACGAAAGCTCGAGCAACCCGGCTGTAATATTGGGGAGGGGGACAACTTTGACCCAGCGAGTTGTTCAGTCGATAGATGAGAGCACATAACGAAAGCTGTTAGAGGAGGGGAGAGGGCCGACAATGTCAATATGAATATGCTGGAAACGTCCAGTAGGGATTGAAAAGGCTCCGAGGGGGGGGGGGGGGGGGGTTTGAAGTGTGCTTGTGTACTTTGCAGCGTTGGCACGTGACTCAGGAGTGTGCCCATTGCTGGCAGTCCTTGTTGACATTTCTCCACACAAAGCGCTTCACAATGAGGTGGGCAGACGCACGAACACTGGCGTGGGCTAAATTATGCAGTGCATAGAAGACAGCTCGACGGAGCACAGTTGGGATGAGGGGGCGTAATGTGCCCATACTGTCGTTGCACCAGATCTCACCAGAAATGCCAGGAAAGGTGGTGCGGATGAAGTGTAGTGAAGAGGTAGAGTCTGAAATCAGGTCTTGTGTGTCCTCGTCGGTGGGTTGGAGGTTAGGCTGTTGAGAGAGGCCTAACAGCGAAGGAACAGCTCGTGAAAGGAAATCAGCAACTATATTGTCAGCACCGTTTATGTGTCTGACGTTGATGGTGAACTGAGGTATGAAGTCCAGATTGTCTGGCTAAGGACAGCGCTGATGGCAGTATCCCTCGCATCTGTGGTGATGAAAAGCTGTGCATTGGGATGAGGATGCGCGATGGTGCAGGCCTCAGCAAGTAGACTTTTGAGGTCGGTGATAGAGTCAGTCGTAGCAGGGGTCCATGGAATGGTCCGAGATCCAGAAGTGTGGGTGCCTGCCAAGGCGTCCGTCAGTGGAGCCTGAATCTCCACAGCCCGAGGTAGATGTCGGCGATAACAATTAACGATCCTCAGAAAGTGCCGGAGCTCTATGAGTGACGCAGGTCTGGGTAGGTTTAGTATTGTTTGTACTTCCTCAGGGGGCAGTGAAATGCCGTCGGCAGAAACCCAAAAACCAAGAAAAGTGACAGCGGGTCGATGTAGCTGCAATTTGTCCTGTTTGGTCTCGATGCCTGCTGCCGCGAGAGTGTTCATAACAGTTTGCACATGTCGAATGTTGTCCTCGACGGAGGAGCTGAACACAGAATTTTAGGTCGAATAGCACATTGTTGATGAAGTGTTGCCAGGTCTGGGTTGCGTTTTTCAGACCGAAGGGCATGAATCTAAACTGAAATAACCCGATTGGGTGGTGATTGCCGTCTTCACGATGTCTGCGGGTGCTATGGGGATCTGGTGGTAGGCCCGTTTGCAATCAATGACCAAGAACGTGGTTGCACCTGTGAGGGAACTGGTAAAGTCGGCAATGTTGGGTACGGGGTAGGTATCCATAATTGCTCATGCGTTTAGTCGACGGTAGTCTCGTCACATGTGCCACCAGAACCCATCTTTGTTGGGTGTCATATGAATGGGCGTAGACCAGCTACCGGCAGAGGGTTCAATGATGCCAGAGCTTAGAAGTTCAGAAATCTACTTTTTAAGGTTGGGGAGGCGCTCGGGACAAAGTCAATGCGGTTTACTGGAGATCGGAGGGCCTGGGGTGAGGCGAAACTTGTTAACCGTGCCTTTGGTGACGACGGAAATGTTGCTGGCGCCATGGTACGAGGTTTGTTTACAATGTGTGGCGGGTGGGGCAGGCGAGGCGTGGTCGTGGTGTTCGGTGGATCCAACAGCAGCTGAGGCGGCGAAGTGTCCCAAGAGTCAACATGACAAGATGGCCACCGGCCCGAAGCAGTGGCACCGTGGTTGGGTGAGCTCATGAACCGTTAGTGAGTCCATTGTCCAAGGGCGCGGCCTGTGGCAGCACGATCGTGGGCAAAGCAGTAGGCGCGAGTGCACTGTTTGTGTTGTGAGTGGCGGTTGCACAGCAGCGCACAGGAGCCGAAGTTGCACAGTTTGAGGTGCTGACTGCGAGGAAAGGGGTAGGAGCTATCAGTTCGGGAACATGTGATGCTCGTCATGCATGCGCACTCGTGTCTGGCCGAGTGCCAAATGCTGCTGTGTTAGGGGGGTGTGGTCCTGTGGAACTGTCAGTACACGTTATGGTAGACTTGATAGCACATTTGCGAGGGGTAGTGGGTGGTAAGCACACGGAGGCTCGATTTCTGGGACTACAACCAGATTCGGTGCACTTACTGACCTTGCTTTGTCTTTGCTGCAGTGTCTGTAATTCCTTTGCTGTGTCAGAGAGCTGGGGCTGAGTTTTGTGGAGCCGGAGGAAGAGCTCAAAGCTTTCCTTGCGTAGGCGAGCAACATTTTCAAGCTTGACAAGGCACTTGTACATTGCTTCTTGTAACGTCGTTGACAGAGACGAGCATGTACGGATGAGATGAGCCTGGACCCGCGTGTCACGGGGGGGGGTTTGCTTGACGGAGCACAGGGGAAGTGAGTTTTGGACGGGTGATGAAACACAGTGTTTCACACTAGGTCCGGTGAAAGTTTGTGGTGTCGCAAGAAGTCAATGCCTAGTATAGGTTCCTCAATATTGCACACTAAAAAAGTCCACTCGAGTTTGCAGTTTGTGGAGAGCGAGACGACATGTGAGGTTGAAACCGAGCATTGTAGTTTAGTCGAATTCACAGCTTGCAGTGAAGTATGATGAGGGCGGATGTTCAACAACACTAAGGACGTAGGCAGTAGCGGCGCCTCTGTCCACTAGGAAAAAGTATCCCGACAAAATGTCTTTAATATAAAGTCATACATAATTATCTGATTGTTCCCAGACAGAATGGAGCACCGAGGTGGGGGTGGGGGTGGGGGGAGGGGTGGGGGGGTGCCTGTCATATTGTGCACAGGAGGAGGCGGCACCGAGACCTACCTGTGATTGGCATTTGGGAAGCAGCAGGGTGGTCCGCAGTTCCGTGCCTCCTCACCAAACCGTGTGTGGAAGTAACAGTATGGGTAATGCAGTTGCATTTCCTGCGGAAAGTTAGTTGCCAGAGGCAGTTGGCGAGGTTCTGTGGCCGCAGCAGGTTCGGTTGCAGGAGGGGGCGTGACCGAGGGCTTTCCGGAGCGAGCGGATCAGTCGGTACAGTGTGGCCCCAGCAGCAGGACGAGGAGCCTGAACCTGAGATTTGCCAGGTAGGCAGTGGCTGGCGAAATAGAGCAGTGATGCATCATGTAGTTTGTCAGCAATTGTCATTTGTTGCTCGACAGGTTCGGGAGACCTCTGAGCCAGAGCAAAGCTGATGTGAGGAGGTAGTTTATCTGACCAGATGGCGAGGAGAGCTGTGTGAGAGAGTAGATCATCGCTGACCAGGGCCCATAGCTGTCTCCAGAGTTGGGAAGGTTTGTCATTGCCTAGTTGCTCGACGTGGAGCACTTGCCGTATTGCTGTCTCAGTTGAGCTCGCAAGCTGACATAGAACTGTCTTTTTGGCTAGATTGTACCGGGTAGCTGAGTCCGGGGCATCGACAGGTCAGCAATCGAGTCCTCCTGATCGTGCAAGTGGGTGATGAGGCACAGAAATCTGGTTGATTCATCGAGTTTGAAATGCTCGAACACTTCGTCCACAATTTTGAACCAGGTTGTTGTCCTGTCGGGATTGAACGGCAGCAGCATCGGGAAGTGTTCTAGAATTTTCGGAAGAACAGGTTGAGTTGAATTCGTTGGGGCACTGCCTGAAATGAGCTGCTGTTGCTGCAGTATTCCAGGAGAGTGTGTCTCCAGGTTATATAGCGACAATGTCTGGTCGGGTGGCAGCGTGAAGGAGACGCATTGTGGTTGAGCGCGATCTGTTGCGACACAGAAGGCCGACACGGGTGAGTCACCATAATGTGTCGACTGCTGTTGTGGAAGTTCAGCACATTGCAGGTGTGTTCGGATTGACGTGTCGTGGAAGACCGATGCAGATGAGGCACCAAGATGTGCCGAGAATGGTAGCGGAAGCTCGACTAAAGCTGGCGTGGGGGCGACAGGTGAGAAAAAGTTCAAAGTTTGAAAATGCGTGCTCGATGTACAATCAAAGCCGGAGCCACCTGTGTTGCAGGGAGGCTACGGAGGTACAGGCTGTCCAGAAGCACAGTGTGGGAAATGATGTTGAACGTGGCATGGAATGTGTGAATGTTCACTGTTCATAGTCACTCCTCTCAAAACGGTGTGCAGATAAGGTGATTGTCATGGCACAAAACACTGAGGTGTAGTAGTGGGACAGAAGTGGAGGTCAGGCACAGATAGCAAGGTATTGTTCCTGTTGCAGGCCGAGGTATTGAAGCAGGAAGGCACGTGCTGATGCTGAACCGAGGCCGGTGCGGACGTGGTCGGATGCTGAGGAGGTTGACCTGTGAACGAAGCAGTTGCGGCCATGTGGCAGGAATCCGCGTGGTACTGCATGGATTGCAGCGTGGCAAATCATTGTCCTGGTGGTGGTAGGTTGTCCAACGAAGCATTTGCAGAAATTGGCATTGGTCCCGCACTGCACGGAGATCCGTAAGAGGTAACTGCACTGTTGATGAGGGAGGGCAGATGTGGTGGGAGCAAAGGCATCTGATAGCCAGAGTCATGCACACTGCTAACCTCACTTATTGTTGCAGGCTCGAAAAGGTCTGGCAAAATCGGCATAATCGTCGAGTGAGAGGCATCGCATTGCAATCCTGGTGGGTGTACATCACCCGCAACATGGTGCATGTCGATCACAAAATCCAGCATTAGGCATAGGGTCGAAGCCATTGTTTGAATGTTGTGTTGATGTAATACACGCAAAAATAGCTGGCACGGAGGCCGCGGACACAGTAAAATGGCAAAAACGGAAGATGTTACAACTCGGGGTCACCAGTGAGGTGGATCCTCGGGTCAGTTACTCCAAACAACACCTTATTATCAGGAGTTCATTTATTCACCTCTTTACAAAAGCAAGGCTTACAAAGAACTGGATGGCAGAACTGCACAAAGATAATGTTTAGCTTAGTTCAAAGACGATACTCAGATTGATACTGGTGTCGACCTCATTGGTGCCACAAGCTCATATCAGTACAAAATCTTAATATTCCTGGAGGAACACTTCCATTTCAACCAGAGCCTCCTCTCTCTCTCTCTCTCTCTCTCTCTCTCTCTCTCTCTCTCTCTCTCTCTCTCTCTCCCCCCCCTCCCGCCCTTCCGCCTCCCTCCCCGCTTCTGCCCCTCCCTCTCTCTCCTTCTCCTTCTCTCCATCCCCCCCCCCCCCCCCCTCACACACAGTCCCCCCCACAAATACACACACGACGATTAGAATTTCATCCTTATGCAAACTTATTTTTGGTACAGAGAGAAGCCGTTTCTACAAATGAAGAACATTCATGTGCCTAACATTACTGGAACTTTTCAGGTGGATATTGCAACACAGCACACTCAAACTTTGAGGAAGATCCCTCCTTTCATGAGGGACATGAGAGAAACTCCTAAAGATGGCACAGACATTTGGCTGTAGCATAATGACTACAGAATGAGTGGTGTTGAGGTGGTATCAGGAAAACATTGTGGCAAAAAGAGTAGGCACAAGGTCTTCCAGAAGAACTACAACATGACAAAATTTTAGGATTGTGCTACTGGCTCTGAAGAAGAGACAGGTGGTGGAAACAGAAATCTTGGCAGATGTTAGATACAGAGTGTCACTACAAACCTTCTAGAACAGATTACTGGAAGCCTGATTGAGATTTTGAGCTGTAATATGTCACTGACTGCTACACTATGTCACAAACAACAAAGCCCACATAATTTAGAGCCAGGACCAACTAGGATATTGAGTGGCATTCTGTGGTGTTCAGCAACACCACCCATCGAGCTCATCTGGTGTGCAAAGCTAAGCTGTATACTTCCATACCAGCCTCCTACCAGCAGTCTTCATGAAATGACACAGGAGGTGTTACAACCATTGCAAAAAATTTCTCAAGATGAAATTGAGAGCCTGTTTAGTTCCATGCCTCAATGAATATAAGAGTATACTCATGCCTGGGGGAGGGGGGGAGGGGGGGATGTCACACCTCCTACTGATCAATCGATACATCTATTTAGAATGGCAAGAAAGTTTAATATTTTAATTCCCATTATGAGATGAATGTCTCCACATGTTTGGACTGATCCTCCATTCAGTAATACTTTCCAGCCGAGTAGGTCATTACCTGTATTCCTACAGCAAACATGCTCTTGCTTTAGCCAAATAACAATACCACATACTTATCCTCATCCTGCTTAACAATAAGTGCTGCTCCTGCAGGCCTCACATTAAATTTTCCCAACTCTGGTTGCACCCCTCTTTCTACCAGTCCTCAGATTCCAGAATGTTCAGTCCATAGTTTGTATCCTCCTTGTCCGTGACCAACAGACTACATCTGCCAACCACCAATCCCAACAACTGCATTCGCAATGTAATTCTTCTTGAAGCCAACCATAAGTCTGAACAAAATTACTCACATTAGCTAAGTAAGCATCATAGCCTGCTAACCAAATTTCAGATATCTCAAAAGTCATATCCCTCTCCCACAACTACCATCCACATCACCATCACCACCACCAGCACCAGCAGTAGCAATACACAACCATACCCAGTATAAAACTTCAACTTCTAACAATCCCAGCCCTCTTCAGTCCTTAACTTCTCATGAAGATCCCTCTCCAAACCTGAGACATCTGTTATTTTCTTCAGTGCCACCCCACATTCAGTCACACTACACTAGTCAAAGACCTCTTCCCATTCACTTCAAATGATAATTGGAAATACCACTTCAACATTCAACCCCAACCTACAACCAACAGAGTGAACTTCAAATGCTGCCTAAATCAGTTCCAAGTCCAATTCCAAATGTCCCCCTTTTCTTATCCAGATCCACCCTATCTGGACATTCCAAGAATTCTTAACTTCCAGCATTGCCTCACAGCCTCCCTCAGAAACATCACAAAAACCTTGAACTTTACTCAAACCAAATCCTAAGCGGTCCCTGTACTGAAGACAGACCACTCTATTATCATCCTCCCCTGTGGAAAAAGGCCCCACCACTGTGATACTTTACCATGAGAAGTAAGTGACAGAGGGTCTTTCACAACTCTTCAATGTCTCAGCATAAAAAACTGTTCCTGACAACTCCATTCCTTCGATCCACATTGAGATGCAGAAAATCTTGAAAACCCTAGGCCCCTCATAAGGACTCACCACTCTTTCTATGTAATTCCTTACCCGTTCTGAAACATTCACCCTCATCTTCTACTTACTTTTGAAAACACGCAAATACAACCATCCTGGCCATAACATAATAGCTAGCTTCAGAGCTCTCACTGAAATTGTGTCTGCCCTGTTACATCACAATCTCCAACACATCACACAGAGCCTCTCGCCCTATATAAAAGACACCAGCTGCTTTCTGGAATGTCACAAACCCATTCCCATCCTTCTCCCAGCTGGAACCTCTGTTCGTCACTATCCGTATGACATCTGCACAGACATCCCACACACCAGATTGCATGTGGATAATGGCTGAAAAGCTACCCTGTAGAGCCTCCCACTGATAATGAGACAGGGCCAGTGGGGCTTTCCTTCTTGCTCATGTTGCAGCCTCTCTTCTGTTGTGGTCAAGGCACTCACAGAGCAGAGTGAAGGGTTTGTTGGTAGTAATCAGTTTGCATGTTCCAAATGTGCACTTGCTGTGTATCCCGGGAGGAGCCACACAGGGAGCAACTGACAGCACAAGTTGCAGTCAGCTCTAGATATTCACTCATGTTGGCATCAATGATGGTTGTTCCCTGAGTTCTGAGGCCCTTCAAAGTTCTTTCCAGAGATTGATGAATGTGTTGAAGACACCTAGCTTCACTTGTAAGATCTTACACAGGTGTCAATTTACAGCATCATTCTGAAGACACATTAGGGTCCTTGGATCTGCGGGCAGTGGAGCATTTAAACCAAAGGCATAATTGGTTCTGTCATGAGCTCAGCTGTAGATATATACCTTGATGTAGTTACAGAGTGGAGAACTTTAAAGTTGCCCATAGCAAATGTGGAGCATAAGAATCACAAAATATTAGTTATTAACAGCCAGAGCCCCCCCATGAACCATGGACCTTGCCTTTGGTGGGGAGGCTTGCGTGCCTCAGCGATACAGATAGCCGTACTGTAGGTTCAACCACAACGGAGGGGTATCTGTTGAGAGGTGTGCTTCCTGAAGAGGGGCAGCGGCCTTTTCAGTAGTTGCAGGGGCAACAGTCTGGATGATTGACTGATCTGGCCTTGTAACAATAACCAAAACGGACTTGATGTGCTGGTACTGCGAACGGCTGAAAGCAAGGGGAAACTACGGCCGTAATTTTTCCTGAGGGCATGCAGCTTTACTGTATGATTAAATGATAATGGCGTCCTCTTGGGTAAAATATTCCCGAGGTAAAATAGTCCCCCATTCGGATCTCCAGGCGGAGACTACTCAAGAGGATGTCGTTATCAGGAGAAAGAAAACTGGCATTCTATGGATCGGAGCGTGGAATGTCAGATCCCTTAATCGGTCAGGTAGGTTAGAAAATTTAAAAAGGGAAATGGATAGGTTACAGTTAGATGTAGTGGGAATTAGTGAAGTTCGGTGGCAGGAGGAACAAGACTTCTGGTCAGGTGACTACAGGGTTATAAACACAAAATCAAATAGGGGTAATGCAGGAGTAGGTTTAATAATGAATAGGTAAGCTACTACAAACAGCATACTGAACGCATTATTGTGGCCAAGATACACTCCTGGAAATTGAAATAAGAACACCGTGAATTCATTGTCCCAGGAAGGGGAAACTTTATTGAGACATTCCTGGGGTCAGATACATCACATGATCACACTGACAGAACCACAGGCACATAGACACAGGCAACAGAGCATGCACAATGTCGGCACTAGTACAGTGTATATCCACCTTTCGCAGCAATGCAGGCGGCTATTCTCCCATGGAGACGATCGTAGAGATGGTGGATGTAGTCCTGTGGAACGGCTTGCCATGCCATTTCCATCTGGCGCCTCAGTTGGACCAGCGTTCGTGCTGGACGTGCAGACCGCGTGAGACGACGCTTCATCCAGTCCCAAACATGCTCAATGAGGGACAGATCCGGAGATCTTGCTGGCCAGGGTAGTTGACTTACACCTTCTAGAGCACGTTGGGTGGCACGGGATACATGCGGACGTGCATTGTCCTGTTGGAACAGCAAGTTCCCTTGCCGGTCTAGGAATGGTAGAACGATGGGTTCGATGACGGTTTGGATGTACCGTGCACTATTCAGTGTCCCCTCGACAATCACCAGAGGTGTACGACCAGTGTAGGAGATCGCTCCCCACACCATGATGCCGGGTGTTGGCCCTGTGTGACTCGGTCGTATGCAGTCCTGATTGTGGCGCTCACCTGCACGGCGCCAAACACGCAAACGACCATAATTGGCACCAAGGCAGAAGCGACTCTCATCGCTGAAGACGACACGTCTCCATTCGTCCCTCCATTCACGCCTGTCGCGACACCACTGGAGGCGGGCTGCACGATGTTGGGGCGTGAGCGGAAGATGGCCTAACAGTGTGCGGGACCGTAGCCCAGCTTCATGGAGACGGTTGCGAATGGTCCTCGCCGATACCCCAGGAGCAACAGTGTCCCTAATTTGCTGGGAAGTGGCGGTGCGGTCCCCTACGGCACTGCGTAGGATCCTACGGTCTTGGCGTGCATCCATCCGTGCATCGCTGCGGTCCGGTCCCAGGTCGACGGGCACGTGCACCTTCCGCCGACCACTGGCGACAACATCGATGTACTGTGGAGACCTCACGCCCCAGGTGTTGAGCAATTCGGCGGTACGTCCACCCGGCCTTCCGCATGCCCACTATACGCCCTCGCTCAAAGTCCGTCAACTGCACATACGGTTCACGTCCACGCTGTCGCGGCATGCTACCAGTGTTAAAGACTGCGATGGAGCTCCGTATGCCACGGCAAACTGGCTGACACTGACGGCGGCGGTGCACAAATGCTGCGCAGCTAGCGCCATTCGACGGCCAACACCGCGGTTCCTGGTGTGTCCGCTGTGCCGTGCGTGTGATCATTGCTTGTACAGCCCTCTCGCAGTGTCCGGAGCAAGTATGGTGGGTCTGACACACCGGTGTCAATGTGTTCTTTTTTCCATTTCCAGGAGTGTAGATACGAAGCCCACACCTACTACAGTAGTACAAGTTTATATGCCAACTAGCTCTGCAGATGATGAAGAAATTGATGAAATGTATGATCAAATCAAAGAAATTATTCAGATAGTGAAGGGAGACGAAAATTTAATAGTCATGGGTGACTGGAATTCGGTAGTAGGAAAAGGGAGAGAAGGAAACACAGTAGGTGAATATGGACTGGGGCTAAGAAATGAAAGAGGAAGCCGCCTGGTAGAATTTTGCACAGAGCCCAACTTAATCACAGGTAACACTTCGTTAAAGAATCATAAAAGAAGCTGTATACATGGAAGAAGCCTGGAGATACTGAAAGGTTTCAGATAGAGATTTAGGAACCAGGTTTTAAATTGTAAGACATTTCCAGGGGCAGATGTGGACTCTGACCACAGTCTATTGGCCTGTAGATTAAAACTGAAGGAACTGCAAAAAGGTGAGAATTTGAGGAGATGGGACATGGATAAACTAAAAGAACCAGAGATTGCACAGAGTTTCAGGGAGAGCATAAGGGAGTAATTGACAGGAATGGGGGAAAGAAATACAGTAGAAGAAGAATGGGTAGCTTTGAGGGATGAAGTAGTGAAGGCAGCAGAGGATCAAGTAGGTAAAAAGACGAGGGCTAGTAGAAATCCTTGGATAACAGAAGAAATATTGAATTTAATTGATGAAAGGAGAAAATATAAAAATGCAGTAAATGAAGCAGGCAAAAAGGAATACAGACGTCTCAAAAATGAGATCGACAGGAAGTGCAAAATGGCTAAGCAGGGATGGCTAGAGGACAAATGTAAGGATGTAGATGCTTATCTCACTAGGGGTAAGATAGATACTGCCTACAGGAAAATTAAAGAGACCTTTGGAGATAAGAGAACCACTTGTATGAACATCAAGAGCTCAGATGGAAACCCAGTTCTAAGTAAAGAAGGGAAAGCAGAAAGGTGGAAGAATATAATAATTCCCATCCCAAAGAAAGCAGTTGCTGACAGATGTGAAAATTACCGAACAATCAGTTTAATAAGTCATAGCTGCAAAATACTAACGCGAATTCTTTACAGACGAATGGAAAAACTAGTAGAATCCAAATTCTGAAGGTGGGAGTGGTAAAATACATGGAGCGAAAATATATTTACAATTTGTACAAAAACCAGATGGCAGTTATAAGAGTCGACACGAAAGCAGTGATTGGGAAGGGAGTGAGACAGGGTTGTAGCCTCTCCCCGATGCTATTCAATCTGTATATTGAGCAAGCAGTGAAGGAAACAAAAGAAAAATTCGGAGTAGGTATTAAAATCCATGGAGAAGAAATAAAAATTTTGAGGTTCGCCGATGACATTGTAATTCTGTCAGAGACAACAAAGGACTTGCAAGAGCAGTTGAACTGAATGGATAGTGTCTTGAAAGGAAGATATAAGATGAACATCAACAAAAGCAAAACGAGGATAATGGAATGTTGTCAAATTAAGTCTGGTGATGCTGAGGGAATTAGATTAGGAAATGAGACACTTAAAGTAGTAAAACAGTTTTGCTATTTGGGGAGCAAAATAACTGATGATGGTCGAAGTAGAAAGGATATAAATTGTAGACTGGCAATGGCAAGGAAAGCGTTTCTGAAGAAGACAAATTTGTTAACATCGAGTATAGATTTAAGTGTCAGGAAGACATTTCTGAAAGTATTTGTATGGAGTATAGCCATGTATGGAAGTGAAACATGGACGATAAATAGTTTGGACAAGAAGAGAATAGAAGCTTTCGAAATGTGGTGCTACAGAAGAATGCTGAAGATTAGATGGGTAGGTCACATAACTAATGAGTAAGTACTGAATAGGATTGGTGAGAAGAGAAGTTTGTGGCACAACTTTACAACAAGAAGAGATCGGTTGGTAGGACATGTTCTGAGGAATCAAGGGATCACCAGTTTAGTATTGGAGGGCAGCGTGGAGGGTAAAAATCGTAGAGGGAGACCAAGAGATGACTACACTATGCAGGTTCAGAAGGATGTAGGTTGCAGTGGGTACTGGGAGATGAAGAGGCTTGCACAGGATAGAGTAGCATGTAGAGCTGCATCAAACCAGTCTCAGGACTGAAGACCACCACCACAACAACAACAACAACAACAACAACAACAACAACAGCCAGAGTGTTCACACTAAGCTCTCAGAGCTCACATGTCTCTTAAACAGCAGCTGGCTCACATAATATTAGGAATGAAAGTTCGTTGAAACCTGACATAGAAATAGGGAAATATTTGAGAAGATATAGAATGTTTATTGGGAAGACATGTTAGATTCTACAAGAGAAGTGTCTAGAGCAACAGGCAGAAGCATTAGGTCTAGTGTGGTCAGACATGGAGCCAACTGAAAACTAACATGCACACAAGTAGCATGGGTCAGTGGACTAATACTGGGATCTTTCTACCAGTTGTCAGATTATCACAACAATCACAAAGGCATTCAAAGGTAGCGTAAACCTAATAGCAGAGAAATATCTTGAGCATATAATAATAGAAAGTGTTGATTCTAATCTGCCCAGTATTGATTAGGAAAACTATGCAAACATATGATGGTAAGGACAAAAAGTCTTGAAAAGCAATACTGAATCCATTATCCGACAACTGACTAGAATAACTGGTTATACAGCTCACATGTAAAAGAAATATTTTAGACCTCCAGTCTATAAGCAGAAAAACTGAATTCAGGAAGAACTACTTGTGTGAAAAACAACTCTATCTCTATTAATTCATGACATCTTGCAAGTGGCAGATGCAGGTGGATAGATAGATTTCATCTTCCTAGATTTCCACAAGAATTTCGGCACTCTACCACATCACTGATGATTAGCCAGTATGTGGTCATAAGGAATCTCTTTGCAGATCTGTCATTAACTGCATCAGTATTTGGCTAATAGACCACTGTATGTTATACTGTTATGTTATTCAATCTGTATATTGTGCAAGCAGCAAAGGAAACAAAGGGAAAATGCAGAGTAGGAATTAAAATCCACGGAGAAAAAATAAAAACTTTGAGGTTCGCTGAAGACATTGTAATTCTGTCAGAGACAGCAAAGGACGTGGAAGAGCAGCTGAACGAAATGGACAGTGTGTTGAAAGGAGGATACAAGATGAACATCAGCAAATGCAAAATGCTGATAATGGAATGTACTTGAATTAAATCAGATGAGGTTGAGGGAATTAGATTAGGAAATGAGACACTTAAAGTAGTTGATGAGGTTTGCTATTTGGGGAGCAAAATAACTGAAGATGTGGTCGAAGTAGAGAGGATACAAAATGTAGACTGGCAATGATAAGGAAAGGGTTTCTGAAGAAGATAAATTTGTTAATATTGAGTATAGATTTAAGTGTCAGTAAGTCATTTCTGAAAGTATTTGTATGGAGTGTAGCCATGTATGGAAGTGAAACGTGGACGATAGATAGTTTAGATAAGAAGAGAATAGAAGCTTTCGAAATGTGGTGCTACAGAAGAATGCTGAAGATTAGATGGGTAGATCAAATAACTAGTGAGGTGTTATTGAATAGAATTGGGGAGAAGAGAAATTTGTGATACAACTTGACCAGAAGAAGGGATCGCTTGGTAGGACATATTCTGAGGCATCAAGGGGTTACCAGTTCAGTATCAGAGGGGAGCGTGGAGAATAAAAATCGTAGAGGGAGACCAAGAGATGAATACACCTAGCAGATTCAGAAGGATGTAGGTTGCAGCAGGTACTGGGAGATGAAGAATCTCGCACAAGATAGAGTAGCATGGCGAGCTGCATCAAATCAGTCTCAGGACTGAAGACAACAACAACAATAACAAAAACAACAACAACATGTTATACTGGATGGCAAATTTTCAACAATACTGAAAGCAACAGTGGGTGTGACACAAGGAAATGTGGTAGGACCTCTAATGTTCTCAACATATATAAACCATTTATCAAAAGTGATCTGTAACACTCACACATTATTCACTGACAGTGCTCTTACCTACCAGAGGGTTCAGCTGCATCTGTATTCATAATCTGCAGAACACTGTGAAGTGCATGGTAGTGCTTGCTGTAGTTAGTCAAACCCTGTCCTCATGGTCCCTATTGGAATGACTCTTCGAGAGGTGAAGAGTATCTCTAAATTTTTCAGTTAATAGCTTTCACAGGCAGTTAGTGTCAATCTTCAAGTGCCAGTTTAGGTTTTGCAACATTTATGTGATGGTCTCTGTGGAGTAAGTCTCAACACTACCTGTCACCTGGAACTGATTCCATGTCTGCAGCACATCAGTTTCACTTCAGTGCACACAATGAACAACATCATTGGTTGACAAACATGATGATGCAGACCTTATCATTTGTGTCCTTCATGACATGATGGACATTTACTCTGCTGTGCCACAGATGTTTCTAGTGCAACCCTACTGGTGCATTACATTCAGCTCAAATTCTGTACTCCATTTTAATGTGGTAGCACTCATGGTAACTTTGTGTCTATTTACAACTAGCATCAGGGGTGAACCTCCAATTGCTACAGGAACAGTCACAGTAGAAACATGTCTGCATGACATATCCGAGTAATGCAAAACTTTTGTTGATATGTGCACATTATGCATCCCTACCTAGGTTCATAATTGTTTTATACTCTGGTGCAAAAGTTTATAACAGAAACCAGGGAGAAACTTGAAAATGAACAGATATTCAAAATCAAAATAAAAGAATTAGCTCATTAGTCACTCCTATAATTCATCAGAATATTTGGTCTCAGGGATGTAAATTCTGTGTAACTCTAATGTTTGTTTTAAACAGATACTGACTTTTCCAGTACTTAGACAGCTGATAGTGATCTGCGTGTTACTTTATTTGAAGTAATAGATCAAATCAGTAGCTGAGTAACATAAGAGGAGGAGCAATGGCTTTTTATTTGATGTAGCTATTTTTCTACTCATATACATAAACATGATAATGTAGATTAAAAATAATTCCCATAATTATCAAAGTGAGTGGGTTATCTCTAGTTACTATTTGTTGCTAGTGTACTTTCCAGAAGCAGGCAGGCAGTGGCTCGCTCTACCTATTAATGTATAATTTGACATGTTACACATCCCAGACTGCTCTCTTTTGTATGAGATTTATGGAACATAATGTGTGAATGAATGAAAAGCTACTCAGGGGCATACCCAGAAGAAGTCTAGGGAGGGTAGGTGATCCTCCTCCAACCTTCCATGTCCAACTCCACCCTCAGAAAATTGTGGTCTGTGCAAACAAAACTTGCATCCCACAGATATACAAGGCCATTCAGCATCAGTTTGAGGAAAGCCAAAATGTGAAATGGATATCGACTACTTGTTAATGTACCCAGAGCCATTTGTCATGAAATCTGAAAACTATTCTGTTATCCATTGCTACTCTCCTTGCAACTGAAAATGCCAGGTAGCTCTGGGTTCTAAAAAGGTGAGGTAAGAAAGCCACATAAATTATGGTACATATCCTTTAAATGTACTGAATTAACTTTTATTCATCAATAAACACATACAATAAAATTTAGTGAAGGGTAACATGATAAACATTGAACTTACAAGGTTATGGCAAAGATGAAACTGGATTGGTTGTGGGTAGAGGTGTGGGTGAGGTTTGTGGGACAATTTAGGGTAAAATCCAAGACACTTTGACACATTCGACCAGAGACTTTCAAGGCTGTGCAATTTCATAGAATTTCTATCATGTGATCCTCTCTACACAACAGTGGGTTAGGACCAGGGTATGGCGGCTGTAAGGGTGATCTGCCTGAGTCAGTATGCAGCATTATGTGTACATAGCTGTGCAAGTCTTTGTGCAGAAATGCTTGATAGTCACCGTGGTGTGAAGCAGGCAGGTTGTGGATATTGGTTCGGCAGTAGTTTAACAGCAGAAGCTCTTCCATGGCAGGCAGTGGTGCTAGCACTAAGTAGTCCACCGAAAAGTATAGACACTTGGCATATACCATGTTGGCCGTGAACACATCAATGTCACATTTTAACACTGTTTGGAGGCCTAAGAGAACTGAGGGAGGTGGCTCGGTCCATTTTTCTTGGTGACACTTTAACGATGCCTTTAAGGTGCTGTACCACTACTGTATCATAGTGGGGTGATAGCTAGTTGTGTGGTGTTACTGAAAGATGCATAGTTTGACTAGCTCCTGGAATATGGTGGAATGAAACTGGCAACCTTGCATGGTTGTAGTTGGGAGCAATCACCCGAAATACACAATACACATACACATAAATGTTTTGCAGTAGTTTTAGCTGAGCTAAGATGTCAGTAATAGAGTTGCCTCCATCTATCTTGTATGTTTGTCCATGTCAGTGGACAAGCATCTGTGTCAATCTGACAGTGGAAGAGTGCCAACCAGTTTGATGTGAACATAGGTGTGTCAAGCTGGTTCACCCTATAATTTATTGGTGCCAATGTGTACTTGATGCTTTACTCCGTTGTCATGGGACACAGGAACATGCCCACAAACATGTGTCCTTCTTTACAGAGGTCCACACAAAGCAGTCTGTAAGCAACCTAATTGTAGACTTGTCCCCTGGTTGAGATAGGCAGTGGATGCTATTGAAGGCTGTCTCATGTAATTTCTGAAAAATGTATGGGTGTGGTTCATTATGGGAGAGGTCACACCACAGCTTTAACTTTGAGCTTGTCACAGGAATTTAACTGAGGTGTAGCCCTATGGAGAAATCCTTAGCAGTGATTGTAACTGTGGATCTGTGCCCTTCTCTGCAGTGAGTTCATTCTAGTCTATAGTCTGCATCATGCCACAGTTACTAGGGAAGCAGTCCACCAAAACAATTTTTGGCTTCTTTTCATGGCAGATGTCAGTTGTAAGTTGATTTATGAACCCAGTATGTTGGAACTGTCTGGGTGAGCACTTCTCATTAACATTCTTGAACATGAAGGTAATTATTTTCTGGTCAGCAAAAAATAATCATTGGTTGAGCTTTGATTTGAGATCAAAAGTATCTGACTGTGTCATAAACTGTGAACAGCTCTCTATTGTGTGCACTCCACTTTTGCCAGGCTGCTTGCAACATTTTGGAGAAAAGTTTGAATGGCTGCCAATGTTGGTAAACCTGTTGGTGGAGTGCTGTGCCAGTTCCTAACTGAATCACACTGATAATCATAGTCAGGTGAGTATGAGACACAGACAAGTGAGAAGCACTGCTAATTTATGCTCACCTGGAGACTGCAGAATGCCTTTTCCATCTGGATGTCCACTTAACAGGTCACCATCATATGGTGTCACAGCCTATGAGCGCATCCATGAGAGGTGTCTGTACAGCTGCCATTACCTGTTGTTGATAATCTGTTGGTTTTGAGCAGGATTTTTAGTATTGCAGTCTTCTCTGTCAATGGGCGAATGCCATTGGCCAAAATGGTTTGGCCAAGAAAAGTGGCTTGAGTATTTCCAGTGATGCATTTTTCCTCATTCAGAATTATTCCATGGTCAAACACAACCCCATTTCACACACATTAAAAAATTTTTGGTGGCCAACTCCTTCTATTCCATCCATGAGTTTCTCAACAAGTGCAGTATACCATTTTAATGAAAATTTATTATACTTTAATTTTTGACAGTACTTTCTTGTAACAGCCAAGTAACTACGTACTGTGTGAATGATGGATGTATGGAAAGCAGATGTAAGTCTTAAGTCTGTAAATAGTGGAAGTTTAATTTTAAATCTTGTACATAATCTGACTTTTCTTAACTGAGGATCATTGAAATGAATAATTTACTTTAATTTTTTACAATACTTGGTTGTAATAGCCAAGAAACTAGCAAATGTCTGAATGGTGGATTTAATAAAAGCGCACGTAAATATTAAACCCGTAAATATTAGAAGTTTAAATTTAATTCATGTACATAATTTTACTGTTTATTGACTGAGGATCGTTAAAATTAATGAATCTCAGGTTTTTTTAATAACATTTTTGTAATGTGGTTATTTGGCATGTTCCATACCCAGGAGGATTCCCTCTTTTATGGGTCTATGGAATAAATAATTAATCTAATCTAAAATCTAATCTCATGCTGTTCATGTACTTTATTGTCAATAGAGAACACCAAAATGTCACCCAAATAAGCAAAAGAAAATGGAAGTCCTTTCAATACCTCATCTTGTCGGTGCAGTATTTTTAAGGGCTAAAAGCATGAATAAAAATTCAAATAAACAAAAGATGTGATCACCACAGCTTTCTGGATGCCTCTCACCACTAATGGTGTTTAGTCATCTGCTTTTCAGTTTTCAAGGGTGCTGAAAACCTTTGCACCACCTAAGGTGCACATGAAGTTCTGTACGTTGGGCACCAGGCTCCTGCCTGCGATTGCTCTTGTATCTAAAGAATAGTAATCGGGACATGGCCTCCATGATCTGCCTTCCTTGCAGAAGAGATGTAGGGGGTTGATGACAATTGGCTGTCAGACCCACAGATGATCCCAAGATGAAACACCTCCTCAAAAGTTTCCATTGTTTCCATTTGCTGTTGAAGTGCAGTTCTACATGCATTTAATAAGATGGATTATCTTGCTGTGGTGCAGGTGTGATGCACTGTATTATGCCTGATGCCATTGTGGTGAGCCTGCATCTGTAACTAGCTTGATGATTTTATTGCACAGCTCTCAGGTGACCTCTTTGTAGGAGCATTTCTGCATTTCAGATATGCAATTTCAGTCTTGGCCATCACCAACTCTGTATCCATATCAGATAATTTTGCTTTCATGTCCTGGTTTTCATTGCAAATATCTTCTTTGTGTTGTATTACATGATCACACCTTGCTGTCGCAACACATGGCTCAGCTTGTAAATTACAACACTCAGTTGTCAGTTGTGTGGGGTTTTTAATATTGCATGCTGAAGAAGCTGTGATGTGTTTGTCAGAGTCATAGACATTGTCAACTCTCTGTAATGCACTGTAAGCAGGGAGACTTCTGGCCCTTTACACTGCACTGTTCTCACTTCTGTCCAGCAAGTACATTCTCTGCAGTTCACTGTTAGAGCAAAGTGTGTGACAAAGTCAGTGGCCAAAATAAACAACATCAGCAACTATAAATGATCGACTGAAAGGGTTGGAGAGACCGACATTGAAGGTGAGCACTAGAGTGCTGCAATGCTCAATGTTTGACCGGTCGCGGATCGCCTGTTGATGTGGGAACCGAGCTGCTTGTGTCCGGCTCCACACAACACGGCTTGGGCTCGGTCACATACTCGCCCCATGTCTGATATCCGGATTCTGGACACGCGGATAACCAAGTATGACTGGTCACCGCTGACTTCTCACCTCACCTCGCCTCGGCTCGGCTCTGCACTGTACTGTACAAATACAACGCATCTCTGTCTCTCTCTCTCTCTCTCTCTCTCTCTCTCACACACACACACACACACACACACACACACACACACACACACACACACACACACACACACACACCACAATGTATTTGTCTCTCTCTCTCTCTTTTAATGCAAAAGTAATGTTTCCAAGAATGGGTACATGACACATCTAAATTCATAAAGCGCTTGGAAAATAAAATGATATTTCAATACAATCGAGGATAGAAGACGAGTCTTATTTCAGAAGATATATTTTTCCTTTCATTAATAGGAAACATTAAATAAGTGCTGTCCTGTAATCTAGAAGACAACCTTCTTCATAAAGAAAGCATGCAAAGAACATTAAACATTTACTGGCATAACTTCTCATACTTTTCACTTGTTTGCATCAGAAACAAGATTATAGTTATTGTTGATCAGCAGTAAATCACTAACGCATTCCGGATTTTATTGGCTGCGGTGATTTGTTAGTAACATGCCGGCTTTACTAAAGCATCTTTTACTAGGTGCGCTTGTTGCTGGGATAGACTACACAAAATATGTCTTGCAACTGCAGCCAGGCCTGGCAGAGAAGGATCTATGACAATAAACAAAAGAGACAAGTAATACAGAACTGATGTGGAAATCATTGAAATGTTCCCGTAAAAATGAGGTGTTTTACGTTAATGAAATATTATACGAATTATAACATTTCCATTTCTCTATAATACACTATCCACTAACTATGCAAAAACAATTATGTTAATGATTGTTGTACCTGTGTAAGTAGCATATTGCTAAGAATTTCCTGCTTTTCATTTATTTCAAGCATATTAAGATCACGGAAAGATGGCCAAAGAAACATAGCAATTTTATGTCTGGAAGTGATCACAATCTTCTCACAACGAAAGTCAAGGCTCAATTTTTAATCCTTTCTACCTCCTGTTGAAAAATACATATCTGTTAGTACACATAAATTAAGCTAGTTAATTATAAATCTATCACGTATCATAATGAAACAGTGCTTTTAACTGCAGTATTTACTCACCTGACAGTCAGTGTTATTGACACTGCAAATTTGTTGCAGTTTGTGAAACCAAAGAAGAAGTAACTGGATTGTCGGTTCTTTTTCGCCTTCTAATTCATCTGTGGCCTCCTTAAATGGTCTCAGAAAGTGCGTAATTTTTCAATCTGTAAGTGCTGTCAGCAAAGCAGCAACTTTGTTATACTGAGTGTTTAAGGATTCCAGCATAGTGTACAAGCTGTTTCAGCATGTGCAGACCTCTTGTTTGAACGATGATTTCAAAGAAGAGCAGAGGCAACTTTTCTTAATGTACCTTACAATGCATTTTGCAGTATTTATTTATTGTTGATGCGATGTTCGGGGCATGATGTTAACAAGAAGTTATCTTCATCGAAAGTATGGCTAAGTGCTGTGTTATACAATGAGCAGCACAAGGAATCCTTTAGTGATTTTCCATAGCCTTTATTACATTGGCACCCTGGTTGGAGACAAAAACAAAACATGTCTGGCGAAATTTCACAGCCGGCCTCAGTTTCCGTGCGGTTCTAGGTGCTACAGTGTGGAACCATGCGACCATTACGGTAGCAGGTTCAAATCCTGCCTCGGGCATGGGTGTGTGTGATGTCCTTAGGTTGGTTAGTTTTAAGTAGTTCTAAGTTATAGGGGACTGATGACCTCAGAAGTTAAGTCCCATAGTGCTCAGAGTCATTTCAACCATTTTTAAAATGCCCCAATGAGCCACCCTGTCTTCAATTTCTTTGATAATGTTTACTCTCATCTTCTTAATGGCCAGGAATTTTGTTGTAAATAAAAAATTGTTCACAATTGTTAATGTAATGTGTTGTAAGCGTCAAATTGTGCACCTGGTTATGTGAATCAGTCCACATATCAACTGTCGCAGCACATCTTTTATTAATAACTTCCGCAATAACAGAAGGCATTATGCTGTTTCGTATTGCATCAGCTTGTTCTTTGACATGTCTGCTTATAGTAGAGGGATGTGGCATGACATCTTCCACGTTAACTTCTCCATAATGTGCACATAGATGTATTAATTCTTGGCCTAGTTCTCTGAAACCTTCACTGGAAACAGCATTAAAAGGTCTCATGTCTTTAGCACACATTGCAACACACTTTGCTGTAATAATATTTTTACTACTGTCAGCATATCTGAAGGAGCTGTATCTTTGTGAGGTTTCTTGCAACTGTGCTTCTTTAAATGAGTGGTTCCCGACTGGAAACAATAATGTGGAGCAGTTTATACACAATATGTACCCAGTAGACACACTGTTTTTGTCTACAACCAACAGAAATGCACTCCATATTTGGCTTTTTTAGACCTTCCTGTTTCTTCAGTGTGTAAACATTGGTTTCAGTCTTACGTCTCACTGCACTGGCTTCCTCGCACTGGGTGATTACAGAGAGAGAGAGAGAGAGAGAGAGAGAGAGAGAGAGAGAGAGAGAGAGAGAGAGAGAGACCACAAATGAGAAGCCCGTACTGGCTGCGCTCTCACACAGATAATGACATGTGTAATGTGTTTGAAGTTACATGCTACGTATTCGGTCACGGCTTCTATGCTTGGTTACAAGAACTAGTGGGGGCAGCGTATCCAGTTAGGGTGTGCTCGCCCCACCTCGTATTTTATGCTCACTTACTCGATCATACAGGACTCTAGTGAGCACTTTGTGGCCATAGGTGCTGATTGCAGAGTTGTTAACTCCTTTCAACCATGCCTGAATGTCCTGTTTGTTGCCTGGTGCATAGCTGGCAGGAGGCAGTCTACCAAAGTCAGAGTACGTCTCTCGTGCCTGTATGCCTGTCTGATACATAAAGACCTATAGATGCATTAGTATGTAAATGTGGAGATAGCTTGTTGAGGATAGTGTGTACACACTGAACTGCTACTGTGTACATACTGGAGATAGCTTGTTGAGGATAGTGTGTACACATTGAACTGCTTTTGTGTACACACTGGTTATTGTGGTTCAGACTGTCTCTGAATGTTTATTGACATTCCATGCATATGTTATTGTACTGTTGGCACTTTCTGTCTGTTGTGCCTAGTTCAGATTGCAGTTGCCATTTGGACAACTGCATGGTGAGGTACACTTTACAGCATTTTGGCAGAAATGTCTGTGGCACCAGCTACCCCTCCTATGGATGTTGTTCCCCTGTCACCGTAGTTCTTGTGATGGTGACACCAGGTTAAACTGGGCCTGTGGTTGACTGTTGGTACCCCACTGTTGCTGCTGCATCTGCACCTGTGCTGCCAGCACTACTATTGTGGTTCATAATCTTCATATTTCCTCAGAAGCACTTGCAGGTGTGATGACAGCCCAGGTTCGGTCAGGAAGCCTGCCAATGCTGCCGCAGCCACTGTTGCAGGAAACTTTGAGGATTATACAGAACCTATCAATGACCTATAGCCATTTGTTGGGTGATTTATTGTCATATTCTGCCAGTGCTGTGCCAGTAGTAGTTGCTGCCAAACGTGTAGCAACACAATGTTGGACACTGTGGAGCTGTTTACTGAATTACATACATGTCCTTGGAACTCTGATGGGGTTCTTTCATCACTTTTCCTTGTTGTATCACCTGCCTGATTTTGAGGTCAGTGGATTCTGTATAGCAAGCAATCAACATACTTTTGAGCTTGTTGTAAGCTCAATCTTGTGGAGCATGCACAATAATATCAAAACCCAATGTTGTAGTTTGGTGTTCCAAATTATTAATCATCAGAGCAAATGTTTTGTTGTTGTTGGTCACTGCTGTAGACAAAATATGTTTTCCATTACTGCAGTCCAAGTTTGCGGTTGAATGGGCATAAATGATGGAGCCTGTAAGTGAAGGAGTGGTGCGGATGAACTGGGGAGCAGAGCCTGTAATTGCAGGCATGTTCCAGATGAAATGGATCCATTGGATGAATAGTTTGTTGCTCCAAGCTGTGGTCACACATGGACGACATCACCAGTACCATTAAAGTTCTTGAGGCTGATGTAATCACATGCTCAATTTTTGCAGGAAAATTCACTACACCACGGTTAGGAACTGACCAGGTCACCTGCATTTGTAGTCCCATTATAGAGTTTATCATTACATGTGGTCATGACATGGAAGAATTTACATGGACCAACAAAGTTTTTAAGTTCGATTTTACATTATCTTCCACTTTAGCAGTAGCATTCACTGCACTGTGGTGTGGAGCTGACCATGTTGCCTGCATTTCTGGGGTCATTACAGAACTAGTGCTGTTTTCATTACACTGCACAGGGTTCATATTCTGTGGTGATGGGAGATTAAGTTCCAAAACTTGTATGTCATTGCAGAGTTGATTGATCTTGTCAACGGTGGTGAGGGATAGCTTGTTGTCATCCGCCATCATCTGAGTATGTATTTCACTGTTTGTCAAGGACACTAGACACAGAAAGATATGAACATTATTAAGAGCCAGCTATTATGTAGTGAGATAGGCAACACACATAAATTATTGTATGTATCCCTAAAGGGTGCAGAATTAACTTTTATTCATCAACGAAAGCATACAATAACATTCAGTAAAGAATAAAGTGAATTGCACTGAATTTATGAGACCACGGCAAACGTCAGAAATGCACGTCATGTGTGCATATCGATAGTCTTATGGCACACAAACACAAAATACATTACTGCGTTCTGTTGTGCTTTACTATGTTTTTTCTTGTGTTACCCACCAATATAAAAAAACTACTAAAATTGTGAATACAGAAACCACAGCATGAATTGGACAGATTGCTATTCACCATACAGAGAAGGCACTGAGTGGCAGACAAGCACATTTAAAAGTAGACTGTTGAAAAATATTAGCTTTCAAAGTCTTTATTAGATGACAGATAAATACATATGCCCAACTCACACATATGCATGACCACTGTCATCTTTGGGTGTTGTGACCTGCAACATAATTAGTTGCTCCACCACTTCCATGGCAATGATTCTGTCAGCTTTACTACACGTAAAATTCTTATGAATACCTCTCATTCATTTTCATGGAGATGGGAGATTGATTAGTTGAAGAGAGAGGGCATCTAAGGCCAAATAATGTACCAGACATACAATGTTTATCTTTCATGTATTTTTTGAGACACATACCATCCTAACACTTCATTAAGTACATGGTCCAGTCACATCAATATGATCACATCTATGTTTGCCATCAACGTTCAGCAACCGCTCACAGGTGGCAACACTGGCGGTGGAGGGTAATACAAGCATGTCGGAGGGACGCAGCAAACAGTGCAGTCTCTGCTATGATGCAGAAACTCTAACATAGCCACCTTGTGATTAATTAATTAAACTCTATGCTTACAGAAACTGATTAACTTAATAACAAGTTGCTGTCAATTTAAGTAAACTTTAGAAGGCTGACTGCTTAGGTCTTATAACAGAAATCTCCAGCATGTTGTAGAAACTGTACATTGGCATGCTTAATCCATTTCCAGATAGTCCTGAGAACTCAACATGTGATGATCTGATGTTTCAAATAAAAGTAAACTCCAGAGAACCTTCCTTTTGACAGCCTAAATTTTCTCAAACAATGTAATTACACAGACCTTCCATTACAGAACTATGACAACCCATAACTTGTTTTTTATTTAACGTGCTTATATACTTGCTTGACAGTACATGCTCTTTTGGTCTTATTGTTTACAAAATAGATCTATCAAATTACAGTTAGCAGTTTAGAAGGCTACAAAATATTCTGTTATCACAATCCTGAAGTAAACAAATGTTTGCTTATAATGAATAGTATTGGATTTTAGGTTTTGAGACAAAAATAAAATGATGAAATGTGGTTAACAATGATTGACACAAAATTACAGATACCTTATTAATTACTGAATAACCTTTTGTGCTAACTTTACAGACTGTGGAATTAGATTACAAGCTTCACATGTTATACAAAAACTGTGTTTTGTCAGAATCTCAAAAACGTCATTTATTTATGTCTGAAATTTCTAGAAGGTGTAATTACAAAATTAATTACAGGAATTCTGAGTCTGGGATCTTTAATAACATGATTCTCTAAGATCCTACACGAATTTAATCACATCTGATGTCATGAAACATTTTGAATTGTTAATTTCGCCTTACATGAAATAATCAACTTCTAGTGATTAATTTGCTAATTAGTTACAAGCTGGAATTTGATACTGACATTATCATGAGATCTTCACTTATTGTTTTCAAAAGGTACATAATTAGTTTTCTCATACCCATTATCAAATTGCTGATTCAGAAATAGTGCATTACTGATAATTACAGATTATGGCTAGTTACTTTAACCTTGTAGGCTGATAAGCTAAATTGATATGCTACATCATGTACATAATGTATGTATTAGCATATGAAGATAAATTATGAAGCAAAAGATATTTCATTACATACTATGTTATGTGTAATGTGGATTGGGTGGTACACTGAGGAACTGTCTGGTGTGGTACTGAACAGTTCATAGAGTCCCTCACTAAGTCCTATTACAGAACTGAGTGATTGATATAATGCCCAAAAGGGCCTGATCATTGCCTTTCAGCCCAAGGGTAGAAGCAGTTCCAAAATGGCTAAGTTTGATAAGTGTTCATGTGCCTCTAAGGTTAAAGTATACTGTCTAAAGCAAAATGGCACTATCCAAAACCAGCAGCACGGCGACTGCGAGAAACTGACTGCCCAGATGGGTCAAGGGGCTACCACAGTGTCTCCTCAATGGCCGTGCAGTGAATGTTATTGTTTATGGGCCTCCACAGCAGCTACCTAGCTCATGCATCCATGCTAACTGCTATTCATCAGTGGTATGCTCCATCAGACTGATGGCTGTTGGCATGCATGGCATGAAATGTCTGAAAGCAAATGCCCTGCTCATGTTATGGCCTGGGAAATGTTCTCATGGCATTCCCTGGGTGATCTCATCATTCTGCAAGGCACAATTGATCAACACAAGTATGCACCTGTCCTTGGGGACTAGGTACACCCCAAAATTCAGTTTGTTTTTCCTCGGCCGGATGGCACCTACCGGCAGGACAGTGCAATGTGCCACATAGCCCACAGTTTACGTGTGTGGTTTGAAGAGCACAAGTGTGAGTTTACAGTACACCCCTGGCCACCAAACTCTCCGGATTTAAACCCAATTGAGAATCTGTGGGACAACCTCGACGGGGCTGTTCGTGCCGTGGATCCTCAACCCAGAAACCCAGCACAGCTGGCCGTGGCAATAGAGTTGGCATGGCTCCACATCACTGTTGTCTCTAAGTGTTCCATGAAGCAAAAGCTGGATATTCAGGTTTCCGACATGTGGTCACCATTAATGTAACTGGACAGTGTAAATATCTGTTACGTATTGTTACATGGACCAAATATTATTGGATCAAGTACATTTATTTCATCAACATCTTTAATGTTTACAATGATATCTTTTAATAATAAGCATTTGCATGATTTCAGGTAATATCAGTGTGGCTGATATATATGGGATCTTTGAGAATGACTCTTACATTTATTCTGTAACGCTGAATGGGCAACAACTGAAGGAAATGTTTGAAGAGGCAGTGTCTGACTATAGGTCACCCTCTGAACCAATGAAAAATTTCCTACAAGTATCTAGTAAGTATGTGTGTCAGAGGTTTGGCAGGTAATTCATACTGAAAGATTTTTCAAACCTGTAACAGGGTCACTTTAACTAACTAGAATTAAATACTGATGCAGGAATATGGCATACACTATTTGTGATTCATTTATGTATTACTTTTTAAGTATGTGGATCTTCTATTTTATAATGTAGACTGTTTCCTGCAAAACACTATATGTAAGATTACAGTTTACTATGATGCCCTTACTTTGGCCTAATCAATTTTGCCTTTTATTTTAATCATTGCATTAATGCATTATTAGCACAGTAATTAATTCTCCTTCTTGTTTATATTTCAGATTATCTTCATGCAACTTACAATCTGGAAAATAAAGCAGGGGAAAGAGTGAAACAAATACAAATATTTAATATTAGTGACCCTAGAGGATTCAACACTGTGAATTTTAATGATGCAACAATTAGTTATAATGTAGCACTTCCAAAATTTGTCCTGGAAGGAAATCACTTCTCATTTGTTATGAGTGAATCTTTGAATCCTAAATTTTATAGTGAGTATTTATTTTGATTTTAGTATGAAACATTTTAAGAGTACTTTTGTATTGAAAACTGTATTTCATAAGTTAAATACACAACTTCTCTGCAGAGTTTACATTCCTGGATAGTTTGACTGACTACATTTCATGGAAAGGTTCACTTCAAAGCAGCGCTATACCTGTTATTCCAACAGTTGGTGAGAGAATTAAATTTTATAAAGGAACAAGCAATTCTCAAGAAACCTGCTACAACAATACAGGAGAGGTTGTAATAAGTAAGTAATTCTGTTAAGTTTTCATTCAACTTTTATTTAGTTAATTCATTTGTAAAATTATATAGTTATGGAAAAAGAAGGAAGATCAGGATTTAATATAATGTTGATGAGTCAGAGAGGATGTCAGAAGTTTGGCATGACCTTGGATTGAGGAAAATATGGGGAAGGAAACTGGATGAATCCTCCTCAAAAGATCCTCCATGGCATTTGTCTTAAACAAGATGGAAACTATGGGAAACCTAAATCTGAATGGATAAGATGGAATTTGAACCACCATTCTCTGGAATGGGAGAGGCAAATAAGTCATAATGAAGTACTTGATAGCAGTAATAATTTTTTGGTAATCATATTTGATATTCTCTTGTTCTGAGATTAGTTTTATTTGTAATGGAATGCATTTAGTATCATCCACCTGCTGAGATAAAACTTCAGTGTTGTATATCACATTCCATTTTTGCTGTAGCTCCTGATATTTACATGGGTAATTCAAGATAGTACCATCGCCACAGACTATGTATTCATACAATGTGATGTTAAGTGTTGCAATAGAAAACTCAACATTGGTGCAAATTAAGCAGATTTTATGTTCTAATTTTACTGTTACCATAAAAGAATTATGCTTTTTATTTAAAACTGTGGACATCTTGAAGGACCATGTTCTCATTTTCCAGTATTGAAGGACCATGTTCTCATTTTCCAGTTACTCTGGTAATCATTGTGGTAATAGCTGGTGCAGGATTTGCTGGCTGGAAGTTCCTGTACCCTAAATATAGAGCAAGACGAGGATCAAGGATAGCACTGATTATGTGACCCTGGAAAAAAATTACAGTGTGGCTGTAATGAAGACAAAAGGCTGTTACGGCCGTATGCGAAAGAAAGTACCTGATGGTTTTTAATAGTTTTAAAGATATAAAGCAGAGCCTTCATTAGATTATACTAATGTCACTTTATTGCAATATAAAACATTGTTTAAATTTATGTTGAAATTTATCAGTTATAGCAAAGATAGCTTTATCACAAAACTATGTGAAAACTATACATGACACTTCAGTAAATCATTTTGTTGGACAAATATGAACACACACACACACACACACACACACACACACACACACACACACACACACACACATGCAGAGAGAGAGAGAGAGAGAGAGAGAGAGAGAGAGAGAAAGTTTGACTTAAGGAATATTAGATTTTTTTTCAGCAACTAGTATGTTCTGAATAAATTTATAAAACCAAAAAATGCATACTGATAGCAATCTCTTTTGCATCTCCCTGTTTGAGAAGTAACTCAATATGCCACACGTTTTCAAGTGTACTGTTGACTGATTATTTTGTCTGTCTAGTAGTATGGAATGCAACTACTACAGTTTTATCGACTGTACCTATATTGTCTGTTGACATGTATCTCTATTCACAAACATATTTATTCCACAGGCAAAATGCAGTTGAAAAATCAAGAAACTTTTGCTATTATTACTTTGCCAGTATCTAACAAAAAAAAATGTTATTGTGAACTGTTATCTCAGCTATTGTAAATAATCCTATATTTCATTCAATACACTTTTTATACTGCTGTTGTATTCTGATCTTGGCTTCTCATTTTCTTGTAATGAGTTTCTCTTCAAATGGCAGTATTTCTGCCCAGAGCTGTATGTTTTTATGTGGAAACTAACCCACTGGTTTATTTATCACTATTGTGATGTATATGATACATACAGTGCCATTACAACAGTCCACACACCATTCTGATTCTCAAACCACAATAAGATGAAAAAAAAACAGTGTTGCACATCAAACAGCATGCTTCTTAACCTTATAAAGACACACATTATGCAATTACAAACTAATAAAAATTACTTAAAAGTACCTAAAGTATAGATTAGTAGACACATACTGGATGAGGCTCCATATGTGAAGATCCTGGACATCCAGATGCATAATAAACTGAGGTGGCACCATCATATGCCTAAGTTAACCAAGCAGCTCAGTTCTGCCTACTTTGCACTTCTCACTCACTGTGTTGACTTGCCTACAGAACTTGTGCAATACTTTGCTTTCTTTCACTCAGCACTATGGCATAATGTTCTGGGACAATGCAGCTAAGGCAAAAAGGTATTTATTCTTATTGATTATTTATTAACAAGAATGTAAATAGTTTAATCTGTACACTGGGGATGCTTACCTGAAACTTACTGACCAACTATTCTGCTATGCACACACACATATACGAAGTATATTCAAAAAGATACTGAACTTCCACTGAGACCCCTTTATTGCTTATTGTACAACATTTCCGGCACAGCCACTATCAAATCCACTCTATTGACAATACACGTCACCAGTGTTTCTTCCACTATTGCGTTGTCCTCATTTTCCTCTGTGGTTTGTAAGGATGTCCTTTCAACATAGTTTTAAGTCTGGGAAACAGAGTAGGTCCAGAGAATATAGTGGATGGTGCACAACAGGAATGTGATGTTTTGCTAGATAAGTTCAGACAAGGAGTGATACATGATTAGGCAAATTTTGTACTAAGTCGTTGCTTCTCAATTCTGTTACTCAAAATTTGATGGCATAATCCTATGCTGATGCTCACTTCGGCAGCAACTTCTTGCACAGTTATACAATGATTTCCTTGGATTGCAGAATGAAATATGTCGACATGGTCATCATCCGCTGATGTGGAAGACTGTCCAGGCTTGGGTTCATCACCAACTGACATTCTACCATGTTGAAAACACTTACCGTAAACCACTCATTGCACTACATGTGACTCACACAGACCTCCCCATATACTAAGCTAAGCAATTGCAATATCTCTGTTAAAATGTTCCATGTTCATCTACATCTACCTCTACATGGATACTCTGCAAATCACACGTAAATTCCTGGCAGAGGGTTTGTTGAACCACCTTCACAAAAATTCTCTATTATTTTGCTCTTGAAAAAACAAACACCTATATTTCTCTGTGCAAGTTCTGATTTCTCTCATTTTATTATGATGATCATTTTTCCTTATATAGGTCAGAGGCAACAAGATATTTTGCAGCTTTGTTGAGTTGGTGATTGAAATTTTGTGAGAAGATCCCAACTCAATGAGAAATTCCTTTGTTTTAATGATGTCCATGGCAAATTCTGTATCACGTCTGTGACACTCCCTCCCCTATTTCCCAAAAATATAAAATGTGCTGCTCTTTCTTGAACTTTCTCAATGTACTCTGTTAATCCTATGTGGCAAGGACCATACAACACAAAGTAGTACTTCTAAAGAGAGCATAGTGTAAGCAGTCTCTTTAGTAGGTCTCTTGCATCTTCTGAGTGTTCTGCCAATAAAATGCATTCTTTGGTTTCCCTTCTCTACAAAATTTTCTACGTATTCTTTTTCTGATTCAAATTGTTCATAATTGTAATTCCTAGACATTTAGTTGAATTTATGGCCTTTAAATTTGATTGATTTATCATGTAACTGAAGATTAATGAACTCCTTTTAACACTCATGTAGATGATCTCACACTTTTCATTATTTAGGGTCAATTGCAAATTTTTGTACTATACAGATATCTTTGCTAAATCATATTGCAATTTGTTTTGAACTTCTGATGACTTTACTAGGCAATAAATGATAGCATCATCTGAAAATGACCTAATAGGGCTCCTCAGATTGGCCCCTAAATCGTTTATATAATTAAGATACAGTAGAGGGCCTATAACACTACTACCTTGGGGAATGCGAGAAATCACTTCTGTTTTACTCGAAGACTTTCTGTCAGTTACTATGAACCATTGACCTCTCTGTCAGGCAAACATGAGTCCAATCACATAACTGATACTATATTCCTTAAGCACAAAATTTAATTACAAACCACTTGTGAGGTACAGAGTCAAAAGCCTTCCGAAAATCTAGAAACACACAATCAACTTGAGATCCCTTGTTAATAGCACTCAACATTTTGTGTGAGTAAAGAGCTAATTGTTTTTCACAAGAATTATGTTTTTGGTCTATTTTGACTGTGTGTCAACAGACCATTCTCTTCAAGGAAATTCATAGTGTTTGAACACAATATATGTTCCAAAATCATGCTGCACATCGACATTAATTATATGGGCCTGTAATTTAATGGAATACTCCTACTGCTTTTCTTGAATATTGGTGTGACCATTGCAACTTTCCAGTCTTTGGGTATGGACCTTTTGCTGAATGAGTATGTAGCAAAACATCACATATGTGCATTTTTCTTCAACCTCTTTCATTGTCACTTTGGCACTAATCCAGAAAGTAGCTTGTCCATATGCTCGTTTCAATGGCTTTAGCTTGCTTCATATACATCTACATCTACTTTATTACTTTGCAAATCACAATTAAGTGCCTGGCAGAGGGTTCACGAACAACTTTCACAATAATTCTCTATTATTCCACTCTTGAAGAGCACACTGAAAAACCTAATACCTATATCTTTCCGTGTGTGCTCTGATTTCCCTATTTTATTGTGATGATTGTTTCTGCCTATATAGGTTGGCATCATCAAAATAGTTTTTCATTCTGGGGACAAAAATGGTGATTGGAATTTCATGAGGAGATTCTGCCACGTTGAGAAATGTCTTTGGTTTAATAATGTCCACCACAAATCCTGTATCATGTCCGTGACACTCATTCCCCTATTTCCTGATAATACAAAACAAGCTGGTCTTCTTTGAACTTTCTTGATATACTCTGTAAATCCTGTCCAGTAAAGATCCCACACCACACAGCAGTACTCCAAAAGAGGACGAACAAGTTTACTATAAGCAGTCTCTTTGGTAGAGCTGTTGCATTTTCTAAATGTTCTGCCAATAAAACACTCTTTGGTTCACCTTCCCCACAACATTTTCTTTGTGTTCTTTCCAATTTAATTTGTTCATGATTGTAATTCCTATGCTTACTAACAATCAGAGCAAAATGTGGAAAATGGCACTTTGTTGTTTAAATCTGCCACTAAGTGCACTTAGCAGCCATTGACCGCTGCCTTTGGTAGTTGCCATGCTATTTCAAAAGTTTGCTTTCTTTTTTAACACAACTTCTGTACTAAACAGACAGTGCCACGTGCACAAAAATTCTGTAACACTCATTGCTAGGAACCTTCTAGATGTTTTTGACATTCTCAGTGCAAATGTACTACATACCAACAATTCTACAAAAATGTCATAAGAATGATGTGTAATGTTGATAACCAAACACCTTGCAAATGCCTCTTCAGAGACCTTGTGATTATTACATCTCCATGTTATTATGTTTATTTTGTAATAGTATTTGTGGTAAACAACAGAAGTTATTTAGGATTAATTGTGCAATTCACAATGTCAATACCGAAAATAAAAATAATTTCTACACATATTAGTCATCACTATCCAGAGTCCAGATTGGAGTTTTATGTTATGATGCAAAAGTTTGTAACAGGAAGCCAGCATAAATCTGATAGGATATTAAAAATCACCAAATATGCAAAATTAAATTAAAGGGTACATTTTTAGTCATGCGCTCTGTAATTTATCAGAACAGTTGGACTTTTCGATGTAAATTCTGGTTAAATATCATATTCACATCAAATATGCTTTAACTTGAGCAATATGTACGTGGAAATTACATAAATTTCTAGTGTGTAGTAACAGAGAAAAACAGTAACTGAGCTGAATAAGAGTAGTAGTGGGAGCTTTCCTCTAAATACAGTAATTATGTTCCTTTTGGAACAATCAGTTCCTTCCTTGTGGAAGAGAGAGACTTACCTAGGGGTAGGTTTTTTTTTAAAAAAAAAAAAAAAAAAAAAAAAAAAAAAGGGGGGGGGGGGGGGCATGTCAGGCAGACCCTGTGTACGTGATACCCAGTATAGGCGAGTGGGAAAGGTTCCCATCATTTTGAGGTCTGTCTGACCTGTTCTTCTTTTTTAACCTGCCGCAAGCCATCCCTTTCTCCTCCAGAAGGAAAGAGCCAATTGTTCTGTGAACTATGGCAGGGTCATGTATTTTTATACGTGAAAAATATTTCTCCCTTGTTTCTGCGTCAAGAAATGATAGTGCAACTGAATTTAATAAATTCAATAATTTGAAAGCAACTTTTGAGCAATCCTGTACTCCTGCAAACTAGGAGAGATTTGCAGCAAGGGAGAGGGACTTGTGTGCATTGTACAAGAAGTTTATGCTAGCTGCTCTACCCATCACTATCAGCAATGTGTGGTTCACCACATCTTATACAATTGCTTGTACCTACAAAGGGATTTTTCTTCTTGTTATTCCCCAGTGCTGGCTGTTACAGACCAGGTTTTAATGTGTCATATAATGCATCTTTGGGAGAATAATATGTTCAGATCTTGAGTTTCTTCAGTGTCTTGTTAAACAGTTAACTTTTTTTCTTTATTCTGTAAAAAATAATTCCAGGACAGAGATAAAATAACAGCAGATGATGTACAAATAATAATAATTGTCAGACAACAAGCTGAAAATGTAGTTCCTTAATCGATGTAAAAGACATGCCTAGTGACTTCAGAATATGACAAAATTCATAAAGACAGACACTAGGCATGGTTACAACCAACAAAATTGAAGGAAGTGACATAAACTACAACAAAATTAAACAAGTACTGTTATATATTCAGATGTAAAGATTGCTGTAATACCGAAACAGTGTTAAGTGCTTATTAGACATACTTGCATAGTCTACTGAGGTATGGTGTAGTATTCTGGGGAAATACCTCTTTTGAAATCAGTATTTTAAGCTGCAAAAGAAAGTTTTGAGATTAACAAATGATGTTGCTTACAGATCATCATGTAGAGGCATCTTTAAGGAATTAAAAATCCTGACCTTACCATCTATATTTATATTTGAAGTATCTGCTTAATTAAAAACCACAGAGTTTCAGCTTTGAACAGTGAGATCCACAATTACTAAACAAGGATCAGGGATGACTATCATAGGGATGGGTATAGAAAATCAGTATATCAGGTCATTGCTGTTTACAAACAAAAACGTTTTTACAGTGCATTGCCAGATAACATAAAAAACAAACATTAAAACATTTAAAAAAGAATTTTAATAATCCACTAATAATGAATACCTCAAATTTTGCTCAAATCTGTAGGACGGCTTCAAAACTCTGTACACAAAAATTCATAATTATCAAACCATACCTATATAAAACTAAACTTCTTTTATCCACGTTTGTATCTAATTATGCACCTAACTTTCGTGCCATATGTTACTATACCCATTTAACTAAAGTACAGGTATTTAATAGTTTGGTAAAATCAACCAAACTGATACACTAGCTTATATATATATATATATATATATATATATATATATATATATATATATATATATATATATATATATATATATATATATATATATATATATATAGACTTACCAAGCGGGAAAGCGCCGGCAGACAGGCACATGAACAAAACACACAAACACACACACAGAATTGCTAGCTTTCACAACCGATGGTTGCTTCTTCAGGAAGGAGAGGGAAAGACGAAAGGATGTGGGTTTTAAGGGAGAGGGTAAGGAGTCATTCCAATCCCGGGAGCGGAAAGACTTCCCTTGGGGGAAAAAAAGGACAGATGTACACTCGCACACACACACAATTTTATAAGGATTCTTTTACGACCCGCTTCGTCTTTCGTGAACAGTATTTCGTAGTACTCCTACAGATTCTGAAACTAGTCAGCTACAATCGACAGAGATGGCTAACCACCAAGTTGCGGCACACTGATATGTGTGTGTGTGTGTGTGTGCGAGTGTACATCTGTCCTTTTTTTCCCCCAAGGGAAGTCTTTCCGCTCCCGGGATTGGAATGACTCCTTACCCTCTCCCTTAAAACCCACATCCTTTCGTCTTTCCCTCTCCTTCCTGAAGAAGCAACCATCGGTTGCGAAAGCTAGCAATTCTGTGTGTGTGTTTGTGTGTTTTGTTCATGTGCCTGTCTGCCGGCGCTTTCCCGCTTGGTAAGTCTTGGAATCTTTGTTTTTAATATATTTTTCCCATGTGGAAGTTTCTTTCTATTTTATATATATATATATATATATATATATATATATATATATATATATATATATATATATATATAATTTAATTAAGCAGAATAATGTTTTTATTATAAAGATGTCTTGATATGAATGATAAGATCGTGTACATTATGTAAATATGTAGTATTTTATTCTTTTTGTACTTTGACAAGTCCAGTATCAAGAATGTGATAAATAAATAAACATATGTAAGTGAAACCATTTAGCTTTTTTACAGAACATTGGGGAAGTGGTTCCTATTTAATATTGTTGCCAAGTTCTGCCAAGCAACAACAGAAAATTCAGTTAATGAAAGAGTGGAAAACAGCCAACACTGCAGAAATAGAAATTTGAAGATAGGAAGAAGAATAATCACAGGGTTGACACACACACACACACACACACACACACACACACACATACACACAGACAGAGAGAGAGAGAGAGAGAGAGAGAGAGAGAGAGAGAGAGAGAGAGAGAAGGGGAGAGAGCGAGAGAGAGAGAGAGAGAGAGAGAGAACCAGATACTGGATGCTACCTTGAAATGAATATAGAACTGGCAACGAGAATGATCAGGAATAGACATTTCATTCTTTGGGCTCCTAACCATGACACTAGCAAACATAATTGTCTGGAGAAATGATGGAAGAGTAAGAGCAACATTAGATGCATTTCAGAAACTGAAGAAGATATGAGGATACTATAATTACAACAGAGATCTAAAAAACAATGCAGATAAAAAAGAAAGAAGGAGATAAACCAGACTTCAGACAAAGATAAACAAACAAGGAAAAAGTTACATCAGACAAAGAAAGAAAGTTGGGATCTGAGAGCATGAAGAGCAAATAGATATACATGTGATACACAAAAATAATACCAATAACCTTTACATGGTTGTAGAGCATGTGTTGAGGAACAAACTTAGGATAGGAACCTATGTCCTGAAATGTCATCCAATGATGCTACAGAGTGTTGAAGGTATAGGTGCCGAGTATAGAACAAGTCAATATAGGTGTTCCGCAGGGATCTGTACTGGGCCCCTTTTTGTTCCTAATAATGATAAATAATCTGCCATAATTTACCAAGCCCACCACTGTGTTGTATGCAGATGATACAACATTTCTTCATGCTAGTGATGATTTCAATAGCCTTAAAACTTGTGCAGCAAAAGACAATTGACCAAGCGCCCTATTGGCTCAAGGCAAATGGATTCCTGCTGAATGAAAACAAAACACAGCAGATGGTTTGTAGTCTTAGAGATAAGCCAAGTTACGTCAAATTTTTGGGAGTATACATAGATGATAAATTATCTTGGGGTCAACATGTACAATATATTAGTGGTAAGTTGTCAAGAGTTATTTACCTGTTAAGGCGACTTATGGACTGTGTTCCTGAAAAATATGTTAGAACATCCTATTTTTCATTGTTTCAAAGTATAATAGCAGATGGAATTATTTTGTGGGGGATCTCTAGCTGTGTACATGACATATTAATACTGCAAAAAAAAGCTATTAGGATAATTACTGGTTCTGCATATAAGGCACAATGTAAACCATTGTTCTGTGAACGAAAAATCATGACTGTTATAAACTTGTACACATACTATGTTCTAATATATATGAAGGAGAAATTACCAGAAACAAAAACCAGAGAAAATGTACATAGCCACAATACAAGAAGGAATAGGTGCGTCTGTATTCCTTACCACAGATTGTCAAACTCACTCTAAAGCTATGAAATCATGGGGTACAAATTATTTAATAATCTTCCTCAATCTGTTCAAGAATTACCTGAGCAATTATTCAAACAAACAATTCATGACTGGCTAGTCCTCCACCCATTCTATGATATAAGAGAATTTATCAATTGTAATATAATACTATGATGTTAACAACAAAACTGTTGTTTCTTTCCAACTATTAATTGTATTTCAGTACATATATGACATTGCCTATTGCTGTAACGGCCGAATGGCAATAAAATTATTGTTATTATTATTATTATTATTATTATTATTATTATCTGCCACTATTTAGTCCTGTGGTAGTCAATGTAAGACTATCCATTGACAGAGAGCAAGTAATACTTCCCATAATAGATCTGACAGTGTCCGTGATGTTAGATTGCACTTGTCACAACATTTTGTCAGCATTCAAACTTATAATTGCTGCTGAACAGTGACCTAGCAGCACTCTTTGTTCCCTATAACTCGACACTATGTGTGTCATTGGTTGACATTCCGAGACATGGGTTTGTAATGCTTATATTAAATTGGTGTTGAGTGAATCACAATACTAGTTTATCACAATATGGTGCAATGTATGTTAAAAGACCTACTGTGTGGGCAGAAGACAGAAGTGGCACCTGGAAACAGCGTCGTCATTTAGCTACTGGCTCACCAAAGCTCAACCATTTCACGCAGTACAGATTTTCTGCAGTTGTGACTAATTGAAATACTAGAGACAGAAACTCTCTTGCAGTGGCAGAAGGACTCAGTCTTGGTCCACTGCCAAGTGCAGTTACGTAAAAATATTAATATTATGAAACTGGGTTAATATTGGAAGAAGAAAGTAAAATTAGGGTTTAATGTCCTGTCAACACTGAGGCCACTGGACACAGAGCACGAGCTCGAGATGTTTCAAGGGTGGGGAAGAAAATCAGCTAGGCCCATTCTAAGGAACCATCCCAGCATTTGCCTGGAGCAGTTTTCAGAAACCACAGAAAACTTAAATCTTCATGGGCAGATGTGGATTTAAACTACCGCCCTCTAGTATGATAGTTGACTGTGGTAATTACTGCACCACCTCACCCGGTAAATTGGTTTACTCTCTTATTAGAAAGTGTCAGGCACAACCTGGAACTGATTGTGGTCACAAATGATTAGCAAGAGTGTAGAACTGTATTGATCTACCGGCTACTACTACTGCTGCTGCCCAAACCACTACTACTACTACAGGGTGGCACAGGGCAATGGGAAATTTTGAACGTTACAGTTGGCAGCACAATAGCGCCGGCAGATGTTCGAAATTGATGTGAACGTATTGCCATTTAGTAATCTTGGAGAATTGGACTGGTGCGACATTGCAGTAGCTGTGAGTGCATTTTACAAAAATGGTGATAGTGCGACTGCTGCGCAGAGCATTTCGACAGCATTACCGTCATGGACGTGTCCCATCTGCGCATGTGATTACAACTGTGGTACGTAATTTTGAAGAAGCAGGATTTTCCATGAAAAAGAAACCTCCAGGTGGCATTCCAACGGTACGTGCCCCGGAGAACATTGCAGCTGCTAGAGCTGCAATCGAGAGATGTCCTCGCCGCTGCGTTCGACAGCGTGCATCTTCGCTAGGGATTAAGCGACGAAGCTTACAAAGAATACTGCACGACTTAGACTTCCATTCCTATAAGTTGCAGATTGTTCAACACTTACATGAAAGAGACCCAGTACCACATATGGAGTTTAGTAGCCAGATATTGGCTAAAATCAACGAGGACGCGAATTTCCTTGGATATCAGACGAAGCCCATTTCCACCTGAACGGATTCGTGAACAAACAGAATTTTCGTTGTTGGGCACAGGACAATCCTTGTGAGTTTCACCAGCGACCACTACATAGCGCCAACGTCACAATATGGTGCGCTGTATCATGTCATGGTGTTATCGGCCCTTATTTTTTTGAACGTGAGGGTGGTAGTGCAGTGACAGTAACATCCGCTCGATATGTTGAAATGCTTCAAACATTCTTTACACCGAGACTGTAGGAGCTTAATCTTAACGTCGAAAACATGTGGTTTCAGCAGGACGGAGCCATGTCACACACTGCTCGACAGTCGATGGCAGCAGTTCATCAACTGTTTGGAAGACGCATTATTTCACATAATGGTGACATTGCAAGGTGTGCGAGATCCCCTGATCTTAGTGTGTGCGACTTCTTCCTGTGGGGATATCTTAAAGGCAAGGTGTACCGTACACGTCCTGCAACAATCCATGAACTGAAGGAGAACATTGAAAACGAAATCACTGCCATTCCCCAAGATTTGCTACACCGCGCATTCCAGAGTTTTCATAACAGGCTCTTAGAGTGTGAACGCCAAATGGGAAAATGGTTCAAGTGGCTCTGAGCACTATGGGACTTAACATCTATGGTCATCAGTCCCCTAGAACTTAGAACTACTTAAACCTAACTAGCCTAAGGACATCACACAACACCCAGCCATTACGAGGCAGAGAAAATCTCTGACCCCGCCGGGAATCGAACCCGGGGGTGGGAAGCGAGAACGCTACCGCACAACCACGAGATGCGGGCGCCGAATGGGAGCACATCTTTCCGATGTCATCTTTCAAAAGTAAAGAGACACTTTAGGACATTTTGATTGTAAAGACATACTGACTAATGGCATACTGAATACATTCACTTTCGTTAATAAATTACTAGTTTCATGAATTTATTCATGGAAATGACATTATTTCAAAATTTTCCGTTTCCCTGTACTACTACTAATAAGTGTCAAGTACTGATTTTGATTGACATGTTGTGTAATATCTCGTGTGTAACATTAACAGTGGCATGTCAAGAAGAATAGCATTAAATAAAAGGGCATTTTATTTCTGTGCACTACTAACAAGTAGATCACAACAGTTGCAGCTCTACTTCATAGACGAAACCACGACTGAGTGTCATTTTCTGAAGTGAAAAGAACATCTTTAGAAGATGCAAGGTGAGAGTAATAGAAAAACTTTGAGGTGTACTGATACATTACATCTTTAACTACAGCCCTCACGCATGCAGTTACGCTTTTACAATCAGTTGCTGGGACAAAGTGTTGTAGGTTCCTATCAATTTGTTCACCAGGTCACCATCCACAACACCTGTAAATGTGTCAGTGTAATTTGGTTATACCACATACGGTACGAGTTCTGTTCAAAAAAATTCTGGAACATTCACAATTTCATTCCACTGGTGTGCTGGGACGAAATGCGGTTGGCGTCCCTGCACACGCCTGTGTTTAATGCGTAACTTGTGGAAGTTTCATTGTAGTATGTCTGTTAGTTATTATTCAGTGCTGTGTTGAGTAAAACATTGTGTCACATAGTTTGCGAATTTCGTGACGGCAGAATTAGAGGAACAACACATCTACATTAAATTTTGCGTTAAACTCAAGGAAACTTTTTCAGATAGACACCGAACGATGCAGAAAGCCTACGGTGATGAGTGCTTAAGCCATACACGGTGTTATCAATGGTTAACACGGTTTAAAAATGGCCAGACGGAAGTTAAATATGACCCTCATTCAGGGCGCCGGCAATGCTCGTGTCAGGAACGTCAACAAAATATGCGGCCGAAAGACCTTTGCCTCTGAATCTGTGAAGAGCTGCTGGATCGTGCAAATGAGGACGATATGGCTCTTAAGAAAATTAACCGATGATGAGATACGGCTCTATGGTCATGACGTTGAGACAAAGGTTCTCCAAGACAAAAAAAGCTCGTCAGGCCAAATGTCAAAGCCATGCTGATAGTTTTCTTTGACTCTGAAGGATTAATTCATCATGAATTCGTCCCAAAAGGACAAACTGGTAATTGATGGTACTATTGGGAGGTGTTACGACGCCTGCGAGAAAATGTAAGAACGACACAGCCTGAAATGTGGCAAGACAATTCATGGCTGTTGCATCGATATAACCCACCTGCACATTCATCCCCTGCAGAGCTTTTTTTTTTCTTTTTTTTTTTTTTTTTTTTTTTTTTTTTTTTTTAATTGCAAAGTTGAAAACCCTATTGAAAGGACGAAGATTTGCAACAATACACAAGATAAAAGGAAACTCACAGGTAGCACTTACGAGTGTGATCCAGCAAGAGGTGTACCAACACAGCTTCCAGAAGTGGAAACGGCTTTGGGAATGGTGTGGAGGAGAGTATTTCAAAGGAGACCATGCACAATACGAGAGTGAGTCAAATGAAAACCTTACATTTGTAACAACAAATCGAAATTATCGTGTAAGTTGGTAAGCATGCTATAAACAGTGTGTAGAATGGCCTGTAGATGGCAGCATAGTGCAGATGCACACATACCGTCGCAGTATCAGTATAAAGATGGCCACCCCACTTGCGATTTGCACAGGGGAAGAACAGTGTTCTGTTATTCGGTTTTTGCGTACAGAAGGTGTGAAATCTATTGAAATTCATCGACGAATGAGGGTTCATTATGGTGATACATGTTTGTCACAGCAGCAAGTCTATGAATAGAGTAGGAAGTACGCAAATGGTGTGACTTCAGTGGAAGATGCTCCTCGTCCAGGTCAGGCACAATGAGTTGTGACTCCACAGAACCAGGGCTGGCGCAAGGCACATGCGAACGTGCGGCCGCACGGGGCGGCAATTCTGCCCCCCCCCCCCCCCCCGTTTTTATTTTTTATTTTTAGGACAAACTCAATATTCATGCTTAAGAGGGGATTCAAAACCAAACCTCGAAGGGAGCGGTTTCGGGAACTGTGGCATGGCGCTTCGACTACCTGCAGGGCGCCACTGTTGAACAAGGGGAGAGAGGAGGACTAATTTCTTCCTCGCCACTGTGGCAGCACCATTGTGTTTACGCCGGAGGAACAAAGAGGGGGAAGCAGTCTGGCGTACACGTTAGTATTCTTATGAGTGGAGCGCCGCCAGCCTGTTAAGCGCCGTGCGTTTACTCACAACTAATTTTGCAAAAGACGAAATCGAATTTGGAAATTCGAATGCAATGTTCGATACTGTGGTTACACGTTAAGCCTGAAGCAATTTTACTAAGCCCTTCAATGGTAGTTTTCGAGTGTTTTATTCTTCCCGCATTATGCAAAAAAATGGTTGAACATTACTACAGTCAAACATGTCCAACACCTACAATGGCTAAAAGTATTCTGAACGGATAAATATGCTGCGAGTAATTACAAGGGATAACGACATTGCTAATAAGCCTGGCATAAGTTGGGTTTCGACGTATTTTTGAAAATTTTTGCTATCCATTTCTGAGTGACAGTCGGACGTTTTGGATTTTGAGCCATGAAACATATGTGTCCGCCTGCTTGAACAACAATTAAACTCTGACCGGCACTTTGTTTGACAATACTTCTCGCACACTAGATGTAATCACATATTAAAAGCGTTGAGACTGGCCACTCAGTGGCTGAAACCTAGGTAGATCTGGAAAGTAAAAAACAAACAGGGGGGGGGGGGGGGGGAGAATTAAGCAGCTCGCACGGGGCGGCACTTGGGCTTGCGCCGGCCCTGCACAGAACATTGCAGCAGTTGAAGCCATATTGAAAGAAAACCACCAAGTGACACTGAATGACATTGTAGCATGTTTACAGATTAGTCATGGGTCAGCACACCACATTGTGCACGATGTGCTCCAGTTTCACAAAGTGTCTGTAAGATGGGTGCCACGGCAGCTGACTCTTGAAATGAGAGAACGTCGTGTTGATGCTTGTGTAGAACTTCTTCGGCACTTTGAATGATGGCATCCTTGCAAGAATAGAATCGTTACTGGGGACGAAACCTGGGTTCACTTCCACCAACGGGAAACGAAGAGAGCCAGCAAGGAAGGGCGCCATTCCTCATCACCAAAACCAAAGAAGTTTCGAACAGAACCATCAGCAGGGAAGGTTATGTTGACTCTCTTCTAGGAAGAAAAAGGCGTCATTTTGGAGCATTGCATGCCTACAGGAACCACTGTCACCAGTGCGTCATACACAGATCCCTAAGAAATCATCTGCGGCCTGCAATCAAATCAAAGCGTCGTGGATTGCTGTTAGCAGGCGTCCTTTTGCAACATGACAATGCAAGGTCCCACGCTGCCTGTACAACAGTTTCAACAATCACAGACCTGCATTTTTAGTGTCTTCCTCATCCACCATGCTCACCAGACCTTGCCCCAAGTGATTTCCATATGTTTGGACCAGTCAAAGACGCAATGGCAGGAAGGAAGTTCCATTCTGATGAAGAGGTACGCCACGCGGTGCATGAGTGGTTGTGCGTACTTTGTAAGCGCTGGAGGACTTGCATTGAGCGTGGGGGAGATTATGTTGAAAAGTGATACAACTTTGTACCACTTCTACACAATAAATAAGATGCTGGCCACTCTAGTTGAGCGATTTCGTTATCCTGAGGGAAGTCATTCACAAGATGTGCACGATGGGGACGCGAATTGTCGTCCATGAAGACGAATGTCTCGCAAATATGCTGCCGATATGGTTGCACTATCGGTCGGAGGATGGCATCAGGTATCGTACAGCCGTTACGGCACCTTCGATGACAACCAGCGGCGTATTTCGGCCCCACATAGCGCCATCGCAAAACAGCAGGGAACCTCCACCTTGCTGCACTCGCTGGACAGTGTGTGTAAGGCGTTCAGCCTGACCGGGTTGCCTCCAAACACGTTTCCGACGATTGCCAATCCTGAGCATTCTATTCGGCATGTTGTTGGCTCCATCTGTAACGCGCTGCATGGTGTCCTGGTTGCAAAGATGGACCTCGCAAGTGAAGTCGGGAGTGAAGTTGCGCATCATGCAGCCTATTGCGCACAATTTGAGTCGTAACACGACGTCCTGTGGCTCGACGAAAAGCATTATTCAACATGGTGACCTTGATGTCAGGGCTCCTCCGAGCCATAATACGTAGGTAGCGGTCATCCACTGCAGTAGTAGCCCTCGGGCAACCTGAGCAAGGCATGCCATCGGCATTTCCTGTCTCTCTGGTTGTACTCCACGTCCGAACAACATCGCTTTGGTTCACTCAGAGACGTCTGGATACTTCCCTTGTTGACAGCCCTTCCTGGCACAAAGTAACAATACGAATGCGATCGAACCGCGTCATTGATCGTCTAGGCATGGTTGAACTACAGACAACACGAGCCGAGTACCTTCTTTCTGGTGGAATGACTGGTACTGATCGGCTGTCGGACCCCCACCGTCTAATAGGCGCTGCTCAAGCATGGTTGTTTACGTCTTTGGGCGGGTTTAGTGGCATCTCTGAACAAACAAAGGGACTGTGTCTGTGATACAATATCCACAGTCAACGTCTATCTTCCGGAGTTTTGGGAACCAGTGTGATGCAAAACTTTCTTTCATGTGTGTTTTACTGAAATGGAAAGAACTTCGCAGAGAATTAAAAACTCGAAAGTAATTGATTAGGCAACTCAAGATCAAACTGATCAAGCATGAAAGAGGTGGAGATTCAGTTTTGTTAAGGTTATTTTCCATAGTATGTTTCCCCACCGATAGAAATCTTGCTTTGAGAAGTGACCATGAAATGTTGGGAAATCCAGGTAATGGAAACTTTTTAAAGCAAGTAGGGCCAATCGCTGAGTTCCATCTAGTATTAAATAATCATATTAATAGCGTTGCTAAACCTGGAGGGTCTGTTACTTACTTAAGGCTTTTTTCTTTTTTTCAAGCGAGTGACACCCTTGGAAAAGTCTTACAGAATTATTACTTCAGACTCTAACCTTGGCATTCCACGTGCAGATTATAGGGGACAATCGTACGACAATGGAAGCAACATGAAGGCCACGAAGACACGAAGAGTGGTACTTCCGCTCATATCATCAAAGAAAATCGAAGAGCTTATTATATCCCTTGCTGTGCTCATAGCTTGAACTTTGTTCTTAGTGATTCAGTTAAAATCATATAACAGTGCTTAAATTTTTCGGTATAGTTAAAATATTGTTCGCGTTACTTTCTGCCTTTGTGAAATATTGGCAAGCACGCGAAAATCACGTAATCCTGAGTTTGACGCCGCTGTGTGATATAGGATGGGAGGTTATGATAGAAAGTGTTCAGGTTGTATTATCTGAGCTTAATAACGTAAGACTAGCACTAAAAGAGCTGAAGAATAATGCAAAACTGATCCACAGTCTTTCAGTGAAATACACTATTGGCCATTAAAATTGCTACACCACGAAGATGACGTGCTAAAGGCGCGAAATTTAACCGGCAGGAAGAAGATGCTGTGATATGCAAATGATTAGCTTTTCAGAGCATTCACACAAGGTTGGCGCCGGTGGCGATACCTACAACGTGCTGACGTGAGGAAAATTTCCAACCGATTTCTCATACACAATTAGCAGTTGACCGATGTTGCCTGGTGAAACGTTGTTGTGGTGCCTCGTGTAAGGAGGAGAAATGCGTACCATCACGTTTCCGACTTTGATAAAGGTCGGATTGTAGCCTATCGCGATTGCGGTTTATCGTATCGCGACATTGCTGCTTGCGCTGGTCGAGATCCATGACTGTTAGCGGAATATGGAATCGGTGGGTTCAGGAAGGTAATACGGAACGCCGTACTGGATCCCAACGGCCTCGTGTGATTAGCAGTCGAGATGACAGGCATCTTATCCGCATGGCTGTAACGGATCGTGCAGCCACGTCTCGATCCCTGAGTCAACAGATGAGGACGTTTGCAAGACAACAGCCATCTGCACGAACAGTACGACGACGTTTGCAGCAGCATGGACTATCAGCTCGGAGACCATGGCTGCGGTTACCCTTGACGCTGCATCACAGACAGGAGCGCCTGCGATGGTGTACTCAACGACGAACCTGGTTGCACGAATGGCAAAATGTCATTTTTTCGGATGAGTCTAGGTTCTGCTTACAGCATCATGATGGTTGCATCCGTGTTTGGCGACATCGCGGTGAACGCACGTTGGAAGCGTGTATTCGTCATCACCATACTGGCGTATCACCTGGCGTGATGGTATGGGGTGTCATTGGTTACATGTCTCGGTCATCTCTTGTTCGCATTGACGGCACTTTGAACAGTGAACAGTGGACGTTACATTTCAGATGTGTTACGACCCGTGGCTCTACCCTTCATTCGATCCCTGCAAAACCCTACGTTTCAGCAGGATAATGCACGACCGCATGTTGCAGGTCCTGTACGGGCCTTTCTGGATACAGAAAATGGTCGACTGATGCCCTGGCCAGCACATTCTCCAGATCTATCACCAATTGAAAACGTCTGGTCAATGGTGGCCGAGCAACTGGCTCGTCACAATACGCCAGTCACTGCTATTGATGAGCTGTGGTATCGTGTTGAAGCTGCATGGGCAGCTGTGCCCGTACACGCCATCCAAGCTCTGTTTGACTCAATGCCCAGGCGTATGAAGGCCGTTATTACGGCCCGAGGTGGTTATTCTGGGTACTGATTTCTCAGGATCTGTGCACCCAAATTGCGTGAAAATGTAATCACATGTCAGTTCTAGTATAATATATTTGTCCAGTGAATACCCGTTCATCATCTGCATTTTTTCTTGGTGTAGCAATTTTAATGGCTAGTAGTGTTGAAGGAAATCTCAGAATTTAAGTTTTCTTTGTGTGCTGTGATATGTCATAATGTCCTTTGCCATGTCAGTAAAGCAGTTCAGCAAGAAGGAATGCACTTAGACAGTACAGTAAAACTCATATAATTAACACTTAGTGTTACTGAGGGATATAGAGCAAACGAAGGCTAAAGGTGAAGCAGTGGGAACGATTGCACTTTAAGAAATGTTGCTGAGGTAATAGAATACAGAATTGCAACTTTTGAAATTGTGATTTTTTACGAAAGTAAGGATGAAACCAATCAAAGAGAGGAGAACCGCTTAGGGAAATGCTTGTGTGTTGTAGCAGGCACCGGCAGAACGCCTTTGGAGGAAAGGATTCAGCAGGTCATAACTGCTGTGGTGAGTTCGGTGCTGTTTTTGACGTTAAATAGTTGGCAACAAAGAAATACGATCTGCCAAGTTTCTACATCCCCTATGTAGAAACTTGGCAGAAGGTTGAGGCCCGAAAGTACATTCAAGAAGTATAAATTCGCAGGATCTTGCAAGCGAACTAGAACTGTTGCCCCCTACGCTTTATTTATAAATTTAACAATGAGTGTTAATACAGTTTATTTCTAAGACAACTCTCACCGGCTGCTTGTCATGATTGTAAAACAATCAACGTTTCACGCAATCTAGAAACCCAACGTAGAATCAGCCGCTCTTGGTTCTTAAAAAGTAAAGATTATGATGAAACACTGAGCCGCTGTAGCTGCTGCAACATCTACAGCAATCTGTGATTCACTCAGTTTATATGAAATACTGTAAGTAAGTATTTTAGTACATTTCAAAATCGCCACATACTTGCTTACTGTCAAATTTGCGATTTAAAGGAAAACCTTATATCAGGCACTATGATTCCAGACGTGCTTTTATTTTGCAAGTGACATTGCAACTATGAAATTCTACTTCGTACCATAATGTGAGGCAGAGGGTTCTTTTTCGGACGTGAAACCTATTTTTATAGATGTAGGGTTTGCCTCTGAAAGATTTGGAAAAATATTTAGCCAACTGGCAACATGGCAACAGCACCATCTGTTTATATTTAAAAAAGATGAAAAGAGATATCGTGAAATCTACACTCTCTGGTATTCTAACATGTCGCAGTTAACAGGCGACACTCCATATTTAAAAAAAAAAATAGCTGAATGGGTTTACCATGCAAAGTCGCGGAAATACAGGGTGACCAAAAAGGCAGTGTAAATTTGAAAACTTAATAAACCACGGAATAATGTAGATAGAGAGGTAAAAAGTGACACAGATGCTTGGAATGACGTGGGGTTTTATTCGAACAAAAAAGTTCACAAAATGTCCGACAGATAGCGCGTGAAAGACCTCTTACGCGCGTCGTTTGGTGATGATCGTGTGCTCAGCCGCCACTTTCGTCATGCTTGGCCTCCCAGGTCCCCAGACCTCAGTCCGTGCGATTATTGGCTTTGGGGTTACCTGAAGTCGCAAGTGTATCGTGATCGACCGACATCTCTAGGGATGCTGAAAGACAACATCCGACGCCAATGCCCCACCATAACTCCGAACATGCTTCATAGTGGTGTTCACAGCATTATTCCTCGACTACAGCTATTTTTGAGGAATGATGGTGGCCATATTGAGCATTTCCTGTAATGAACATCGTCTTTGCTTTGTCTTACTTTGTTATGCTAATTATTGCTATTCTGAGCAGATGAAGCGCCATCTGTCGGACATTTTTTGAACTTTTGTATTTTTTTCGTTGTAATAAAACCCCATGTCATTTCAAGCATGTGTGTAACTTTGTACCTCTCTATCTACACCATTCCATTATTTATTCAGTTTTCAAATTTATATTGACTTTTTGATCACCCAGTACTTCATGAACTCCTGGCCCGTTTGTATGTAGGTTCAAAGAAACCTAAATCCGCGAATTTCATCGAAGCTGTTTGAGCTACACAATTACACAAACACAAATTCATAACAATCATATATAATCACGAATACCTTACCAAATGTAAACAAAATTACACTCCAGAAAGGAGCGGGAGCCCCAAACTCAGACTTTTGCAGGGGGCTCCAAAGCTGGGTCATCTGAAGAATGGGATACAACTCATCGGCTTTGACCAATGACGTCATATTTTAGTCATATGAGGGCTATGAGAGAGACAGTCCGCAGCGCGCACGTCACGAAGCTATAGTATATAGGCTTCGCTCAGCTCAGCAGACAAAATGTTTATCTACGCCTGTTAACTCGCAGCTGGGTGTGTACCTACTAACGAGAATTGCATCTCCTACTGGAATCTGCTATTATGATGTCTTACTTATTAACAGCACTACAACAAAATTTAATTTAAAATCAATACTCGATATAAAAGGTATAACGATTTGTTTATAGCATTTAGTCTCTTCTGTTGAACAGTCCTCATTTCATACAAGACGTGGTGCCTTATGCAACTGACAATCATTTTGGCATGATTTTAATTCTATTGTACCCCAGTACAGCCGTAATAAATGAAGCAGGCCTATGGACTTCCGATAATGATCTTACTGTTATTAGTCCTACAGTGGTAGGACTAATAACAGTAAGAGTCCATAATAGCGGATTCCGGTTGGAGATGCAGTTCTCATTTGTACTTGCACAACTAGTTACGAGTTAACTGGGTGTAGAGACGTAGTTTGTCTGCTGAATCGAGCGAGCGAGCGCAGGACTACCTTCGTGAGGTACGCGCCGCGGCCGTCTTTCTGGTAGGCCTCGTTAGTCATAGATATCAGTTTGTTTATTTTCGAGCCGCAGATAATAAATCTGTTATCTCCTGTGGCAAAGAGGCGTAATTGTAAATAAGAATAAATGAATGTGTTATTAAGAAACAGATAATATGCTTGCTTATTGTCTCTTGTGGTAATTTTAAATCATTTGTGTATACATTTTAAATTATACCTTTGTCTGATAGTGAGTCGTTCAAATTGCTGTTTCCTCCGCAACTGATTCAATTCCTGTACTATGTGTGTCAAAGGCATAATTCAAAATGTGTACACAAATGATTTAAAATTACCGGAAGAGACAATAAGCAAACACAATATCTGTTTCTTAATAGCACATTCATTTATTCTTATTTACCATTATGCCGCTTTGCCGCAGAATATAACCGATTTATTATCTACGGATTGAAAATAGACAAACTAACATTTATGAGTAAATTATGACGTCATTGGTCAAAGCAGATGAGTTTATCCCATTCTTTAGCTGACTCGAGGATTGGGAAGGCCGTAGGTATTATCCCGACATATGTTGTGTGGCTGGATAGGGCCATATCGACTCCCTGTAACTTGTAGGGAAAAAAATACTTCTAGAGATATTCTATTAACAGGGCCAGTTAGAATGTGACAGGGCCGGTTTAAGGAGTTCTGGGTGACAACTGAAGAATAATAGGATATGAGTACTTGCGAAAGCGAAAAAGCGACGTACATAACACTGGCATCTTGTATCTCGGTTGAACTACGAACACTTCATTCGTTTCAAAGCTTAATCATTCGACAGAACATCCCCGAAAGTTTTTTTATTTATGGCCGCAATTCTTTTGGTGTAGGCTGTCACAGCCAGACGCTGCTATGTTAGACCGTGTTGCTGGTGTAGAAAACCGCAACTACCCAGCAACAAAAATCTGGTGAGTCCTTCATTTTGCAAGAAGAAAGTCGTGGATTTTCACTGGTGAGTTCAGCGTAACTACGGGCATCGTATGGGCTACATTTCATCAAAATCGTATCACGGAAAAACAAGATATTCATAAATATTATAAAAATATATGTTCAACATCTGTTCTTCAGTTGACCTACGTAGGTCGCCTTACGTTTCTCGTTTTTTTCGCCTCCGGTAGTACTAGTGTCCTACTCTTCAGTTGACCTATACAGGATACAAATTTTACGTTTCGCTAGTGTTCTACTAGTATACTATTCTTCATTTCACCTATAGAGGTCAACTGTGTTGAGAAGATAGTTTCACGAGTGGACACATTTTTATGATCACATAAAAAAAATTACGGGTACAGAGCAAAGTTCCATACGACTCGTCGGCTTTGACTAGTGACGTAGGGTACACGCCACAAACACGCAAGCAATATGTCGGGTGTAACGTGATGTTACTGGCGATTTTTCCAAACGGGCTAAGGTACAGATCAGTCTGTCACGGTGGCGTAGCGTGCCTTACAAGGTCCTGTATCAAAATTTGCCACGGGGCCCCTTTTACCCGATTGTGACGAAGCTTAAATGGTGAGTAAAGATTTTTCGCAAAAGAAACAAAAACTCTCATTTTGAATAAAAGAAATATTTATTGATTAAGTACAGGTGACACAGGTAAGTAATTATTTACAATTAATGCTCCTAAGACACATGTTAGCCAAACAGTTCATATACTTTTATCGCCTTTTTTAGGCAAACTTACTTATTATTTCATGATTTTATATACACAAATTCTCCCACATTAGGTGTCAGTACATGGATGTTTGATTTTACGCATTTCGTGCAGTGTATTAATTAAATAAATTTTTGTCGTACACAATTAACAAAATGGCGATACATGAATCTTGTTTACAACAGTGAGGTTATATCAGGAAGAGAGGTTATATCAGGAAGAGATCTCTTCCAGCCAACACATCCGGTGTGAAAAGGGCGATGAGAAATAAATTCAGTCAGTGTAGATTTTATTAAGCACACATTTAATAAAATGAAATTTTAATCAGTATGGTACTGCATTACTGTTTAACTTCGTTAGCACGAAATCGCTCAAGATGATAGTAGTTAACACGAATTTCGGTTAACGTGAATTATGAACTCTTTTTCAGTCCCAAGCGCAATTAAATTTCATTTTAATCAGTTTCCCACGTTAAATTAATTTTTTCTGAAATTAATGCAAAAAATGTAAGTACAGAGCTAACTACCCATTGTTGACTCGTTTCTAACGCACTGTAGGTCGGCATTTATCAGCGTGTACGGTACATTTAACCAAGGACTATAAAAGTATGTTTTACAGATATTTGCTCTTTGTCACGCGTAATGAAAACAAAATATGAGCTGATACCTCCAGTAGCAAAAAAATAGTTCCTTGGGAGAAATGGCCCGATGGAAAATTCGTTATAAGTTAGGACCATAATCGAACTTTTTCGAGTAAGATTGATGAATTTATGGATCAGAGGTTAGACGAAAACGTCTGAATGAGCAAATTCCAGGACCATATTTTCAATGTCTTCACTTTGCTGGTTACATGTTCCCCAAGACCATTAGTTTCGCTTAGAGCTGCTACAAATATTTGTTTCTAATCTTGATGGGCTTTGATAGGTCAGTATAGTTACGTAATGTTTATTACAACATTTATTTACCACGAATGGAGAGTATGAAAACTAGCTCACCAAAGAAAAGAAAAGCACATTTTATATCGAAAAAGAACAGGAACATTAGAGTATGTTTACATAAATAACACTTTGCAAAAGTGTAATCTATTGGTTATGAACTGTACATTAAAACTAAACAAACTGCAAAAAGGTGAGAATTTAAGGAGATGGGACCTGGATAAACCGAAAGAACCAGAGGCTGTACAGAGTTTCAGGGAGAGCATAAGGGAATAATTGACAGGAATGGGGGAAAGAAATACAGTAGAAGAAGAATGGGTAGCTCTGAGGGATGAAGTAGTGAAGGCAGAAGAGGATCAAATAGGTAAAAAGACGAGGGCTAGTAGAAATTCTTGGGTGACAGAAGAGATACTGAATTTAATTGATGAAAGGAGAAAATACAAAAATGCAGTAAGTGAAGCAGGCAAAAAGGAATACAAACGTTTCAAAAATGAGATCGACAGGAAGGGCAAAATGGCTAAGCAGGGATGGCTAGAGGACAAATGTAAGGATGTAGAGGGTTATCTCACTAGGGGTAAGATAGATACTGCCTACAGGAAAATTAAAGAGACCTTTGGAGAAAAGAGAACCACTTGTATGAATATCAAGAGCTCAGATGGAAATCCAGTTCTAAGCAAAGGAGGGAAAGCAGAAAGGTGGAAGGAGTATATAGAGGGTCTACACAGGGGCGATGTTCTTGAGGACAATATTATGGAAATGGAAGCGGAGGTAGATGAAGATGAAATGGGAGATATGATACTGCGTGAAGAGTTTGACAGAGACCTAAGTCGAAACAAGGCCCCGGGAGTAGACAACACTCCATTAGAACTACTGACAGACTTGGGAGAGCCAGGCCTAACAAAACTCTACCATCTGGTGAGCAAGATGTATGAGACAGGCGAAATTTCCTCAGACTTCAAGAAGAATATAATAATTTCAATCCCAAAGAAAGCAGGTGTTGATAATTGCGAAAATTACTGAACTATCAGTTGAATAAGTCACAGCTGCAAAATAGTAACGCGAATTTGATATTAAAATCCATGGAGAAGAAATAAAAACTTTGAGGTTCGCCGATGACATTGTAATTCTGTCAGAGACGGCAAAGGACTTGGAAGAGCAGTTGAACGGAATGGACAGTGTCTTGAAAGAAGAATATAAGATGAACATCAAGAAAAGCAAAACGAGGATAATGGAATGTAGTCGAATTAAGTAAGGTGATGCTGAGGGAATTAGTTTAGGAAATGAGACAGTTAAAGTAGTAAAGGAGTTTTGCTATTTGGGGAGCAAAATAAATGATGACGCCGAAGTAGAGAGGATATAAAATGTAGACTTGTAATGGAAAGGAAAGCGTTTCTGAAGAAGACAAATTTGTTAACATTGAGTATTGATTTAAATGTCAGGAAGTCGTTTCTGAAAGTATTTGTATGGAGTGTCGCCATGTATGGAAGTGAAACATGGACGATAAATAGTTTAGACAAGAAGAGAATAGAAGCTTTCGAAATGTGGTGCTACAGAAGAATGCTGAAGATTGGTGGGGTAGATCACATTACTAATGAGGAGGTATTGAATAGAATTGGGGAGAAGAGGAGTTTGTGGCACAACTTGACTAGAAGAAGCCATCGGTTGGTAGGACATGTTCTGAGGCATCAAGGGATCACCAATTTGGTACTGGAGGGCAGCGTGGAGAGTAAAAATCGTAGAAGGAGACCAAGAGATGAATACACTAAGCAGATTCAGAAGGATGTAGGTTGCAGTAGGTACTGGGAGATGAAGAAGCTTGCACAGGATAGAGTAACATGGAGAGCTGCATCAGACCAGTCTCAGGACTGAAGAGCACAATAACAACAACAACAACAACAACATGAAAAATCGTAAATGTCTCTCGATTTACACTAAACTCACACAGGATTCCAGATGGGAAGATTAGGAGTACAGAGAAATCAGTCAACGCACAGTTTTGCAGCTATTGCAAATCGATGTTCATGTGGAATGTTTGTGCAAACACATCACTAACAAGCATTCGTAACACAAAGACCAATCACTGTTACGTTCACCGGTGCCTGCGCAGTGGCGAATTCTATTTTACATTGCGTTTTAAAGTAAACGTGCTACTTTCAGTCTCCGGTACGGACTTGGTTCACTCGGTTCCGAAAAAAATCTTCCCTCGTAGGTGCTGAAACGCCGCTCCGGCCCAAATTAAGTCCTATACTCCACAATTTTATTCAAATTTTGACGATCCCTCTATGTTATGGAGGAATCTCGCCCGTGATGCTTAGAACTTTTCGTTCTGCTTTGAAACAGCAGCCAATCTATGCAGTGATCATTTGTGTTGCGCTCCCGTATCAGTTGCACTGTGTACGTTTTATTGTTGTTATTATCGCTTTGTTGAGTTGAATTTCTAATATTACTAGATGGGTAAATGTAAATGTCGTGTGAGCAGGTCCTCCCACGGGGTAGACCGTTCGGCGGGTGCAAGTCTTTCGATTTGACGCCATTTCGGCGACTTGGGCGTCGATGGGGATGACATGATGTTGATTAGGACGACACAACATTCAGTCCCTGAGTGCAGAAAATCTCCGACCTAGCCGGAAATCCAACCCGGGCCCTTAGCATTGACATTCTGTCGCGCTGACCTTCAGCTACCGGGGCCGACACTAGATGGGCGAGGAAAGTTTTCCTGGCACATTATCTATAAGTACTGTATTTTAAATGTCTGTCTTCTCTTACTCATGAAATATCTGTATCAGAACCAGCTTATTTCAAAGTCATCTTCTGTGGTAGTAAAATGCATCACATACGAATGTCAGAGATTCTGCAAAGAAAGTGCTTCCACGAAATACCACTTGTATTTGCCGAATCTCCTCCATAACAGTCATGCGGCATGACAGGAAAATGGTGTATGTGTTTTGCTTGCACTGAATAAGATGGCGCAAATTAGTCCTATTTATTTCACTCCTTCCACCGCGCCTTTGTTCGTCCGCCTTCTGCAGCTCGCACCCCACACACCGCCGCAGCGGTCTTTAAGACTGAACAACCTAACATAACGCTTTGACGTTGCACGTCATCAAGGCGGCCCGTGAAACAATTGCGGTTCGCCAGGCCTGGTTTATGGATTAATTAAAAGTATGAGGAATTTCGTTTTTCCCCGAACTGAAGACATGAGTAGGAGGGTAGCATTTTCAAAGCAACGAAGATCTTCGAAACAACGTCAGTGCTCATTGGCGGCAACATTTTTTGAAGAGAGTATTGCAAAGCTTGTTCACAGGTGCGGTAAATGTCTCAGTCTTTTCGTTGATTACGTTGAAAAGTAACCATAAGTGTACAAAACCTTTGGTAATAAAATAATTGTTTTCTATGAACTTGTCTTTTATTTATAGCCTATCGGAAGTTGAAAAAAAAGGCGCTCGTAGTTTAAGTAGTGTATAAGTCTAGGTACCGAAGACCTTAGCAGTTTGGTCCCTTAGGAATTCACACACATTTGAACACACATTCAATATTTAAAATCATTAATTCAGTTTCTAAGGCTCTACAGTATGAAAATAATGAGTTACAGGAAGCTAGAATTTTACTAAGCAATGTTTTGAAAAGACTGAGCGAAATAAGAAATCAAATTTCATTCCATGGTTTTCTAAACGAGTCAAGAGACCTAGCAAAAGAGTGGGGGGTAATAACTGTTTTCAAAAATAATAGACGGACGATGACGAAGCGATATTTTGATGAGTTATCAGAAGATGAGAATTTCAGACCCTGAATCGTACTTTAAAGTCAGCGTGTGCTATATATATATATATATATTTCTCAAACTAAACAAAGATTTCAAAAATTCTGTGATTGTAGTAATACATTCTTAGTGATACAACCAAAGAAATTCTTATAATTTTCAAATGAAATAATAAAAAAGGAAACGGGAAAACTGACTGCTAAATACAGTAAAGACATGTCATTTGGTCTTTGAAAATGTGCTTAAAAACTGAAATTCAGAAAATCCATTCCATTAAGGAACTCACGGAATTATTACTGATTTAATTCAGTAGCCTTGTGTCCAGTTTTCCTGCGGTAATAGCAGCATGTTTCCTATTTTCGGCTCTTTCTGTAACAACTGCAACAGCCGAAAGAAGCTTTTCGAAATTAAAACTGATTAAAAACTATCCTAGGACTTCTATGAGCCAGGAACGGCTTTCAGACTTAGTACTGTCTATAGAGGCAGAACTTCTCGAAATACTGAAATCGTCTCTAGTTACGAATGTTATAAAGGTGCGTACTGCATGCGCACAAATCTAGCGAACGCGCTGCTCGCATGTATTTTACCTAGTGCAATTTGTTCGACTAAACGATAGACCTAGATGCAACTGTAGCGCCTAGAACCGCTCGGCCACCCCGTCCGGCAGCGCCATGCATCGCACGCGCACCCTTAATCTAACCCTACAGTTTGTTAACATAATTCAAATATAATTATGTATGTTGTACATTTCCTCGATGACTTGTTATGATAGTACCTAAATTATTAACAAGAAGTATTCTTTTCCATGGTGACAGATAAGTTTTTAGTACTTACCATTGCAAATTAAATCACTCACAGGATCTGATTGCTGAAAAAAATGAAGAAATTTTGGGCAATTTCTTTATACCATCCTCCTTCTTCTGCTTATTTCTTCTTTTCATACCTCCACTGGGGTAATCTCTCTTTCTTTCACAGTTAAACTTCTTCACGAACAAATAATCACTAGATTTACAACGTTTGAACGTCATGAACTGTGTCCACAGATTAAAATAAACGCGTGTAGTTTGTTCTCATTCAACTGAAAAGGAGAAGTACCGCAATCATTGTTGTGTGCTCACGTGCGCCGCGGGAAATCTGAGAAGCTCAGTGTTGTCAATATTTGGACGTCCAGTTAATTAAGCGTTTAGAGTACGGCCTAAACTTAAGCGTTCACCTTGAGTGAGATTGTGGTAAACGTTTAACGAATTTCTGCGAATACATGTCGGGGCCCCTTAGCCCGGGGCCACGTATCACTGATACGGCTGATGCGGTGGTCACCACGAACAGGAAGACACCACACTGACCCGTATCTGCACGCACACAGCTGCCACCACCTTTCACAGAGCAATGGGGTACTTAAAACTCCTGTACATAGGGCGCGCACTATCTCTGACGCAGAGAGTCTACCCCAGGAATTGGAACATCTGAGAACTGTATTTCGAAAAAATGGGTACTCAGAGCGGCAGATTCAACGTGCTCTCTGCCCAACCACTACAGCACAACCTGTGGAGATGGATGAAATCACGAGGGAGGAGGTAGGCACTGCATTTATTCCATACACAGGCGCACTCTCGGGGAAAATCGCCCGCATTTTGAAGAAAACCGGGTCGGAACTGTGTTTTGTCCTCCGAATAAAACTCGTGCACTGGTGGGGAGCGCCAAAGATGACCTCGGTTTGAGGAAGGCCGGCGTGTACCAGATTCCGTGTCAATGTGGCAAGTCGTATATTGGTCAGACGATGCGTACCGTCGAGGATCGATGCCGTGAAAAACAGAGGCACACTCGACTGATGTATCCGAGCAAGTCGGCGCTCGCTGAACATTGTTTGTCGGAAAAGCACGCTATGGAGTATGAACGCACGAGGATTCTGGTACAGACGTCGAGATACTGGGACAGCGTTGGTAGAGAGGCCATCGAAATTCGCACCAATGACGACCTCATAAACCGTGACTGTGGCTATAATCTTAGCAAGGCTTGAGAACCACCGATTGGGTTAATCGAGAGTAAATCGAGCAAACGTATACTTGTGACGACCACGGCGGACAGAGCCATCACATTGACGTTATCTCAGACGCCGTCGCAATCTGTTCCACCGCGAGACCGTGGCGCGGGGCGCGGACGGCGGAGGGAGCGCGCCGCGGGCGGAGGGTATTTAAATCGGCCGCCGCCGCGACCGAACCCAGTTCCCTATGAGCAGCCATAGCGTACGGATCTCCGTGCCAGCACGTTCACAGGAGCTCAGTCCTTCAGTTCACCTGATGATGGCGACATGTATGATCGCCGAAATATTGTGCCCGTTGGACACTGTAGACCGGCAGTACACCCGTGGATATTTTGATTATCAAATACGCCGGGAGAAACTCAAGAATCACACACTTGAGCATAGTTTGGGGCACTGTACAGGCTTTAAATCATCATAATCGGATCACAAAGAGAAGAATCGTGATTCAAATTTTATTAAAAGTTTGTCTGTCTGAACACGATAATCTCCAAAAATATTAAAAGGTTTTTATCTGGTTTTCACTGGTAAGTTCAGCGCAGCTATGGGCGCCGTATAGGCTATATTTCATCAAAATCTGATGACGGAAAAAAACAGATGCTCATACATGTAATAAAAATGTATGCATGTATGTTCTACACCTCTTCTGAAATCACCGGACCGATTTCAAGCAAACTTCGTACATATATCGCTTACTCTCTGTTATGAATCGTTGCGTGGTAAGAACCACCTACCTATCAGAGGGGTAAGGGCGCGGTTAAAATAGGAGTGTAGACCACGACGCTGAAGACTCATGTTTTTTTAATCCAGTATTCGAGAATGAGAACACTTAGTGACTTGCAACAAACTTTACACAAATTTTCAAACTTTTATCAAACTTCTTCTCACTGTTACCATCCTCCATCCCAAGGCCGATGACAGGAAAAAAGTTGATCGCTGGCTACATTTTCTAAGTTCATTTTCATGTCAGGCATGACGTATTAATTTATTACTTCTTCCATATTCTGTTTATAACACATTTTGCAGATAGTAGCCATACATGCCGCTGAATATATCTACAAAATTATACCATAGTACGGCACAGAGACAGGGGAAGGTGGAGGTGGACAGAGAAAGGGAAGAGGAGGAGATGCACAGGGAGAGGCGGACTCAGAGGAAATGGACGCAGAAGAGAAAGAAGAGGAAATGGACAGAGAGAGGGGAGAGTAGCAGATGGACAGAAAGAGGAGAGGAGGAGAATGGGGGATGGTGGAGGTGGACAGAGAGAAAGGGGAGAAGGGGATGAACAGAGGGACTGGGGGGGGGGGGGGGGGGGGGAGGGGCAGCTGAGGCGGACAGAGACAGTGGCAAGGAGGAGACTGACTAACAGAATTAATGTAAATCCATACCTGGGCAACGCTGATTACTCTGTTAGTTTTAAATACTTGCAAGAGCCAAATTATGATACTGCCTCTTTTTTTAAAAAACAAATCATTCGCCGTTTACTTCTCCATTTCTGTCAAACATCCAAGGAACAAATTGAACTATAACCCGCGTCTTACACAAAACTGCCCCGCATTCAAGAGGACATTAAAGCCCTATTTGTTGTCATGGGCGGACTTCTCTCAGCTGTTTTCCTTCTGCCCAACAGGAAACCAGTGCCTCTGTCACGTTGTAAACTGTCTGCTTTCCCATCCCTTTCTATTTCTGTTTTCTTCCTTCCATCTCATCTGCTAATCTTATGTTATCATTTCTCGCTTTTGCTCTGACCAGTCAACTTTTTTTAAAAAAAAAATAATCAATACATTTTTTTTTAATTTATTGGCTTTCGGGACGTGCCCATACAGCCATCTCAGTAGTGGAATGTCATTTATGAGATACGAACGTGAGGACCGCACTACACCCAGGTCTCTGTTGATCCATTGTGGGCGTGGGACAGCAGCTGGTGGATATTTAACAAAGAAATTCGCCTAACAGCAGTGCAAATTGAGAAGTTATTTTATTTTATTTATGCTACCAGTTTGGGCAATTCAATGTGGAATCTTCAGAGGTGCATAAGGGGACTGTAGATGGCACATTGAAATCCACAATCTGGTAGCAAAAATAAAATAAAATAACTTCACAACATACGTGGCTGTTCGAGGATTTTTGTTTGTTGAACACAACATCCAGTCCATGAGCGGAGAAAAATCTCCGAATTGCCTGGAAATCGAATCCGGGCCCCTTCGGTTAGCATTCCGCTGCGCTTATCGAGGTGGACTAAACCTCTCATTCTTGATTCCTTTTGTACTGCTGTCACACATTTATGTTAGGCGTTACTATTCATCATATTCTATATAAATGTAATGAAGAAATTGTTTAATAATGAATAAGGCTGACATTTCTCAAATTTTACGTATTCATTACTATACATGGCAACGGCCTTGCCACAGTGGTCACACCGGTTCCCGTGAGATCACCGAAGTCGGGCGTGGTTCGCACTTGGATGGGTGACCATCCAGGCCGCCATGCGCTGTTGCCATTTTTCGGGGTGCACTCCGCCTCGTGATGCCAACTGAGGAGCTGCTCCACCGAATAGTAGCGGCTTCGGTCAAGAATACCATCATAACGACCGGGAGAGCGGTGTGCTGGCCCCAAGCCCCTCCTATCCGCATCCTCCACTGAGGATGACACGGCGGTCGGATGATCCCGGTAGGCCACTCGCGGCCTGAAAACGGAGTGCATTACTAGACATATTGACATCATCAGCATCAATATTTTTATTATTATTATTATTATTATTGTTGCTGTTGTTGTTATTATCGTTACGATCAGATATTCATCGTGGACATGTTTTAACCCCGTAACTACAAATAAGTTTGACTTTATCGACAGTGCCGTCAGAGGAAGAGGGATTAGCGATCATGTCTACAGTTAATAAATACATAGAAGGCTAGGAGAGTTTTTATGCTGAGAAGAGCACAGAGCAAATAAGAAGTTATTAGCATTCAACTTTGACAATTAATGGGGGTCGTTAACTTCCAATATGATAGACGTAGGGGGAATTATGAGCCAAGTTTAAACTGATTGTAAATCACGCTCTGGAGAAGTATGTGCAGAGTAAATGGATTAAGGACGGGAAAGATCGACCGTGGCTTGATAACAAAATTCGGAAAATGCTGAGCAAATAGAGATTGTTGCACTCTCGGTTCAAAAGTGAATTCCGGAATGTCGACAGGCGGAAGTTAATAGAAATTCGTAGGTCTATAAAAAGAGCAATGCGCAAAGCATACAGCTTCCACTGTCGTACGTCATCCCCCTTTTACACACGACCGACTTTCTTGTTTCCATTCACGACTGGAGGCAAGTACGTCAGCTGCAGCGGCCGGCGCCCCTGCTGTTTTATTCCTGTACTGGGTCTCGGGCGGTCATTTCCGTTACACGTCAGCCCCAAAAAAGCCGGTGTAGAGTGAGCTGTCTGCTGCGCATTTTGGCATCTGAATGGTGAATTGAGGGTAGGAGGGACTGTCCTTCCTACGGAAAAATCGAAATATAGTAAAAAGTTGTAGAAGCGGGCAATGAGAATAGAGTCTATTAAAGACAAAAATCAGAATTCATAGTGAAAATTCATGTCACAGGTCGTGTGGTAAATACTGTTCACTCTCCTGAGAACTGAAAGAATTGGAATAGTGTCATCCAAACATTTCAGAACATGTAAATTTATTTGAGCGAGAAAACAAAAAAAAAATGCTCAAATGGCTCTGAGCACTATGGGACTTAACATCTGAGGTCATCAGTCCCCTAGAAGTTAGAACTACTTCAACCTAACCTAACCTAAGGACATCACACACATCCATGCCCCAGGCAGGATTCGAAACTGCGACCGTAGCGGTCGCGCGGGTCCAGACTGAAGCGCCTAGAACCGCTCGGCAGCGAGAAAACATGTACTTGCAAAAGCGACGAACGCAAAAATAGTACCTTTTTGATTTTTCGTTTGTAACTTGTTTTCTTGCTAAGCGCCAGATAATAACGAAAATTATTTTTCTCGTCTAGTAACTCTGACTTTATCACTGTCGAAATGATTTCCATTAATATACGATATCTATTTACGTTCTTATATATGTATTGTGTGGAAGTTTTCTTTGTAAAACGTAAATACTTTTTGCTGTCAGATATTTCATCTCCCTTGGCAGTAAAAAATGCCAGGACCTTGTGTAACTTTTCGGTGTGTCATGAAAAGAAAGCAAACACAATAAAGGTTACGAAGACACAACATAAAATCCATTTCTATAAGAGGAGTTAGCTCGGCCAGAATGGGTTATAGCTTCCGATGTTAGCCGACAACGCCATAGTGCTTGCAGCATTCTCGGGAATTTAGACACAAGCTATGTATCACTGACGTCATAGACACACTACCACGAATGGCGCACGTACTTCGAGTATTCGAGTTCGAGCAGAAAGTCTAGCGAAAGAAAATTCTGTTTCTAAATAAAAACACTCTGTAGACATGTGTGGTGTGGCAATGGAAGAAACCAAAAAGGAAGCTGAAGTTTTAAATTTCGCATTTAAAAAAATTATTCACGCACAAGGGTCGTGCAGACAAATGAGTACCATCATTTGACCGCTGCACAAACTCCCTTATTGAGGACATTAAAATAGGCATCCGTGTCATTGGAAAGCAGCCGAAGCTGTCAGATCAGATGGAATACCATTTCGGCTTACAGGGAGTACTTCTTGGCACTGGTCTCATATTTCGTATCGAGAATGTGTGGCCCAGTGGAAAACCTCAAGCGACTCCGATAAGAAGGGAAAGAAAACGGACAGATTCACAATATTAAGGAGCGATATCCGTAACGTCGGTTTTGTAGTGGCAAATAAAATTGAAAAAGAGAAGAGAAGAGAAGAAAAGAAAAGATTGAAAATGTAGGAAGAGACGGTGAATAAAAAGGGGGTTTTTAAAATCGTTAATGACCATGAAAGAAGGTAAGACTGAAATGCAAATCGGACTTCGTATTGCAAAAAGTTATCGGACTTCGTGATTCGGAAAAGCTATTGTTGGGGTGGTCCTTGTAGCGTTTCTGAGCAAATGTCAAACCAATTTAAACTAGAAAAATTATTTGAAAGAGAACAGAGAATATCAAAATGTGATTAACAGGGGGAAATGGCGTAGATAAGAGTTCATCCTTTACTATGTTAACATGTCTTCTCTCGTGTGGCGTCCAGGTCTTGTTCTCCAAAAATCTCCTGCTTCATTTCTGCGTGAAAAGTCGTAGCTGCTCCGAAATCTTGCAATAAATTTCATTGTCCAGGAATTACTAATGTATACAAATCAAAACCATCTTGATATTGAATGCAATGTATTTTACGTTGCTGCTTCCATCCTCCAAATTTCATATAAACTTCCACAATACGTCTGCACATCAATAAGTTTTTTCGCCCTCATCCGACCAAGACTAGCTAATAAGTAAATTAAGCTTACGCTCTCAAGAGACAAAAGCGGGAAGAAAACAAAAAGAGTTACAATTTTTGTTCCTTCATTTTCTTATATATTTTCTCTGCCGTCGAGCGCTCATACAGCTGCGACGGTGTAATTTATATCTGAGGGAACGAGTGTAGCGCGGCGAAATTCGAAGTCCCGCTACGTCTCCCCTTCGACTGTCACGCTAAAACATTTAGCGTGCCAGGCTAGCAAACAATATAATAGATATACCTAAATCTCAATATATACATATTTTCATAGGAAATGCCACGTGCATTCATAGGGGATAATCTTTGTCAATACTTACTCTCTAAACCTATGTATTAAACACTATTGTTACAGTTTTGATCCTTTTTACAAAATTAATATACTTATATTTACATGAAGTTTGTTTGAGCAAGCTGCTCGCCAGCGCAGTTAATGTTGTGTCCTTCCAGCGTTGGTTTCCCAATGCATCTCTGGCAGGACGTAGTCTTTGCGCATGCGCAATAGCATCACTGAATTTCGCGTGCGTCTTGCACGGTATTCACTTTCGCATAGTGTTCATTACAAATTATCATTCCAGCATAAATGGCATGCTATGTCCGGTAACGCCATAAGATTGAGTGTGTGCTTGATCTGAAGCAATGTCCATGTCTTCTGTTACGACACAACACTCAAGGTTCTTGTGCGTTTTCATGACTATGGTTCCCGGGGCATATGTGGTCGATATAGTTTTAGGCTCCACATCGCCTACGACAGGTGCTGAGTTTGTTATCTCCAAAACACCTGAAGGCCGGCCAGGAACAACGACGTAGAAGTTCGCAAAGGTAGGTGTTTCATCACGTTGTTTACACTCGCCAACAAATGTTCATTTGCAGTGTGAAAATCCTCATTATCGTCGAGGTAAATTGCAGTTTACATCGGTTTACAAACAGTTATCTGGTTTATACACCATAAGTCTCACAAATAACAGAAAATTCGTTGTTTATAAAGTTCAGAGTTTAACACAGTTTGCAACACTTTTTGCCATATTTACATTTTAACAAAGTTAACTGTGTCCCAGCGTGTTTACATCGTTAATTATGAAAGCTTACATTTCGTCGTCACATTTCAAAATATGTTGACAATATGCAAAGTTTTAGCACATATGTTGTTGTTGTTGTGGTCTTCACTCCTGAGACTTGTTTGATGAAGCTCTACATGCTACTCTATCCTGTACAAGCTTCTTCATCTCCCAGGACCTACTGCAGCCTACATCCTTCTGAATCTGCTTAGTGTATTCATCTCTTGGTCTCCCTCTACGATATTTACCCTCCACGCTGCCCTCCAATACTAAATTGGTGATCCCTTGATGCCTCAGAACATGTCCTACCAACCGATCCCTTATTCTTGTCAAGTTTTGCCACAAACTCCTCTTCTCCCCAATTCTATTCAATACCTCCTCGTTAGTTATGTGATCTACCCATCTAATCTTCAGCATTCTTCTGTAGCACCACATTTCGAAAGCTTCTATTCTCTTCTTGTCTAAACTATTTATCGTCTATGTTTTACTTCCATACATGGCTACACTCCATACAAATACTTTCAGAAACGACTTCCTGACACTTAAATCAATACTCGATGTTAACAAATTAATTAGTCTTCTGCAGAAACACTTTCCTTGCCATTGCGAGTTTACATTTTATATCCTCTCTACTTCGACCATCATAAGTTATTTTGCTCCCCAAATAGCAAAACTCCTTTACTACTTTAAGTGTCTCATTTCCTAATCTAGTTCCCTCCGATTTTTTTCGACTACATTCCATTATCCTCGTTTTGCTTTTGTTGATGTTCATCTTATACCCTCCTTTCAAGACACTGTTCATTCCGTTCAACTGCTCTTCCAAGTCCTTTGCTGTCTCTGACAGTATTGCAATGTCATCGGCAAACCTCAAAGTTTTTATTTCTTCTCCATGGATTTTAATACCTACTCCGAACTTTTCTTTTGTTTCCTTCACTGCTTGCTCAATATACAGATTGAATAGCATCGGGGAGAGGCTACAACCCTGTCTCACTCCCTTCCCAATCACTGCTTCCCTTTCGTGTCGACTCTTATAACTGCCATCTGGTTTTTGTACAAATTGTAAATATCTTTTCGCTCCATGTATTTTACCACTCCTACCTTCAGAATTTGAAAGAGAGTACTCCAGTCAACATTGTCAAAATCTTTCTCTAAGTCTACAAATGCTAGATACGTAGGTTTGCCTTTCCTTAATCTTTCTTCTAAGATACGTCGTTGGGTTTGTATTGCCTCACGTGTTCCAACATTTCTACGGAATCCAAACTGATCGTCCCTGAGTTCGGCTTCTACCAGTTTTTCCATTCGTCTGTGAAGAATTCGGGTTAGTATTTTGCAGCTGTGACTTATTAAACTGATTGTTCGGTAATTTTCACATCTGTCAACACCTGCTTTCTTTGGAATTGGAATTATTATATTCTTGATGTCTGAGGGAAATTCGCCTGTCTCATACATCTTGCTCACCAGATGGTAGAGTTTTGTTAGGCCTGCCTCTCCCAAGTCTGTCAGTAGTTCTAATGGAATGTTGTCTACTCCCGGGGCCTTGTTTCGACTTAGGTCTCTGTTAAACTCTTCACGCAGTATCATATCTTCCATTTCATCTTCATCTACATCCTCTTCCATTTCCATAATATTGTCCTCAAGAACATCGCCTCTGTAAAGACCCTCTATATACTCCTTCCACATTTCTGCTTTCCCTTCTCTGCTTAGAACTGGGTTTCCATCTGAGCTCCTGATATTCATAGAAGTGGTTCTCTTCTCTCCAAAGGTCTCTTTAATTTTCCTGTAAGCAGTATCTATCTTACCCCTCGTGAGATAAGCCTCTACATCCTTACATTTGTCCTCTAGCCATCACTGCTTACCCATTTTGCACTTCCTGTCAATCTCATTTTTGAGACGTTTGTATTCCTTTTTGCCTGCTTCATTTACTGCATTTTTATATTTTCTCCTTTCATCAATTAAATTCAGTATCTCTTCTGTCACACAAGAATTTCTACTAGCCCTCGTCTTTTTACCTATTTGATCCTCTTCTGCCTTCACTATTTCATTCCTCAAAGCTACCCATTCTTCTTCTACTGTATTTCTTTCCCCCATTCCTGTCAATTGTTCCCTTATGCTCTCCCTGAAACTCTGTACAAGCTCTGGTTCTTTTAGTTTATCTAGGTCCCATCTCCTTAAATTCCCACCTTTTTGCAGTTTCTTCAGTTTTAATGTACAGTTCATAACCAATAGATTGTGGTCAGAGTCCACATCTGCCCCTGGAAATGTATTACAATTTAAAATCTGGTTCCTAAATCTCTGTCTTACCATTATATAATTTATCTGAAACCATTTAGCATCTCCAGGGTTCTTCCATGTATACAACCCTCTTTCATGATTCTTGAACCAAGTGTAAGCTATGATTAAGTTATGCTCTGAGCAAAATTCTACCAGGTGGCTTCTTCTTATTCTTCTACTATGTTTCCTTCTCTTCCTTTTCCTGCTGTCGAATTCCAGTCACTTATGACTATTAAATTTTCGTCTCCCTTCACGACCTGATTAATTTCTTTTATCTCGTCTTACATTTCATCAATTTCTTCATCATCTGCAGAGCTAATTTTCATATAAACTTGTACTACTGTAGTAGGCATGGGCTTCGTGTCTATTTTGGCCACAATAATGTTTCACTATGCTGTTTGTACTAGCTTGCCCGCAGTCCTATTTTTTTATTCATTATTAAACCTAATCCTGCATTACCCCTATTTGATTTTGTATTTATAACCCTGTATTCACCTGACCAAAAGTCTTGTTGCCCCTGCCACCGAACTTTACTAATTCCCACTATATCTAACTTTAACCTATCCATTTCCCTTTTTAAATTTTCTAACCTACCTGCCCGATTAAGGGATCTGACATTCCACGCTCCGATCCGTAGAACGCAAGTTTTCTTTCTCCTGATAACGACATCCTCTCGAGTAGTCCCCGCCCGGAGATCCGAATGGGGGATTATTTTACCTCCGGAATATTTTACCCAAGAGGACGCCATCATCATTTAACCAAACAGTGAAGCTGCATTCCCTCGGGAAAAATTACGGCTGTAGTTTCCCCTTGCTTTCAGCCGTTCGCAGTTCCAGCACAGCAAGGCCGTTTTGGTTATCGTTACAAGGCCAGATCAGTCAATCATCCAGACTGTTGCCCCTGAAACTACTGAAAAGGCTGCTGCCCCTCTTCAGGAACCACACGTTTGTCTGGCCTCTCAACAGATACCCCTCCGTTGTGGTTGCACCTATAGTACAGCTATCTGTATCGTTGAGGCACACAAGCCTCTCCAGCAATGGCAAGGTCCATGGTTCACACACACGCACACACAACACACACACACATATATATATAAGAATATGCATGTGAAATATTTACACTAAAAATTATACTGAGTCCCATTGGCTTTATCTTATTGGGGTTTGTGCTCATTTTAAGTTTCTTTATTCAGGTTTCGGTTTGCCAAGGGATATAAAACTTAATATTTAAAGCATGGGCTTTCCTTCATTTATTATTCATTTCTTTTTTTTATTACATATCTGGCTAGTGGTTGACCAGGCTTGTAATTCCATCAATAATCCTTTTTGAAAACACTTAATTTTCTTCATGTCTTTTTATTCATACCTGAAAGTTTACTGTCACACAACATATTCTTACGTTCCACAAACAAACAATACCTAGCTGCAGGAGGTGGTAGGATAATGGAGAAAGGAAGAAAGATAGAATGGAAGAAACTGTTCACTACCTATAAACTACCAAATACTGCAGCTACTACATAAAAAGAGAACATAATACATTATGACTTTTTCATCACATTCAAGGGAAGTGTGAAAGGAGGTGCTTAAAATTGACCAAATCATGGGTAAATGTAAGTGTCCATACGTCAAGTCTGAATTGAGTAACATCATGACAGATTCTCAGTTTGTGTTCTGACTGTTCATATGACTAAGCGTCTTATACCTTAACAAATCCTTGCATGAGTAAATCACATATCTTCTCAGTACTTCCTCGATATCTCCACTTCTTGTGGATACCGTCTATACAAATGGAAAATACATCTCACAGAGATTGTCTCTCTCATAATGTGTATTATACAATAACGTACCAAATTACCTCTCACGGGTTCAACCATGAACTTCCTTCTACTTTAGTGAAGGTTAAACATCATGTATGTTGTGTGTATATATATATATCATTTCTTTCTATACAACATAAATAAAGAACATAGTAGTATAATTGACAGGAAAATATCTCTTTCTCAGCGTCCGTTGCTCGAAGTCGGCTGCACGCGTGGTCACTGCTCATTTGCACTTATCTTACATTACCTGAAAAGTCAAATGATGTCTTCAAAGTATATGTAATTTTGTCATCTGTTCGCTTAAGTGGAGGTGTTGTACAGGTCGCAAAACGGTCTTAATAATTCTGTTATATTTTGCTTCCTCGGGGTTTTCTGTCGTGTGTAAGTACAATAAAGCCTAACATGGCAATAAATTTCACTTTTGTATTTTTTTAAAATACAAATGTATTCACATGAGTGCTGTGTAAAAACCATATTTCAACTTAAGTTCCTTAAAATATCATTCTCCTGTCGTGTACACGAACTATAAATGTTTTCTTCCACACAGTGGCTTAACAAAACTTAACGAAAGGTTATTACGTTACACTTCTGAAATAAATTAAAGCTAATGTGTTTCCAAGTAGCATTCTTACTACACTTCTTTCAACAGCTGTAATCATCATTATGTTCACTCAACTTTTGTTGCATTCGTTCATTTTCAAGGGTACTAAAAATAGATTCACATTTAACGCCTCGTACTCACGTGTTCTAACTCATCACAAATGTTTTCTTTCAAACTGAAATTCTGATGGAATTTTAATGATGTAGACTATTTTATCACTTCTCTATGTAGCACAATATTACCAAAACATTCTCACTCATTCCTTACTCACATATTTCTCTTATTCATCATAATATACACTCCTGGAAATGGAAAAAAGAACACATTGACACCGGTGTGTCAGACCCACCATACTTGCTCCGGACACTGCGAGAGGGCTGTACAAACAATGATCACACGCACGGCACAGCGGACACACCAGGAACCGCGGTGTTAGCCGTCGAATGGCGCTAGCTGCGCAGCATTTGTGCACCGCCGCCGTCAGTGTCAGCCAGTTTGCCGTGGCATACGGAGCTCTATCGCAGTCTTTAACACTGGTAGCATGCCGCGACAGCGTGGACGTGAACCGTATGTGCAGTTGACGGACTTTGAGCGAGGGCGTATAGTGGGCATGCGGGAGGCCGGGTGCACGTACCGCCGAATTACTCAACACGTGGGACGTGAGGTCTCCACAGTACATCGATGTTGTCGCCAGTGGTCGGCGGAAAGTGCACGTGCCCGTCGACCTGGGACCGGACCGTAGCGATGCACGGATGGATGCACGCCAAGACCGTAGGATCCTACGCAGTGCCGTAGGGGACCGTACCGCCACTTCCCAGCAAATTAGGGACACTGTTGCTCCTGGGGTATCGACGAGGACCATTCGCAACCGTCTCCATGAAGCTGGGCTACGGTCCCGCACACCGTTAGGCCGTCTTCCGCTCACACCCCAACATCGTGCAGCCCGCCTCCAGTGGTGTCGCGACAGGCGTGAATGAAGGGACGAATGGAGACGTGTCGTCTTGAGCGATGAGAGTCGCTTCTGCCTTGGTGCCAATGATGGTCGTATGCGTGTTTGGCGCCGTGCAGGTGAGCGCCACAATCAGGACTGCATACGACCGAGGCACACAGGGCCAACACCCGGCATCATGGTGTGGGGAGCGATCTCCTACACTGGCCTTACACCTCTGGTGATCGTCGAGGGGACACTGAATAGTGCACGGTACATCCAAACCGTCATCGAACCCATCGTTCTACCATTCCTAGACCGGCAAGGGAACTTGCTGTTCCAACAGGACAATGCACGTCCGCATGTATCCCGTGCCACCTAACGTGCTCTAGAAGGTGTAAGTCAACTACCCTGGCCTGCAAGATCTCCGTATCTGTCCCCCATTGAGCATTTTTGGGACTGGATGAAGCGTCGTCTCACGCGGTCTGCACGTCCAGCACGAACGCTGGTCCAACTGAGGCGCCAGGTGGAAATGGCATGGCAAGCCGTTCCACAGGACTACATCCAGCATCTCTACGATCGTCTCCATGGGAGAATAGCAGCCTGCATTGCTGCGAAAGGTGGATATACACTGTACTAGTGCCGACATTGTGCACGCTCTGTTGCCTGTGTCTATGTGCCTGTGGTTCTGTCAGTGTGATCATGTGATGTATCTGACCCCAGGAATGTGTCAATAAAGTTTCCCCTTCCTGAGACAATGAATTCACGGTGTTCTTATTTCAATTTCCAGGAGTGTATATACTTATATCCTTATACATGAATCATATTCCTCATCAAACATTAATATATCATAAACGTGGGGCCATCTGGCGCTTCCATTCTCATAAAACTCCAATAATATCTTCTTCAAATAGTCTCTTGTCTCCATCAACTACTTCACAGTAACTTACCTTTATATATGAACCTAAATATTAACTCATTCGTTTTTACATCCTCATTCATTCTGCTACATACCTATGTCATTACTGATCTCAATAGCTATTATCTCCTCTCATTAGAGTGCCTTGAAATAACTAACTAGTTGTTGATTCACCTTATAATTTACAATTAACAACAAATGTAAGCTGCGTATATCTCATTCCTATATGAATATCTTTTCTCAGTCAGTAAGTGTACTTACCTGGGTTTACATTCTCTTCATAATTATGTGTACAAGTGTAACTGCAGTATATAATTTCCATAAATTAACGTTTGTGTTCTTAGGCTGTATAACTTAATGTTCGTGTATTCAATACAAATATTGACAATCTCATTTTCACACGGAATTGCTCATGTTCAAATTAGTTGTCATTATCTTATATTGTTTTAGTGCACAAAGGGTTTCAAATGTCTGTGGGGATGCAGCCCCCTCGGCGTGGGGTATTCTACGGAGTAACAACCTGGGTGAGGTACGCTTGCTATTCTGGAAGGACCTGAACGTGACAGCTGCCATTTTCTGTTCAGTCGTTTTAATTTTGTAGACTTGGGATGTGAACGCAAAAGAACAAGGTCATAAATCTGATAGGTTTGTGTATTTGTAACATGTTTGTCAATCTTCTCTTTCCTGATCTATTGCACAACGTAGTGTATGTCTGTCTTACTTTCTCTTCCAAAGGTGTATGTGTTGTGGATGCGATTAGCTTTGGAATGGGCATAGCCCACTTGTTCGGTTCAGGTTTGTTTAATAATAATTCCAGTGGTGGGTATCCTGTTGAGACATGAGGCAAATTGTTTACTATCTGCTCAAAGGATGCTAAAAGATCGGTCCACTTCGTGTGTTTGTGAGGTAATGTATTCTCATGAATTGACCGAACTCTCTAAAAATCCTTTCTACTGGGTTCCTATCCGGGTGAAATGCTGATGTAAGAATACGTCATGTGTGGCAACAAAAGATTTCCATTTTCTTCCTGTAAAATAGGGTGCTTTATCCTTGATAATGCTGTGGGGTTTGCCAAACCTTGCAAAGTAGCTCTTAGTCAAACGTCTAGCAATAGCAGATGCGGCGACAGTGCGGATAGCGTACAGTTGTAAGTATTTTTAGAAGACACCAAGTACAGCAAAGATGTATTTCACACCTCCACGAGCTCTGGGATAAGGTCCGGCGATATCTAACGACACTAATTGCAAAGGTCGTGTTGGTACAATAGGATGTAGTTCATTCAAAGATGATCGGTTGGAAAATTTTGGTTTTTGGCAGATGATACATTTACGAACAATTTGCAACACTCTCCAACGCAGTTTAGGAAAATAACAACACTGTACTGTTTTATCAGTGCGTTTGGTGACTCCGTAGTGTCCCCAAGTTTTGTGTGTGACCAGAATAAAATCGTCAACATGTGCGTCTGGTAGACAAACACACCAATGGTGCAAGCTGGGGTACGCCTATGAAAAAGTACATTTTTGCATATTGTGTAATATTTTTGCAAGTGGGAAGAAGGATTTGTACGTAATTTCTTTTTGATGTTTGAGCACCTGGGGTCGCTGTCCTGAAGTGAAGCAAAGTTTTTGTACATATTGCGGTAGTGTGGGCCGTACGTACCATCGTACATAAGTAAGATGTTAAACTCTGATGTTTGCTCGGAAAGTTCCGAAAAATCCTGTATGCCTTGCAGCAAACGGGGCAGGCCATCGGCTACTAAGTTTGAGTCACCTTTAATGTAAATAATTTCGAAGCTGTACTCTTGGAGTGAAAGGCACCACCGGGTGAGGCGTGAATGAAGCAATTTGCATGATAGCTACAAAGAAAGGCCTTGATGGTCTGTGTATATGCGAGTATGTTTACCCCAAAGAAAGTAGCGAAACTTGCGGAATGCCCAAATAATGGAAAGAGCCTCCCGCTCCGACCTCTCGCACTCAGTGTGCATGCGGCTCGCAAAACTGATCGGTTTGATGACAGATTGTCTTGATTCGGATTGAATTTGAAATACAAAAGCTCCAAGGCCGTATATGCCGAATCCGTGGCTAGGCAAAAATCTGACGTCATGTCAGGGTGGCAGAGGAGGGTGCGTTCACCAATGCTTCTTCAATAGCCACAAAATCAGCTTGGCAAAACTCTGTCCATCTCCAAATTGCGTTCTTTTTCAGTAGAGCTAGCAGGTGAGAGCTGTTCAGAAGCTGTTGTGAAACAAACTTCCGAAACAAAGAAGATAATCCTAAGAATGCTTTCAACTGTTTGCGGTTTTGTGGAGGAGGGAAATTACAAATAGCATCAGTCTTCTTAGAATCGGGACGAATGCCTTCCGGCGAGATAATACGGCCTAAAAACTTGATTTCACGCCTTCCTACTTTGGACTTCGATAGATTTACTGTGACTCCAGCTTGTGAAAATTTAAATGAAATTTGCTGTAACAGATCAATATGTTCCTCCCACGTATGTTGCCACGACAATGTCATCGACGTACGCCGTGACCGTGACAACAAACACGGGCCGAGAACGGCGCCAAGCGCCTCGATGAACACGCCCGCCGCGCAAAACCAAAAGGCAACACACAAAACTGATAACTGCGTCCTTCACAAAGGAAAGCAGTGTACTTACGACTGTCATTGTGAAGGGACACCTGCCAGTACGATAAGCGGAGGTCAATATTAGTTAGGTATTGTACATTATTAAATTTTAGCAACTGTTTGTCCAAGCTAACGGGTTTTGTGTTAACAGGTATAATAATTTTGTTGATTTCACGTGCGTCTAGCACCAATCTGACATTGCCATCTTGCTTGCTTACCGCCAAGATAGGACTGCAATAAGGGGAATGTGATTTTTCTATGGCACCCCAGGTCAACATACGCTCGATTTCACGTAAAATTGCAGGTTTCTTCGCCCACGGAATATTATAATGTGTCCTACAATAAGTCTTATGTAGCTTAACATCCATTTTGTACTTATAACCTCTGATTAGACCAGGCACTTGTGCACAATCACATAATAATTTGTACAATTCTTCTTGCTGTTGTTTCGTTAAATAGTCAGATTCGACACATTTCTGATACAATAAATCCTGCTCAATGTCCTTCTAAACATTCATGGTGGTGTCTGTTTGTACTATATCGTGTCTCCCTACCACTTTCGCGCAACGACGCTCTGAGCGTGTTTTTTAGGGAATTAACTAGTTTGAACCTGGGACCTGTTGTTGGTAAGGAGACGCCAGACCACACATGACATGTAGAATTCAGAAGAGTTCAGTGAGACTAGCGATGATATAACCAAATACTAAATGATCTCAGCGTCAGCTCCACTGCACTCCCTGTAAAAGAATCTTAATACTAACTAAATTTAGTGGAAAGGGTTCAAGGCTTTCCTATTTTTAGTTAGCTGGTAAAATAACGTCGAAAAAGCAGTTAAGTTTACCATTGGAAATTTTATTCTACTCACAAAACATCGTTTATAAATTGCACTATTGATAAAAGGAAATGTTTTAATACAGGATGGTAAAAACCAACTGCGTTCAACAAAAATGTGAACGAATATTCCCTAAATGGGTTTCCAAGTTCTACAATCAATCGAAGGATGACCTATGCCATATCACATCTGTAATCTAGGTTTAAATTAAGTTTCACAAAAGAGCAAACTATCAAAATGGTCTACAGTGACCCTCAATTATCTTTAATTACTTAACTAACTTGTCGTAAATTACAGTGGCTGATGTGGCTTCTCAATAATTATAAAATAGAAAAATCATCGCGTTTCAGATCTTTACTTCAAGTGGCAAATGTGAACACCATGAGTTTTAATTAACGATCGACGCTAAAAAGTCTCACGCTAAAACATGCAGCTAGTGTGGTCCTTTTAGCGTTATCGTAAGATCTATACTGCTCTTCTGGAGGGCTCTATCTTTTAACATGGGCTGGTGAGTGATCCTAATGTAACAGGCACCCGAAAAAGTCTCACGCTAAAACTTACGGGTGGTAGTGGCCCTTTTTGTGTTATCGTAAGATCTATACTGCTTTTCTGGAGGGCTCTAGCTTTTAATATGGGCTGGGGATGATCCTTGACGTACCTGAGACGCGAAAAAGCCTCACGCTAAAACGTGTGGGTTGTATAGTCGTACAGGTAGGCTCGCGGCGTGGGTGCCCAGCCCCTCCCTTTTCTAGCTTAACACGGTTCTGCTCTCGGCTTCTGTCCTCGTTTCTCCCCTCGGAACTGCGTCTGCCTCACGGTGGGAAGGTACGACATGCATTTAGGCATTCTTGTGTTAGTCTGTGGTATTCCATTTGCTCACTCGTTACTCGTATTACTTTGGTTAATTTAATGTCACGATTTATTCCGAGCTATGTGACATACTACTGGATTTGCTTATCATGTCAGGGTTTTCATGTAAGGTGTTGGATTTGCCTGACACCTTACATCCTGATAGTCTGCTTCTTCAATTACACACACTAACTATGGTAGGATATACGAATTGAAATTGACTTACTTCGTAATGTTTTTGTCGTGGTTCAATCATCTTGTTAAGTTCAACATTAATTAGTTGTTCTCCTACAGATAATTGACATATGCCATTACTTAAATCTATGATTGCTTTGTGTCATCATCATCATCATCATCATCGTTTAAGACTGATTATGCCTTTCAGCGTTCAGTCTGGAGCATAGCCCCCTTATAAAATTCCTCCATGATCCCCTATTCAGTGCTAACATTGGTGCCTCTTCTGATGTTAACCCTATTACTTCAAAATCATTCTTAACCGAATCCAGGTACCTTCTCCTTGGTCTGCCCCGACTCCTCCTACCCTCTACTGCTGAATCCATGAGTCTCTTGGGTTAACCTTGCTTCTCCCACGCGTGTAACATGACCCCACGATCTAAGCCTGTTTGCTCTGACTGCTACATCTATAGAGTTCATTCCCAGTTTTTCTCTGATTTCCTCATTGTGGACACCCTCCTGCCATTGTTCTCATCTGCTAGTATCTGCAATCATCCTATCTACTTTCATATCCGTAACCTCAATCTTGTTGATAAAGTAACCTGAATCCACCCAGCTTTCACTCCCATACAACAAAGATGGTCGAAAGATTGAACGGTGCACAGATAGCTTAGTCTTGGTACTGACTTCCTTCTTCCAGAAGAGAAGAGATCGTAGCTGAGCGCTCACTACATTAGCTTTGCTACACCTCGCTTCCAGTTCTTTCACTATGTTGCCATCGTGTGAGAATATGCATCCTAAGTACTTAAAACCGTCCACCTGTTCTAACTTTGTTCCTCCTATTTGGCACTCAATCAGTTTATATTTCTTTCCCACTGACATTACTTTCGTTTTGGAGATGCTAATCTTCATACCATAGTCCTTACATTTCTGATCTAGCTCTGAAATATTACTTTGCAAACTTTCAATCGAATCTGCCATCACAACTAAGTCATCCGCGTATGCAAGACTGCTTATTTTGTGTTCACATATCTTAATCTCACCCAGCCAGTCTATTGTTTTCAACATATGATCCATAAATAATATGAACAACAGTGGGGACAGGTTGCAGCCTTGTCTTACCCCTGAAACTACTCTGAACCATGAACTCAATTTACCGATAACTCTAACTGCTGCCTGACTATCCATGTAGAGACCTTTAATTGCTTGCAAAAGTTTTCCTCCTATTCCTAGGGACCCGGTCATATGCCTTTTCTAGATCTATAAAGCATAGATACAGTTCCCTGTTCCACTCATAACACTTCTCCATTATTTGCCGTAAACTAAAGATCTGGTCCTGATAACCTCTAAGAGGCCCAAACCCACAATGATTTTCATCCACTTGGTCCTCAACCAATACTCGCACTTTCCTTTCAACAATACCTGAGAAGATTTTACCCACAACGCTGATTAAAGAGATACCTCTGTAGTTGTTACAATCTTTTCTGTTTCCATGTTTAAAGATTGGTGTGATTACTGCTTTTGTCCAGTCTGATGGAACCTGTCCCGACTCCGAGGCCATTTCAGTTATCCTGTGTAGCCATTTAAGACCTGACGTTCCACTGTATTTGATGAGTTCCGACTTAATTTCATCCACCCCAGCTGTTTTATTGCCCTGCAATCTATTGACCATTTTCTCCACTTCCTCAAATGTGATCCTATTTCCATCATCATTGCTATCCCCTTCTACCTCGAAATCTGAAACATTGCTGATCGTATTTTCACCGACATTGAGCAACTCATCAAAGTATTACCTCCATTTGCCCAAGGCATCCACAGGATTCACCAGCAGTTTTCCTGACCTGTCCAAAATACTTGTCATTTCCTTCTTACCTCCCTTTCGAAGACTGCTAATTACACTCCAGAATGGTTTTCCAGCAGCTTGACCCAAGGTCTCCAACCTGTTTCCAAAGTCTTCCCAACATTTCTTCTTGGATGCTGTAATTATCTGTTTGGCTTTGTTTCTTTCTTCAACATAACTTTCTCTGTCTACCTGAGTTCTAGTATGTAGGCATTTTTGATACGCCTTCTTTTTCCTTTTACAAGCTGCCTTGACTGTGTCATTCCACCAAGCTGTTTGCTTCACCCTACTTTTACACACTACTGTTCCAAGACATTCTTTAGCCACTTCTAGTACTGTGTCCCTGTACCTTGTCCATTCCTTTTCCAATGACTGTAATTGACTACTTTCAACTAACTGGTACCTTTCTGAGATCGCTGTTATGTACTTGTGTCTGATTTCCTTATCCTGAAGTCTCTCCACTCTTATCCTCCTACATATGGACCTGACCTCCTGCACTTTCGGCCTCACAATCCCAATTTCACTGCAGATTAAATAATGATCAGTGTCATCAAAGAATCCCCTGAATACACGTGTGTCCCTCACAGCCTTCCTGAATTCCTGATCTGTTATAATATAGTCAATGACAGATCTAGTTCCCCTGTCTTCCCAAGTATACCGGTGAATGTTCTTATGTTTAAAAAATGAGTTTGTGATTACTAAGCCCATACTGGCACAGAAATCCAAGAGTTGTTTCCCGTTCCTGTTGGCCTCCATATCCTCTCCAAATTTACCCGTAACCTTTTCATACCCTTCTGTTCGATTTCCAATCCTGGCATTAAAATCACCCATGAGCAGAACACTGTCCTTGTACTTTACTCTAACAACTACATCACTGAGTGCCTCATAAAAACTATCCACTTTGTCTTGATCTGTCCCTTCACAATACGAATATACTGACACAGTCCTAATTTTCTTGCTAGACACTGTCAAATGTATCCACATCAGTCGTTCGTTTACATACCTTACTGCAACTACGCTGGGTTCCATTTCTTTCCTGATGTAAAGCCCTACACCCCATTGTGCTATTCCTGCTTTGACTCCTGACAGGTAGACCTTGTATTCTCCCACTTCCTATTCTTTCTCATCCCTTACCCGAATGTCACTAACAGCTGAAACGTCCAGCCCCATCTTACTTGCAGCCTCTGAGAGCTCTACCTTCTTCCAGGCTAGCCCCCATTGATATTAATAGCTCCCCATCTCATTACCATTTGTTTGCCAAGTCGTGTCTTAGGAGTCCCTGGTTTGTCAGTTAGAGATGGGAGTCCGTCACCTCCAAAAGTCCGAGGCATTTTGCTCTGATTTTTGCCAGCATCATATTTAAAGTACCAGGGAAGCAGGTTGCTAGCCTTACTTGCCCCGAGTCCCATTGAGTTTTACCCCTAACAGTTGAGGGACTAACCGGTGGATTTGGTAGTCTTTGCCGTATGAGCACAAAGGTGACCACGACTCAGAATATGCCCGAGATGCTCAGCCTTATTCCAAAGTAGCTGGTATCCCGACTGTCGGGACCACTTACTTGGCCACTCATACGTTGCCCGTGGTTCATGAACTAGGACATGACTACAGGAACCCACACCATGCTTTGTGTTCATTCAAGAAATCCATCCCTAGGCTGCAGTGTACAATAAGCTGGTCTGCAATCAGAAAATTACACTTGAACTGTGTATTGGAAAACGTGAAGTTAACTAGGGCTTGCATGCGTATGTTCTTAGATTTAGTACCTGTGGCAGTAACCACGTGGCAATTCTGTACGGGTAAAGTAGGTATGTTTATAATGTGTTTCAATTCATTATAGAATGCGGCTGACATCACACTTGCAGCAGCACCAGTATCGAATAAAAGTTGTACATCATAATCGTTAAACTTTATCCATGCCGTAGCTTGTATGAATTCTTTAACACAACTGTCTGATTTAATGTTTTTCTCGTCGGTTAATTCCTGTTCTGCTGTCGTTTTGTCATCGTACCTGAGGAAACAAGCTGTCTCAGCCGTTGCGCTCTTACAACCCCTCACGACCGAAGCACGAGCGCTTAGCTCGGTCGCCGACTGTTTTCGGTCGTCTGCTGTGTTTGGCCGGGTTCATTGACCAGCTCCACTATGTTTACATTCCGGCCGGTTGGCGCCCGCGTCAGATGATGGCGCTCCGCAATTGTTATTGCCACTTCGTGGCGGGGAGTGCATAACTGTACTGGGGAACGGCGGCTGATTCCGTGGATGGTTATGATTTGTCATGCGTGAATTTCGTGTGTTCCACATATTATGCCGGTGATCGTTGTTGTTTTGGTGATAATTATGTCTGCTATATGGCATGCTCCTGTCAAAGTAGCCGCCCGGGTTTACCGGTTACTCTCACGTCTCCTATTGCGGCTGTTGTACTGTCTGTGATTTTCATTTTGCATGTAGTTACCATTTTGATATGGGTGATAATTATTGTTGTTAGCATTATTTCACGAATTTCTGCGGTTGTCCCTGCCGTCATACACGTTTCCATTTGAATATGTTTCGCGCGCAGGCATCGTATTGTGTCGGGCCCGGACGGATGGTTCCACCAACCACCGTCACTACGGTTCCTTTGGCTTGGGTGCTGATTTTGGTTAGTAATATGAGTAAAATTTGAATGGCGTGAATCGCCTCTGTAAACTACATCCATCTGATCTAAGAAGTTTAAGAAAGTCTTAATGTCATTCTCCGGTACTCCTATTAATCTGTCACGGTATGGAAAGGGTAAGTGGCTCTTTAAAGTGTCAATTATCGCTGGCAAGTCGGCTGGTTTGGACCAGTACAGTGTCTTGTCTAGGTACCTCTCAAAGTATTGTCTTAATGTCTCTTTTTTAGGGTAATAGGTCTCGGGGTTGCACACTTCTCTCCTTAGACTCTGTTGCTCATTCTCGGATCAGAATTCGCCCAGAAGGCTCGTTCGAACTGTTCAAACGTAAGGCACCGCCGTTTCATAGCGGCACCCCACTTAGCTATTCGTAGTCTCATGAGATTGGTGACGTATCTGATTTTATCGACTTCTGACCAACTACATGTAAAAACACCGTCAAATGATCTAATAAATACAATAGGGTGGACTTTTTGCTTGTCCTCACTGGAAAATGTCTGGAAATACCCATGCCTTACAAACGTGTCATCGGCCATGCCGGTTGGCATAACTGTATTGATGTGGTTTATGTCACTTGCTACTCTAGGTGTTGTACCGTAATATTGCTAGTTTGGTGGAAAAGAAAGCGGCACATTGTAATTTTAATTGGAAATGGGTGATTCCACAATAGGTGTTCAGTCTATGTCATTAGCCATGGTTTTAGCTGTTTTGTCGTTCCCTAACGATGCGTTTGCACCAATCGCCAAACACGGCACAACATTGTCTCGTAATTTTGTCACTTCGTCTTCTATGTGTTTTGTCTCGTCTTTAACATGTGTCTTTGTTTTTGAAAGTATGACCTGTGTAATTGTTTCAAGTTTTTTGTCCAGATAGACGTCACACAATTTACATTCATGTACAATTCTTTCGGGTATGTTGGTGTCGTTGTTTAGTGACGCGAGGTCCGTTCGGTCTTCTAATTTTTCTATCTTTACTTTGAGGTGCGTTTGTTCAAGAACTACCATTGTGAGCTATTGGGTGATATTTCCCACTTCTTCAGTCAGCTTTCCTTGGGTGAGCTAGCTGAAGTGTAGGCCTGAGCTAACTCTTCCACACGGCTGTTCACTTCCTGCTGCACATTAACTATTTGAGTTAACGGATTCTCACATCGGGTGACGTTTCATGTGTGAATATAATCCTGATTCTCACATCGGGTGATGTTTCATGTGTGAATATAACCAAAGTTTCTTCCTGTTTAATGACTCTGTCGGACAATGTCTCAAATCTCTGGGTGAGCTGTTGAGTGGTGGTATTTAATTCTGTCATCTGTTTTGTCGTTCGTTCAAAATTTTCGGGCATAATATGGTTTGATACGTCAATTTTCTGACTAACGTCTCGTTTCATGTCTGCAAATAACTCTAATAGTCGGTCCAGTTTGTCAGTCTCCTGTGTCCGATTTGTGTCACGCTCCTGAATTTGTCTCATATTCGGTTCTGGCATTGACGTCAACAATGGCGCTGACGGCCTAGTCTCGTGTGTATTCCTCATTTCGTCATTTAAAGTCGCCATCTGTGTATTATCACAAATGTTGCGAGTTTGAGGCAAAATCGTTGCATTGATCTGTGAACTCGTCATTGGAGGGAAACCCGGACTTTCGTGTTGGTTGAACGATGGTTCTAGTTCACGTAACTCATCTGCCGAAACCATCTCGACCTTACCGCGTTCCGTTGTAATAGGATGTATAATCGTAAATCAAAAAGGGAATAATATAAGTCTGATTAATAAAGATTTGACTCAAATTTAGATTGAAATATTTTCTCGTCAATGTAAATGATTGCTCTGTTGCAACAATGGTTTGAGAAAGATGCAGAAGGGCGGGCAAAATTTTTCGTAACAAACGACTTTTGGGCGGTCAAATTCACGATCTTCATATGCTACAACAATACTATAATTACCACAAACTACAATAGAGATAGATGATCTGGGAAAAATCTAGAAGAAAACTACAGGATGTGTGGAAAGGGAAAAATGGATTCTGCAGTTGGCTATTGATTGTTTGAATAAAACATAATTGTGTGACTCACCAATAAATTTTCTATCCTGCAGCGGCTGGTCAATCACTTCTGCGTAAATCGCATTCGTCAAAATATGGATTTTCTTAATTCATCTACATCGGATGATCAACAACAGGTCTCAAAATAACAGTTTTGCATCAATATATGCAATGAAAAGAAAAACAATTGAATAAGTTACAAAAATTCTTTATAATATTGTTGTATAATCATTTGCTCAGGTACAATAAAGTTGGTCTTTTAGTTACCATTTAAACTTCAGGATTTTTGGTTATTCTCTGTTGCGAAAAAAATACAAATTAAAGTTTCAAATTTGCTCAAAAACGACACATCCGAAAATTGCATTCTGTTGTGGGAGCCAATTTTAGTGGCTAATAAAAAAGAAAAAGAGAAGAGAAGAAAAGAAAAGATCGATAATGTGGGAAGAGACGGTGAATAAAAAGGGGGTTTTAAAATCGTTAATGACCGTGAAAGAGGGTAAGACTGAAATGCAAATCGGATTTCGTATTACAGAAAAGTTATCGGACTTCGTGATTCGGAAAAGCTATTGTTGCGGTGGTCTTTGTGGCGTTTCTCAGCATAAGTCAAACCAATTTCCACTACAAAAATTATTTGAAAGAGAACAGAAAATAACAAAATGTGATTAACAGGGGGAAGTGGCGTAGATAAGAGTTCATCCTTTACCATGTTAACACGTCATCTCTCGTGCGGCGTCCAGGTCTTGTTCTCCAAAAATCTCGTGCTTCATTTCTGCGTGAAAAGTCGTAGCTGCTCCGAAATCTTGCAATAAATTTCATTGTCCAGGAATTACTAATGTATACAAATTAAAACCGTCTTGATATTGAATGCAATGTAATTTACGTTGCTGCTTCCATCCTCTAAATTTCATATAAACTCCCACAATACGTCTGCACATCAGTAAGTTTTTTCGTCTTAATCCCACCAAGACTAGCTAATAAGTAAGTTAAGCTTCCGCTCTCGAGAGACAAAAGCGGGTAGAAAACAAAAAGAGCTACAATTTTTGTACCTTCATTTTCTTATATATTTTCTCTGCCGTCGAGCGCTCATACAGCTGCGACGGTGTAATTTATATCTGAGGGAACGAGTGTAGCGCGGCGAAATTCAGAGTCCCGCTACAGTTTGCTGTAGAATTTTTGAGTGTGTTCTAACTCTGAACATTATAAATTTCCTTTCCTTCTGTCTAAAAATCAACAAGAGTATAGAAAGCATCGCTCGTGCGGAACTCAACCGGCCCTTTTTTCGCTGCAAACCACGGATGAAGGGCAACAGGCTGATTCCATATTTCTAGATTTCCGGAAAGTCTTCAAGCCACGCTATTAATGAGCATACGGTGTAGGTTCTCAGATACTCTATGCGATGAGAAGGATCCGGACACCCCAAAAACATACGTTTTTCATATTAGCTGCATTGTGCTGCCACCTACTGCCAGCTACTCCGTATCAGCGACCTCAGTAGTCATAAGACATTGTGGGTGAGCAGAATGGGGCGCTCCGCGGAACTCACGGGCATCGAACGTGGTCAGGTGATTGGGTGTCACTTATGTCATAAGTCTACGCGCGATTTCCACCCTCCTAAACATCCTTAGGTCCACTGTTTCCGATGTGATAGTGAAGTGGAAACGCGAAGGCACACGTACAGCACAAAAGCGTACAGGCCGACAGTTGAAGAGGCTCGTAATGTGTAATTGGCAGACATCCATCCAGACCATCATACATGAATTCCTAACTGCATCAGGATCCACTACAAGAACTATGAGCGTTAGGCGGAAGGTGAGAAAACCTGGATTTCATGGTCGAGCGACTGCTCATAAGCCACACATCACGCCGTAAATGCCAAACGACGCCTCGCTTGGTGTAAGGAATGTAAACATTACACGATTGAACAGTGGAGTGACGAATCACGGTACACAATGTAGCGATCCAATGGCAGGGTGTGGGTATGGCGAATGCCCAGTGAACATCTGCCAGCATGTGTAGTGCCAACAGTAAAATACGAAGGCGGTGTTGATATGGTGTGGTCGTGTTTTTCATAGAGGGGACTTGTACCCCCCCCCCCCCCCCCCACCATGAACCATGGACCTTGCCGTTGGTGGGGAGACTTGCGTGCCTCAGCCGTACCGTGGGTACAACCACAACGGAGGGGTATCTGTTGAGAGGCCAGACAAACGTGTGGTTCCTGAAGAGGGGCAGCAGCCTCTTCAGTAGTTGCAAGGGCAATAGTCTGGATGATTGACTGATCTGGCCTTGTAACAATAACCAAAACGGCCTTGCTGTGCTGGTACTGCGAACGGCTGAAAGCAAGGGGAAACTACGGCCGTAATTTTTCCCGAGGGAATGCAGCTCTACTATATGATTAAATGATGATGGCGTCCTCTTGGGTAAAATATTCCGGAGGTAAAATAGTCCCCCATTCGGATCTCCGGGCGGGGACTACTCCAGAGGATGTCGTTATCAGGAGAAAGAAACTGGCTTTCTACGGATCGGAGCGTGGAATGTCAGATCCCTTAATCAGGCAGGTAGGTTAGAAAATTTAAAAAGGGAAATGGACAGGTTAAAGTTAGATATAGTGGGAATTAGTGAAGTTCGGTGGCAGGAGGAACAAGACCTCTGGTCAGGTGACTACAGGGTTATAAACTCAAAATCAAATAGGGGTAATGCAGGAGTAGGTTTAATAATGAATAGGAAAATTGGAATGCGGGTAAGCTACTACAAACAGCATAGTGAACGCATTATTGTGGCCAAAATAGACACGAAGCCCACGCCTACTACAGTAGTACAAGTTTATATTCCAACTAGCTCTGCAGATGACGAAAAAATTGAAGAAATGTATGATGAGATATAAGAAATTATTCAGGTAGTGAAGGGAGATGAAAATTTAATAGTCATGGGTGACTGGAATTCGAGTGTCGGAAAAGCGAGAGAAGGAAACGTAGTAGGTGAATATGGATTAGGGCTAAGAAATGAAAGAGGAGGCCGCCTGGCAGAATTTTGCATAGAGCACAACTTAGTCATAGGTAACACTTGGTTTAAGAATCATGAAAGAAGGTTCTATACATGGAAGAACCCTGGAGATACTAAAAGGTATCAGATAGATTATATAATGGCCAGACAGAGATTTAGGAACCAGGTTTTAAATTGTAAGACATTTCCAGGGGCAGATGTGGACTCTGACCACAATCTATTGGTTATGACCTGTAGATTAAAACTGAAGAAACTGCAAAAAGGTGGGAATTTAAGGAGATGGGACCTGGATAAACTGAAAGAACCAGAGGTTGTACAGAGTTTCAGGGAGATCATAATCGAACAATTGTCAGGAATGGGGGAAAGAAATACAGTAGAAGAAGAATGGGTAGCTTTGAGGGATGAAGTAGTGAAGGCAGCAGAGGATCAAGTAGGTAAAAAGACAAGGGCTAGTAGAAATCCTTGGGTAACAGAAGAAATATTGAATTTTATTGATGAAAGGAGAAAATATAAAAACGCAATAAATGAAGCAGGCAAAAAGGAATACAAACGTCTCAAAAATGAGATCGACAGGAAGTGCAAAATGGCTAAGCAGGGATGGCTAGAGGACAAATTTAAGGATGTAGAGGCTTATCTCGCTAGGGGTAAGATAGATACTGCCTACAGGAAAATTAAAGAGACCTTTGGAGAAAGGAGAACGACTTGCATGAATATCAAGAGCTTTGATGGAAACCCAGTTCTAAGTAAACAAGGGAAAGCAGAAAGGTGGAAGGAGTATATAGTGGGGCTAAACAAGGGCGATGTACTTAAGGACAATATTATGGAAATGGAAAAGGATGTAGATGAAGATGAAATGGGAGATACGATACTGCGTCAAGAGTTTGACAGAGCAATGAAAGACCTGAGTCGAAACAAGGCCCCCGGAGTAGACAACATTCCATTGGAACTACTGATGGCCTTGGGAGAGAAAGTCCTGACAAAACTCTACCATCTGGTGAGCAAGATGTATGAAACAGGCGAAATACCCTCAGACTTCAAGAAGAATATAATAATTCCAATCCCAAAGAAAGCAGGTGTTGACAGATGTGAAAATTACCGAACTATCAGTTTAATAAGCCATAGCTGCAAAATACTAACACGAATTCTCTACAGACGAATGGAAAAACTAGTAGAAGCCGACCTCGGGGACGATCAGTTTGGATTCCGTAGAAATACTGGAACACGTGAGGCAATACTGACCTTACGACTTATCTTAGAAGAAAAATTAAGGAAAGGCAAACCTACGTTTCTAGCATTTATAGACTTAGAGAAAGCTTTTGACAATGTTGACTGGAATACTCTCTTTCAAAATCTAAAGGTGGCAGGGGTAAAATACAGGGAGCGAAAGGCTATTTACAATTTGTACAGAAACCAGGTGGCAGTTATAAGAGTCGAGGGACATGAAAGGGACGCAGCGGTTGGGAAGGGAATGAGACAGGGTTGTAGTCTCTCCCCTATGTTATTCAATCTGTATATTGAGCAAGCAGTAAAGGAAACAAAAGAAAAATTCGGAATAGGTATTAAAATCCATGGAGAAGAAATAAAAACTTTGAGGTTCGCCGATGACATTGTAATTCTGCCAGAGACAGCAAGGGACTTGGAAGAGCAGTTGAATGGAATGGACAGTGTCTTGAGAGGAGTATATAAGATAAACATCAACAAAAGCAAAACGGGGATAATGGAATGTAGTCGAATTAAATCGGGTGATGCTGAGGGAATTAGATTAGGAAATGAGACACTTAAAGTAGTAAAGGAGTTTTGCAAAATAACTGATGGTGGTCGAAGAAGAGGGGATATAGAATGTAGACTGGCAATGGCAAGGAAAGCGTTTCTGGAGAAGAGAAATTTGTTAACATCGAGTATAGATTTAAGTGTCAGGAAGTGTTTTCTGAAAGTATTTGTATGGAGTGTAGCCATGTATGGAAGTGAAACATGGACGATAAATAGTTTAGACAAGAACAGAATAGAAGCTTTCGAAATATGGTGCTACAGAAGAATGCTGAAAATTAGATGGGTAGATCATGTAACTAATGAGGAAGTATTGAATAGGATTGGGGAGAAGAGGAGTTTGTGGCACAACTTGACTAGAAGAAGGGATCGGTTGGTAGGACATGTCCTGAGGCATTAAGGGATCGTCAGTTTAGTGTTGGAGGATAGCGTGGAGCGTAAAAATCGTAGAGGGAGACCAAGAGATGAATACACTAAGCAGATTCAGAAGGATGTAGGTTGCAGTAGGTACTGGGAGATGAAGAAGCTTGCACAGGATAGAGTAGCATGGAGAGCTGCATCAAACCAGTCTCGCGACTGAAGACCACACCAACAACAACATAACAGGATACGCCTATATTGATATTTTAAGCACCTTCTTGCGTCCCACCGTTGGAGAGCAATTGAGGGATGGCGACTGCATCTTTCAATACTATCTAGCACCTCTTCATAATGCACGACCTGTGACGGAGTGGTTACAAATAACATCTCTGTAACTGTCTGGCCTGCACAGAATCCTGACGTGAATCCTATGGAACACCTTTGGGATGTTTTGGAACGCCGACTTCGTCCCAGGCCTCACCGACCGACATCGATACCTCTTCACAGAGCAGCACTCTGTGAAGAATGGGCTGCCATTGCCCAAGAAACCTTCCAGCACCTGATTGAACGTATGCCTGCGAGAGTGAAAGCTGTCATCAAGGCTAAGGGTGGGCCAGCACCATACTGGCATTACCGATGGAGGGCGCCACGAAGTTGTAAGTCATTTTCAGCCATGTGACGGGTACTTTTGATCACATAGTGTATGTAGTGGTCTGTCAACTTAATAGAATCTAATACTTTTTACTGGCCGGGGGATGTTCATCAAAGGCAAAGATATTGATGATAGAGTAAGCAGCAATCGGCGGCTGTTTGCTAATTACGCTGTAAAGTGCAGGAAAGCGTCGTCTTTGAGCGACTGTAGGAGGATGCAGGATTACTTGCTTAGACAGTGTGACGAATGGCAATTTGCTCTAAATGTATGGAAATGTAAGTTAATGAGGATGAGTAGGAAAAATAGTCCTGTAATTTTCGAATGCAGTATTAATGGTTTACTGCTTGACATACTCACGTCGATTAAATATCCATGCGTAATGTTGCAAAGTGGCATGAAATGAATGAGCTCGTAAGGTCAGCTGAGGGGAGAGCGACAGGTCGACTGTGGTTGATTGGGAGAGTTCTACGAAAATGTAGTTCATGTATAAAGGAGTCAGCGTGCAGAGCACTAGTGTACATCATTCCTGAGTACTGCTCAAGTGTTTGTGATTCCCACCAGTTCAAGTTAAACGAAGACACTAAAGCAGTTCTGAGGCACGCTGCTAGATTTGCTACCTGCTGGTTCGACCAACACGAAAGAATTATGGAAATGCCCCGTGACCTTAAATAGGTATCCCTCGAGAGAAGATGCCATTGTTTTCGCGAAACTTTATTGACGAAGTTACACACACAGAATTTGAGACAGACTGCAGGACAATCCTACTGCCACCAACATATATCTCGCGTAAGGACCGGTAGGGCCGGTATTACATTATCATATTTCTGTGTCAAAGATATGATCAAATATTTGTCAAATTTGTTTGACAAAAGTAGTTGACGTGGCGCTAAAAAGGGGTATTACACTGTCATCATATTTTTCGTCAGAGTTCAAGATGGCTGACAACAACAACAACTTGTTACTATGCGCAGCAATTGCATGTACCACAATAGCACTGTGTGTGCATTTGGAAGAGAAGCGGGGGAAAAAAAAGAAACATACCTGGGTGAAGCCGGGGCTTTTACGAGGGAACGATAAAAGCATTCGACAAAATTTGTTACGTGAGCTTCTAGTGGAGGACTTAAGTCGTACATAAATTACTTAAGGATGGATGAATACACATTTCAGTATTTGCTCAGTGAAGTGTCTCGTCATATCACAAAGCACAACACTCACTTGAGAACTGCTATATCTGCAGAAGACAGACTCACAGTAAGATTCCGATCCCTTGCTGCAGTAGACAAACACAGTAAACAAACACAAACGTGATGATTGGTCTGAAGCCGGAGCACACGTACACTGGTGTAGTTACGCTCTTGGAAGTAGGTCCTACGTATGTATTAGATATCTTATTACTAAGTTACGTTAAATAAAACTTTTAGATATTCGAATGTATTGACAGCCATCATCGTTTTACTTAATCACGCTTTAGCCACGTAGGTTTTATTTAAAAATCGTGTACAGTCACAGCCTCTGCAGCGTTGTGTCGCACTGTTTGTTAATGCGCAGTATGAAAATGGCTGAGGCTGCTTTCTGTTCCGTAGTGAAACACGTGCGTGAAATGCGGTTAAAAAATGCCGAGAAGTAGGCTGCTCTTTATGTTTTTCATAAATTTACGGAGATAATCGGCTCTGAAGATTTCCCAGTGTTGTATATAATGCAGCTGAAAGGCAAACTCGCATTAAGCGTATAGCGCACTCGGTAGCGCGAAGTAAAGCAAATGCGGTTATTCGTGCGTTTGTTTAAATTTACCCAGTATCATTTTTTTGTTATCGTTCAATTTGAATTGCCTACATCTCGTAATAATGAAACTCATCATCATTTTTATGAATAATGCACGTCGTCTTATTTCCAATTACGTACTGGACGCGAAATTCATTTTTCCTTTTCAAAAACAAATTCTTAATTATCGATGTTTTATGAAGGACTGTTCATAAAAGATTTTTGTATTAAGAAAACACAACACTTTAATTTTAAGACAAAAATGAAAAACCACATGCTCTTTATTTGGGATATGTCCATCGTTTTATAACACAGAGGTAGATAAGTATCGTGGAAACATGAAAAACAATCATTTTCACAACATCGTGCTCATCATACATGTGCTGCATTTTTACATTTGCTACCGTAACATTACAATATGAACGCAACAGAACTGGTCTGGAGCCAAGGTGCGGGGTTTGACCCGAGAAGTAATAAGACTGTTAAGTTGCCAGACGTACTGGAACTAACGCACACAGCTTTTTCACACGTCACTGCCGAACGCTAGCGGCATGTACAACTGCTAGTCATAAAAGGAGAGAAAATGCTAAGCCTGGTTGGCTTCGTGGATTTTGTTGTTCAAAATGGTTCAAATGGCCCTAAGCACTATGGGACTTAACATCTGAGGTCACCTGTCCCTTGGACTTAGAACTAGTTAAACCTAAGTACATCACACACAACCATGCTCTAGGCAGGATTCGAACCTGTAGCAGCGCGGTTCCAGACTGAAGCGCCTAGAACCACTCGGCCACAGCGGCCGGCTTCTGTTGTTGATAGACTCGTTACGCACGTAGCAGGTGACACTTCCAGAATTGAAATGTATTTCTCGGATTCGGATAAGGAAATAACTAAGAGATTAACAAACGACTGACTGTAAGTAATAGCTTCAGTGGCTTCAATATTTAACTGTACGGCGAAATCCTTGAATACTCTCTTACGTTACACTCAGCTTATACAGAAAAATTACCCTGTGGTTAAGTCAGGAATTTTCATCATTCTTGTTTCTAGTTACAATAGTACGTTAGATAAAAACGATAACGTCCTGCGGTTTTCGTCTAGTCGTCTAAGGACCGTATTGTGGGAGATTTGCAGTGTATTAATTCAGGCTGCTTAAAAATTAAATTTCATTCGAAGCTGCATTGCTCCTCTGCTCGTCCCGTTTTACGTGTGAACTGCAGCTAACCACGTCACTGCAGGGTAGCTGTATCAGCTGACCCGCCAGTTCTAAGTTAAATGCGCCGGTAAAGCTGTTGTCCCGTATTATCGCGTAGTCGTACTTGACAATACTCGCGACAGCTTGGTTGCAGTCCCACGTGAAACTGAAATCCAGTGTGGTTCCAGCAAACGCGCAAGAATACATAGTGCAATGTTTACATCCGGTTTATTCTTATGATGAACGGATTATAGCTTACAGTACAGAACTCGAATATCACAGTGCACATGAACTAAAATAATACCTGTAACGTGTGAAGCAATTTATAAAGCACTAAAGGACCAATATCTGAAAGCAAATAAATTTTCAGTGCACTTTACGGGCATAATAACTATTTTTATTGTAGATCAAAGTAATAATATCATTTGTGTCCCACAGCTGCCAAATTAATATAAATGTATGAAGCCGATGAGGTACTTTACAATGTGGGGCATCCCGAGTATCAAAATTGATTAAGTAGACTGGAGAGCTCCGAAAATTTACACACACACACACACTTTTGCTTTCTCGTGAGAATAATTTGAACGAAGGCCATTAATTTTGTTTTTTTATATCGACAGCCGTGCACGTAGGCCATATCTCATGGCTAATCACCTCCGCAATTTTTTTGTAGCTCTCCAGTCTTCTTAACCTATTTTTGATTCACGGGTACCTTACGTTGTAAAGCACCTCATCAGCTTTATATCTTTCTATTAATTTTGTTGTTGACGGCACACACAAATTATACTTTGCAGCCATATTTACAAACACACTACTGGTGACAGAACGCTGCAGCGATGCCAGCGCTCCAAGTGGTAACATTTTCCGTTGCAAAGAACAGAACACAACCGATTTTTATGATCAAATCTACTGCGGGGCCCTAGATTTATTTATTTAACGACAGGCGAGATTTGACAAAGTTCCCTATTACACCATAAAATACCTTTGACATAAATATTTGATACATCAACTTTGGCAAAGAAATATGATAGTGTAATACCGTCCTTACCAAGATAAGAGAAATCAGGGCTCGTGTGGAAACATGTAGATAGACTATTCTTCGTTTCTCTGTTTGCGATGGAACAGGAAAGGAAATGACTAGCAGCCGCACAAGGTACCCTCCTCCGTGCACCATATGGTGGGTAGGGTTAATTACGTAGATGTGCTATACAAATTGTAATGTTGACTCGCTAAGGATGTTTCGTTAAATATAAGAGAGGACCCCTAAGATTACCAGGTGAGAGAAATGCATAAATAAAAATAGAAAAGCAATTCTACGGTACTAGGGAGCGCCTTAGATTAGGACTTAAATGACGGGTGTGGTGCTTGATAAAAAAAAGTAACAAGGTAATAGCGCAGGTAACTACTATTCCGCCGTCTGAAGAAGACCTCCAAACAGCTGCCTACTATACTAAACATAAGCAGACATCTAATTCAGGTAGTGTGTGTTTACCTATGCTCTTGAAGCCCTTCAGTCTGCTCTCTCCTGTTGTAATGTAATATGTTTGTTGGAAACATAGACAAGATTCATTGTCTGATCAAAGGTATGCAGATGTCTTTTATTAGTGGACATTATTGTTGGAAGATGTCTACCCTGCGCCACTCTGACAGCTTAAACTGTGTTGGGGAAACCTTCAGTGAGTTTTATGAATGTCCTCGGCGATATGGCAGCCCAATCTTCCTCAAGAGCCCAAACCAGATGAGGTAAGTGATGGACTCTGGAATCTGGTGCAAAGTCAACGTGCCTACTCACGCCAAAGGCGTTACGTTGGGTTCAGGTCAGGACTGTGGGCAGGTATTGTATTGTATGATAACTGGGGACCTAGAAACGACGGAGAGACTCCGTTCCCGCCGCAGCTGTAGTGGTCCACAACCCCACGACGACTACCACAGTCCACTTCACCCCTCAGCTGCACCACACCAAGCCCAGGGTTATTGCGCGGTTCGACCCCCAGTGGACCCCCCGCCCCCCAGGGAACGTCTCACACTAGACGCGTGTAGCCCCTATGTTTGCGTGGTACAGTAATGGCGATGTACGCGTACATGGAGAACTTGTTTGTGTTGCAATCGCCGACATAGTGTAGCTGAGGCGGACTAAGGGGAACCAGCCCGCATTCGCCGAAGCAGATGAAAAACCGCCTGAAAACCATCCACAGACTTGCCGGCTCACCGGACCTCGACACATGTTCGCCAGGCGGATACGTGCCAGGGACCAGGCGCTTTTCGACTCCGGAAAGCCGTGAATTAGACCGCTCGCCTAACCGGGTGGGCTCGGGTGCAGGTAAGTCCATTTTGTTATTGTCCACAAACCATTGCCTCCACAGATTGCTGCTTTACAGCAGGGTGCATTGTTATGTTGAAACAAACAGTCATCGTCTCCAAACTATTTCCCTATAATAAGCAGTACATAATGCTGTTAAACGTATTCATATCGTTCTCCGTTTAGCGTTTTCTTGGGCACAAGAAAACGACCACACCCAACCCACGAAAAACATCCCCATACCGCAACACCACTTCTTATGTGTTTCACTGTTGGCGCTATACATGAGGGCAAGTAACATTCTCCAGGTGTTCGCCGCACCCAATCCTTCGATCGGATTACCACAGGAAATACCGTGATTCGCCACTTCAGATCACTCTTTTCTAGTCATGGGCAGTCCAGTGGTCTTTCTGTACACTGCCTCAAGTGCCGGTTAGCATTGCAATCCGCTTAATTACAGGCCCGTATCATTAACGTTGATATGCAGTAGGATTTTGTGTAAATAGGCTGTTTAGGTTTTTGTGTTGGTAACGCCACGTAGTGCTCTGTATGTGGTGGTGGTGGTGGGTAGTGTTTAACGTCCCGTCGACAACGAGGTCATTAGAGACGGAGCGCAAGCTCGGGTTGGGGAAGGATTTGGAAGGAAGTCGGCCGTGCCCTTTCAAAGGAACCATCCCGGCATTTGCCTGAAACGATTTAGGGAAATCACGGAAAACCTAAATCAGGATAGCCGGAGACGGGATTGAACCGTCGTCCTCCCGAATGCGAGTCCTGTGTGCTAACCACTGCGCCACCTCGCTCGGTTGCTCTGTATGAAAATCTCTGACTGTGCTGTGTGCAGTCTGAGGCTGGTTTGGTTGGACTCATTGTTGGAATATTCGCTTGTGTAGTGTTGGGCAGTTGAATGTGAACCGCGCATAGTGTTGTGCAGTTGGAGGTGAGCCGCCAGCAGTGGTGGATGTAGGGAGAGAGATGTCAGAGTTTTGAGAGGTTACTATGAGCGGACGATCTGGACGTGTGTTCATCAGAAAAAGGAAATTTGTAAGACTGGATGTCACGAAAAAGGAAGGTAAACACATTGTTTGTTCTCTATCAAAATCTTTCATTTGCTAACTATGCCTATCAGTAGTTAGTGGCTTCAGTATTAGAATCTTTTATTTAGCTGGCAGCATTGGCGCTCGCTGTATTGCAGTAGTTCGAGTAACGAAGATTTTTTGAGGTAAGTGATTCATGAAAGGTATAGGTTATTGTTAGTCGGCGCCATTCTTTTGTAGGAATTATTTAAAGTCAGATTGATTTGCGCTAAAAATAAGGTGTGTCAGTTTAGTGATGATCAGAATAAGTAAAGAGAGAACTGTTTGAGTACGTTCAGTTTTGCTCAGCTGTTTCTACGTTCTAGGGGACTGATGATCTCAGATGTTAAGTCCGATAGTGCTCAGGGCCATATGAACCGTTTGAACCATTGCCTAGCAATTTTGGTCTCTTCAGCATCTGAATCAGCCTGTCTTCGTACACATGTAATATCTCCTGTAGGTCTTGTTTGGCACTGCTTACATGCGCCTGGGCAATATTGTAGGATGAGTATTTTGCAAGCAGTCTCCATTGTAAGTTGATTGCATTTTCTCAGAAGGGTACGTGGCACGTGCTTTGCCTACGGTGGTGGCCATGTCGTTATTCTATATCACATCCCTACAAATCGTTAACGAAAGTATTTGTGTAAGCTGACTGTTCGAGCGATGAATTTTTTTAGAACACTTGTGTGTACATCCATCCCCATGGACAGAAATCTAACGGAGTTACGACTGGAGATAGTAGTGGCCAGAGAATCACGACCAATCCACTGGATATTGTAAACTGTGTGTCCAGCGAAATGTATAGTTGTCGAGTTAACATACTTTATAGTAATAGCAAGTAAGACAGGAAGATAGTACCAGTAGCAACAAATCGTTATTCACGACCGAGCGAGGTGGCGCAGTTGTTAGCACTTTGGACTCGCATTCGGGTGACGACGGTTCAATCCCGCGTCGTGCCATCCTGATTTAGGTTTTCCGTGATTTCCCTAAATAGCTCCAGGTAAATGCCGGGACAGTTCCTTTGAAACGGTACGGCCGACTTCCTTCCCCCTAATCCAATGAGACCGATGACCTCGCTGTTTGGTCTCTTCCCCCGAACAACCCAACGACATCGTTCATAGTTTGTGCCCCACATCGAAACCATTCAGAACAGACCATGCACCTTTTTCTTCAAATGGCTATTTCGGTCACTTCTGGGAGTTCTGCACCTTTCTTTTCGGTGATATTTTTGGTAGTGAGGGTATACTTGTAAGCATGTTACTCATCTTCCAGTACACAATGCCGCGGTACCTTTTGGTGAGCAGACAGAGATGTAGAACGCCCCACATAAACCTCGTAAACGGCGACCATACTATATCGACGTTCATCTCATAGCCTCTTTTCAGGACCCCATCTGTTTGTTTCAACTGGTCTTCCAAGTCATTTGCCGTCTCTGACAATTACAATGTCATCAGAAACCCCCAAAAGTATTTATTTCTTCAATGTGAGCTCTAATTTCTTTCCAAATATCGTCTTCGTTTACTTCAGTGCTTGGTTGATATAGAATCTGAGTAACATTGGGATAGGCTGCAACCCTGACTCACTCTTCTCTACTGCCGCTTTCCTTTAATGTTCTTCGATTGTTACAACTGTAGTCTGGATCCTGCACATGCTGCTAGTAACCTTTCGCTGCCTGTATTTCATCTGTTTCCCTGAAAATTTCTTAAGGTTTTTTCCAGATTGAAATGTCAAAAGCCTGTTGAAAAATCTACATAAACAGGGGATGTGTAGGGAAGCAGCCTACTCACACCGTATAAAATTCATAGCAGTCTTTCCATTGTGTGCCAGCCAGTCCGCTGTAACTAGCTCTGACGTCATAAATGTTGCGCAATACTTTAAAAATCAAGTAAATAACCTGAAACGTTTCTAGCATGTCAGGAGTAATACTAAATCAGCATGTGTTGAATATCAGTTCAATAACTTTAACCATTTTCGAGATTTGGACGTTTTTCTGTAAAAAAATCATTGGCGCAACAGAAAAGAGCTAGAAACTTAAAAATTTATATTTAAATTCCTTTTGCATAATAATTTAGTGGAAACAGTATTCTGGATCTTATAAATTAAAATTTTAGTTGAAATTCATGATTTTCTGGTATTTGTCTTAAAAATTAAGGAAGCAAGATAGATTAAGTAGGTGAATAAATAAGGCTAGGATGTATAAATTTAAGGGAAGATCCGCTATATTCATAAAGATGTGAGAAGTTTCAACTGAATAACTATAAAACTATAGCGATAGGGTATCTCCAAAGGGCAAGTTCACAGCTCGTCTACTGCGTGTAGTGTAATTAAATTAATTCTCTCGCCCAAAATATTGGACTTAGCCACGCCAGACTTTTATTATGACTACTTACCTGTGTGCTGATTGCACATTGAAATTGAGAGCTTCGTCGGCCATCAGCAAAGGAAGTAATGATTTATTTGATAACTTATAGCGGTGCATTACTAGCCCAGCGGCTAGTCGGGACAGCGAATTTAATCAAGCGTTACCGCGGCTTTATTTATAAGAACGCTGCCCGTGAAAGGAAGGCCCCAGTTCTCTCCAGACGCTGATCAGTGCACCACCTGTGCCGGGAGTCGCATTCGTCGGTATCATTGCTATAAACAGCCTCGGATGCCGTAATAAGTTACTCGGGATACGCGTAACCATGAAATCATTTTCGAGTGAAGTGTTAATTCTGGGATGACTCTAATGATCTATCTTCAGTTTGCGTCTGTCGTATTTTCACGTGCTGCAGCGGGACAGACATTCTACCATTACTTAGCGTGGCGTTTGATGAACATTATCATCAAATTATGGCGAGCATTCACTTAAACATTTAATTTGTACAGTTATAGTTGCATCAGCGCATTAGACTCTGAACTGATCTGGTAGTTGGATTGTGTGGATTCTTTTTGGTCTGTGACTTTCAGAATATAGTGAACATTTTTGAAAGAATCGTTTTGGTTATGAATCCCAGACAATCTCCTAATTCCTCAAAGCTATAAACTGTAGCTATAAGTGTATTTCTCAGTTGAAGTGGGCACTAGGAATTCTAATTACAGGCTTCACGTTTTGTTAATCACTTTCTGCTTGCCAATATTGTAGTTAGAGAGCCAGTGTTGAGAACGGCAAACAACAGCTTAAATAAAACATAGAAACACATTTTAATAACAACAAAATTCCATACGCCACCCCACATATGGTGCATCGTTAGGAAAGACATTCCACATTCATTTATTTCTAACAATAAATTTCCACACGCCGCCCCGAAGATGGAGAAATATATGGAAACACAAACACAACACATTGCCGTGCCTAATAAAGTGCAGGAAATCCGCCGGCATTCAAAAAAGCTTCCAGTCGTCTCGGAATGGACAAATACACTACTGGCCATTAAAATTGACACCACGAAGATGACTTGCTAAAGACGCAAAATTTAACCGACAAGAAGAAGATGCTGTGATACGCAAATAATTAGCTTTTCAGAGCATTCACACGAGGTTGGCGCCGGTGCCGACACCTACAACGAGGAAAGCTTCCAGCCGATTTCTCATACACAAACAGCAGTTGACAGGCGTTGCCTGGTGAAACGTTGTTGTGATGCCTCGCATCGCGACATTGCTGCTCGCGTTGGTCGAGATCCAATGACTGTTAGCAGTATATGGAATCGGTTGGTTCAGGAGGGTAATACGGAACTCCGTGCTCGTTCCCAACGGTCTCGTATCACTAACAGTCGAGATAACAAGCGTCTTATCCGCACGGCTGTAACGAATCGTGCAGCCACGTCTCGATCCCTGAGTCAAGATAAGAGCCATGTGCACGAACAGTTCGACGACGTTTGCAGCAGCATGGACTATCAGCTCGGAGACCATGGCTGTGGTTACCCTTGACGCTGCATCACAGGCAGGAGTGCCTGTGATGGTGTACTCAGCGACAAACCTGGGTGCATGAATGGCAAAATGTCATTTTTTCGGATGAGTCTAGGTTCTGCTTACAGCATCATGATGGTTGCATCCGTGTTTGGCGACATCGCGGTGAACGCACGTTGGAAGCGTGTATTCGTCATCACCATACTGGCGTATCACCTGGCGTGATGGTATGGGGTGTCATTGGTCACATGTCTCGGTCATCTCTTGTTCGCATTGACGGCACTTTGAACAGTGAACAGTGGACGTTACATTTCAGATGTGTTACGACCCGTGGCTCTACCCTTCATTCGATCCCTCCGAAACCCTAGATTTCAGCAAGATAATGCACGACCGCATGTTGCAGGTCCTGTACGGGCCTTTCTGGATACAGAAAATGTTCGACTGTTGCCCTGGCCAGCACATTCTCCAGATCTCTCACCAATTGAAAGCGTCTGGTCAATGGTGGGCGAGCAACTGGCTCGTCACAATACGCCAGTCACTACTCTTGATGAACTGTGGTATCGTGTCGCAGCTGCATGGGCAACTGTACCTGTACACGCCATCCGAGCTCTGTTTGACTCAATGCCCAGGCGTATGAAAGCCGTTATTACGGCCAGAGGTGGTTGTCCTGGGTACTGATTTCTCAGGATCTATGCACCCAAATTGCGTGAAAATGTAATGACATGTGAGTTCTAGTATAATACATTTGTCCAATGAATACCCGTTTATCATCTGCATTTCTTCTTGGTGTAGCAGTTTTAATGGCCAGTAGTGTACAAGTCATGTACGGTTTTCAGTGAAATCTTATGGCGTCCTTCCTGCAAAACAATGGCAAGTTCAGGTAAGGACGATGGCGGTGGATACTCTTCTCTCCGAATTAGACAACAAATGCGCAATAATACTGAGATCTGGTGACTGTGATGGTCATGGAAGACGTGACAATTCATACTCGTGCTGACGAAGACAGTCCTGGATGACAACTTCACCCGGACACAATCAGCCAAAACGGCACTTAATGCCACCTTGTAGAGTACTCATCGGACCCACGGAATACCACGATATGGCTGCCCAAATCTTCACCGAGCCCGCACCATTTTTCACATTTGTGACCGTAAACTCGGCCAGAATTTCGAAGCAGTGTGAAACCAGACTCATCCGACCAAATGTGTTTCTTCCACTGGTTTGGGCCCCACGTTTTCCTGTTACGGATATCTGTAACACTGGTGAGTAGTTTTGGAATTCCAGCTCACCCTGCAACAGCCCGCTTCTGGACATCGCTGGGTGTTGTTTTGGTGCTAACATGGCTCGCGAACGTAACATTCATTTCATAAATGACTTTTGCAGTTGTCGTGTAAGCTACCGCTTCTGTTTTGCTCTTAACTGATGATGGTTAAGGCTGTGAACCGAACGTATAAGTGAAAAATTTTGCACAACGGATTTTATAACGCTAATTTGTCGCCCTGAAACTTATATGCTCTCCAGAAGGGTAAGCTTATCCTTTGCTCTATATGTGACGTTAACTAGTCGTATGCAAATCTGGTTGGTTTCTAACCATATCCTCAGTATATGCTACAATGTTTAGATGTGCTGACCTACAAACACTGCCTCCACCAGGTGGTTGCAAACATGAAATACACAAATAAGTAGATAATAAAGTGACAAAGGAAAGTACTATCTACGAAATGATACACACAGCAGTGTTAAATTCTTTACTCTTCTACAATTCACTCTATTCAAGATTACACAGTACGAGCAACATTATAGTTCTGCTATTCACATTTGGTAATCGCTCTGTCTGGCACTGTCCTGTGATATATAATCGCGGTCGTAAATTCAAGCGCGGAATACTGACATCAGCTATGGCAGCTGCAATTATATTTAGAACTACACTCGCGTCTAGCAACGTGAAGCCTCAGCATAGAACGAAAAAGAGACGTGATCAGCAATTTACTTTACTTCCCTAACCGCCGTTGCGAATGCACGACCACTACAGTGATCTAACGCTTATCGCCGCAAAGGTTCTCGGCTCAGCGAGATAACATAAATTCTACCTCACCAAAAGCTTCCGTAGGCACCTCCACGGCTGCCCTGGAACACCAGGCGATCCTCAGGCTCTCGCTACATGTGCTCTGTCCCATTAACGAGGTCGCACACCTCGCCAGGATCAATCTCTCCCTCGACGCCACAGGAACAGTGTCTCTCAGTCGCTGCGCTTTTTCGTAGCTCCTGTTCTTTTTTCTTCCCCCTTTTAATATATGTGGCCAATCATGTTTCTTGAAGGCGTTCGTTTCCGAGCGCCGGCCAATCTCATTTTTGCAACCGACCGAGCTTCTAGAAGCTTCGAGACTGTTCCAGAAGCTTCCGCTCCGGTCGTTGGGAAAACCACCTACACGCCGCCACGAGTTTTGTGAGCGAGCCCCTGTGTCTTCTCCTTGTCCTCGACCACGTGGCTCCCTCTAAGCCGCGGTCCACCCGCCTGGGGTTTCCAGAGTAGCTTACAGGCGCTGTTGTCTTCAGCTCTCAGGCCTGCCTGCCTCGCTTGTGTCTTTCCCGTTCCCCTGCCAGCCTCCCGTCACTGTCCACTTCACTATCGCCCAACGTGCAGATATCTGCTACAAATTAAGATGTCTAGCCGACGTCAGTATCGTTAAAGGTTTCCTGTCTCGATGTTTATACTATTAAAAGGTCTTCTTTCCGGAGTGGTGCCACCTTACAGTCGTCCTATTATCCTCTGCAATGAGCGTCTGTCACGACCACTCAACGCACTTCCGTCCGCGTTGAGACTTAGCGGATGATGTTTCTCCGCTTTCCCTGAATGCGGTATAAACCTTCTATACGGTCCCTCTAGGAACACCAAGCATTCCGGCGCCCTTGCATACAGAAGCACCCAACATTCATGAACCAACAGTTTGACCTCATTCATATTCACGTAGCTCCGACGTAATGCACTCACAACTACACAGAACCATGTTCTCACCTCAGCTGACACTTGGAACGTAATGAGGACATTGCACAGACGCCGCTGGTGGTCTAATACAACAGCGCAATCTGCAGGCTAGGCTAGACATCTGCGTCTATTTTCAAGCGTTCATTTTTCGCAGTGTTTCTATATTTTTGTCCAATCCTTTAAGTTGGCCTTTGTAGAGTCTTAGTGTCAGCATTACGTTTTTACATTTCTCCAGGACTCAAAGGACCTTCCCCCCAGGGTAGACGTCTACCACTTTTTCTATTCTTCTGCAAATAATTGATGTCAGTATTTAGCAGCCATAGCTTATTAAACTCATAGTGCGGTAACATTCACATTCACACCTCAGTTACTGACTTCTGTGAAAGTGGGACAATTCCATTCTTACAATGAAACGAACACCCTTAGCTTCTTACAGGCGTTGACATAAGTCAACGGGGACAGATGAAAATGTGTGCCCCGACTGGGAGTCGAACCCGGGATCTCCTGCTTACATGGCAGACGCTCTATCCATCGGAGCCACCGAGGACACAGAGGACAGCGCGACTGCAGGGATTTACCTCTGGCACGCCTCCCGCGAAACCCACATTCCCAACGTATTGTCCCGCACTACATTCGTAGTGCCCCCGCCCACTATACTCATTACTCGCGGCGCGTTGCCGATTCCCGTAAGAGTTCGGGCACTGTTTGTGCATTCGCACAGAAGAAGAAGATGGTCAAGTGGCCGGTGAGCGTTAATTTTATCGTATCTGTTCTTTCGGACACACACACACACACACACATATATATATATATATATATATATATATATATATATATATATATATATATATATATATATACCATTCTTCTTTTAGCCTTAAGTTATTTCGCACGTATGGTATACGTTGCAAACTGGCGGAATAATTTTTACGTGGCAGGTTCTCCGAAGGGTATCAGTAATTCTGAAGGTGCTCTGTGAAAGTCTTCTCGGAGTATTTTATCTCCGCAATTTCTATAACTTGCAAAGTTCTCGGAAGTGTATCTGGGCTGACGTAAACGCTGCAGTACTAAACGGCAGGACTGCGTGGGGCACACTATCGTAATACGTTCTGCATTACGCACATCTCCCATCCTAGCGAAGCCAGCAACGCAATGCGAAGCGTCTATTCGCCTGTTGGTTGCAGCAGTTGGAGGGGAGTGGCGTCTGGGGTGGTGGTGGTGGGGGGGGGGGGGGATAGCGAAGGCCGCGACCTCCAGTGGCGAGACGCGGAGTTGCGCAACAGCACGCGTGCTGTACGATGTAAGCGGGTGTGTAGCCTGTACGTGGCAGCGCGCGGCCGCGTGCAGGGGGCGTGGCCAGCTGCGGCCTAGACCGCGACACGTGAGAACCCGTCGCGTGTCGCTACGCCTCACGTTCTCCTCGCGGAGAGGGCCAGCACGAGCTGAGGCGCGGCGCAGACGGCAGAGAGCGCTCGGAGCAGGCGTTCACCAGGGGCCCCGTATACATACTCGCTACTGAAGGCCCGCAGTCATATCAGATAACAAAATAAAGTCTCAGGACTGAAGACCACAACAACAACAACAACCCCAGCAGAAATAATGTCCATCATAAAATCTTTAAAATCAAAAACATCTAGTGGGTATGATGAAATATCAAAAAAGTTGATTAAAGAATGTGATTCTGAGCTACGTAACATATTAAGCTACCCGTGTAACCAGTCGTTTATCAGTGGAATATTTCCTGGATGGTTGAAATATGCTGAAGTTAAGCCACTGTTTAAGAAGGGAGATAAAGAAATGGCATCAAATTTTCGTCCAATTTCACTGTTGCCAGCATTCTCAAAATTTTTAGGAAAAGTAATGTACAATCGGCTTTATAACCATCATGTCTCAAATTACATACTGTCAAAGTCACAGTTTGCATTTCTAAAGGGTTCTGATATTGAGAAGGCTATCTAACATACAGTGAAAATGTGCTTAATTAATTAGAAAAAAAACTGCAGGCAACTGGTATATTCTGTGACCTGTCAAAGGCATTTGACTGCGTAAATCACAATAACGTTTTAAATAAATTAGAATATTATAGTGTAACAGGAAATGCTGCAAAATGGTTCAAATCTTATATCTCTGGCAGGAAACAAAGGGTGTTATTAGAAAAGAGACATGTATCAAGCTATCAGGCATCATCCAACACGGAACTAATTACATGTGGGTCCCACAATGTTCCATTATGGGGCCCTTACTTTTTCTTGTGTATATTAATGACCTTTCAACAGTAACATTACCAGATGCCAAGTTCGTTTTGTTTGCCGATGATACAAACATTGCAATAAATAGCAAATCGAGTGTAGTCTTAGAAAGATCAGCTAATAAAATATTTGTGGACATTAATCGCTGGTTCCTAGCCAATTCTTTGTCACTAAACTTTGAAAAAACACACTACATGCAGTTCAGAACTTGTAAGGGGTGTCCCACGAGTATATGCCTGACATACGATGACAAGCAGATAGAAGAAGTGGACACTGTTAAATTCTTGGGATTACAGCCTGATAATAAATTCAAATGGTAGGAGCACTCCACAGAACTGCTGAAGCGTCTTAACAAATCTCTATTTGCAATGCGATTTGTGTCAGACATAGGGGATATAAAGATGGAAAAAGCTGGCATACTATGCTTACTTTCATTCCATAATGTCATATGGGATTATTTTTTTGGGGTAATTCATCAAGCCAAGCTAAAGTTTCCTGGGCACAAAAACGTGCAGTAAGAGTGGTATGAACTCAAGAACACCCTGCAGAAGCCTGTTTAGGGAACTAGGGATACTAACTACTGCTTCCCAATATATTTATTCTTTAATGAAATTTGTCATTAAAAATATATCACTTTTTTAAACAAACAGCTCAATTCATGTAATCAATACTAGAAATAAGAATAATCTTCACAAGGATTTAAAGTCACTTAGTCTTGTACAAAAAGGTGTGCATTATTCAAGAACACACATTTTCAATAACTTGCCAGCAGCCATAAAAAGGTTAACAAGCAATGAAACTCATTTTAAGAGAAGCCTAAAAGATTTATTGGTGGCCAGCTCCTTCTACTCCATTGATGAATTTTTCAGTAAAACCAACTGATATATATAAGTACAATATAATTTCTGCACAATTTCAGTGCAGTAATGTGTTCATTGTAAATGTGTGTGTATGTAAGTACAATCTAACTTCTGCATCATTTCAGTGCCGTAATGTGTTCATTGCAAATAAGTATTATAGTAGTTGTATTACACGTTTATTACCTCATAAATAAATAAAAAACTTTTTATTTTAAATTCAATGCATTAGTATTTGTAAAATGACTCTTTCATATAGTGTTCATAAAAAAATGACGATCATTCCACTTGGGACCTGTGGAATGATACATTGACTTACTTGTTTTAGTTGTAAATATTTGTCATGTATTGTTTTTATGACAAGTTCTACATCCTGGAGGACCTCCTCACTACGGATCAGTTGGAATGAAAGTAAATGTAATCTAATCTAATCTAAAGTCTCCAGACCAGCTGTGAACTTCCACATAAGGCGGGAGTTCTGCGCTTACATCTGTACTCTGAGCGGTGTGAGGTGGGGAATACATGGTGCACCGGTGTTATTTTTCAACCTTTGTGTACAAATCTCGGATGGTATGCGCAAACAAAGACGTGGGCAGTCCTTTCTGCGATCCTGAAATACCGGGTGTTTCACAATTCATGTTACACACTTCTAGAGGCTGTAGACAGACTTAATACGCCAACTTTTACGTAGGAACGCATGTCTGGGAACGCCATCCAACGACGCTATAGAGTGTCAGTTATAGGCCGGCGGCTGTAAATGCATGCATATACAGGGTGATTCCGTGACGACGTTACAAACTTTCAAGGATAATGGAGACAGATAAATGTGTCTTACAAATAAAGATGATAAGCGAAAACTGTTCTGATACCTCTGACAGTGGATTACATGCACTGGTACTGGTTTTTTTTTGTGGGTGGTTTTAGGGCGCACAACTACAATGGTCATTAGCGCCCAACTGGTACTGTTCTTGCTAAGATTGTAGAGAAGGCAACTTTTAGAGGTGGTAGTATGGAACAAAACAAGAAAAATATTTAGTAAACATGGGCTCTAAAATGCATACCTTAGGGCCTGTGAACACTTACTCAATAGAGGAAATGTTTTTCATACTAACGAAGATAAACAAGTGCTCATAGCTTCGCACGTATGCATTTTAGAGCCCTTGTTTACTAAACATTTTTTCTTTTCTTAGTGCACACTAGCACCTGTGAAAGTTACATACTCTATATTCTTAGCAACAAGAGTAGCGGTACATCCACTGTCAGAGGTATCAGAATGAATTCGCTTGTAACTTCCGTCTCGTTCGTTTCCGGTACAGGAACCTTTACCCCAAATTTATACATTTGTCGATCTCCATCTCCCTTGAAAGTTTGTGATATCATCAGGGAATCTCCAGCATATGCATACATTTACAGGCCCCGGTGCTTTTAACTGTGACGCTATGTGGAGTCGATGAGTGACGTTTCTGGACGTGTGTTCCTGTGTAATACTTGATCTACTGAGTCCCTTCTACAACCTTTAGAAGTAATATGAATTGCGAAACACCCTGTATAAAACATTTTAATACATAGTACAATGCCTATAAGTGCAGATACACTAAGTGATCAAAAGTATCCGGACACCTGGCTGAAAATGACTTACAAGTTCGTGACGCCCTCCATTGGTAATGCTGGAATTCAATGTGGTGCTGGCCCACCCTTAGCTTTGGTGACAGCTTCCACTCTCTCAGGCATACTTTCAGTCAGGCGCTGGAAGGTTTCTTGGGGAATGGCAGCCCATTCTTCTCGGAGCGCTGCACTGAAGAGACGTATCGATGTCGGTCGGTGAGGCCTGGCACGAAGTCGGGTGTCCGAAACTTCCAAAAGGTGTTCTGCACGATTCAGGACCGCACTCTGCGCAGGCCAGTCCATGACATGGAGACTATTGTCGTGTAATCACTCCGCCACAGGCTGTGCATTTTGAAGAGCTGCTCGATCGTGTTGAAAGATGCAATCGCCATCCCCGAATTGCTCTTCACCAGTGGGAAGCAAGGAGGTGCTTAAAACATCAATGTAGCCTGTGCTGTGATAATGCTACGCAAACCAACAAGGAGTGCATGCCCGCTCCATTAAAAAAACGACCAGACCATTATACCACCGCTTCCGAACTTTACTGTTGGCACTACACACGCTGGTGGATGACGCTCACCAGGCATTCGCCATACCCACACCCTGCCGTCGGATCACCACACTGTGTACCGTCATTCGTCACTCCACACAACTTTTTTCCACTGTTCAATAATCCAATGTTTACGCTCCTTACACCAAGCAAGGCAACGTTTGCCATTTACTGGCGTGATGCGTGGCTCAACAGCAATTCTACAGACGACTTTGATAGGAATGGTTCACTTGTTATAGCTTCAGAAATCTCATGTGCAGAGACGCTAGTTAGCATAGCCTTCAGCAATACACAAGCGGCAAGACGCAGTCAATACCTTCGCTGCGCAGTGCCGATGGTACTGTTACCGACGACTGTGCCGCTAAAGCGGAGTTATTGAACGCAGTTTTCCGAAATTCCTTCACCACGGAAGACGAATCGAATATTCCAGAATTTGAAACACGAACAGCTGCTAGCATCAGTTTCTTAGAAGTAGGTACCTTAGGGGTAGCGAAGCAACACAAATCGCTTGATACGGGCAAGTCTTCAGGTCCAGATTGTATACCGATTAGATTCCTTTCAGATTACGCTGATAAAATAGCTCCCTACTTAGCATTCATATACAACCGCTCGCTCACCGATAGATCTGTACCTACAGATTGGAAAATTCCGCAGGTCACACCAGTGTTTAAGAAAGGTAGTAGGAGTAATCCTTCGAACTACAGACCTATATCATTGACGTCGGTTTGCAGTATGGTTTTGGAGCATATACTGTATTCAAACATTATGAATCACCTCGAAGGGAACGATCTATTCATACGTAATCAGCATGGTTTCAGAAAACATCGTTCTTGTGAAACGCAGCTATCTCTTTATTCGCACGTAGTAATGGCCGCTATCGACAGGGGATCTCAGGCTGATTCCGTATTTCTAGATTTCCGGAAAGCTTTTGACACCGTTCCTCACAAGCGACTTCTAATCAAGCTGCGGGCCTATGGGGTATCGTCTCAGTTGTGCGACTGGATTCGTGATTTTCTGTCGGGAAGGTCGCAGTTCGTAGTAATAGACGGCAAATCATCGAGTAAAACTGAAGTGATGTCAGGTGTTCCCCAGGGAAGCGTCCTGGGACCTCTGCTGTTCCTGATCTACACTCCTGGAAATTGAAATAAGAACACCGTGAATTCATTGTCCCAGGAAGGGGAAACTTTATTGACACATTCCTGGGGTCAGATACATCACATGATCACACTGACAGAACCACAGGCACATAGACACAGGCAACAGAGCATGCACAATGTCGGCACTAGGACAGTGTATATACACCTTTCGCAGCAATGCAGGCTGCTATTCTCCCATGGAGACGATCGTAGAGATGCTGGATGTAGTCCTGTGAAACGGCTTGCCATGCCATTTCCACCTGGCGCCTCAGTTGGACCAGCGTTCGTGCTGGACGTGCAGACCGCGTGAGACGACGCTTCATCCAGTCCCAAACATGCTCAATGGGGGACAGATCCGGAGATCTTGCTGGCCAGGGTAGTTGACTTACACCTTCTAGAGCGCGTTAGGTGGCACGGGATACATGCGGACGTGCATTGTCCTGTTGGAACAGCAAGTTCCCTTGCCGGTCTAGGAATGGTAGAACGATTTGTTCGATGACGGTTTGGATGTACTGTGCACTATTCAGTGTCCCCTCGACGATCACCAGAGGTGTACGGCCAGTGTAGGAGATCGCTCCCCACACCATGTTGCCGGGTGTTGGCTCTGTGTGCCTCGGTCGTATGCAGTCCTGATTATGGCGCTCACCTGCACGGCGCCAAACACGCATACGACCATCATTGGCACCAAGGCAGAAGCAACTCTCATCGCTGAAGACGACACGTCTCCATTTGCTCCTCCATTCACGCCTGTCGCGACACCACTGGAGGCGGGCTGCACGATGTTCGGGCGTGAGCGGAAGACGGCCTAACGGTGTGCGGGACCGTAGCCCAGCTTCATGGAGACGGTTGCGAATGGTCCTCGCCGATACCCCAGGAGCAACAATGTCCCTAATTTGCTGGGAAGTGGCGGTGCGGTCCCCTACGGCACTGCGTAGGATCCTACGGTCTTGGCGTGCATCCGTGCGTCGCTGCGGTCAGGTCCCAGGTCGACGGGCACGTGTACCTTCCGCCGACCACTGGCGACAACATCGATGTACTGTGGAGACCTCACGCCCCACGTGTTGAGCAATTCGGCGGTACGTCCACCCGGCCTCCCGCATGCCCACTATACGCCCTCGCTCAAAGTCCGTCAACTGCACATACGGTTCACGTCCACGCTGTCGCGGCATGCTACCAGTGTTAAAGACTGCGATGGAGCTCCGTATGCCACGGCAAACTGGCTGACACTGACGGCGGCGGTGCACAAATGCTGCGCAGCTAGCGCCATTCGACGGCCAACACCGCGGTTCCTGGTGTGTCCGCTGTGACGTGCGTGTGATCATTGCTTGTACAGCCCTCTCGCAGTGTCCGGAGCAAGTATGGTGGGTCTGACACACCGGTGTCAATGTGTTCTTTTTTCCATTTCCAGGAGTGTATTTCACATGCATATTCTTGTAAATTTATGTGTATTTGTATATGTGTTAAAACTTTGCATATTGTCAACATATTTTGAAATGTGACCAGGAAATGTAAGCTTTCACATTTAACTATGTAAACACGCTTGGACAAAGTGAACTTTGTTAAAATGTAAATATGGCACAAAGTGTTGCAAACATTGTTAAACTGTGAACGTTATAATCGACGAATTTTGTGTTATTTGTGAAACTTATGGTGCATAAACCAAATAACTGTTTGTAAACCGATATAAACTACAATTTACTTCGACGATAATGAGGATTTTCACATTGCAAGTGAACGTTTGTTGACTAGTGTAAACAACATGATAAAACACCTACCTTTGCGAACTTTGGTGACAACAAACTCAGGACCTATTGTAGGCGATGTGGAGCCTAGAACTGCATCGACCACATATGCCCCGGGAACAATAGTCATGAAAACGCACAAGGACCTGGAGTGTTGTGTCGTAACAGAAGACATGGACATTGCTTCAGATCACGCACACGCTGAATCTTATGGTGTCACCGGACTTGACATGCCATTTATGCTGGAATAATAACTTGTAATGAACACTATGCGAAAGAGAACACTGTGCAAGACTGTTATAACACAGCGTTTTTCGAACTGCCGCACGCGAAATTCAGTGATGCTATTGCGCATGCGCAAAGACTACGTGCTGCCAGAGATGCACTGGGAAACCAACGCTGGAAGCACACAACATTAACTGCGCTGGCGAGCAGCTTGCTCAAACAAACTTCATGTAAATATATGTATATTAATTATGTAAAAGGGATCAAAACTGTAACAATAGTATTTAGTGTATAGGTTTAGAAAGTAAGTATTGACAAAGATTATCCCCTATGAATGCACGTGGCATTTCCTATGAAAATATGTATATATTGACATTTAGGTATATACACTCCTGGAAATTGAAATAAGAACACCGTGAATTCATTGTCCCAGGAAGGGGAAACTTTATTGACACATTCCTGGGGTCAGATACATCACATGATCACACTGACAGAACCACAGGCACATAGACACAGGCAACAGAGCATGCACAATGTCGGCACTAGGACAGTGTATATACACCTTTCGCAGCAATGCAGGCTGCTATTCTCCCATGGAGACGATCGTAGAGATGCTGGATGTAGTCCTGTGGAACGGCTTGCCACGCCATTTCCACCTGGCGCCTCAGTTGGACCAGCGATCGTGCTGGACGTGCAGACCGCGTGAGACGACGCTTCATCCAGTCCCAAACATGCTCAATGGGGGACAGATCCGGAGATCTTGCTGGCCAGGGTAGTTGACTTACACCTTCTAGAGCACGTTGGGTGGCACGGGATACATGCGGACGTGCATTGTCCTGTTGGAACAGCAAGTTCCCTTGCCGGTCTAGGAATGGTAGAACGATGGGTTCGATGACGGTTTGGATGTACTGTGCACTATTCAGTGTCCCCTCGACGATCATCAGAGGTGTACGGCCAGTGTAGGAGATCGCTCCCCACACTATGATGCCGGGTGTTGGCCCTGTGTGCCTCGGTCGTATGCAGTCCTGATTGTGGCGCACACCTGCACGGCGCCAAACACGCATACGACCAACATTGGCACCAAGGCAGAAGCGACTCTCATCGCTGAAGACGACACGTCTCCATTCGTCCCTCCATTCACGCCTATCGCGACACCACTGGAGGCGAGCTGCACGATGTTGGGGCGTGAGCGGAAGACGGCCTAACGGTATGCGGGACCGTAGCCCAGCTTCATGGAGACGGTTGCGAATGGTCCTCGCCGATACCCCAGGAGCAACAGTGTCCCTAATTTGCTGGGAAGTGGCGGTGCGGTCCCCTACGGCACTGCGTAGGATCCTACGGTCTTGGCGTGCATCCGTGCGTCGCTGCGGTCCGGTCCCAGGTCGACGGGCACGTGCACCTTCCGCCGACCACTGGGGACAACATCGATGAGACCTCACGCCCCACGTGTTGAGCAATTCGGCGGTACGTCCACCCGGCCTCCCGCATGCCCACTATACGCCCTCGCTCAAAGTCTGTCAACTGCACATACGGTTCACGTCCACGCTGTCGCGGCATGTTACCAGTGTTAAAGACTGCGATGGAGCTCCGTATGCCACGGCAAACTGGCTGACACTGACGGCGGCGGTGCACAAATGCTGCGCAGCTAGCGCCATTCGACGGCCAACACCGCGGTTCCTGGTGTGTCCGCTGTGCCGTGCGTGTGATCATTGCTTGTACAGCCCTCTCGCAGTCCAGAGCAAGTATGGTGGGTCTGACACACCGGTGTCAATGTGTTCTTTTTCCATTTCCAGGAGTGTATATTGTATACGCTAAATGTTTTAGCGTGACAGTCGAGGGGGCGATGTAGCGGGACTTTGAATTTCGCCGCGCTACACTCGTTCCCTTAGATATAAATTATATCGTCGCAGCTGTATGAACGCTCGACGGCAGAGGAAATATATAAGAAATTGAAGGTACAAAATTTGTAACTCTTTTTGTTTTCTACCCGCTTTTGTCTCTTGAGAGCGGAAGCTTAATTTACTTATTAGCTAGCTTTGGTCGGATGAGGGCGGAACAACTTATTAATGTGCAGACGCACTGTGGAAGTTTGTATGAAATTCGGAGGATGGAAGCAGCAACGTAAAATACATTGCATTCAATATCAAGATGGTTTTGATTTGTATACATTAGTAATTCCTGGACAATGAAATTTATTGCAAAATTTCGGAGCAGCTACGACTTTTCACGCAGAAATGAAGCAGGAGATTTTTGGAGAACAAGACGTGGACGCCACACGAAAGAAGACATGTTAACATGGTAAAGGATGAACTCTTATCTACTCCATTTCCCCCTGTTAATCACATTTTGTTATTCTCTGTTCTCTTTCAAATAATTTTTGTAGTGGAAATTGGTTTGACTTTCGCTGAGAAATGCCACAAGGCCCACCCCAACAATAGCTTTTCCGAATCACGAACTCCGATAGCTTTTCTGTAATACGAAGTCCGATTTGTATTTCATTCTTTCCCTTTTTCACGGTCATTAACGATTTTAAAACCCCCATTTTATCACCATTTCTTCCGACATTTTCAACCTTATGTTTTCTTCCTTTTTTACTTTTTTGTTAACCCCTGTAAAATGATCTGAAAAGGAAGTGAACATTAATTTATTAGGTTATCAAAACATAATTTTTCCAACTTTTGAACAATTACGTAATAATGATATCTTTGGTTGTAGTTCGAATAGTGTCAATAATAGAATGATGCAAAAGCCAATATTAATTCGTTTGCTTAAAATTGAGTAACTTTCATAGTAAGAAATTGGTAGTAAAACTTTACGTAACTTGGACATTGAGTTTCATTGTCAAAGCACAGTTCTAATTTATAGTTTGTGGCATAATTTGTAACTTTTTACAAAGAAATATCAAAGTAGCTGCTAAATTGCAATAATATTTGTGTTTGCTACAAGCATAACAGTCAGTATCATGGTGAGTAAAGCAACAAAAATTTCTGTCCACAGGCAGCAAACAAACGTACTTTAATTGATCGTTCAAAATTAATATGATTTGTTGTATGTGTTTGCTATTTGGTTATTATCCGACTAATTTGACTTGTGTGGTGTGAAGTACTTGAAAATGTGCGTTATGTACTGTTCCTACGTCATGTCCCCAATAACTGTTCTTACATAAGGTTGCTTACGAGTATAAAGTTCAGTTTAACTATTCTTGTTCCGGTAGGGAACTGGCGACCGTTGGTTATTTCATTAATGACATACTTTGAAAGCCTTTCTTCCAAATTTTCCACTAAATATTGTTAATTAATCGTCATTTCTAAAATACTGAGCAGTGGCGATCCGGTTATAACCTCATCTACTTCTCTCGGTTTTGCATTATCCTTCGGAGTAGATGCCTTTTCCCACAGATTAGGGACTTATGTACACGGTGATATAGAAAAGCCTAATTAGCCCGAGAGGTAGTAGGGTTATAAGCTGTGCACATCTGAGCGTATTAAGATAGACCCTGCATGAAGTTCGGATATCGATGACAGCAACTTCAAGACTAACGTTGTCTTTCAGTTGCTGTATTTGTGCGTGGATTTCTTTCCTACACCATGCTCTTCAAGTGTCCCCACAGGAAAAAAAATCACATGATGTTAGATCCAGCGAACGTGGTGGCCACAAATGTTTGCCAAAAGTTTGTTCCTCTATGAAGACATCACGGATTCATTCTAGGGATACTTTAGAAATGTGGCATGTTGCCCCATCTTGTTGGGAGAAGCTGTATTATCTTTCATATTCAACGAGTTGAGCATAAAATGTTTCAAAAATTTTCGTGTATGCAACCGTTGTAAGGGTAGTGTCGAAAAATATCGGTCCAGTGATGCTCGTTGCTGCAACAGCTCACCAAACGCCGGTTGTTTCATCACCGAGTGGCTGCTGACACGCAATGCTAGGGTTCTCCGTTGCGTTGCACCTCGTGTTCTGTGACTTCACATGACCGCAAGGATGAAACTGCGTCATCGCTCGTATTGTAATGGAAAGGGTTTAACAAACCAACGTTGAAGTTATTAAAAAACTATTTGCAGTAATCTAAAGGGTCTAACAAACCAATGTTGATGTTATTCAAAAACAACTTGCAGTAATCTACACGTTTCTGACTGTAATGTTCCCTTAATTGCTACACAATCGTCACGCGATATGGCTCCAAATTAAGACTTTTTAAATCCGCTGGGCGCTCCCGCTACTTACATGCGCCTATTGGACCATTTTACGTGTAGACCTCTTTGGGCTCAGAATAATTCTTCGGCGAATGTCTGCAATGACTTCTGGTGTGCCAACTCAAGGAATTCTTCAAGCCATTTTACATTTAGCACCGATCCGCAGGTGCGCCAGTTTTTATGCAGCCTCCGTATTGCTCTCTTTGCTGGTAGACCTCCAGTGGACACCTGACGTCGATAATTTCATGAGTTTCCTTAATCGCACCTTCTTTCACGTATCCTTCCACTATCTCTATTCTTCCTTCTGTCGAGAAAGTCGTTTTGCAGACCGCAAAGTGAAACGTTTAACTTCATTGATGAAATGAAATGATATGCTGACAGAAGAATGCCAACATCTATTATTGCATAAAAGCCGTCCATTGTTGTAACAGTTTACTTTGTTTCATAAGTCGCACTCAGAGCGGAAGCGGATACTTTTAACTGTGCCGCCCTGTACTTGTCTTATTCTGTTAAAATTCTATCATAAGATTATATGTCTTAATGAGTAGTTATGTCAGCATTTTAAATTTTTAAATTCAGTCAATAACTACGCGAAATACTGAAAATCAAATATGTGTCCCTAGATGCCAATACATAGGCAACCTGCAACTGGATTGGGTTCCGCGCTCCAGGATAGTTTCTTAGTAAAAGAGATTAGTTTAGAATCAGCTACCAACCTGTGCGCGAGACACTGATCTTACCAAGTTTATTGGCATAACTTCGCGTATAGCATTGCCTCGTAGGCTTGTCCATACCAGCGTACGTGTTCCACCTTCTCGACAACCCTACATGGATTTTTTTCCTAGATGCAAGTATATATGCAGGGTGGTCCATCGATCGTGACCGGGCCAAATATCTCACGAAATAAGCGTCAAACGAAAAAACTACAAAGAACGAAACTTGTCTAGCTTGAAGGGGGATACCAGATGGCGCTATGGTTGGTCAGCTACATGGCGCTGCCATAGGTCAAACGGATATCAACTGCGTTTTTTTTGTAAATAGGAACCACCATTATTTATTACATATTAGTGTAGTACGCAAAGAAGTATGAATGTTTCAGTTGGACCACTTTTTTCGCTTTGTGATAGATAGCACTGTAATAGTCACAAACATATGGCTCACAATTTTAGTCGAACAGTTGGTAACAGGTAGGTTTTTTAAATTAAAATACGGAACGTAGGTACGTTTGAACATTTTATTTTGGTTCTTCCAATGTTATACATGTACCTTTGTGAACTTATCATTTCTGAGAACGCATACGGTTACAGCGTGATTACCTGTAAATACCACATTAATGCAATAAATACTCAAAATTATGTCAGTCAACCTCAATGCATTTGGCAATACGTGTAACGACATTCCTCTCAACAGCGAGTAGTTCGCCTTCCGTAATGTTCGCCCATGCATTGACAATGCGCTGACGCATGTTGTCAGGGGTTGTCGGTGGATGAGGTTAGCAAATATACTTCAGCGTTCCCCAAAGAAAGAAATCCGGGGAAGTCAGATCCGGTGAACGTGCGGGCCACGGTATTGGTGCTTCGACAACCAATCCGGCTGTTATGAAATATGCTTTTCAATACCGCTTCAACCGCACGCGAGCTATGTTCCGGACATCCATCATGTTGGAAGTACATCGCCATTCTGTCAAACAGTCAATCATGTAGTAACATCGGTAGAACATTACGTAGGAAATCAGCATACATTGTCCCATTTAGACTGCCATCGATAAAATAGGGACCAATTATCCTTCCTCCCATAATGCCGCACCATACACTGACCCGCCAAGGTCGCTGATGTTCCACTTGTCGCAGCCATAGTGGATTTTCGGTTGCCAAATAGTGCATATTATGCCGGTTTACGTTACCGCTGTTAGTTAATGACGCTTCGTCGCTAAATAGAACGCGTGCAAAAAATCTGTCATCGTCCTGTAATTTCTCTTGTGCCCACTGGCAGAAATGTACACGACGTTCAAAGTCGTCGCCATGCAATTCCTGATGCATAGAAATATGGTACGGGTGCAATCAATGTTGATGTAGCATTCTCAACACTGAAGTTTTGGAATTCCCGATTCTCGCGCAATTTGTCTGCTACTGATGTACGGATTAGCCGCGACAGCAGCAAAAACATCTGCTTGGGCATCATCATTTGTTGCAGGCCGTGGCTGACGTTTCACATGTGGCTGAACACTTCCTGTTTCCTTAAATAGCGTAACTATCCGGCAAAAGGTCCGGACACTTGGATGATGTCGTCCAGGATACCGAGCAGCATACATAGCACACGCCCGTCGGGCATTTTGATTACAATAGCCAAACATCAACACGATATCGACCTTTTTCGCAATTGGTAAACGGTCCATTTTAACACGGGTAATGTATCACGAAGCAAATACCGTCCGCACTGGCGGAATGTTACGTGATACCACGTACTTATATGTTTTTGACTATTACAGCGCTATCTGTCACAAAGATTAAAAAGTGGTCCCACAAAAACATTCATATTTCTTTACGTACTACACGAATATGTAGTAAAAAATGGGGGTTCGTATTTAAAAAAATCGCATTTGATATCCGTTTGAGCTATGGTAACGCCACCTAGCGGGCCAAACATAGCGCCATCTGGTTTCCCCCTTCAAGGAAGACGAGTTTCGTTCTTCATAGTTTTTTCGTTTTTTGCTTATTTCGTGAGATATTTGGCCCGGTCACTATCAATGGACCACGCTGCATATATAGGGTTGAATGTAATTATTACGAGGATCGTACAATAAGTAAGTTTCCCCCTATTTTATTTCTCTGCAATGAACCGTGTCCGTGACATATGAGAGCTGTCGAGTTTGACTGGTATGCGTTGACAACGTTCATACCAGTTTATTATGCATAACGCGGTGTCTTGCCAACACTCTGCTAGCTGGCACAGAGCTACAGCAACAAAATGTGCCCGTTCGTGAGCTGCTCTCAGACATCCATTTTTTTCGCAGCAAGATCTCGCCGGGAGTTAACTTCTTTCTATGGGGAAGGCTGTATGAACACACAAACGGTTCGACATTGGCGTGTACAGTTTGTAGAAGGGCCAAAGTGTCCGTGACTAACAACGCACAGGGAAGCCCACTGTTGTTGTTGTTGTGGTCTTCAGTCCTGAGACTGGTTTGATGCAGCTCTCCATGCTACTCTATCCTGTGTAAGTTTCTTCATCTCCCAGTAGCTACTGCAACCTACATCCTTCTGAATCTGCTTAGTGTATTCATCTCTTGGTCTCCCTCTACGATTTTTACCCTCCACGCTGCCCTCCAATACGAAATTGGTGATCCCTTGATGCCTCAGAACATGTCCTACCAACCGATCCCTTCTTCTTCTCAAGTTGTGCCACAAACTCCTCTTCTCCCCAAACCTATTCAATACTTCCTCATTAGTTATGTGATCTACCCATCTAATCTTCAGCATTCTTTTGTAGCACCACATTTCAAAAGCTTCTATTCTCTTCTTGTCCAAACTATTTATCGTCCATGTTTCACTTCCATACATGGCTACACTCCATAGAAATACTTTCAGAAATGACTTCCTGACACTTAAATCTATACTCGATGTTAACAAATTTGTCTTCTTCAGAAACGCTTTCCTTGCCATTGCCAGTCTACATTTTATATCCTCTCTACTTCGACAATCAACAGTTATTTTGCTCCCCAAATAGCAAAACTGTTTTACTACTTTAAGTGTCTCATTTCCTAATCTAATTCCCTCAGCATCACCTGACTTAATTCGACTACATTTCATTATCCTCGTTTTGCTTTTGTTGATGTTCATCTTATATCCTCCTTTCAAGACACTATCCATTCCGTTCAACTGCTCTTCCGAGTCCTTTACTGTCTCTGACAGAATTACGATGTCATCGACGAACCTCAAAGTTTATTATTTCTTCTCCATGGATTTTAAGACCTACTCCGAATTTTTCTTTCGTTTCCTTCACTGCTTGCTCAATATACAGATTGAATATCATGGGGGAGAGACTACAACCCTGTCTCAGTCCCTTCCCAACCACTGCTTCCCTTTCATGTCCCTCGACTCTTATAACTGCCATCTGGTTTCTGTACAAATTGTAAATAGCCTTTCTCTCCCTGTATTTTACCTCTGCCACCTTTAGAATTTCAAAGAGAGTATTCCAGTCAACATTGTCAAAAGCTTTCTCTAAGTCCACAAATGCTAGAATCTTAGGTTTGCCCTTCCTTAATCTAGCTTCTAAGATACGTCGTAGGGTCAGTAGTGCCTCACGTGTTCCAACATTTCTACGGAATCCAAACTAATCTTCCCCGAGATCGGATTCTACTAGTTTTTCCATTCGTCTGTAAAGAATTCGCGTTAGTATTTTGCAGCTGTGACTTATTAAACTGATAGTTCGGTAATTTTCACATCTGTCAACACCTGCTTTCTATGAGATTGGAATTATTATATTCTTCTTGAAGTCTGAGGGTATTTCGCCTGTTTCATACATCTTGCTCACCAGATGGTAGAGTTTTGTCAGGAGTGGCTCTCCCAAGGCCGTCAGTAGTTCCAATGGAATGTTGTCTACTGCGGGGGCCTTGTTTCGACTCAGGTCTTTCAGTGCTCTGTCAAACTCTTCACGCAGTATCGTATCTCCCATTTTATCTTCTATCTACATCCCCTTCCATTTCCATAATATTGTCCTCAAGCACATCGCTCTTGTATAGACCCTCTATATACTCCTTCCACCTTTCTGCTTTCCCTTCTTTGCTTAGAACTGGGTTTGCATCTGAGCTCTTGATGTTCATACAAGTGGTTCTCTGATCTCCAAAGGTCTCTCTTATTTTCCTGTAGGCAGTATCTATCTTACCCCTAGTGAGTATAACATTTCAGCTCCTCAACACCAAATTAAAACGTTGCATTAGGAGGTGTCTGCTTCGTGCAAAAGGTCTTGAGTTCATATTGACGACAACAAGTAATTCTTCATTACAGACGTTTATTTACAAACAGAACTGACAGACTTCACAGACTCAACAACTGACTCTCAGAGCTAACCGCACTGCATATCCGAACTGGCAACTGACAACTCCTAGGTGTATTAATATCTTTCCAAACAATGAGAGTCTTTGACAATGTTTTGTTTACAATACGATAGCAATTCACGACTTAAAACTAAATTAGACATTACAGAATTTTAGTAAAGATTAAAGTAAGTAAAAGGATCAGTACATATAAATTCTTACAAGCATAATTTCCAAATAGATTTTATAACATTTTTCTACCAGCTTCTGGATAACCTTCACCAGATTTGTACCGATGTTTCCAGAAATATCTTGACATTTGATTCTGGATATTTCTTGAGTGATTTAGAACAACTATTTATATGTAAAATGATTTAAATCGTGTTTCAAAACGTAAATAAATCTTTTTAGCAATATTTCTTGATACAAATCGTCTTTCGAAATTAGGTTATGAAACAGTTTTCACAAGTTTTCGTATTTTTGCGATCATAATATAGAATTTCTCCATAGAAAGTTCCAGAAGTGTGCATTAAACGTTCATTTACAGACTTTCTCTTTAGCTGGTGAGTTTTTAAAAGTATCTTGTCCATATTATACGAAATAATTTAGCTTAAAACTGATAATTTATACAATTAATCAGAGCTACAGCAAACAGTGAGTCTTTCTTTTACAAAATGAAATATAATTACAAAATTGAATGAAAATAGGTTACTAACACTAATATATATTTACATTAATTCTATTTTTGTTCTTTCTGTGCAAAATGTCCTAATATTGACACAGTACAATATTTAAACATCACCAAAGTTTCCCTTTACATTTTGCATATCTGTATCGACATCCCCTAAAAGTCTACAGTATCGAATACTTCAATATGTCCCAATATGACCTGTAATGTTACATGAGGTAAGCCTGTACATCCTTACATTTGTCCTCTAGCCATCCCTGCTTAGGCATTTTGCACTTCCTGTCGATCTCGTTTTTGAGACGTTTGTATTCCTTTTTGCTTGCTTCATTTACTGTATTTTTATATTTTCTCCTTTCATCAATTAAATTTAATATTTCTTCTATTACCCAAAGATTTCTACTAGCCCTCGTATTTTTACCTACTTGATCCTCTGCTGTCTTCACAACTTCATCCCTCAAAGCTACCCATTCTTCTTCTACTGTATTTCTTTCCCCCATTCCTGTCAATTGTTCTCTTATGCTCTCCCTGATACCCTGTACAACCTCTATTTTTTTCAGTTTATCCAGGTCCCATCTCCTTAATTTCCCACCTTTTTGCAGTTTCTTCAGTTTTAATCTACAGGTCATAACCAATAGATTGTGGTCAGAGTCCACATCTGCCCCTGGAAATGTCTTACAATTTAAAACCTGGTATCTAAATCTCTGTCTTACCATCATATAATCTATCTGAAACCTAGAAGCCCACTATAGCGACGTTATTGTGCCATTGTTGCAGTTCGTAACATTTCGAAGGAAGATCGTTGCATTTCAGTTGGCAGCGTCCTAATGTGTGGGGCTGGAATTGGTAGCTCATCCATCGCAAAAATCCATACAGATCATCTTAAATGCCGCAGAGTCCGTTTTCTGAGTAGTGTCCACAAGCAACAACGGATGGATTCGACCAGAATATTTCTGGAAATGTATAAGAGAGACGGGGATCTGCTCTTCAAATGGCTTTACATTAGGGATGAAAACTGTGTCCATCGATCGACTACTGAGACAAAACGTCAGGGCATAAAGTGGCAGAAACCTGGCGAAAAGTGCCAAAGGTGAAACATTCAGCAAGGGAAGTTATGGCAACCGTCTTTCGGGACTCTCAGGGGTTTTTGGTCGTTCATTACCTGACTCTCAACACCACAAGGAATACAGGCAAGTACTGCAACGTCTTGAGGAATCTGCGAGCTGCCATCAAAAGAAAACGTCCTGGACTTTTGTCGTGCAAAGTCATCCTCCTTGCCGTGAGGGGTAGCCGCGTGGTCTCAGGAGCTTTGCCACGGTTCGTGCGGTTGCCCCCGTTGGAGGTTCGAGTCCTCCCTCGGGTACGGGTGTTGTTGTTCTTAGCATAAGTTTAAGTTAGATTAAGTAGTATGTAAGCCTAGGGGCCGATGACCTTAGAAGTTTAGTCCCATAGGAACTTACCACAAATTTCAAATTCTTCACAACAATGCGCGGCCTCATAGAGCTCGAATGATCAGGGGCAGAGCTCGAAAAACTGAACTGGAATGTGTTGCCACATCCTCCATATTCACCAGACCTTGCGCCAAGAAACTTTCACACGTTCGCCCAACTCAAAGATCATCTTGGAGTTAAGCACTTTAATACCAATGACGAAATCACATCAACAATGAAGTTCTGGTTACGAGCACAGGATCCAACCAGGTACAATAGTGGTTTGGGAAAACTTGTCACGTTACCAAAAATGCGTGGAAAAACATGACAACTAAGTAGAAGAGAAACAGGGGTACTGTATGATGTCAGTAAAATTATTTCGACATGATAAATTGTGTGTAATGTTTTTGCATGAAATAGAGAAACTTGTTTATTAAGTGTCCCTCGTATGATAAGAAACATATTTTAATGCATATAGTCAAGTGTAATGATGGGCGATTTTTTTGCAAATTGGCGATTTGACGATAAATTTGTTATATTCTGGATACTTTATCTGCGGAAGATTAGAAGACATTAAAATCTCACGCCACATATGACACTTATTAGTGACACACCAATAGGTCCCACCACAGCGGTTGAGGAACACTACTCTTTGCTACTGCGTATTCAGGGCGATTTAGCTGCCCTTACCTATGAGTTTTATGCAGTCCGCAAAGCTTTCAAAAACCATGCCTGAGATTTTCATATTCTCTCGCTCGCTACGCGCAAACTATAGATCCCACAGAAAAATGAATAGGAACTTTTTGAAGGAAATTTATTGTAGCTAAATTTTGTCCTGGGATACGTTTCCGCTGGAGGTTAAAGGAAACAGTGCTTGAAGATCGCTTATGTACATACTGTTAAACAGGTCAAACTAATCGACAGACGAAAGGGCACAGCGTGTCTGTTGGTGCCAGTTGGGTTCTACACACACCTATAAAAGTTTTGCATCGCGCTGGTTCCCAGAACTCCTGAATACTGTAAACGTTGTACCACAGACACAGTCCCTTTGACTGTTCAGAGATGTCACTAAACCCGCCCACAGATGTAAACAACCATGCATGAGCAGCACCTTTTACACGGAGGGTGTCCCGTGTTGTCTGAAGTTCAACCATTCAACCATGCCCAGACGGTCAGTACCGCGGTTCGATCGCGTTCGCATTGTTACCTCATGCCAGGAAGGGATCTCAGAAAGTGAAGTGTCCAGGTGTCTGGGAGGGAACCAAAGCGATGTTGTTCGGACGTGGAGGAGATACAGAGAGACAGGAACTGTCGGTGACATACCACGCTCAGGCCGCCCAAGGGATACTACTGCAGTGGATGATCACTACCTACGGATTATGGCCCAGAGGAACCCTGACAGCAATGCCACCTTCTTGACTAATGCTTTTCGTGCAGCCACAGGACGTCGTGTTACGACTCAAACAGTGCGCAATTAGGCTGCATGATGCACAACTTCACTCCCAACGTCCATGGCGACGACCATCTTTGCAACCAAGACCCCATGCAGTGCGGTACAGATGGGCCCAACAACATGCCGAATGGACCGCTCAAGATTGGCATCAACTCCTCTTCACCAATGAGTGTCTTATATGCCTTCAACCAGACAATATTCAGAGACGTGTTTGGAGGCAGCTCTGTCAGGCTGAACACCTTAGACACCCTGTCCAGCGAGGGCAGCAAGCTGTAGGTTCCCTGTTGTTTTGGAGTGGTGTTATGTGGGGCCGACGTACGGCGCTGGCGCTCATGGAAGGCGCCGTAATGGCTGTATGATAAGTGAATGCCATCCTCCGACTGATAGTGCAACCATATTGGCAGCATATTGGAGAAGCATTCGTCTTCATGGCCGACAATTCGCGCCCCCATCGTGCAAATGTTGCGAATGACTTCCTTCAAGATAACGACATCGCTTGACTAGAGTGACCAGCACGTTTTCCAGACATGAACCCTATCGAAGATGCCTGGGATAGATTGATGGACGACGTGACCCACCAGCCACTCTGAGGGATCTACGCCGAATCGCCGTGGTACAATCTGGACCAACAGTACCTTGATGAAATTGTGGATAGTATGCCACGACGACTACAGGCATACATCAATGCAAGAGGACGTGCTACTGGGTATTAGAAGTACCGGTGTGTACAGCCATCTGGACCGCCACCTCTGAGAAGTTCTTGCTGTATGGTGGTACAACATGCAATGTGTGGGTTTCTTGTGCAGTTTAAGAGTCACTGGTGGGAGACTAGGGCCCTCATCTACGATGCTGTGTATAATGAGCTGACAATTAGCTGCTCATTGATGGCAAAAAGACATCATATAGATGAGATATTGAGAGTCCAAGGCAGAAGGATGCTACATGCCGTGGAGCCGGGAACGCATCGATACCACTGTAGCAGTGGAGGTAAAAATATTTAGTAGACCATCAGCCTGTTTTCGTTCCCGAAAAACCCCATTTTATTGTCGATCAGCTTTAGGATCCACGAGGCTCATAAATCTACTCTGAAAAGGAATAGCACCGGAATTTATTTTAAAAAAAATTCCAGTAGTGGAAAGTTGTCTAAATTGTACCACTTTTGAGATTTAATTTATTATAGCCTAAACAGGTAAGTCTCAACGCCATCCAGAACTGCTGGATGTTATTCTGGGTATCTGATTTAAGCAATGGAAATTCTGATAAAAATAAAAACACTTAGGCTTTCTAAGCATTTGCATGAGGTATAATTTTGCAATCTTGTGTGCATGAATTTTATCACCATTATAAACTATGTTCCTGAGCTTGAAGTGTACTAGTCTAAGTTTAACAAAATGTTCCATTCGTTAGTTCTGGCATCACTATATGCATTCAACACAATACCACTTTTTCACTCCTTTCCCGGCCCTTGCACATTTTCCGTGAATCCACATTTTTGCATTTCATACATCTGACCATTTTATCTATTCGATCTTCCCCACACAACTCGTTTCTTGGATGGCGTCTTTAGCCAAATTTCTGCCTACGTGGTTTCCTCTATATTGAAACTATGGGGCAGTCCGTTTCGTTTTGCTATGTGGAAAGCATGTTTTCGTACATCCGACGTGCAAAAACCAAATATACTCTTTCCAAATTTAAGAATATACTCTTCCACCCTTCACTGCGGCCAAATTTTTTTGCATCCACGTTCGAATTTTCGCTTTTATTTTCAGCGTACCTCTTAATTTTTGGCGTAGGCGCATTTTATATGCGTGCACATTCATTTAAGCCATTTAAATATACTGTTACAGCTAAATGCTGTTCATCTGTACTCTCTTTCCATAACACTTTTCCGTGGTCATACTGTAATGCAAGACAATTATTTAATTAGTAACTCAGGATAAACAATGCATTTGAAAATTCACTACATCCTTCTAAACATTATGATGCACTCATACGCTAAAATCATTATTTTAACGTTCACTGTGTCGTCGCAAAATAGCACGCAGCCGCCACTCGTTACATGGACGAGCAACTCGGAGGCGGAGCTGTGCCTCGTGCATCGCGACTCAGACGCCATCCAGCGAACCTCCGCAGTAAAGCTAGCAAGCAGTACCGCGAGTCTGGTTTTCTTACGGGAGCGTTGTCTACTGCGGCTGTTGATAAAATATCGATATATCGATACTTTTCCAAATAACACCGATATATATGGCCGATATTTTTTTCACGGATGTTTCGTTATCGAAATGGGAATATCGGGTGCCGATTGTTGTATTTTTTCGCAATTTTCGATAAATATTTCAAGTTGTTTGTTCTTTTGAAACTGTAGTAGAACTTAGTTTTACTTTCACTGTGTGAAATAGTCTTACTACTATTTGAACTTACGTCACGTCCAGTCTTTCTCTCTGACTGTGTGGAGCAAGTACGGACGGCACAAAGAAGTCCGATTGCAATGGGGGGAGGGGGGTGGCGATTGGCGATTGAATGGAATAACAAGATACCTGAGGTGAAGAAAGAGCACACCAATTGCGTTTCGAATAATGTTAACGCAACAATTGTGCTATTTCTTCACATCGGCATTCTTCAAAAAAATTGCTGAAGCTGATGAACAAATATCCAAATGACAAGATCGGTCTGTGCTGTGGGCGGAGGCGTGTGAGGCGAAATGCTGACGTAATCGGCGCTCTGAGGTACCAACAGAAACTGCAACTTTTAGTTTCACCACGCAATTTTGACACTGCAACTGCTAGATCGCCGGCATTTGCATTAATGAAAGAACAAAGAAGTCGACATGAAGTGTTACAAACAAATCCGGCATGTGACAAAACCGAAAGACGGACCCGTCACACAACGTTTATTGTTCCACTTACATTCACCTAACATTGTTATCGAAGCGGTTATCGTGAAGTGTGAACGTGCATCGTTTTCCTTTGAATTCTTGCTCTAAGCGGTATTAAGCAGGCTGCTAGCTTGTTGATGTACAGAACATCTAATAATAAATCAGTACTTAAACATACAGTTCTGATACAGGCAGTACATTTACAATGTGTAGCCGATATTTCTTTTGGCCGGTACGTCGACACTTTTTCTGTAGACATACGGATATAACGGTAATCTTTTCCATATATCGACAGCCAAAAACGGCATGCTTTCAGATATCGATATATCGGACTCCCGATATTTTTAAAAAATCGAGGATTTAACAGTACGCTGTGGCTGCCATAGCGGACGGCAACTGTTGAACTTGTATCACAGGAATCGAGGGAGGGGGTGCTGTTTGGTGGCCTGTATCCTCTTCCTACAACACAACTGCACACATGTATTGACAGGGTTCTTTACATAAACAGGAAACTACTTAACTGTAATAGTCCATGTGTTGTGGTACAAGCTCTTCACTAATAGACCACGTTAACCTCACTGCTGGTGAAGTACCAGGCCCGCTATGCGATGAATGACAGATGCCAAGCTAGAATGCGAGTTACTGCCTGAGTGGGTGAGTTAGTGATGGAGCGACTGCACTAGTGACTCAGTGAGGCTGACCTAGAGACTGAGACCGACCGAGAATGAGCCCTCCAATCCGCAGCAGCGGTCTGAATCTTGCGGTCGAGAGGGCGTTGGCGGCATGTTGCGTGTCAGTCTGTCTTTGGCCTCTCTGCTGATAGACACGCTTAATCCAGCTCCTACTATCGATCTTCTTGCTACATCTTTGCCGACCAATGTGCTAGTGACAGCTTACGCCAGCACAGCAACAAGGAAGAGGGTGATGGCTGAAGACTTGTGATATGGCGAGACTGGGTGCAGTATGCTTCAGGGCTATCTGGCTGGCGACACGGAATTGCCTGTGTGAGTGTGTTACTAGACAGTGGTGTTTTCTTATGTTGGGGTGTGCAGCTGTTAATAAGTAGCGTGTACTGCTGTGTGTACTGATTGAATCCAGTGTCATAAGCACACATTATGCAACCAGCACTTGCCTTCTAACTCTGCCCATATCTGTCAATTCTCGATTAATTCCATAAGTTTTTCAGATGCTTATTATTTTGGCCGCTCAGTTTGATGTCATTTGATTTTTCGTTGTGTTCAGCACCATCAACCCACTCCTTATTTAACTGTCACGTTGCGGGTGATGCTTATTTGGATTTTATGTTTATTATAAAAATTCTCTTAAGGATCTGAAGTAAAGTTTTCTCCTTGCATAACGGTTTTGTGTGTAACTTTTAATGTGTATGTATTTTAAATCAATTTTTTTTTGGTTACAAAGCAGCACTGATACTTCACGTGTTTTCACTGTAGTGGAATTTTATACTGTTACGTGAGCACTTTGGTGTTGAGCTACCTCTTCTCGTTGGGTAGCTACAAAGCTGATTTGTTTACCCATACTCTAACGTTTTGGTCTGGCAAAAGTATTTATCTTTTAAATTTTTAAATTATACTATTTTTATGAGAAAATAAATATTAAGAACTTGTTTTAAATAAAATAAATATTATTTTAGGAAGGAGCCTAAACCGAGTCCTACCACTCCCTATAGCGGCATATTCATTATGCGAGCAAGTTTTTTAAATTGTACCTTCACTATATCGGAAATTTATAATGGTACATAAGAGAAAACAGCGCCATTTTCTCTTTGCCAAATTACTAAAAATGAATCACAACGAATACACATTCGTGACCGTTTGAAAAATAAAACTATTTCATGGACATTCACACGTAAGTAAGAAATTATGTTAGCACTTACCTTAAAACAATGATTCTTTTACACTATATTAACAAAAAGTTACCTGAACACTACAACGAAGGCAACGCTGTCTTCAGACTATATGTTCCTCAACACACAGAAATCAGAGCTGACGATATGACTCCGTAATTAATGCTGCTACAGTTTAGGAGCTGGTGCAATATAGGCAACTCTCCCATACTTATCGCCTTACACATCTTTTTGTAACAATGACAAAATCTCTGTTCTTCTTACTGTCCGCAGCTCATCATCTAGCAGTTAGCATGCTGCTTCTAAATCGCAGGATCCCGTGTTCCATTCCTAGCTTAGCTGAAGATTTTACTCGCTCGGGGACTAGATGCTTGTATTGTCGTCATCATTTCACCTCATCTTAGTCGACACGCAAGTTGCCAAAGTGGCGTCAAATAGAAAGACTTCCACCATGTGGCCGAAGAACTCCAGAGGGGCTCCCCAGGTCCACGATTCCACACAATCATTTGAAAAAAAAAAAAGGTTCAAATGACTTTCAGCACTATGGGACATAACTTCTGAGGTCATCAGTCCCCTAGAACTTAGAACTACTTAAACCTAACTAACCTAAGGACATCACACACACACACACATGCCCGAGGCAGGATTCGAACCTGCGACCGTAGCGATCGTCCGGCTTGAGACTGTTGCGCCTAGAACCGCTCCGCCACCACGGCTGGCCATCATTTCATTTCACTTCTTCTTCCTGTTCCCTTTCTCTCACTTCATATAGTTAACAGTTATTAGTTATTATTATTAGTTCTTCTTTGATGTTAGGTGCAGCTTAGTTTTAAAGGATAATTGTAATGGATTATCTAGCAACATAGGCTGAGTCTTCCATGAAGCCGTTGTGTAGCCGTGCGGTCTTAGGCGCCTTGCCACGGTTCGCGCGGCTGCCCCCCCCCCCCCCCCCCCCGCCCTCCCCCCGTCGGAGGTTCGCAGTCCTCCCTTGGGCATGGTCGTGTGTGTTGTCTTTAGCGTAAGTTAGTTTAAGTTAGATTAAGTAGTGTGTAAGCCTAGGGGTCGATGACCTAAGCAGTTTGGTCCCACAGAACTTACCACAAATTTCCAAAAATTTCTTACGTGGAAGGTAAGGTAACAGCAGCCAGCCACTTTTTACAATGCTATGTATTTGATTTGATTTGATTTATTATTGGTCCTTTAGATCATACAATTTGTACAGCAAAGCACATCATGATATAGGACAAGTCTATTTGAAAAATTATGTTTGGATGGTATATTACGAGAGATGACAGTAGTGGTACATAACTCACATAGCAGAGTACATACAGGATATATAGACAAAATATTAAAAAAATGGTTGTGATTTGAGAAGACAGTGGTGTATACTGCACATAGCAAAATACATATAAGAGATACAGACAGAATATGAGTAACAAACAATAATTAAATTATCTTACTAAGTAGAAATATCTACAAGTGAAGATACAGCTTATTACAAGTAGCCTAATTAAAATATTGTGGTACATAGTTCACATAGCAGAATACATAGGCCTATATGAGATACAGACAGAATATAGATAAGATACAATAATTAAATTATCTTACTAAGTAGAAACATCTACAGCTGAATAAACAGCTTATTGCAAGTAATTAAAATTTTGTTTCAAGAAATCCATGTACAGAAGAGAAACAGTGATTTAGTAGCAATTCCTTTAATTTAGTTCTCATTATTTTGGGGATTTTGCTTGTTTTTATGTCTGTTGGGAGGTGGCTGTATATTTCAATGCTCATACATTTAACCCCATTCGCATATAATTTTGTGTTGTGGGCTATAATTTGTAACTGTGTTTTGTTTCTGGTGTCATGTGTGTGGCGGTCTACATTTCTGTCGAGGGTGTCCAAGTGCTGTACTATAAAACAAGCTAGTTCCAATATATAGAAGCAGGGCAGTGGCAGGATTTTTACCTGTTTAAATAGTGGTTTACAGTGTTCAGTTCTTTTTTTACATTTCATTATTCTTACTACTTGTTTTTGTAACTTGAAAATTGTGAGAGAATAAGAGCTCTTTCCACAGAAGATTAGCCATAGCTCAAGACAGACTCAAACAGGGCATGGTACACCAGCTTCAAGGTATCTACACTGGCTGTGTCTTTTAATGATCGTAATAGATAGCAGTTTTTACTAAGCTGTCGTGACAATGCCTCATTATGTCGTTTCAAATTAAGTGTTACTGACGGTTAGTCCAAGAAATTTGGTGTGCTGCCTGTACGTAATGTCATCTTTGTCGATAACTATAACTGCATTGAAGGGGGTTAGATTTTGTCTAGTATGGAAGTTCATACTTACAGTTTTTTGAGTATTTATGAGTAATCTATTTGCTTCAAACCACGATTGTAAATGACAAGTGGTTTCATTAACTGCATCTAGCAATGTGTCACCTCTACTGGTTATCAGGATATTTGTGACGTCCGCGTACAGAAAGGAGTTGGCATTTGGTATGTGTTCTGGGAGATCATTCATAAACAATATGAAAAGAACAGGGCCAAGGACAGATTCCTGAGGGACGCCATTTGTTGTATGTAGTATATCTGACCTGCAGTGCCTGAATGTCTCTGATTTTCTTATTTCTACATACTGCTTTATTTAAATGGCGCCGTTCCCGGTTTTGAACATTACATGTTGATCTACAGAGGGCTAATGTAAAATGTATCTTAACGTGAAGTAGCCGTCTGAAGATGAACCTGTAATGTTCTAAATCGGCAATGGAGCTATTTAAATAAATAAATAAATAGCATTGTGAAAAGTGGCTGGTTGCTGTTAGCTTCTGTGTACGAGTCAACCTATATTTTGTACACAGGCCACGGGCTCCGAATGTCAGTTTTCGACAACATGGCATTAATCTAGTAATAGTCAGCTCATAGGAGAAATAATCCCAGAGAAATGAAGACTGCAGGAATTGTTGTACACTGGCAGGTAACGATGTCACTAGGACGATGTCATAGGTACACTGGCAAATAGCAACAGGGAAGTGTGTGTTTATTTGTATAACTTGTTTCAAAATGTAACGCATAAATATGGTCCTTTTGTGTCTTTATTCCGGTTACGCTTCACAATGTCGTACAACATGCAATTAATTATTTTTGACCTAACGTGACCATCTTCAAACCCTAAAAATAAGACAGAAGCATCCTGTCGTTCGACACGACCGAATACAAAATGCATCAAAGTTACAGAACGCTTCTTCATATTGAGCGGCAGGGTGCCTTTGTCTAATAGTTTTAGGTCTTGAAGATGGGTATTACAGACAGAAATTAATTAATAACCTTTTGTATAAGATTGTGGTTCGTAACTGGAATAAGAAAAAACCGCTTTCCTGGATAACTGTGAATTATGTTGTGATTATACCCCAACTTGTCAAGAAAAAATACTGTAACTGACCATCAATAAAGATAAATAAATGTAAAAAAATACCCTTTTGACTTCCATCAGCTTTTGTTTTCCAAAATGGATTCGGCTGCGTTCGAATCTGCTATGCAGCTCTCTCCGCTTTGAGGTCGTGTCCGCGTTACATGGTACACGACTGCGTTTCGTAACAGTTGTCAGGTACCCTTCACAGCTCCCCCCCTCCTCCCCCCCCCCCCCCCCCGGGGATGTTTTTCAATTTGCTGTATGTGTAGGGACAGTCAGCCGAAAGGCTGCATGTACTGACTGTATCTGGCGGCTCCTAGTGCTTTGTGGAAACGGCGAGGAAAACCTTAATTTTGTTTGCTCGGTTGACGGAGCGGCCTTGAAGTTAGACTGTTCCGATGACGGTGTGATATACGAGCGTTCGCGATGTTGCATCCGAGGTCGGCCGCGATATCTCATTATTTGTTATCGGTTTTTTTGCTGCGAGTGTCGGTAAACGGCCTTGAACCGAGTATTGCAACAGTCTGATTTAATCTCGTGCTGACTGGGCCTTCAAATAAACAACAGCCATGGCTGTGCGGCCGATTTTGAAGCATTTAGCGACCTCTACGACCACATGCCTCAAATACCACTGTGCTTGTGTCAGAGTACGGCTACGCACATAACCCACTCGTCACTTCTTCTAATAATAAACAATTCGAGTGGCGCAAGGGCCCGGTGCAAGTCTTTCAATTGGACAACATGAGGGCAGCTTGCGATTCCTTAACCTATCCTAGTAATACCACTGAGGAAAGAGGACCTACAGCTTAACGTGGAATCTAAACCACGTGCTCTTTCTAGGAATCAACAAGTCATGAAAGGTGAAGGCTAGGTTAAAGCAGAACAAAAAATTTCCGCAGTCGGCTGGGATTGGATCCCAGGACGTTTCTGAAATCCGGTTTCCCAGGGTAGAGCGGATCAGGTTACAGTTGTGGAGGGGGCCGTAATCAGTTACTGTTAGTTGCACAAAACACACAAACCTTTCTTTTCCTAAGAACCACTTAATTAAACATTGCCTTAAAAGGATCAAATTAAAACAATACAGCTAAAGGCCTAGTTAACAAAACTTGCAATACCTCCTGGGCTGAAGGCCCGAAACCACACCAAAAACAAGAATGGCTGAAGGCCTGAACACAAGTTATAAAAAATTGCTTTAAAGGATACACGCAGCTGAAGGCCTTATTTAAAAAAAAAAAAAAATATTTCGCGTAAATACTCGGCTGAAGGCCACACACAAGACATTGAACAACTCAAGACTTAGGGCCTGGATAACAATAATTTCAGATACAGCAAATTTAAAAAAAAATTAGTTTTAAACAAATCAATTTTCAAAATTTTAGTTTAACACGGCTAAATGCCTTATCTTAAAAACATTTCAAGTAAAAGCGGGGCTGAAGGCCACACACTGGACACTGAACAACTCAGGACTTAGGACCTGGATAACACGAATTTCAGATAGAACAAACTTTCGAAACTTTAGTTATTAAACAAATAAATCTGCAAACTTTAATTTAAGTCCGCTAAAGGCCTTATTTAAAATAAAACAAACTAAATTAATAGACTGCTGAAGCCTCGAACAGTACATCAGACTAAAATGAAAATCACCAATGCAATATCAACAGAACAGTGGTGCTCGGAAGTGTTCCGAGCGTCAGCCTGAGGAGGTAGCTCTAACGTAAGGTCAGGTGAAACAGGCAGCCAAGAGTAAGTTTAAATAATTGGATGGCAACCCGACCCAGGGATGCTGAAGGACCGACCAACAACCTTATCAATTCCCTTCTGCCCAACCAATGGTACGACAATGGAAAATATGAGCCAAGGAGGAATATACCAGCAGCACTATGTTATCCAAATTGGTATCTAAGAACAGTCAAGGCACAATAACCAATCTTAAGAAAAAAATATTAACAAACAACTAAAAGACTGTCAAACTACACGGTGTGCTGGACAGCATTAACACGACAAGGAAACACACACTGCTGGAAAACTACGCTAAGGACCAGGGCAGGTAACGGGGGCGTTAACGGCCACAAGGCAGAAAATACCGCTGCTGCATTTCGCTGATAAGTAACAACCAATTTAATAGACAAAGACCATACAGGAAGATGGCTGCAAAGTTTCGCTGACTCCAACGCACCATACATTGCTGCTAGTTGGAGTGGGCCAGGAAACAACAACCGACAATGAACAATGAGATGTCACAGCATTTGAGGTTTCATAACAGGTTAACTGATGACTCAACTTCAGTGTCCAGGTTCGGTGGGCTATGATCTTTGTAGCTCTAGCAGCTAGCGCCTCATAATGCAACCGCGTGTGAATGCCATCAGCAGTCCCGGGCTGACCACACGCTGCAGAGACTTCCTCACTGTTCTGTCCCAACCGACTGCCTGCAGCATGTAGACAGCATTAAAATAGGTGCTCAGTGAAAACCGCATTAAAATAGGTGCTCAGTGAAAACCGCATAACCTAGACATGGTTACCCTGAAACACTTCCACAAACAATTCGAACAATACTAAAACCAGTGACTGTGGAACAACAAGGATGAATCACAAGTTGACACACACGGAGAACCCAGAAGCGGTGGCTGACCAAATATACGTCGTTCGATGCGATGACTGACCGAACGACCAACCAAGGTCGTTCCCACTCAAGTTCTTGTGTGTCAGCAAGTGTCGGGCGATTCGTGACTGTCCGGACCTCACTGCTGGTCCATCCCGACTCAACTCCCGGCACACGACCACCCGGAAATACTAGCAGTCGCTCCAAAGATAATACAACAGTGCCCTTATCGTTAAGCGCTGCTGCTGCCACTCATGGGCAGGCAAGCCAGCAAGTTAGTGACGCCAGTAAATGGAATAAGAAATGGGGCGGCGGCAGCGCAAAGACAAGATGTCAAGTGATAAACGGCATGAACACGAGGCGCGCACGGCTCAGTTTACGTTTCCAATAACGTACAGGGTGGCGCACGGTAATTCATCTGATTTGTTTCATGAATAACACATTTGTCGTTGACAAGATTTGTGATTTGTTAATGTAGAAGTAAAGAATACAGCTTGGAAATGCAACCTAATGAATCACGTGTTCAGTAAGACTGCCGTTTTGGTTTATAACTTCAAGTCACACACGTGCGTTTGTGATGACTCTCCAACACAATTCTTCCATAATGGCGTGGCATAACTCCACAATGATGGTCCTAAGTTGCACTGCATTTTCCGCGTTGCTGTGGCACACCTTCTCTTTAAGGAGGAAGTCACGCAGGTTAACGTTCGGGCCGTGAGGCAGCCACATTCCTCCTCCTGCATAACCTGTTGTGGAAATCTGTTTGACAATACCCGAAGGCCAATTCTTTCGTACAGGAAATCCGTGCACAACGTTGACAGTATGGGGGCATGCTCCATTCTGCATGAACCATTGCGTCTGCAATGGGAGACATGAGGCCACGAGTTGAGGCGAGAGCTGGTTAAATAGCGTTCACTGGTTACTGTAGGATCGGAGAGAACGGACCGATGATTCTCGCGACCCACACGCACGCTTTCGAGTGTTTATTCGCGGAGGGTCACGTGCCCAGAATCGAACGTTCTGTTTGTCCACAACACCGTTCACGTAAAAACAAGCATCGTCGGAAAACCATGCGTTGTGTAGCACTGCCTCTTGGTCTTGCTCGATTGCCCATCTTGCAAACTGCAGTCTCTGCTCCTTAGCTCTCGTAGTAAGCTTATGCGCCACAGTTGGTTACAAGCGAAGGTCGGATTGAATAATTCTTTGTACAGATCGGCGTGAAATCCCCAACTCGGCACTTGCCCTTCTTGTTGATTTACTAGGACTACGAGTGAATATTTTGCGGCGAACGTACGGTACTTGCATGTCGCCGCTCATACTCCAAAACAGATCCAGTGCCTTCAAATTTTTGGTGTAATTCTGCGTATTATCTTTGCGCTGAGAGCCCACCGTGAGCCGAAATTAGCACGATACCTTCTCTGTGTCAACGTAACTCTGTTCGGCGCCGCGAACAGTAACACAATCTTCGTCTTTTGTGTGACGGTCAACCGCCCTTTGTCCGCCATCGCAGCAAACTGAAATGGGCTCACAACGGGAGCAATGAACTCACAACGACATCTGGCCTGAGCGCACAATTTGAAAGCTTTTGGCCTAATAGTATACTTGTAGGATCAAAATTCAATCGGGCATATTATTGTGCGCCACCCGTACCTTAATCACTAGACTACCACGCCCAACGGCAGTCCTCTAACCAATAGAACACGAGCAAAGAGGTTCCTATCCGTATAAAGTTGAAAAAATCTTACTCGATTCTAGTTACGGGCGGGATTCAAGCAGTGGTTTATTACATTTGGTGAAGAAAATAGACGTGTGTGTGTTGGTGAACAAGAAGGTTCACACCATCCGCATAACATCAGTAAGACCCCGAATGTCACTTGATGACTGAAATATTCAGGGTGTAACACCGGAAATGCATATCCTCCTATTTCCATCTATTGTACTATAAATTTTTTCCTTTATTTTTTACCTGAAGATATGACATTTCTGTGTCTTTATATATTCTAATTGTATTAATATGCATTTATGTCTATGTATAATTGGTCTGTTTTTTAAATATTATTTGTATTTTTATGCTGGGCCTCGCCTAGGGAAAACTATGCTATCGAACGACTGCATCGATAGGTCATGTGGAGAACCAAAGTGTTTAGGATCTTTGGTAGTGTTAACTCTGCCGCGTGGAGCGCGGGCAGAGCAGAGTCTGGCTGGAGTAGGGCGGTGGAGCAGGTGTGTTGTGTGACGCTCCCGCGAGTTGCCGCGCTTTCGGGGTTGGGCAGCATGTAACTGCGCTCGACTTGCTATGATAGTTTCTGACACGGCGGCGCGGGCGGGAAGCATTAGCTGGCGCACATCAAGAGCCCGTTTCGCCTGGTGACCGTGTCGAGAAGAAGGCGCGCCAACATCCAGCTTCTGCAACAGCGACGGCCGTCAGTGAGTGACTGTCGTCACCTCCCCGATCGACGGCTTCAAACCTTCAATCAACCAACAAGGAAGACTAAAAGCGCGTAAAGTTTTAGAACTGTATGGCAGAACTCAGCTTTTCAAACTGTTAAATTTTTCTCACTAAATTACAGCAACGTAGCATGAACCTTTGTTCCTCATTGTCCCAATTGCATTACCAAACAGAATCCCTTCCTTTTCCGGAATGAACCCCAGTGTCGTTGAAATTCAAACGCGAACATTAAAGTAATATCATTCGATTAATTTCAAAGTTCAGTTAAAGTATTCATAGCTGGCTACAGTATTTAGATTACGCACGTGCTTGTTTTGTTACCATATTTTAGCTTACCTGTGCCTGCTGCTCAGCTTGGTACGTACTAAACTTTACTATTGCTAATTGTTCAGAATCATTTAAATCAAGTTCAAAGTTAAATCTTTTATTTCTCAATTGCGTAGATTCAAGTAGCTTTTGAAATGATTGTTGAGGTAGCCCAAGACTAACCTTATTTTATTGAATTTCGTAGTGCTTCAGAAACAAAGTTCACCATTAATTTCAGTTACTAAATTAACTTTCAATTTTCCGGTTTTTATTAATTCTTTTGGTAAATTAAGTCAGAGAGTAGCGAAATTTATTACTTCTGACAAACATTCAGTTTTCACACAACACGTGTCAACCTTCAGTTGCCGCGCTTTTAGTGTTAATTATATGATTAGATTAGATTAGATTAATACTTGTTCCATAGATCATGAATACGACACTTCGGAATGATGTGGAACGTGTCAGGTTAATAAAAGATGTCTGTACAAGATATTACATTACACGAAATATTGCATGACACTAATGTTGAAGTTGGTTTTTTTCTCCCTTCTTAATTTATATCTAAAAATTCAGCCAATGAGTAGAAGGAGTTGTCATCTAGAAATTCTTTTAATTTATTTTTAAATGTTGGCTATGTGTGAGGCTTTTGATGCTGTTTGGTAGGTGACCAGAGACTTTTGTGGCAGCATAATTTCCCCCTTCTGTGCCAAAGTCAGATTTAACCCTGCATAGTGAAGATCATCCTTTCTCCTGGTGGTATAGCTATGCACACTGCTATTACTTTTGAACTGGGTAGGATTATTAACAACAAATTTCATAAGTGAATATATGTACTGCGAGGTTACTGTGAGGATCCCTAGATCCTTAAATAGACGTCTGCAAGATGACCGCGGGTGGGCTCCAGCAATTATTCTGATTACACGTTTTTGAGCAATGAATACTTTTCTACTCAACGATGAATTACCCCAGAATATGATACCATACGAAAGCAGTGAATGAAAGTAGGCATAGTAAGCTAATTTACTGAGATTCTTATCACTAAAATTTGCAATAACCCTAAAAGCATACGTAGCTGAACTCAGACGTTTCAGCAGACCATCAATGTGTTGCTTCCAGTTTAACCTCTCATCAATGGACACACCTAAAATTTTTGAAAATTCTACCTTAGCTACAGACTTCTGTTCAAAGTCTATATTTATTACTGGAGTTGTGCCATTTACTGTACGGAACTGTATACACTGTGTTTTATCAAAATTTAAAGAGAGTCCTTTTGCTGAGAAACACTTAACAATTTTGTGGAAAACATCATATACAATTACATCACTTAGTTCTTGGTTTTTGGATGTTATTACTATACTTGTATCATCAGCAAAAAGAATTAATGTGCATTAATCTTTCATTTTCAGTTATTATAGTAGTTGTCCATAGGCAATTTTCCCCGGATCTCAAATATCTAATTAACGCCAATTAATTGCTAACGTAACGACCGCACATTTACTTTCTTTATTAATTTTACCCTTTTCTCAAAATTAATTTCCAGGAATTTCATTTGCATTTTTCCTTTCATTTAGATGTAACCCTTTCCTACCTCTTTACTGACAAATTAACTTCGGTGACGATTGCTTTTCCCAAATTTGCATTAGGTGCAGGCTGTTTAATTTTTCACTGTTATTAAGGTCGATAAGTGTGAGGTTACAAGGGGTTGGTCAAAAACATGGGAACACTACAAACGCAACACGTCATCATGCCTAATATGATTGTAGGAAACCCGCTGGCAACAAAACAGCTTCCAGACGTCTGAGGAAGGGATAAATGCTCTTTACAGGTTCTGTATGGTTTTCAAGATAATCTCACACCATTCCTCCTGCAAAATACTGACAAGTTTGGGAAACGACAATAGAGGCTGATAACGACCTCGCATCCTTCTCTCCAGAGAAAGCCACAAAGGCTCAATAACACTGAGATCTGGAGACTGTGGTAGCCATGGCGAAATGAGACGTTTCACATTCGTGCTCACAGAACCGGCCTGGACGATGAGAGATGTGTGACCAGGTGCCCTGTCCCCTTGCAACACAGCATCACCACTGAAGAACAAACGTTGTATCTAATCAGTAAAAATGGTCACATAACCTTTGGTAGTAATTCCAGCTCGCCCTGAAATTCCTTGCTTTTGGAGTCCCTTCGTCTCGCTTTTAATGCTGACATGGTACGAGAATGCGACATTCAGTTCTGCAGTGACTTCGCAGCTGTCATCCTCTTATTTTTCGTCACAAGCCTGTTCAACAATCGTTTGTCACGACCATTCGCCATACACTTTCGTCCCCTTGCTGACGTAGCGGATGATATTTTCCTGTATGCCGTATAAATGTTCGTTACTGTGCCTCTAGAAACACCAGACTCTCCGGCTCACTTGGTTACGGAACCACCCACCGTACGAGCACCAATTATTTTGCCACGTTCGAATTCACTTAGCTCAGACATAATGCACCCACAACTATACCGGACTCTGTTCTGTTCACGACTGACACTTCCAATATATTTAGGGTGTTGCTCAGTTACCTATCGGGTGAAATACAATAGTACTTGCACGCTTGGCTAGCATCTGCATACACACACGCATGAAAAAAAGTTTTGCATCAACCCGGTTCCCAGAACTCCTGAAGATAGCGTGACTGTGGATATTGTATCACAGACACAGTCCCTTTGATGCTGCGGTCGCAGGTTCGAATCCTGCCTGGGGCATGGATGTGTGTGATGTCCTTAGGTTAGTTTGGTTTAAGTAGTTCTAAGTTCTAGGGGACTGATGACCTCAGAAGTTAAGTCTCATAGTGCTCAGAGCCATTTGAACCATTTTGAACCACAGTCCCTTTGACTGTTCAGAGATGTCGCTGAAACCGCCCAAAGATGTAAACCACCATGCATGAGCAGGGCCTATTAGACGGAGGGGGTCCGACAGCCGATCAGTTTCAGTCATTCCACCAGGAAGGAGCTACACGTCTCGTGTTGTTCAAAATGGTTCAAATGGCTCTGAGCACTATGGGACTTAGCTTCTGAGGTCATCCGTGCCCTAGAACTTGGAACTACTTAAACCTAACTAATAGTGCAGCCGAGCATTATGAAGCTTCTCTTGAACAAATTTTCTCAGTTTTCTTAATATCCCACGACAGTCTCCAGAACTGAATGTCGAATGTCCTTCCGTGTTCCATAACATTAATAAACAATATTAGTTTAGCATCACCAAGAAGAAAAACTGTGCCCACAGCCTATTTGACTGCTCAGAGTTTGACATCCTTTTTCTCAGTTTGTTGGGTGAGGCTGTATGGCCCCCAACACTACGGACTACTGCTGTTTCTTCTCCCCGTTACAACAGGACACCTGAGTCTCGTCACACGTCACAATTCTACTCAACAGCCCTTCTCCTTCCGTACTCCAACGAAAAGGAAGGCCCATTCAGTTTTAGTTTGTTGGTCGTTTGGTTTGGGGGGGGGGGGGGGGGGGGCAAACAGCGAGGTCACAGGTTCCATCAGATTAGGGAAGGATTGGGAAGTAAATCAGCCAAGCCCTTTCTAAGGAAACATCCCGGCTCTTGCATGAAGTGATTTCGGGAAATGACGGAAAGCCTAAATCCCGATGTCCGGACGCGGATTTAAACTATCGTCCTCCCGAATGCGAGTCCAGTGCACTAACTACTGCGCCACCTAGCTCCGTCCAGTTTTAGTGATTTACAGAAACAAGTTTTGGAACACAATGCCCATAGAACCTTTGATGCCCTAAACACAGAGAAATCGGCGGTAAGTTGTAATATAATGAAACCCCGGTTTTCACGAACAGTTCCAGTAAATTTTCTGTGCCATTTCTTTGCTGACAATAGTCGGACAGCCTATTTTATCATCATGAAAATTCCTCCTTCCGCTCTTAAAGAAAAGACAAAAGTTGACGCACAGCATTTTCACTACTCATATTCGGTTCGTGTATTGAACAAAAAACACCATGAATGTCAGCAGTTTTGAAGTTATTTAGCCACTGTCACGGAACGGGCTTCATATTGAACAGGACTGTCAGTTACAACACTCATTTGGAACGGCTGTTGTATGTGAACGAGGAACAAATGTCACTTTCCTTCCCATAATGCTAAGCGCACTGACCTACCACTTAACTGCACAATCCGTGCAAGAGGTCGTGTAATTCTTCCTCTCGTTCACTGAGGGTAGTAATGGCATCAGCCAACGTTGTCATTGATATCATCTCCCTCTGAACCTTAATCCCACGCCTACACATTTTCTTTTTATTTATGTCATTGCTTCTTCAATGTCCAGGTTGAATAGTAGTGGAGGAAGACTGCATCGCCCCCTTGCACACTTTTTCATCTGAGCACTTCCCTCTGGGTCTTCCGCTCTTATTGGTCCCTCTTGATTTTTGTACATATTGGATGTTACCCGTCCCCCATACCTTATACTTACTTTTCTGATAATTTATAACCTGTTTCACTACTTTTCGTTGTCAAAAGCTATTTCTGGGTCGACAAATCCCACGAATACGTCTTGATTTTGCTCAAGTCTTGATTCCATTATCAAAGGCAGCAACAGAACTTCCTCAGTCCTAATTGCCATTAAACATATAAATAACTTCTGCTTCCATTAATCTATGTGTTATTCTTCTTAGCAACTTGGCTACATCAAATGACGAATCGTTTGTACGATAGTTAATTTATCTGTCTTTTATATATTTGCGATTTTATGGATGATATTCTTCCGAAACCCTGAAGGTATATCTCCAGTTTCATAGACTCTACACATCAACTTCAATAGTGATTCAGTTGCTACTTCCCGCAATGCTTTCAGAAATTCCGAAGGAATGTTATCTACCCATTTCGTGTTGTTTGTTCCCAAGTCTCTGAAGTTAATAGGCTACTAGATCCCGCATGTCGTCCAAGTCGTCACCCATCTCTTTTTCTATCAAGCCAGCTGACAGCCCCTCCCGCTAGTAAAGGCCTTCTCTATGTGCTCCTTCCACCTATCCGATCTCCTCTGCAAGTTTTCTCGCACTTTTAATTTTAATGCCCTTGCTTTCAATTTGAAAGAAAGATATTTTAACTTTTCTACGTGCCGAAACTGTTCTTCCAAAAACCATTTTATTTTCTATTACTTCACGTTTTTCCTGCATCCATTTCGCCTTGGTTTCACTGCACTTGCTATTGATTTGATTTATAAGGTAGTTACACCGCTGTATTTCATTCTTTAGCATATCTGCATTTCCTTCTTTCGTCGATCAGCTGAAGTCTTTCTTCTGTCACAAAAGGTTTCTCCATTGTTGCCTTCCTTGTGCCTAAATTTGTCTGTCACAGACCTGTGACTGTCCTTTTTAGAGATGCCCATCCCCTGCAACTGAACTGCTTATTTGGTTTTCTTTATTGCAGTACCTACGGTCTCAGAGTACTTCAAATTCACAGCGTCACTCCTCAGTAATTCAGTTCCCCACTATCTTACACACTGATTTTTATTTATTTATTTACTCGTCAAGTTCCGTAGGACCAAATTGAGGAGCAAATCTCCAAGGTCATGGAACATGTCAGTACATGAAATACAACATAAACGTAATAACAGATAAAAATAAATGTTCATGAACCTAAAAAACTCAGTCCATAATTTTAAGTAAACGATATCAGCAATACAATCAGCTTAATTTTTCAGCGAACTCCCCGACAGAATAGAAGGAGTGGCCCATGACGAAACTCTTCAGTTTCGATTTGAAAGCGCTGGATTTATTGCTAAGATTTTTGAATTCGAGTGGCAGCTTATTGAAAATGGTTGCAGCAGTATACTGCACACCTTTTTGCACCAGAGGTAAGGAAGTCCGATCCAAATGCAGGTTTGATTTCTGCCGAGTATTAACCGAGTAAAAGTTGCTTATTCTTGGGAATAAACTAATACTGGTAACAAGATACGACAATAACGGATATACGTATCGAGAAGCCAATGTCAAAATACACCGACTCGTGAACAGAGGTCGACAAGAGGTTCGTGAACTAACACCACTTATTGCCCGAACCGCCCGTTTCTGACCCAAAAATATTCTTGTAAAATGGGAAGAGTTATCCCAAAATATAATACCATACGACACTGTGTTGTTGTTGTGGTCTTCAGTCCAGAGACTGGTTTGATGCAGCTCTCCATGCTACTCTATCCTGTGCAAGATTCTTCTTCTCCCAGTACCTACCCCAACACACAGCCTTCTGAATCTGCTTAGTGTATTCATCTCTTGGTCTCCCTCTACGATTATTATCCTCCACGTTGCCCTCCAATACGAAATTGGTGATCCCTTGATGCCTCAGAACATCTCCTACCAACCGGTCCCTTCTTCTAGTCAAATTGTGCCACAAACTCCTCTTCTCCCCTATTCTCCTCATTAGTTATGTGATCTACCCATCTAATCACGGTGGTTCCTGGTGGGGGTTCCTGTAGTCATGTCCTAGTTCATGAACCACGGGCAACGTATGAGTGGCCAAGTAAGTGGTCCCGACAGTCGGGATACCAGTTACTTTGGAAGAAGGCTGGGCATCTCGGGCATATTCTGAGCCGTGGTCACCTTTGTGCTCATACGGCAAAGGCTACCAAATCCACCGGTTAGTCCCTCAACCGTTAGGGGTAAAACTCAATGGGACTCAGGGCAAGTAAGGCTAGCAACTGCTTCCCCGATACTTTAAATATGATGCTGGCAACAACCAGAGCAAAATGCCTCGGACCTTTGGAGGTGACGGAGTCCCACCTCTAACTGACAAACCAGGGTCTCCTAAGATACGACTTGGCAAACAAATGGTAATGAGATGGGGAGCTATTAATATCAATGGGGGCTACTCTGGGAAGAAGATAGAGCTAGCAGAGGCTGCAAGTAAGTTGGGGCTGGACGTTTTAGCTGTTAGTGACATTCGGGTAAGGGGTGAGAAAGAAGAGGAAGTCGGAGAATACAAGGTCTACCTGTCAGGAGTCAAAGCAGGAATAGCACAATGGGGTGTAGGGCTTTACATCAGGAAAGAAATGGAACCCAGCATAGTTGCAATAAGGTATGTAAACGAACGACTGATGTGGGTAGATTTGACAGTGTCTAGCAAGAAAATTAGGATTGTGTCAGTATATTCGCATTGTGAAGGGACAGATCAAAATAAGATGGATAGTTTTTATGAGGCACTCAGTGATGTAGTTGTTAGAGTAAAAGGACAAAGACAGTGTTCTGCTTATGGGTGATTTTAACGCCAGGATTGGAAATCGAACAGAAGGGTATGAAAAGGTTATGGGTAAATTTGGAGAGGATATGGAGGCCAACAGGAACGGGAAACAACTCTTGGATTTCTGTGCCAGTATGGGCTTAGTAATCAGAAACTCATTTTTTAAACATAAGAACATTCACCGGTATACTTGGGAAGACAGGGGAACCAGATCTGTCATTGACTATATAATAACAGATCAGGAATTCAGGAAGGCTGTGAGGGACACACGTGTATTCAGGGGATTCTTTGATGACACTGACCATTATTTAATCTGCAGTGAAATTGAGATTGTGAGACCGAAAGTGTAGGAGGTCAGGTCCATATGTAGGAGGATAAGAGTGGAGAAACTTCAGGATAAGGAAATCAGGCACAAGTACATAACAACGATCTCAGAAAGGTACCAGTTAGTTGAATGTAGTCAATTACAGTCATTGGAAAAGGAATGGACAAAGTACAGGGACACAGTACTAGAAGTGGCTAAAGAATGTCTTGGAACAGTAGTGTGTAAAAGTAGGATGAAGCAAACAGCTTGGTGGAATGACACAGTCAAGGCAGCCTGTAAAAGGAAAAAGGAGGCGTATCAAAAATGGCTACATACTAGAACTCAGATAGACAGAGAAAGTTATGTTGAAGAAAGAAACAAAGCTAAACAGATAATTGCAGCATCCAAGAAGAAATCTTGGGAAGACTTTGGAAACAGGTTGGAGACCTTGGGTCAAGCTGCTGGAAAACCATTCTGGAGTGTAATTAGCAGTCTTCGAAAGGGAGGTAAGAAGGAAATGACAAGTATTTTGGACAGATCAGGAAAACTGTTGGTGAATCCTGTGGATGCCTTGGGCATATGGAGGGAGTATTTTGAAGAGTTGCTCAATTTAGGTGAAAATACGATCAGTAATGTTTCAGATTTCGAGGTAGAATGGGATAAGAATGATGATGGAAATAGGATCACATTTGAGGAAGTGGAGAAAATGGTCAATAGATCGCAGTGCAATAAAGCAGCTGGGGTGGATGAAATTAAGTCGGAACTCATCAAATACAATGGAATGTCAGGTCTTAAATGGCTACACAGGATAACTGAAACGGCCTGGGAGTCGGGACTGGTTCCATCACACCAATCTTTAAACATGGAAACAGAAAAGATTGTAACAACTACAGAGATATCTCTTTAATCAGCGTTGTGGGTAAAATCTTCTCAGGTATTGTTGAAAGGAAAGTGCGAGTATTAGTTGAGGACCAATTGAATGAAAATCAGAGTGGGTTTAGGCCTCTTAGAGGTTGTCAGGACCAGATCTTGAGCTTCCGACAAATAATGGAGAAGTGTTATGAGTGGAACAGGGAATTGTATCTACGCTTTATAGATCTAGAAAAGGCATATGACCGGGTTCCTAGGAGAAAGTTACTGTCTGTTCTACGAGATTATGGAATAGGAGGCAAACTTTTGCAAGCAATTAAAGGTCTTTACATGGATAGTCAGGCAGAAGTTAGAGTTGACGGTAAACTGAGTTCATGGTTCAGAGTAGTTTCAGGGGTAAGCCAAGGTTGCAACCTGTCTCCACTGTTGTTCATATTATTTATGGATCATATGTTGAAAACAATAGACTGGCTGGGTGAGATTAAGATATGCGAACACAAAATAAGCAGTCTTGCATATGCGGATGACTTAGTTGTGATGGCAGATTCGATTGAAAGTTTGCAAAGTAATATTTCAGAGCTAGATCAGAAATGTAAGGACTATGGTATGAAGATTAGCATCTCCAAAACGAAAGTAATGTCAGTGGGAAAGAAATATAAACGGATTGAGTGCCAAATAGGAGGAACAAAGTTAGAACAGGTGGACGATTTTAAGTACTTAGGATGCATATTCTCACACGATGGCAACATAGTGAAAGAACTGGAAGCGAGGTGTAGCAAAGCTAATGTAGTGCGCGCTCAGCTACGATCTCTTCTCTTCTGCAAGAAGGAAGTCAGTACCAAGACTAAGCTATCTGTGCACCGTTCAATCTTTCGACCAACTTTGTTGTATGGGATCGAAAGCTGGGTGGATTCAGGTTACCTTATCAACAAGTTTGAGGTTACATATATGAAAGTAGCTAGGATGATTGCAGGTACTAGTAGATGGGAACAATGGCAGGAGGGTGTCCACAATGAGGAAATCAAAGAAAAACTGGAAATGAACTCTATAGATGAAGCAGTCAGGGCGAACAGGCTTAGATGGTGGGGTCATGTTACACGCGTGGGAGAAGCAAGGTTACCCAAGAGACTCATGGGTTCAGCAGTAGAGGATAGGAGGAGTCGGGGCAGACCAAGGAGAAGGTACCTGGATTCGGTTAAGAAAGATTTTGAAGTAATAGGTTTAACATCAGAAGAGGCACCAATGTTAGCACTGAATAGGGGATCGTGGAGAAATTTTATAAGGGGGCTATGCTCCAGACTGAACGCTGAAAGGCATAATCAGTCTTAAATGATGATGATGACGATGATCCATCTAATCTTCAGCATCCTTCTGTAGCACCACATTTCGAAAGCTTCTATTCTCTTCTCGTCCAAACTAGTTATAGTCCACGTTTCACTTCCATACATGGCTACACTCCATACAAATATATTCAGAAACGACTTCCTGACACTTAAATCTAAACTCGATGTTAACAAATTTCTCTTCTTCAGAAACGCTTTCCTTGCCATTGCCAGTCTACATTTTATATCCTCTCTACTTCGACCCCAAATAGCAAATCTCCTTTACTACTGTAAGTGTCTCATTTCCTAATCTAATTCCCTCAGCATCACCCGACTTAATTTGACTACATTCCATTACCCTCGATTTGCTTTTGTTGATGTTCATCTTATATCCTCCCTTCAAGACACTGTCCATTCCGTTCAACTGCTCTCCCAAGTCCTTTGATGTCTCTGACAGAATTACAACGTCGTCGGCGAACCCCAAAGTTTTAATTTCTTCTCCATGGATTTTAATACCTACTCCGAATTTTTCTTTTGTGTCCTTTACTGCTTGCTCAATATACAGATTGAATAACATCGGGGAGAGGCTACAACCCTGTCTCACTGCCTTCCCAACCACTGCTTCCCTTTCATGTCCCTCGACTCTTATAACTGCCATCTGCTTTCTGTACAAATTGTAAATAGCCTTTCGCTCCCTGTATTTTACCCCTGACACCTTCAGAATTTGAAAGAGAGTATTCTAGTCAACATTGTCAAAAGCTTTCTCTAAGTCTACAAATGCTACAAACGTAGGTTTGCCTTTCCTTAATCTATTTTCTAAGATAAGTCGTAGGGTCAGTATTGCCTCACGTGTTCCAACATTTCTACAGAATCCATACGACATTAACGAATGAAAATAAGCAAAGTAGACTAATTTTCGTGTCGAACGATCACTCACTTCTGATACCGTTCGAATTGTAAAAATGGCAGTACTAAATCTTTTAACGAGATTCTGATCTTGGGCTTTCCGCGACAGCTTACTATCTCTCTTTACACCTAGAAATTTGAACTGTTAAATTTCACTAATTATATGCTCGTACCGTGAAATTAAAGTGTCAGATTCTGTTGAATTGTGTGTTAGAAACTGTAAAAACTGAGTCTTACTGTGATTTAGCGTTAGGTTATTTTCTACAAGCCTTGAACTGAGGTCATGTACTGCACTATTTGAAACCGAACCAATGTTGCACACAACATCCTTTACTACCAAGCTAGTGTCATCAGCAAACAGAAATATTTTAGAGGGACACCTCCCACTTGACAATACCCCACTCAGACCCCACATCACAGCCGTTATCAATATTGTGAATAATGACATTTTGCTGCCTGTTGCTAAAGTAAGAGGTGATCCAGTTGTGAGCTACTCCCCGTATTCTGTAGTGGTCCAACTTCTGGAGCAATATTTTGTGATCAACACAATCAAATGCCTTAGTTAAATCAAAAAATATGCCAAGCGTTCGAAACCTTTTGTTTAATCCATTCAGCACCTCACAGAGAAAAGAGAATATAGCATTTTCGGTTGTTAAACGACTTCTAAGGCCGAACTGTATATTTGATAGCAAATCGTGCGATATAAAATGCTCTATTATCCTTATATACATAGCCTTTTCAATAACTTTCGCGAACACTGATGGCATAAAAATAGATCTAAAATTATCTACCTTATCCCCTTCTTCCTTTTTATAAAACTTCTTTACTACTGAGTTCTTTAATCGGTCAGGAAACTGACCATTCCTAAAGGAAAAACTACAAATATGACTAAATACAGGGCTAACATATGCAGTACAGTACTTCAATATTCTGCTAGACACTCCATCACAACCATGAGAGTCCTTAGTCTTCAGTGATTTAATTATTGATTCGATCCCCCTCTTGCCTGTATCACAGAGGAGTATTTCAGACATCAATCTCGGAAAGGCATTTGTCAGGAAAATTATGTGATTTCCTGTTGAAACTAAATTTTTATTTAATTTACCAGTAATGCTCAGAAAATGATAGTTAAATACTGTACATATACCTGATTTATCAGTAACATAAATATTTTTACTGCGAAATGTCTTTATATCGTCCACCTTGTGCTGCTGACTAGACACTTCCTTCACAACATACCACATCCTGGGAATTAGCTATTCTATTTGCACACCACATACTCTTTGCCTTCCTGATAACATTTTAAGCACCTTACAATACTGTTTATAATGGGCTACTGTAGGATGATTGTGACTACTTCTAAAATTTTGACATAATTCCCGCTTTGTTCTACATGATATCCTTATCCCACAAGTCAGCCACCCGGGCTGCTAGTACCCCATTTAGAATTTTCTAATCGAAAGCAACTCTCAAAAATCATGAGAAATGTGTTCAGGAAAGCATTGTATTTATCGTCGAAGTTATCGGCACTATAAACATCCTGCCACTCTTGTTCCTTGACAAGGTTCGAAAAACTCTGTATTGGTGTTGGATTAACTTTCCTACATAGTTTGTAATTATATATGACCTTTGTTTGAGTACAGAAGCCTTTTAGTGTTAAAATTTGTCCATCATGGTCTGAAAGGCCATTCATGCTTTTACTGACAGAATGCCCATCTAGTAATGAAGAATGAATAAAAATATTGTCTATGGCTGTGCTACTGTTCCCGTGCACTCTAGTTGGAAAAAACAGTTTGCATCAGATCATATGAATTTAGGAGATCTACGAACATCCTTTTTCTTGCACCATCACATACAAAATTTATATTGAAGTCACCATAGATAACTAGTTTCTGGTACTTCCTACAAAGTGAATCAAAAACCCTCTCTAGCTTGAGCAGAAATGCTTTGAAGTCGGAGTTGGGGACCTATAAACAACAACAATTAGAAGCTTAGTTTCACTAAATTCAACTGCCCCTGCACAACATTCAAATATCTGCCCAGTGCAGTGTCGTGACACATCTACAGACTCAAATGAGATACTGTTTTTTACGTACAGAGCCACTTCCCCACCCCGCAAGGAACTCCTTGAGAAACAGCCAGCTAATCTGTAGCTTGGTAAAGGAAGCCTCTGAATTGTCAAATTATGTAAGTGGTGCTCTGATATACCAATAATTTCATAGTCAACATCTATAAGCAGTTCACTAACTTTATCTGTAATACCTCTTATATGTTGATGAAATAAGCTAATTCCTTCTCTACTTGGAAACATGACATCCTCGGAAGGTGTGCCCTTAGTTAGAGGGACTTCCTTTAAGCAGGTATACCTCTCAGCTGACTTCAATCCAATCTGACGATTATATGCATTCAAAGAAAACTGCGAATGCAGTACCACCACAATTGTAAAATATACTGGGAAAAAATGAAAATTTGTGCCGGACTGCAAACGAACCTGATTTTTCCGCTTTGTTATCAGTAAATTGTATGGCGGTGGAGTGCCGTATTCACAGTTCGCGAATACATTTAATGATTAATCCATACATACAAAAGAATGAGTTTTGTGTGTGTGTGTGTGTGTGTGTGTGTGTGTGTGTGTGTGTGTGTGTGTGTGTGTATGTGTAGTTTTCACATCTCCTAATCTGCTGGATTGAGTTTAACAAACTTGGTTTTGTGAAACTGCTTTCACCAAACTACTCCATATGACCGTGAAAAATTTTCGTCATAGTTGTTCGGGAAAGGATACCAAATGGTTAGAAACAGTACCCATTAGTGGCGAGCACGTTGATGGAAAATAGAGAAATGGAAAGATTGTGGGTGAAACCATGGATAGCAAGTGGGGAAGCTACAAGCGATAACCAGATTTTGCTTCGTGATCTACAGTGCGGGACATAAAGAACAACTACAATTATTTGAGAATGAGCGAACAAACATTTCAATTTGCTCTCATGGAAGTGGTCCCTCATATTTATATACCACGATATTCATTTAACTAATCCCATTTCTTAATTTTACTCATCGTATTCGATGTTTTTGGAAAGCCTTATTCATGATTTGAATAATGAAACACTGCACTAATTACGTATTTTTTCATGCTTAATATCGCACTTTTAGATAATTCATTCTCATTATCAAAAGTAAGTATTCACATGGGTATTTTATGTGCTGTTTATGTGTGTGTTATTCGGCCTCTCTTGCCCTGCAGCTGTTATTATGGTCGACTGCAGTCGGACAGATTCCCTTATGACGATTTTCCGAAACCTATGTATATTTTGTATTTAATCATAAGAATAAATTATAGCAAAGCCGTGTGCAAATCGTAAGAAATTGCATAACTGGTGCAGTGTTTCATTCTTTAAACCATGAATGCTATTTCTGCTAAAGATGGTTTCATGGTTAATTAAAATTTTTTGGATAACGGCGAAAACTGTTCCAACTTTCAATATGGCACTCGGATACCACAATGTATTGTTGTACGTATTATTCCAAAAACATGTGAACCAATGAGGAATTCATCAAAGTTAAGTTTATTTGGAGTTCAAACAATCCATCTATTTCACTGATGCATACCTTGAACACTCTTGACTTTTCACACCATCATCTCCTGCCAGATCCTTTATTTTTGTATGTAATCTTAACATCGTCAACAGTGCAGAACATTCGAACGCAACTAATTGCTGCAGCTATTTCTTTGCAAGTTTCACCCGCTTATGACAGAATTTGTAGTCAGCGTGCTTTATGGTATGACAAACTTCGTATTTTTCATACTTTGCAACGACCACTGTGGCGGTATGCACGCACCAAATATGCTTTGTCATTTTATAAAATGCACTAAAGCAAGCGAAGCGACATGTAAACAATGGCAGCTTTGATCAAAGATCTTTGCTAAAAGCGTCCCTACTTCACTCAAACACTGCACTGCCGCGTCTCACATCCGTACGCTTCGGCGTGTATTTATCGTAGACTACGATTTACAAGCTACAACTTCATAAACACTGGGGTGCGTGAAAAACTGCCGCATTTTGCATGACGTTTAAATTTAGTACGTCTTTAATACTAACTGTATTTGCAACACATTTTGCAGACAATATGCCGACGAATGTACCTACAGAGTGTTACAAAAAGGTACGGCCAATCTTTCAGGAAACATTCCTCACACACACAGAATGCCCCCATAAATGAAAGTCAAGAGGGTTGAGGTCAGGAGAGCGTGGAGGGCATGAAATTGGTCCGCCTCTACCAATCCATCGGTCACTGAAACTGTTGTTGAGAAGCGTACCAACACTTCGACTCAAATCTGCAGGAGCTCTATCGTGCACGAATCAGATTTTGTGTCGTACTTGTAAAGGCACATGTTCTAGCAGCACTGGTAGAGTATCCCGTATGAAATCATGATAACGTGCTCCATTGAGCGTAGCGGAAGAACATGGGTCCCAATCAAGACATCTTCAACAATGCCTGCCCAAACATTCACAGAAAATCTGTGTTGATGACGTGATTGCACAATTGCGTGCGGATTCTCGTCAGCCCACACATGTTGATTGTGAAAATTTACAATTTGATCACGTTGGAATGAAGCCTCATCCGCAGAGAGAACATTTGCATTGAAATGAGGATTGACACATTGTTGGATGAACCATTCGCAGAAGTGTACCTGTGGAGGCCAATCAGCTGCTGATAGTGCCTGCACAAGCTGTACATGTACGGAAACAACTGGTTCTCCCGTAGCACTCTCCATACAGTGACGTGGTCAACGGTACCTTGTACAGCAGTAACTTCTCTGACGCTGACATTAAGGTTATCGCCAAATGCACGAATAATTGCCTCGTCCATTGCAGGTGTCCTCGTCGTTCTAGGTCTTCCCCAGTCGCGAGCCGATCAATTGCTTCGAACGTCTTCCTGTCGGGACACCTTCGTTCTGGAAATCTGTCTCGATACAAACGTACCGCACCACGGCCATTGCCCCGTGCTAATCCATACATCAAATGGGCATCTGCCAACTCCGCATTTGTAAACATTGCACTGACTGCAAAACCACGTTCGTGATGAACACTAACCTGTTGATGCTACGTGCTGGTGTGCTTGATGCTAGTACTGTAGAGCAATGAGTCGCATGTCAACACAAGCACCGAAGTCAGCATTACCTTCCTTCAATTGGGCCAACCGGCGGTGAATCGAGGAAGTACAGTACATACTGACGAAACTAAAATGAGCTCTAACATGGAAATTAAGCGTTTCAGGACAAATGTCCACATAACATCTTTTCTGTTTTTGTGTGTGAGGAATGTTTCCTGAAAGTTTGGCCGTTCCTTCTTGTAACGCCCTGTATACTAGATCCAAGATAGGAGAAGGGTTAAAGCACCATAATAGGTGCATTGGCAGTGGGTCTGTCTTCGCTATAGGAACGAAGGAGTCCCAGCTGACTTGCTCACGCTACTGGCTGCAGGAAGCGGTGCGAGCCTGTGACGTACGGCCTCGGGGCTCTGCTGGATTGAGAGGCGCACCTGGCCGCCGGCCACGGCTCTGACCTTCCCGCGGACACGGCCGTTGGCCCAGTCCGGCCGCGCCAAATGGTGGAGGGGGCCGCCCGCCGCGGTGGTGGGGGTAGGCCGAGGTGCGCGCGCACCCGCACTAGAGCAGCAGCGGCGAGCGCGAGCGGTGCAGAAGGCCGGCAGACTCCCAGCGGCGCGTATCGACACGTGGGCCAACAATGACCGACAGCAATCAGCGTGCGGGCCAGATGGACCCACTCGAGCAGATACCCAAGGAGGAGACCATCCGGCTGCGCAAGCGGCACGTGGGGTGAGCACCAGCGGCAGCCAGGCTGCCCGTACTGTACCGTACATTATAATGTCTAATCTCGGCACACGAGCAATCTAACATTCACACAAATATAATCGGGCAAGATAATGTGCCATCACTATCCTCTGTAAATAGTGCTGCGCACCTGCAAACTGTCGTGGAACAACCGGAAGCTACTGTCATGAACATTTACTTGAAGATGGTGGCATTTGGTCGTTCCTCGATGTTGTTTTTTAAATTATGTGTAATCACCACATCTAATAATAACAGCCTACTACTAAAACGCATCCACCATACTGCACATATTACGGTTGTGTTAAAACGCGACTGAAGCAAAAAATGTGTGTTGTGCATACAGTAGGTAAGAAGTCGCAGTCTTTATCCGCTTCCATACCCATACATAAATGTAAGCATATTGTATAGCTTAACCTTTGTGCTAACGTGCTTGGAGTGCAATACAATAACACGAGTTCGTCCACTTTGGTAAAAAAAAGGTCCTACACACAAACATCTTTCTTCAAAATTTTGACATCAGCGGCGTCTTCTTTAGGTTGCAGTTTTTGATAGTACTACATCACCTCCAGCCGCTATGAGCTTCTCGCATCTACGTCAGATGCATTTATGTCAGTTTTCAGCAAAATTGCAGCAGCTGCATTTGTTAGTTAGATCCCATTTTCACGGATTTCATCTTCAGTCAAATAAGTTTGTTGTTTAATATGTTACCATCTTTTGCGAAGTCACATTTACAAGCTAGAAAATTCAAATTTTACTACATGACATCTTAGGACTATAAATGGTTGTATTTATTTGGCAAGAGACTGATGAGAATCATGAAAAACATAAATTTGGATAGCGACTGGAACCGATGTCCTAGGACCTAGTGACTTACCACTGGCTTAGTCACCTCTCTTGCAATGCCCGTCAGCGAATTCCGATATTATACACTACTGGCCATTAAAATTGCTACGGTCCGCAGCTCGTGGTCTCGCGGTAGCGTTCTCGCTTCCCGAGCAAAGGGTCCCGGGTTCCATTCCCGGCGGGGTCAGGGATTTTCTCTGCCTCGTGATGACTGGGTGTTGCGTGCTGTCCTTAGGTAAGTTAGGTTTAAGTAGTTCTAAGTTCTAGGGGACTGATGACCGTAGATGTTAAGTCCCATAGTGCTCAGAGCCAAAATTGCTACACCAAGAAGAAATGCAGAAGATAAACGGGTATTCATTGTACAAATATATTATATTGTAACTGACACGTGATTACATTTTCAGGCAATTTAGGTGCATAGATCCTGAGAAATCAGTACCCAGAACAACCACCTCTGGCCGTAATAACGGCCTTGATACGCCTGGGCATTGAGTCAAACAGAGCTTGGATGGCCCTTACAGGTACAGCTGCCCATGCACCTTCAACACGATACCACAGTTCATCGTGAGTAGTGACTGGCGTATTGTGACGAGGCAGTTGTTCGGCCACCATTGACCAGACGTTTTCAGTCGGTGAGAGGTTTGGAGAATGTGCTGGCCAGGGCAGCAGTCAGACATTTTCTGTATCCAGCAAGGCCCGTACAGGACCTGCAACGAGCGGTCGTGCGTTATCGTGCTGAAATGTAGGGCTTCGCAGGGATCGAATGAAGGGTAGAGCCACGGGTCCTAACACATCACAAATGTAACGTCTGCTGTTCAAAGTGCCGCCAATGCGAACAAGAGGTGACCGAGACGTGCAACCAATGGCAGCCTATACCATCACGCCGGGTGATACGCCAGTATGGCGACGACGAATACACGCTTCCAGTGAGCGTTTACCGCGATGTCGCCAAACGCGGATGTCACCATCAAGATGCTGTAAACAGAACCTGAATTCATCCGGAAAAATGACGTTTCGCCATTCGTGCACCCAGGTTCGTGGTTGAGTACACAATGGCTGTGATGCAGCGTCAAGGGTAACTGCAGCTGTGGTCTCCGAGCTGATAGTCCATGCTACTGCAAACGTCGTATAACTGTTCGTGCAGATGATTGTTGTCATGCAAACGTCCCCATCTGTTGACACTCTGTGGCTGCACGATCCGTTACAGCCATGTGGATAAGATGCAGCCTGTCATCTCGACTGCTAGTGATACGAGGCCGTTGGGATCCAGCACGGCGTTCCGTATTACCCTACTGAACCCACCGATTCCATATTCTGCTAACAGTCATTGGGTCTCGACCAACGCGAGCAGCAATGTCGCGATACGATAAACCGCAATTGCGATAGGCTACAATCCGACCTTTATCAAAGTCGGAAACGTGATGGTACGCATTTCTCCTCCTTACACGCGGCATCACAACAACGTTTCACCAGGCAACGGCGGTCAACTGCTGTTTGTGTAGGACAAATCGGTTGGAAACTTTCCTCACGTCAGCACGTTGTAGGTGTCGCCACCTTGCGCCAACCTCGTGTGAATGCTCTGAAAAGCTAATCATTTGCTTATCACAGCATCTTCTTCCTGCCGGTTAAATTTCGCGTCTGTAGCACGTGATCTTCGTGGTGTGGCATTTTTAATGGCCAGTAGTGTAGTTGTGAGGAGCCACCAACACACACTTGCTGTGAACTAGTGCGCGGGCATTGTCGCTGATTGATTATCTGGTTCGTATCTGCTTCTTCGCTGTTCTCTGCGTAACTGCACCAGCCGACAGCGTGTTTCTGGGAGACGTTATCCCCAAATCGATGGAAGGTCTCACAATTGTTGCTGCAATAGTAATGTTTAATATCCAAGCAGGTTTAGCTTTAATTTTTTTGTTAAAGGCATTTTCAGTGGATTAATATACAGGCTACACGAATCTGGAAGCTAAATATTAATTATTAGTATTTCAGCAAGGAAAGGGCGTTTAGATTGAAACCAGTATGTATACTCCAGCTGTGGAAAGCGGCAACAGTAACAAGCTTGATATCCCATTCCATCTTAAAGCTCACGTTTGACACCATCTGGTGGACCCCAGCTCACTTAGCGCTGTTCGTGAACACTTGCGCCAAATCTTGTATGAAAGCTGGACAGAGAGTAGGTCCTGTTTCTCGAGCAGCGCATTCAGTTGCTTTCCTTTCTTGTGAAATGTCGTGTATGCGAGACACCTGCTGAAAGTTGGGAGCTTCACCTGGCACGAACGTTCGCTGTCCACGACACTGCCGTTACTCCAACAACGGCGGGTTCCCTGAACAGTCAGGCAGTACCTTGTGCGGCTGTTTCAGGCCAGCACAGAAGCTGCGGCACGACACTTTGATCAACTGTTTGGGTGTAGTGCCTTGTGCGAACTGTGAAGGAAAAAATATTCTCCCAAAACTACACCTAAATGGGTTTTCAGTATCATCAGCAGTCTAAGTTAAAGCTAACATGATATCACTTCCGCTTTCCAGTGTCGATTCATTCGTTTCTGGACCAGGTTATCTGACCTCAAACCGGTAAAATCTGCCTGTCTCATTTACCTTGTAACATCATCAGGGGAAACTATCAAGATAGCGCACTAGAATCTCTTCTCATCTTATTCGAAGAAAAACAGCGAGACTCGAGGTGAATGACTGAATCGTTCAGCACGACGTCAGCAAGGTTGTTTATTTATTTAGCATATTGCAAAAACTACAGAAAAATGTGACAAATGTAAAATAATTGGACAAGTGTGAATAGAACTCGCGCTCCAAGGGTTCTGTACAAACTTCATTATGGATGCCTATATACGAGGCGTGTTTTTTAAGTAAGTACCGTTTTGAAATTAAAAGACGACGTACTAAGATATCTCAATAATTTTATTTTTATATCAAAGCCTGTACATTAATCTACGCACTGGCGCCATTACAGTCTGATTCTTCCTTCTTTACGTTGTGTACTGAGAGTTTAAGATGCCTTCGATAATCGTGAGTCCCACCGACTGTGAAGTATGGGCTGTTACAAGATTTCTTAGTGCTAAAAGCCATCGATATTCATCGTGAGACCTGTGCAGTTTACGGAGAAAACATTATGAGTGATGGAATGGTAAGAAAGTGGGTGAGAGCAATTAAAGATGGCCGCACAAAAGTTCATGATGAACAACCGAGTGGGCGTCCTTCGGTCGTTAATGAAAGTTTGGTGCAGGAAGTGGACAATAAGGTGAGAGAAAACAGACGCTTTGCGATTTTCTCCTTGCGGGATGACTTTCCTAATGTTTCTCGTTGTCTTTTGTAAGGCATTGTGACCGAGCACTTAAATTACCGAAAACTGTTCGCACGTTGGGTACCGAAAACATTGACGGATGTGCACAAAACCAAAGATTTAGACAGTTCATTGAGTTTCCTTGAGCGGTACCACAACGACGGTGATAATTTCTTAAGCCAAATTGTTACGGGCGATGAAACATGGGTCGCCTAGGTCACACCAGAATCAAAGCAACAGTCCATGTAAGTTGAACAAGGGCATCGTTTTGCTGCAAGACAATGCCCGTCCGCATGTGGCGAATCAGACCAAAGATCTCATCACATCTTTTCGATGGCAAACTCTAGATCATCCTCCGTACAGGTCCGATCTTGTGCCCAGTGACTACCATCTGTTCCTGCACTTGAAGAAACACCTGGGCGGTCAGCGTCTTCAAGACGATGACGAAGTCAAAACAGTGGTGATGCAGTGGTTAACAAGTCAGGCTGCAGACGCCTGTGAGGAGGGTATTCGAAGACTCGTATAACGTTGTGACAAGTGCCTCAATATTGACGGAAATTATGTAGAAACGTAGATTAAGGTATAGGCTTTCATGTAAAAATAAAATGATTGAGATTCTTAGCACGACTTTTTTTCATTTCAAAGCGGTACTTACTTAAAAAAACACGCCTCGTAGATAGTTCATCAACAGGTTTTGATGAGTGTGTTTGCGATATCAAAAATGTGATATAAATGGCAGTATCTTTTGATTTTACTGGCTTAGAAGCTTAATTTTTTTGCACCGCCAAGGGACCTTTGACATTAGTTTTTGACATAAATTTCAACTTCATACTTCTACCCGTTCCTGACAAAAAGGGTCTTAAGACGTGGACAGACAGACGGTCAACAACGCTTAAGAAAGGACACAAACATTTGAAAATGCTAACATACTAGTAGCCTACAAAACTATAACAAATGAACTTTTGGAGGTGTCATTAATTTCGCAGTCGCGAAGTGCAATGAGCTTAACTATGCACAGCCTTAGGAGAAGCCTTCAGCAACTCGTTCCAGTCTCCTTTACATCTTATTGTGCATTGAGGAATGGCGTGGTCCCCTGTTTGCACCATAGCGGCACAGTTTCAGGCCTGTGTGCGGGACACTTTGCATCTTGCGTGCCTGGCTCTGAGGCACCTCTACATGTTTGTGGGCAGCTGCGTGGTTGCATGCTGTCAGTCAGACGCTCCGCCCCTGTGCAGCAAACAGAGTACAATTAGGTCTCTAGTGTTCTTCCAAAAGGCAAGCAGCAGATTGGTGGGGACTGTCGTTACCCCACCCACCTAACGGACCGTGTACGCCACGGTATTATCAAGACGACGCAGTTTTCCTCCTTGTTACGTCTCTAGCCGCACAACAACATATCCGGCCATCGCACGTATTGCGGTCATCACGTGAGACTCACTTTATCTCGCGATAAGATTTCTGCTCTCAGTTCAAACTTCGTTCAGTGACCGGGCGTGTTTCGCAATTAACGAGTGGTTTATGAGGCAATTGATCGGCTTGTGACGCGTCCGGAGATATTAAACACTGATACGTTACATGGTCTTGACAAGCGCCAATTGGCTCAAGGCGATTTGCGAAGGCGTCCGTGGGAACATTTCAAGGATTACTCTGACGCACTCTGCGCACAAAGTATCGTCGCTTATGGGTGAGCGACCCGAAGACTGGCAGATGGGAATTCCCTCTCATCAGGAACACACTGAGCCACGCAACAAAGCAGGAATGGTAACCAGTTGGTCGACGGTACGGTACTGAAGTTAACTGGCGACCAATTGAAACAACGAAGTAACCAAGTCGTGTGTGGTCGCGACGAGGCTACTGCACTAACAGCGAAGCCCACAAGTTCTTAACCACCTCCATTCTATAGAGAACTGCGCTCAAATAAACAAACAGTAACGTTAACAGGGTTTTCAGGACGTCGGTTGCTGGTCGCAGTGTGAACATCCGTGCAGTTGGTCTTCCGTTTAACAGCAGACGACTGAGAGGAAGTTCACTGCAACACGTGTAACTCGTCGAAGCATTCACACCGTTAGCAGCAGCACCCCTGGTCGTTGCTGAAACAGAAGTAAAAGCTGGACCCAAATTAAACTTCCGCAATTTACACTAGTGTTCTAAATCTGCGTCGTGACCAACTGCATCTCTTAAGGACTATTTAAATAATACATATACTGACCGCGCCTACTCGTCGTCACCTGTTTGGTCCAAATTTATGGTATATTCAGGGTTTGGTCATAAATAAAGTTGACAGGAGAGACAGCTCCAGATGGACATGCGTTTAGAAAAAATAGCATTTTGCCGCTGGTCACACGAGGCATGAACCATTTATGTTAACGTAGTTCGCAAGCAGCGCAACGGAAAGAGCGCAGAACAGTAGACCTAACGTCGTGGGGCCGAGTCCCGAGCGGCAACTAATTTTAATTTTAAGTTTTTACTTTACTTACACTCAAAATCAACCAGAATAATACTCGATATGTTGTATTTATTAAAATTTTCATAAAAGGCATCAAAAGAGAATGCAAAGGAAAATTTTTGTACCGAGGGTACAGTAAACAGTGCACGAGTACCCGACAGAATACAGGAATGTCGTTATTACTTCATCAAAATCTAGGACATTTACAACACTTGTCCACAAAAATTGTTTGATAGATGAAGCCCATGCGCAGGAGAACAAATTTAACCTGTTAACTGACTCGTAGCGAGAAGAAATTAATCCACCATTAAGAAATGGTTCAAATGACTCTGAGCACTATGGGACTTAACATCTGATGTCATCAGTCCCCTAGAACGTAGAACTACTTAAATCTAACTAACCTAAGGACATCACATACATCCATGCCCGAAGCAGGGTTGGAACCTGCGACCGTAGCGATCGCGCGGTTCCAGAGTGAAGCACCTAGAACCGCTCGGTCACAGCGGCCGGCAATCCACAATTACCCGAACAGATTTTTCGAGAAAAAGAAGAGTTGCCATTGTGCTGTATTAAAGCGACCGCCTGTCTAAATGCACTCGCTTTGTCTATTTTTATCGACAGGTGAAGAGTTTGATCGAAAAGCTTCAAAACTGATCTTACCTCACAGAAATCACACCTCGAGAAGACAGCATCAAGATACATTCCACTGTCCATCACTAGCTAACCTCGCCAATATTTGCCGTGGTTTACTTCCAAACTATGCGTTGAGGGAGAACCTTTTATAAATGTAAACTAAGTCTGTCTTCCTATAGTATCTTTAAAATAACCATGTAATCTTAAAAATGCACGGTTTATAACTTGTGCATGAATCCGAGAAAAGTGCTCCTTTCCCTGTATTTACGATGAATTACTATCCAGCCAGGGTAATAACGCAAACATGGCAGCGTAAGGAATATAAGGACGTTCCTATTCTTCCGAGCGGCGAATGAAAGGAGTAATAGAATCTGTTCTATTACTCTATTGGCGACACATAATTTGAAATGGTAAAAATTGTAAAACATATGGAAGTAGGCACCAGAAGTGACCTAAACTGCAGTTACCACATAAAATTAGTTTTAGGGAAAGCAGATGTGATGTTGAGATTCACTGGAAAAGGTCTAAAAAATTAATTTATGCGTCAAAAAAATGGCCTACAAAACACCTGATCGACCTATTGTTCAAATGGCTCTGAGCACTATGCGACTTAACTTCTAAGGTCATCAGTTGCCTAGAACTTAGAACTACTTAAATCTAACTAACCTAAGGACATCACTCACATCTATGCCCGAGGCAGGATTCGAACCTGCGAGCGTAGCGGTCGCGCGGTTCCAGACTGTAGCGCCTTGATCCGCTCGGCCACCCCGGCCGGCGTTCTACCTATTCTTGAACACTTCTCGTCATACTGAGTCTTCTTCTTCTTCTTCTTTTAGTGTTCAACCCTGAGGTTGGTTTGCAGCAGAGCGCCATTTCTCCCTTCTGTGTGATTTCCTCTTAATTTCTACGTACGCGTTACATCCAACACCATTCATGATCTGCTGCATGTATAATATCCTTGGTCGCCCCGGCCGATTCCTTTCCTCAATGGCTCCTTCTACTATTGCTCTAATAACGTTGTTGTGTCTTAGGATGTGCCCTACAAGTTTGTCTCTTCTTGTCTGAATGTGCCTCCACAGAGAACTGGTTTCCTGTACTCATGTAAGCACCTCTTCATTTGTTACTTTGTCTCTCTCCAGCTAATCATCAGGGCCTCGAGCCGCCTTCTTTCTTCTCTTCCCATTGTCCAAGTTTCGCATTCGTATAGGGCCACACTCCAAACGAAAGCTTTCGTGATACGTTTCCTTATTTTCAGAGTGATGTCCGGCTGATGTGTAAGTTCCTCCTCAGATTAAATGTCGTTTTGGCCTGTTGTATTCTGCTCACAATTTGTTTCCGGTTTCTGCCATACTTTGTGATATTGCATCCCAGTAGGTAAGTTCCTCTATCACTTGCAGCTCCTTTCTTCCAATTCTCGTTCTCAGAGGTTCATATTCTGCTTCTTTAATGCATACCAACACTTTAGTCTTTTTCTTGTTTATTCTCATTCCATACCGATTGCATAGAATCCTTTCCATTGTTCTGAGAACTTCCTTTAGATCTCATTTTGCCCCCTTGACTATAGCAATATCATCTGCATAACGTAGCACGTCTATCTACTGCCCATTAATTTTGATCCTCACCTCAGTAGTTTCTCGAACTTGGTCTATAGCTTCCTGGATGTAGGCGTTGGATATAATAGGAGAGAGCACATCCTTGTCTAACCGCTTTTCTGATATTTGCTTCTTGTTACTGGTGACTGTTCCTAGTCACTGCCACCTCATTCTTATAGAAACTGAGTATCACACGGCTGTCTTTGTACTTCATTCCACTTTTCCTCAGCACTCTGAACATCTGTTTCCAGATAACGTTATCAAATGCCTCTTCCAAGTCTGAAAACTAGTATAAATTGGGTTATTTTTCTGTAATTGCTTTTCGATAAGGAGTCTGAGTGCTAGAATCGCTTGTCTTTTTCCCAGTCCCCTTCTGAAACCAATCTGATCTTCACTCAGCATATCCTCCACCTTGTCTTCATTTCTCTTCAGAATTATTTTCATGAGAATTTTTGATGCATGTGATATTAGGCTTAAAGTTTGGCACTGTTCACATTCTGTAGCTGCTGCCTTCACTGGTACAGGAACAATGACGCATTTCTGGAAATGTGTCGGTATCTCTCCTGTGTTAAAGGTAGACATAATAAGTTTAAGTAGCATCATTTTCATGCTGTCACTATGAGACTATGTAGGGTTAATAGAGAAGACAGAGAAGATCCAGCGAAGAGCAGCGCATTCCGTCACAGGTGCTTCTGGTAAACCGCGGTAGCTTTGTGGAGTAATTCATCATAATGCAGTAGCAGACACAAGTGATGCACTGTGGATTCTGGAGAGGTTTATTATTAATCTTTCGATAGCGGCCCAAGACGAGTCAGGCGACATGTTATGTCCTCCCACGCAGCGCTTGCGAATGGAGAGGAAAGGGAAGCTAACTTTATAGAGGTGACAAACACCACCTCTGCCACGAAAAAGGAAGCTAACTTTATAGAGGTAACAGACAACCCCGCTGTCACGCACAGTAAGTGGGCTTGCGTTTTACCGTGTAATTTGGACGCTTTGTAGCGCCGTTCGACGACGATGCCAGACATTGCTTCGTATCCTCCATTATTTATGTCCTTATGTCGCCCTCTGCAGTCCCTCAAATTTTGTCGCTATATTTTTGTTCCACGCAAACTGTAACATAGGTTTCAATGCAATTTTTGGGAGAGATACGTGCCACAAAAGGCGCGACATGAAAAATGTTATTCATCGACAAAATGGAAACCATTTGCGATAAAGCACGGTAACTGTTACACAGACGAAGAGTCACAGCTCACGTCAGCACACAACACGGCAAGACCATATCAATTTATGCATTGAACAGGGATTCGGAACCTGAAACTCCCTACGACTTTACAAAAGTGGTATATACGACATGTTAGGAAACAGCAGGAAAAAATTAATTAAAATTGTCGCCTCTTTAGTAAGCGCTAATGTTGTCCGTTAAACAGGAAAACACGATTTTGGGGTGGAGTACGAGCAGGTAGTCGCCTTAGAGTTAGGCAGCCCACATTGCTGGCACGCTGGCCGAGTGGGCTGACATCCTTCCCCTAAAGCAACCGGATTCGGAGGCTGGGGAACTAATATGGCCAGAAACCCATTTCACACCTTTTCCTGTTTACCATCGCCTCTAGTTTTATGGCTACGCTGCCCGCCTGACGGCTCTACGATTGATTTTTGCTTTCTGGAGCATACAGTTCTCCACCAAGTGTATCTTCAAGGGGACGAAGAAGGACCTCACATACACTGGTGTAGAAAACTTAAGAACTAAAGTCGATGCTAAGTAACATAGCTCGATGAAACTTGGACCGTACGTAGAAAGAAGTGCTACAGTATATTAAGAAGGCAACTGATATAAATACGCAATGAGACAAGACACTTTAATTCAAACATATTAATTCCACTGAAATGACACCGAATTATGATGACCCCTTGAGGGGTTCTAAAAGGCGGGGCGTGGTTGTTAATAGGGTGTGTGATCACCAAGCACGGCTATGCACGCCCTGCAACGAGCTTCCAACTGGCCCAAGTTTGGTGAGGGGTTCCTGTGGCAGGGCCTTCTTCCGTTCGTCCACCAGTGCGGTTGACAACTGCTGCATAGGTGTCAGTGCATTTCGACGTTCCGCAATACTTCCCCCCCCCCCCCCCCCCCCCCCTCAACGGATTCTACGCGTGATTGATGAGAGTTAAGTTGGGGAAACGGGCAGCTCAGTCCATTTGCCAAATACCTCCGCGTTCCATGAGCTCCAGCTGCGCTGTTCCTATATATCTACGTCTACGTGGATAATCTGCAAATCACATCTAAGTGACCGGCAGAGGGTTCATCGAACCACCTTCACAATTTAGTTCGATGCAGTTGTGCGTTGTCATCCACAAAAATGAAGTCAGAGTCAAATTCACTCCTTAAAATACGCATTTGGGCAAGGAGTACAGCGTCACAATAACGTTGTTCAAAGAGTGAGAAGTCACTTCCTCCACGGAACATTGTCTCCTCACATCATACCATCTGGATCACCAAAACGATCACCTAAATCTACGTCTACATGTTCGAGAGTGCTGGACATACCTTAGCATGTTGAGAGCTGGAAACACGCAACACACCTAGAAACATTGTCGAATATGATCGTGTGGCTGGTCCAAGTGTTAACGGTGTGTGGAGGCATAATGGCCCATAGGTGTGGTGACCATCAAACCACTGATCACTGAACACGGAACACTCACTGGTCAACGTTATTGTCAGGCTGTACATTTTCACGTGCGTCTTTTCAGGGGTGCATCCGCCCCTGATTTCATTTTTAAAGGGGACAATGCGGGATCGTATGGGACAGCACAGTTGAGGGATGTGTCGAGGAGACGTCTTGGGGAACGCCCACAAGCACCAACGACCATCCGCAGTCGTCAACAACGCCAGTGGAGCAATGGAACGCTCTACCACAAGGAATCATTACCAGCCCTGTGGCTAGCTTGGGAGCAGATTGCAAAACATGAATTGCTTCCTCTGGTGATCACACAGCCTATTGAGAACCATGTCCCACCTTTTGTGATTTCCAGCGGACCATCATGAATCGTTGTGTAATTAATGGCTTTGAATAAAAGAGTCATTTCTGTTCGTCTCACTGTGTATTTCTTTCAATTACCTTCTGTCCTAAAATGGTTCAATTGCCTCTGAGCACTATGGGACTTAACATCTATGGTCATCAGTCCCCTAGAACTTAGAACTACTTAAACCTAACTTACCTAAGGACATCACACAACACCCAGTCATCACGAGGCAGAGAAAATCTCTGACCCCGCCGGGAATCGAAGCCGGGAACCCGGCTTCTGGCCTACAATGAAGCAGTTCTTTCTACGTATGCTCAAAGTTTCATCCAGCTATGACACACTGCAGTGGCACATCATGCAAAAGTTACATACATTCGTCCTGAAGTCTTATTCAGCAGTTTACAGCTCGCTGTCAACTAAGGGCGTTCGGATACACTCAACGAAATCTTGATTTAAGTGGTTTACAAAATACGAAACAACAAGGTTTGTCATAATTTTCTTGTGTTGCATTCAAATGGCATTACAAGTGGAATGAGCTGTTACGTTTGATTGCTGTATAGGAATATAAAAGCTGCATCCAGCTCCTTTCTTTTAGTGTAGCTGTTGCGTAAGAGAGAAATTATCAGTGCAGATGATAAGTCTAAGGTCTTTAGGGTACTTTGTCACTGTCACTGACGTACTTATTTGCGGCTTGTTGTTAAAAGCATTTCTGCTGTACATTATCGTCACGCCCTTTGGTGAGTGTGCGAATTATGTCCCGATAAACAACGGATTACATGCATTGATAAGCACATAAGAAGCGATAAGGGAGCAGCTTACGTTACGTAAAGACTGCACACGGAGACAGACTTATTAGCTCTTCAGAGTCCTTTGTCCGCCGAGTCGTTAGTTCTGCAAGTGGAGGTGACGGCGGCCTTGCGACCCTCAGCGTGGTCTAAGTCAACCTGGCTGTCCACTTTTATCTCACAGAGCCAGGAGAAACCTCGCTTCGCTATCAGCGCAGTTCAAATTGTGCTTTGTTCCCCTACTTGCAACCAGCAAAACAGCTCCTGCCTCCGGTTGAGGTGGCCCTCGGACTGTTTACGTAGCTCTGAGGAGAGACGGGAAACTTTCAAAACTCCTGTTAGCAGAAAGCCAGACTGAAGTGCCCGTCAGAGAAGATAAAGCTTACATGCACTTCGTGATTAAAAAATAAAATAAAAAAAGTGAAGCACCCACAAGTCGGTCGGACGTCAGTGTAACTTCGTATATCTACATCTACATATAAATACATACTCCGCAATCCACCATACTGTGCGTGGCGTAGGGTACCTCGTACCACAACTAGCATCTTCTCTCCCTGTTCTACTTCCAAACAGAACGAGGGAAAAATGACTGCCTATATGCCTCCGTACGAGCCCTAAACTCTCTTATCTTATCTTTGTGGTCTTTCCGCGAAATGTAAGTTGGCGGCAGTAAAATTGTACTGCAGTCAGCCTCAGATGCCGGTTCTCTAAATTTCCTTAGTAGTCATTCACGAAAAGAACGCCTCCTTTCCTCTAGAGACTCCCACCCGAGTTCCGGAAGCATTTCCGTAACACTCGCGTGATGATCAAACCTACCAGTAACAAATCCAGCAGCCCGCCTCTGAATTGCTTCTATGTCCTCCCTCAATCCGACCTGATAGAGATCCCAAACGCTCGAGCAGTACTCAAGAATAGGTCGTATTAGTGTTTTATAAGCGGTCTCCTTTACAGATGAAACATCTTCCCAAAATTCTACCAATGAACAGAAGACGACTATCCGCCTTCCCCACAACTGCCAGTACATGCTTGTCCCTATTCATATCGTTCTGCAATGTTACGCCCAAATATTTAATCGACGTGACTGTGTCTAGCGCTACACTACTAATGGAGTATTCAAACATTACGGGATTCGTTTTCCTATTCATCTGCATTGATTTACATTTATCTATATTTAGAGTTAGCTGCCATTCTTTACACCAGTCACAAATCCTGTCCAAGTCATCTCGTATTCTCCTACAGTCACTCAACGACGACACCTTCCCGTACACCACAGCATCATCAGCAAACAGCTGCACATTGCTATCCAGCTTATCCAAAATACCATTTACGTAGATAGAAAACAACAGCGGACCTACCATACTTCCCTGGGGCACTCCAGATGATACCCTCACCTCCGATAAATACTCACCGTCGAGGACAACGTACTGGGAGTTATACGTAAAACCATCGGCGGGTATGTGAGTGACAGGAGTTGCAGTTCTCTGTGACACGTAGAATGACGAGCAGAGGCATTAGTATTGTTCGTGTTTAGTGTTGTTACCACGACTCGTAGGGTACACAGGTCGATCAGAAACGGTCTGAAAAGCTTGTAGGGGTGTTGCGTGGGAGGTTGTGCTGAGAAATAATTGATAACAAATTCGATACGTTGCAACATTTCCGGGTTATTTAGCACTGAATTTAGCCAATCAAGTCACGCGGGCGTAAATTCAAGCACCTGTACGCGCTAAAATGCGGTGATGCATAGACATCACCTGGGTCCGTAATTTTCCACTTGTTGAAATCGTAATTAACAGTTAAAAATTTGCCTTTTTCGGAAGTGATAAATGTAAGCTAGATGATCAAAAGCAGCGTTCACAAAATTCTGCAACAGTAACAGTTTCGCAATTTTGAACGGTTATAGAGGCAACATAGCGCAGTATTGAGTCCACGCAACTTCGAGCTGGTACAATACATCGGGCAAAAGGAGAAATCCCATGGCTTTTGTCGCTACCCACACTCCTCCCCCCCCCCCCCCCCTCTCCCAATGCTCCTTCCAGCGCAACGGTATCTGTTCCTCGATGCCGTGGCAGATTTTCCACCAACCTACCCCATCTTCAAGTATGCGTCTTCTACGGTTCTAGGCGCTTCAGTATGGAACCGCGTGACCGCCACGGTCGCAGGTTCGAATCCTGCATCGGGCACGGATATGTGTGACGTCCTTAGGCTAGTTGGGTTTAAGTAGTTCTAAGTTCTAGGGGACTGATGACCTCAGAAGTTAAGTCCCATAGTGCTCAGAGACATTTGAACCATTTTTTCCTTGTATTCGCACATTCTTCTTAGTACTTCTTTGTTTCATACTTTACCTAAATACTACATTTTTAAAATTCTGCGATAGCACCACGTTTCAAATGAAATTACTATGAAATCGAGACCATTAGCTGTTTACAGGCGTTGATAAATATCAACGGGGACAGTCGAAAATATGTGTCCCGACCGGGACTCAAACCCGGGATCTCCTGCTTATATAGCAGGCGCTCTTTTTTTCACTCAGAAATACAAATTTACATCATCAGAGTGGTCAACAACAGTCATAAAAACATTTATTCACCAGACACAAAAGAGAACACAATACATATTCAGAGCTTCATTGCACAAACTTTTTCTGTTGCTTCTGTAGTCTCCACTGGTGTCTTCTGTAAATGGACACAAGGCAGAGGTCTTCTGAGCTGCAGTTTTTGAGGGCTGTGTCAGCTGTGTAGGTAGTTCTACCAGCTGACCATCAGTGTCTTTTATCATTCGACTGAGTCATCGAGGGCACAGAGGATAGTACGACTGCAGTTATCTCTGGCACGCCCCCCCCCCCCCCTCCCCGTGAGCTCTACACTTCCAACTCACTGTCCACACACTACACTTGTAGTGCCCTTGACCACTATACTCATTACTCGCGGCAGTCAGTCTACCGATTCACGTAAAACTGGCTGGTTCAAATGGCTCTGAGCACTATGGGACTTAACATCTGTGGTCATCAGTCCCCCAGAACCTAAGGACATCACACACATCCATGCCCGAGGCAGTATTCGAACCTGCGACCGTAGGGGTCACGCGGTTCCAGACTGAAGCGCCTAGAACCTCACGGCCACACCGGCCGGCATTTCCGTAAGAGTTTGAGCAATGTGAGTGTATCCGCACTAAAGAAGATCATTGGTCGGTAAGACTTATCTATCTGAAGATGCTATCTGTTCTTTCGGACATGTCCAAAAGGACATGTACCATCTTCATACATTCATATACATTTCAAATGCTCCCAGTTCAGTTTCCTGCGGTCCATGGTCGTCTTCAATGCAACTCTGTATCCTAGACGTAGCGTTCCGACGTCTACCTTATTTCCCATATTATTATGTGACACCAGTGAGCGCTTTCCTTGAAGAAAGTTCTCTTAGCATTTGCCATTCTATTCCTATTATTTGCTTCCCTTCAGCCATTCTTTATGATTGTGAGGAGGTTCTGAGCACTACAGGACTGAACTTCTAAGGTCATCAGTCCCCTAGAACTTAGGACTACTTAAACCTAACTAACCTAAGGACATTACACACAGCCGTGCCCGAGGCAGGATTCGAACCTACGAGCGTAGCGGTCGCGCGGTTCCAGACTGTAGTGCCTAGAACCGCTCGGCCACCACGGCCGGCCTTTATGATTGTGCTTCTTTAGCTTTACTTCTGCCGCTATTGTTGATGTTAAGCGTGTCCTGTGCTATTGTTGTCCACCTTTGCCTTTCATCTGTTCATCCGTAATTCATACTTGTGTCAAGCGTGGTGGCCATTCCTTTCATCAGGTCAGAGTCTTGTTTACATCTAACAGATGGACGTCATCAGCATTCACAGCTATTGCGCTTGCTCTTTTATCCGTCTGCTGATCTTTCAGGGAGCTAAGAATAGACCGGGTGCTCGCCTTTGCTTGCGGAATCGTCCGAGACCTGCAGCTGACTTTGAACTAAATAACTGTAACTCATATAGACGGAGAGATCTACAGTTGCTCGATTACACTATCGGTGGTAAATCAATGGAAACGGTAAAAATTGTAAAATACGTAGTAGCAACCGTAAAATTCGTAGCAGCATGACCACTTAACACTAGTTGTTGAGAAAGCAGGTGCCGGACTGAGATTCATTGGCGCAATCTTAGAGAAATGTAAGGGACTCGTAAAAGAAGCGCCTTATAAAACAGCCGTTCACTTGGATATTGCTCATCACGCTGGACAACCAGAACAGGTTGGATTAACAGAAAGGACAGAGAAGAGTCAACAAAGAACGACGCGTTTAATTAAGGCACGGGTCTCCAAACGTTTTAGTCTGCGGGTCACATTGACTCCTCCACGAAGTCATAAGGGCCGAGATCTACCTAGTGGGATTTAAGAACCCTAGCACTCCATGATCACCGTAATGTAAGGCTAAAGAAAAAATGAAATCGCAAAAATCTAAGGTTGTGGGAATAGCTAGCACTGAAACGAACTACGATTTTTGTTTAATTACACAAATTTGATTGGTGGACGTACCTGACCCAATTTCTGGCATATTTTATTCTGACGAATTTCACCGACAAAAAGTATGCCACTGCACACTCATTACGAAAGCGTCCTGCCAAGTTAATGAAATCTCAAAATCATTGTTAGCAACTCTATTACTGCAAGACGTGACAGAGGTAGAGTATTTCAAGGCATTGTTATTTCAAGCAGCGCAACAAGTTTAATTTTGTAGCCTTGTAGCGAGTGGCAGAGCTAGAGCATATATTTGACAGTTCTGTTGCGTGATTTTGTCTATGTTGCGAGTGTCTCACGAGTTTTTTAGTGTTTTATGCGCTATACTAGTAGGTCTGGGACAATTCAAAGTTTGAATTCGAAGAGACAAGGAAAATCTGAAAATCGAAATACGTAAAGAAAGTGAAACCTTGCTTAAGAAGCATCTTCCAAATGATTGAGTACTAAGGCTTGTCGCCGAAGTGGCGTCCATTTGAAAGACTTGCACCAGACTCGTGAGTAGAATAACATGCAAAGATTTTTTAGTTGAAATGTTTTCGCCAAACTGGTTTGTTAACTGTTTTTTTTTTTTCACTGTCGCACAGAGAATGATCTGTCTGTTTATTGTGGATAGCCACAAGTTTAACCATGACCTTCCGCTTTGTAAAGATAGAGCTCCGACAACGTCGCGGTGTATTGGTCACGATACGCCTCGAAACTCAATTGTTGGCAGTATAGGTACCACCTCAAATACCTGGCGTGCCGGATACCGGGGATGTCCGGCCAGCTAACGCGGGCCGGTTTGCCTCCCACACATGTTTCGCGAAATGAGCTCGGGGAAACCAGAGGAATCGGAGCTTATACGGCGGCTCACCAACAATCATTCTTCCCAGACGTTATTCGTGAACGGGACAGGGATAGGGGGAATGAACTGGTACCGGAAGAACCCTCCGCCACACACTGTAAGGTGGCTTCTGACGTATGCACGTACACTCGTCTAAACGTTGTAGGCCCGCTGAAGCGATCCAGCGACGGCGAAAACGTGTCAAACGTCTCCGCCCTCTCCTTGTGTGTGAGCGCGATGTGCAGCGCTTGGCAGTCGTGGCTCATCAATCATCACGATCACTGCATGACTGGGGAGCGTTCCCTGCCCGTCGGCGCGCACTCGTGCAGCCGTCCACTTCCGCATGACGTCATCAGCGCACCTTCCGCATGACGTCATCAGCGCACCTTCCGCGCCGCGTCTTTGTCTCTAATAAGCCCGTTTCACACGAGGCGACTTTCTGGTCAGAAGCGACTGCTCTAAGTGCGCGCACCTTTCATGCCTGCGTGTAAAAGGACGCGAGTGTGTCTGTGACGTCAGTGAACGTCAAAGATAGTGCCAAATAAGGAGAACTATATTTCCGAGTAAACGCCATACTCCACATGCTCAGAAACCGCCGTCGCGCCTGCGAACCTCAGAAGTTAACGTATTCTGGCCGAGCCCACGCCTGTAATAGAAAATGATTTTAAGCTTTCGCATCTTATCTTTAGTGTGTTGTTTGCTTTCTTTTCGTAATACACTGAAAACGTTGCACGACGTCCTGGTATTTTTCCCTGATAGCGTTTTCCTACAAGAGAGACAAATTGTCTGAAGAGATGAAGTATTTGAAGAGAAAGAGCCTACACTGTGCATAAATAACAACGTAAGCAGATGAAAGTGTTCTAAGAAAAATTATTTCAGTGTGAAAAAGTCAGAATTATTTGACGAGAAAAATAATTACACTACTGGCCATTAAAATTGCTACACCACGAAGATGACGACCCACAGACGAGAAATTTAACCGACAGGAAGAAGATGCTGTCATATGCAAATGAGTTGCTTTTCAGAGCATTCACACAAGGTTAGCGCCGGTGGCGACACCTACAACCTGCTGACATGAGTTTCCAACCGAGTTCTCATACACAAACAGCAGTTGACCGGCGTTGCCTGGTGAAACGTTGTTGTGATGCCTCGTGTAATGAGGAGAAATGCGTACCATCACGTTTCCGACATTGATAAAGGTCGGATTGCAGCCTATCGCGATTGCGGTTTATCGTATCGCGACATTGCTGCTCGCGTTGGTCGAGATCCAATGACTGTTAGCAGAATATGGAATCGGTGGGTTCAGGAGGGTAATTCGGAACACCATGCTGGGTTCCAACGGCCTCGTATCACTAGCAGTCGAGATGACAGGTATGGCTGTAACGGATGCGATGGTGTACTCAACGACGAACCTGGGCACACGAACGGCAAAACGTCATTTTTTGGATGAATCCAGGTTCTGTTTACAGCATCATAATGGTCGCATCCGCGTTTGGCGCCCATCGCGATGAACGCACATTGGAAGCGTGTATTCGTCATTGCCATATTGGCGTATCACCCGGCGTGATGGTATGGGGTGCCATTCGTTACCTCTTGTTCGCATTGACGGCACTTTGAACAGTGGACGTTACATTTCAGATGTGTTACGACCTGTGGCTCTACCCTTCATTCGATCCCTGCGAAACCCTACATTTCAGCAGGATAATGCACGACCGCACGTTGCATGTTCTGTACGGGCCTTTGTGGATACAGAAAATGTTCAACTGCTGCCCTGGCCAGCACATTCTCCAGATCCCTCACCAATTGAAAACGTCTGGTCAATGATGGCCGAGCAACTGGCTCGTCACAATACGCCAGTCACTACTCTTGAGGAACTGTGGTATCGTGTTGAAGCTGCACGGGCAGCTGTACCTGTACACGCCATCCGAGCTCTGTCTGACTCAATGCCCAGGCGTATCAAGGCCGTTATTACGGCGAGAGGTGGTTGATCTGGGTACTGATTTCTTAGGATCTATTCATCCAAATTGCGTGAAAATGTAATCACATGTGAGTCCTAGCATAATATATTTGTCCAATGAATACTCGGTTATCATCTGCATTTCTTCTTGGTGTAGCAATTCTAATGGCCAGTAGTGTATTTACAAATGCCGAGTATGCCGTTATGGTATTTGTGTATGGGTTATGTACTGGAAACGCTACAGCTGGTTGTAGATAATACGGCAGACGATTTCCTAACTGCAGAGAACCAGGTTCAAGACTGTTTACTCGTGTTTTCACTAACCTACGCGAGACTTATGCAGTGCTCAACAACCGTGACTCATCTGAACGTGCACAGGAACAAATGGGTGTGAAGTTGAAAGCTTTATTCAGTTGCTGGGATGTAGCCCTTCAACAAGAACATGCAGCAGAAGAATGTGCCGGACGGTATGTAGGCACGGATTCCACCATTATTATTTATAGCTGATCCAATAGCTTCCAGAAGGCAATAATTTTTCCTGTTGCTGTACAGGCGGAAGCAAGTATTTCAACTGGACGTCAATTCATGATCCTGCGTGCCCCTAATCTATTCAACCGGGAATGCGTATCTACAATTTAATACGGAATCCAGGCGACTCCTCACGCCACTGAAACTTCCTGGCAGATTAAACTGTGTGCCGGATCGATACTCGAACTCGGGACCTTTGCCTTTCGCGGGAAAGTTCTGTGAGGACGGGGCGTGCGTCATGCTTGGGTAGCTCAGATGGTAGAGCACTTGCCTGCGAAAGGCAATGGTCCCGAGTTCGAGTCTCGGTCCGGCACACAGTTGTAATCTGTCGGGAAGTTCCATATCGGCGCACACTCCGCTGCAGATTGAAAATTTCATTCTCCTCGCGTCACTGATCTGTGAAGGTTTGATTAATGGCAGACTGAAAACTTCCGCTGTCCGACAGGGATTACATCCCACGACCTCTCGGTTTCCAGTCACGAGCTTTGTCGCTAGACCACCAGAAGGAGATGACAGACGATTGGAATTTTGTCATTCGCTAACTGCAAGATGCCGAGTAACCCCTTTAATACTGTTTACTGGTGAATTCACTGTCTGTCGCAACGGTATCAAAGCTCTCGCAACTCACATCGCTGGTTCGAAGAAACCCACATGGCTTTGTTGAGATACATTTTAACAGTTAGTTCATTGGACCTGTTGTGCTACCGCATCGTCGTACAGAGTTCAGTTATCTAAATTTAACTTGAAAACGATCTTCCAGCAGTACTGGAAGAGGTTCCTTTGGCTAGAAGGATGGATAAGTTCTTCCCCCACGATGGGGTCCCTGCACAGTCTAGTCTTCAGGTCACACATCATCTAAATCAAACACGTTTGTTGGCTACCGAGGTCCTCAGGCCTTACTCTTTCCATTTTTTGCCAGTGGGACATGGTTTAAAGGCGAAGTTCCCAGAGAAACAGTAAATACAAAGAAGAATTGATAGTTCGAATTATGAATAGTGATAATCCATGAGACCTTTACTTGGTATTTTCAAGACAATTTGAAAGTGTTTTGGAGTCGGAGGTGGAATTTAAGAAAATGAACTCTGATTTTAAAATCGTTTGCCTTTGCTTAACACTTACTGTGAATTTTTGGTTGAGTTACAATATGACGGCTCTATCTCTGCAACCAATAGAAGCCGCATACGAAATTTTGTATTCGAATTAGTCTATACTGCCAGTAGATATCGTGAATAATAGCACTCCTACCACATCACCCATAGCTACGCCAGACGCTGCTATGATTCTGATGCTGTATACCCCTTAGTAATGAGTTACTGAATTCTGTTAACTAAGGAATTTGGGATATGCCGTATGCACAATTTTGTTCAAAGGTGAAGGCGCTGAAATAAACAGACAGGGCATCAGGCTGAGCTCTGCATTTCATGAATGAAGAGACCAATCTTGATTTCACACGAATGGTGCTTCCGGAAACGCTGATTCACGCAAAGGATTCCCCAGAAAAATCATCGCCTTACGCTGAATGACTTAAGGAAACCATGGAAATCGGTGTGGTCAGAGATGTATTTGAACCCTGGTACTCCCAAAACCAGTCCAGTGCCACTCTCTGCCTTGTGTGAAGACTAGCAGGTGCTTCTCATTGCAGAGGAGTAGAGAGTTGCGGAGTTCACGAAAGGAAGAAACGTGGCGTTCTTTGAGTGAAGTGTTAACGAGTCCCAACTAGAGTAAGTCGTGCCGTTCTTATATTGTGTTTGGGACTAACAATTTAGAACGACTCCATAGAGTCAGTTGTAGCTAAAATAAACAGCAGGCTACGAGTCATTGTTAGGATACTGGGGCACTGCAGTTGGTATACAAAAGAAATCGCACAGGAAACAATGGACTGCTGCTCAGGTGTAAGGGGTCCATATCAGGAGCTTATACAAAGAGTGAATTAAGGGGCAACAACGACATGAGCCGCATTCGGGCTCTGAAATAAATCCAGAGACGACAGGTGGAAACTTGTTCCGGACCGGGTCTCGAACCCGGATTTCCCGCTTAACGCGGTCGATCGCCTTGACCGCCTCGGCTATCCTGGCACGCTTCCCAGCTGACCCAAATTCCCGTCTTGTCGTACGCAAGCAGCGTCCCTGCCCATTCTCCTCCTGCTGCCGTCTCACCCTGAATACCGCAGGAGTTCGGACGTAATGTGCGTCCACACTGAAATAATTGCATATACATGTGATTGGTACCTCTTCTGTTGAACGTCTCTGACAGAACAGACATTCCGCGTGTAGGAAAAGAATCCACTACTGTACAGCTACACTGCTGATGACAAACAGCTGGAGACAGCGTCTGCCGTAAAATATCGAGGCGTAACTATCGAGAGCGACCTTAAGTGGAATGAGCATATAAAACAGATAGTGGGAAAAGCAGACACAAGACTCAGATTTATCGGAAGAATCTTAAGGAAATGCAACTCACCCACGAAAGAAGTGGCTTCTAAGGCACTTGTTCGCCCGATTCTTTAGTATTGTTCATCTATCTGAGATCCGTATCAGGCAGGACTGATAGAGGAGATAGAGAAGATCTAAAGAAGAGCGGCGCGTTTCGTCACAGGATCGTTTATTTGGCGAGAGAGCGTTACGGAGATGCTAAACAAACTCCACTGGCAGTCGTTACAAGAGAGACGTTGTGCATCACGGAGAGATTTACTATTGAAATTTCGGGACAGCACTTCTCAGAAGGAGTCAGACAACATATTTCTTTCCCCCACATACATCTCGCGTCTTGACCACGAGGAGAAAATTCGAGAAATTAGAGCCAATACACCGACAATCATTCTTCCCACGCACCATTCGCGAGTGGAACAGGGTTGGAGGGATCAGGTAGTGGAACCGAAAGTACCCTCAGCCAGACACCATTAGGCGGCTTGCAGAGTATGACGTAGATGTATATGTTTGAATGGAAAAGGCTTATCTGAGTGGCGAGAGAGAGTAATTGAAATTTTCAACAACCTCAACCGGCACTTAACTGAAGAAAGAGGTCGTACTTCTTGTAAAGCCGCACTTAGAAAACTTCCAGAAACGTTTTCTCCAGGGCAGAAGCTACAAATAACAGTCAGGCTTCTTTACAATTCTCTGTAGAGATCGTACAAATAAAATTTGGAAGGTATCAGCTCTAAAAGGGGCGTATAAGCAGTCATCTTTCTCACGTTCTGTCCACGAATGGAACAGTAACACGGCCGGTACGAGAACATTCTTCCGCACAAGGGACATATCATTTGACACTTCCCTCCTTCCCCCTGTCTCCCACTCCCGTGTTTTAGTTTGCTGTACCTTGGGCTCTCGGTAAGGACTTTTAAAAAATAAAGGGAAATTTAGTGAGTGTGGAAATGATTATTTTCGCTACAAATTATGACACACACTGCCTACAAATTTTGCCCTCTCAGGTAGGCGCCCCATACGGCCGCTTGTGTCACTTGTTCCTTGAACCGCTCCTGATTACGGCGAAAAAGCCTTACGCAGGATTATTTGTTTAATTGTATGGCTAGGGCTCCCTGTCGGGCAGACCGTTCGCCGGGTGCCGGCCTTTCAATTTGACGCCACTTCGGCGCCTTCAGTCGATGAGGATGATGATGATGATGATGACAGTACACCACCCAGTCCCTGGGCGGAGAAAATTCCCCGACCCAGCCGGGAATCAAACCCGGGCCCAGATGACTGACAATCCGTCACGCTGAACATTCAGTTACCGGGGCCGGACTGACACAGCATGACAGTTATTGAACTATATAAAAAATGTAAATCAGTTACAAATTACGGCGCGCACACGCTTTGTTCAACACGTAAACGTCACTACAAGTATTTGGATTTAGGTTATGGCATGTTCGATGTACCTGCTATTATTGGCGGTGATGTGGCGCAGACGAATAGAGAAATTCTGCATGTCCCGCTGAAACGTCGGAACATCGGTACTGTCGATGACCTCCTGAAATGGCTGTTTTCAGCTCAGCAATGGTTTTGGGTTATTGGTGTACACCTTGTCTTTCATGTAGCACCACAAAAAGGAGTCGCAAGTTTTCAGATCTGGAGAATATGGCGGCGAATCGAGGCCCATGTCAGTGGCCTCTGGGCATCCCAGAGCCAGGATGGGCATCAAACACTCTTGTCTTTCGTTGGGGTCGAGCCCCGTCCCGCATGAAGCGCATACGTCAGAAATCAGGGTCACTTTGGATAATGGGGATGAAACCATCCTCCAAAACCGTCACGTATCGTTCGGAAGCCACCGTGACATCAAGGAATATTGCACCGATTATTCCGTGACTGGATGTTGCACACCACAAAGTCACCCATTGAGGGTGAAGAGACTTCTCGAACGCGAAATGCGGATTCTCAGTCCCTCAGATGCCCTACTTTTGCTTATTAACGACATTTTCAGGCGCAAGTGGCCGACACAACAAGGCGCGCGCACGCGTGTACTACTTCTCACCACGCCACGCGGCCAACCGTGCAGTTTAAGCACCCTAACGCAAACGGCTCAGAAGTTGTGACGATTTTATTTCACGTAATTCAATAATTGGGTTGGGTTGTTTGTGGGAGGAGACCAGACAGCGAGGTCATCGGTCTCATTGCATTAGGAAAGGACGGGGAAGGAAGACGGCCGTGGCGTTTCAAAGGAAGCATCCCGGCATTTGCCTGGAGCGATTTACAGAAATCACCGAAAACCTAAATCAGGAAGGCCGGACGCGGGATTGAATCGTCGTCCTCCCTAATGTGCGTCCAGTGTGCTAGCTGCTGCGCCAACTCGCTCGCTTCAAACATTGTCACTCCGTGTGTGGCATAATGAGGAGTACCCTCTTCCATGCACTTAGTCCTCTGCCTACAAGGTGGATGGGAAGGGTGTTAACAAGAAAGTCGGACGGAATCCCACCCGGGTAGTACGTGCTACTGAGCTGGTGGCCCCTCCAATACTGTGAACGTGACGTGCTACAAGGATACTCTAGCTACGGATGACACGTGAGCTAGATCCCGCTTGCGCACTAAGGCGAATAGGGTGGGTGGGTGTTTCCACCCCACCTTGTGGGCAGAGGGTTAACGGTAAGATAAAGATGTAAGTTGTAATCAGCTTCTGCACGGTCCTCGAGTGAAGATGGAGCGTCGTGACAAGATGTGTCGGCGCTGGGGTCTGCTTGACGACAATCGACCGCTGTGCGCACCGTTATTTCCCTGTTCTGTATAATTACACCGCAGACAATGCGGCGGCGTCACGTGCGTTACGAAAGGGACTCGGCTGTCGCTCGCGTGTTGCCGTGATTAGCTGATTACGCCAGCAGCAAAACAGCTGATAGCGGCCCCAGGCGAGTCGCGGCCAGGTGACGCAACCCGCAGCGGGCCTTGGCCGTGACGGCTTCGCTGGCGGGTGGTTAAGCAGCGCCGTTACGCAAACACCGGAAATAAAGCCAACCAGCGCGCTCATACTCGCGATGAATGGCTTGAGACCCAGCCTCCTCCAAACATCACCGGACCCATTGTTTGCTAAATTTACTTGGGCGCTAGGTTACGAAGCTCCACTGGATCTCCTGGGTAAAGTAGTGCTCCACCCATTCCACATGTGCTTGTACTCTAGCAGAGGCACTTTAATGAAACTTCACTTTCCCAGTGCAAACTACGGGCCACGGCTGCCACCTGTGATTCCATAAATACCACTTAACTTATAATATGAAAATCCTCAGAAAACTATGTGTGAGCTAACACCCTGCTCAGTAGCATGAGCACTTAGCATCGGGCAGAACCTGATTAGGCGGGATGACGATTCAGCTGCCCTTACCACTGTCGTTTTATGCAACCCGCAATGTTATTGGTACCTTCATAAACCACGCACGAGATTTTCATGTCTCTCGCTCGCTTCGACCAAACTATTAGTCCTATAGAAAAAATGAACAGGCTTTTCGTTGAAAATTTCATCTAGTGAATTTTGTATTGAGATACATTTTCGCTAGAGGCCGTATTTTCTAGTTATTGCAGAAAAACTTACGAAAGTGACCTTCAAACGCACCTCCACTCTCACCAGCCCTCCACCAGCCATGGCACTCACTCCCTCCTACCGCTGTACAAATATTTCCGACTGCATGAATTATGCCAGCCGGGGTGGCCGAGCGGTTCTAGGAACCGCGCTGCTGCTACGGTCGTAGTTTCGAATCTTGCCTCGGGCATGGATGTGTGTGATGTCCTTAGGTTAGTTAGGTTTAAGTGGTTCTAAGTTCTAGGGGACTGATGACCTCAGAAGTTAAGTCCCATAGTGCTCAGAGCCATTTGCATGAATTATTTCCCACATTCGACCTTCCTTGGTCTTTTTATTGACTGGCCCTATTACGCCACCGGCTTATTCGAGCACTTACAAATTGCACAACTCATGTTCGTGTAAATATTACTTCACAGTTTTTGTGATTTTTAACTGCATAAATTAAACAATTATATCGCGTTATTCGTCAGGCCTTCTGATTACGGAACTACTTTGTTTGTAGGGGTTCAGTTTGGATCGAATTGTCAACGTAATTACTTTTAGCGTAACGTTTACAAAAGCCGTTTCATTAATGTCATGGGCAAGTTTAAATTAACGATGTTAACGAAATAGCCGACTGTACTGGTGGCATAATAGCCCAATTAATAGAGACCAAAATATGTCGAATATCGGGATTACTTACTATAATTGCGCGGGATTAGCCGAGCGGTCTCAGGCGCTACAGTCATGGACTGTGCGGCTGGTCCTCCCTCGGGCATGGGTGTGTGTGTTTGTCCTTAGGATAATTTAGGTTAAGTAGTGTGTACGCTTAGGGACTGATGACCTTGTAAGATTTCACACAAATTTGAACATTTTTACTGGAGTCGAAAATTTTTGTACAGTGGTAAGAGCGAGTGCCACGAACAACGTACTAGAAATCCTCACTGGTGAGGGATGAGCGTGGGGTGGAGCTGCGTTTGAAGGTAGTTTCTGTATGTTTTTCGTGAATAATTCGAAAACTGTGACCTCCAGCAGAAACGTGTTCCAGTACAAAGTTTAACTGCTTCCAGTTTTCTACAAAATGGCCCAGCTCACTTTTTCTGTTGGACGAACAGTTTGCACGTAACGAGCGAGAGAAATGAAAATTTCCCGAATGGTTTGTGAAGGTCGGCTGTAACATTGCAGGTTGCCTAAAACGACAGGGGTAGGGGCAGCTCAGACACCCTGTATGTACCACATGAAAGACGTATGCATTGAGCAAGTTCAAGCTGAAATTGGAAACTGAACGTTTGCAGTACGTCGCATCTTGCAGCTCGCAAATAGTGAAGAAAAAAAGGTTTTTTAAAAGTTTAACTCCAAAGCTGCTATTTATTTACTGGCTGACTGGTTTCGGTCTTTGCCTATCTTCACAAGCCATATGTTTTGTAATTAGGATATGTTTGGTGTCGCAACATCGATTTACGTCATCACACTTAAAGCTTCGTTACTCAGCCTGATGCGATCCATGTGGCAGGGATATTATAAACAATGGGTAATTTGTTCTCATTGGCTTGTACAGTATGTCACGTTGGCTTATTTATCTTAAGTCTTTTGATAATTACGATAAAGCCTACGATAAATGAGCCAACGTGACACACAGTGTAATCTGGTGAGAGCAATGTATGGAGTGGCGCCAGACACCTCTACTCTAAATAAAACGTTCCAAGGCGCACCCTTAGCTGAAAAGTTATGGCGATTGTCTTGTTGGACTCTGAAGGTTTTATTCTGTTTGGTGGCCTTCCTCTGGAACCGCCCGACCGCTACGGTCGCAGGTTCGAATCGTGCCTCGGGCATGGATGTGTGTCATGTCCTTAGGTTAGTTGGGTTTAAGTAGTTCTAAGTTCTAGGGGACTGATGACCTCAGATGTTAAGTACCATAGTGCTCAGAGCCATTTGAACCCGGAGAAGAATTTCTAATGGGTAGGCATTATTAACTCGCAGAAGCGGTATAAGAAAAAAGAGAAAGAGTAGGCAGCTTAAGAAGTGCCACCGATGAATTATCGCAACGTTGGAAGAGAATCATAGGTAACTGAGGAGCATACGTCACGATTAAGTGCTACCTTTATCTCCGTAATGTGGGAACTTTTCGCTGTGGCTAAGCTGCCCAGCGGAAGTTTGAATCAAGCGAGCACCGGCTGGTAGCCGTCCACAGAGGTGTCGACGACGCCAGCTGCGGCTGTCGCCCTCGAGGTTAGTGGCGCGGGCGCAGCAGGCGACGTCAGGGGCGACCGGCCAGCCGGCAGCCGGCAGCCGGCAGCTGCTCTCCCCAGTCCGCCACCAGCAGCCACTCTCCAGTCCGCAGTGCCCGGGCCTCGCTGCCTTCACGTGCGCCCTGCGGTTGGCCAACAGTCGCCGCGGCCCGCGTGCTCTTTGTGTCGCAACCCGCCGATAACCCAGCCGCTCCCTCCAAAACACCAACACGCCTCTGTGTCACTTCCCGGCGTGGGGTCCTCCAGGCACGCGCCGTTACTAGCCCGATGTGGCTCCTCTGCTGGCTTTAATGACACGAGTGACAAACAACCCGATAAATCACCCGGCGCTGGAAGCCAAAACTAGCCACTGACGCCTACATCTGTCCACTGTCCTTACTGTAACAAATCTGATTTGCTTAGCAAAGTTGGTTCCCGACACAGAATTACTTAATCTGGTGTCATAGTTAACTGCGTGAGACACCCCTGTTGTTACGTCAAGATATTCGTTCATTTACGACGAGCATTCAATAAATAATGCAACACATTTTTTTTCTGAAAGCAGGTTGGTTTTATTCAGGATTCCAATACACCATATTATTGGCCACACTTTCGACTACAAAACCCTGCTTTTCAACAGAGTCTCCGTTCAACGCGACGGCCTTACGCCACATTACTGGGAGGACCTGTATGCCCGAATTTTACCTACCATCCTACTGGTCTACGTCGGTGCCACCGTCTTGCTGCATCACTGACCTCCCCACCATTCCTATACTGCTGCGCGTGGACTGCATTCTTCATCAGATGAAACATGTGGAAGTCTGAAGGTGCGAGATCCAGCCTGCATGGACGATGAGAAAAAACAGTCCAGTGAGGTTTTGCGAGCTCCTCTCGGAAGCGCACACTTGTCTGAGGCCTTGCATTGCCACGGAGAAGGAGAAGTGAGTTTATATTTTTGTGATGAAGAACACACCGATGTCGTTTTCTTCACTGAGGGTAGCGCACTTCTGAGTTCATCGTTGCACCACGAGGAATTTCGTCAAATGGTTCAAATGGATCTGACCACTATGGGACTTAACATCTGAGGTCATCAGTCCGCTAGACTTAGAACTACTTAAACCTAAATAACCTAAGGACATCACACAGGTAGGTGCCCTTAAGCAGGATTCGAACCTGCGACCGTAGCAGCAACGCGGTTCCGGACTGAAGCGCCTAGAACCGCTCGGCCACAGCATTCGCTATGCATAAGATAGCTTCGTTTCCCGGAATCATGGTAAATAACAACACAATATCCAAACTGACGAGGATGTCATCTGGGCCCACGCTCATTTCCTTTAACTTTTCAATGAAATGAGCTGAATTTTTGGTATGACCGCCCGTCCTACCAACATAAGGTTGCAGCAATGAGGCAAGGTGTCTAGCCTATAGCGCTGACTGTTGGTGTCAACTGTACCTTTGTTGTCAGTCAGGCATTTTGTATCATTGGGTAAGTGACCAAAAATTTGGTGGCAGCCCCCGTGTACCTCTTTATGTGCTAAATAGAACTTTAATAAGCAGTAATGAATGTCAATTTCTCTTCTGGTATGTCCTATTAAACTACAGTGGATTATTTACAACAAACTTCATGAGAGAATCAAATATACATTGTGAAGCAACAGCAAAATGCGTAACCCCTTAAACAGATGTGTACAAGATGATTGGGAGGTCAGCACCACATATTATTCCTGGAGCACGATTTTGAGTAATTTAACATTTTTCTAAAGTTGTATTATTACAGAACATATTCCATGCGGCATCTCGCATAACTGAAAACGCGCAATCTTTCCCCTAGATTTGCTCTGATTCTAACTACAAATTTGGCTGAACTGAGTTGTTTTAAGAATTCCAAAATGTGTTTCTCCCAGTTTAAATTCTCGTCGATGTGGACATCTAAAAATTTTGAAGTTTCCACAGTAGTTATTAGTTTCTCCTCATATGTTAAACTTGTCGTTGGTGTAGTGCCTCTAGATGTTCAGGACTGAGTAAGTTGTGCCTTTTTGACACTAAGAGTCGGACCATTTGTAGAAAGTCACTCAGCAATACTTTTACGGACATTATGTACCATTTTATTCTGTTGCTGTATGTATGTTTGGATTGATAATTGTTGTATACAATGGTTTTCCTTAAGTTACAATGCAAGATTTGCACCCAGAAATATCGAAGGCCGATGGCATCAGTCTAATGCGATTCACACTTTTGTATCTATTTGATTGGTGTTTGTCTACTTTCTACTTTGCTTTAATTTGCTATGTGCCATCATTACCAGAGAGGATGTAAAATTTGCGATAAAGAAGTTAATGGAGGCATTTGAACGAAGCAGGCTTAGAATAAATATGAGAAAAACAGGATATCTGGTAGTGGGAGGAGACGGAATGGATGTAATACTGCCGGAAGGGATTATTAAAATAGTAAATCAGTTTAAATACTTAGGATCAATTATCAATTCCTCGGGAAGTTGTGAAACAGATGTGTAATGCAGGATGGAGCAGGTAAGACGGGCCATTAAAATGCTAAATGGGATTTTGTGGAGCAGGGTAATATCAAAAGAAACAAAGAAGAGGTTCAGCAAACAGTGGTGGAAAGTATACTAACATACGGTGCAGAAGGATGGACCCTGTGGAAGCGGCAGAGAACCAGGCTACGGGCGGTAGGATTGATGGAATAAGGAGGGCAGCCAGGATATTCAGAATAGAGCTAAGAGGAAATGAGGAAATTAAGGAGATAATGGACGTGGGACAATAAGTCGAGGAAGGAACTGAGAAAAAAGGTCCTCAATGTTACGGCCGTGTACGGCGCATGGAGCGAGGACGACGGCCGAAAACAACCCTGGAATGGTTGCCGCCAGGCAGGAAGAAGCGTGAATGGTCGAGATGAACGTGCAGAGCGGGAGTAATCAGAATGATGAGGCAGGCTGCTACGATCGTGAAAGCTGGCAGACATGTCCGACAGAACATACACCACTCGAATGTGTACGTTCGTGTAAGAGCTCGATGACTCCTTGACTCTGTTATAGTGCGGATTGTGACCATACTAACCCCAGTTCCTAGGTGAATATTTGTAGTGTGCAAGGATTGCTTTGTGGGGAGCGAGCGCGCGACATGGTGCGCCATTCGCGGAGGAGCGTGGCGCGCCCGCGCCAGGTTTGCAACGGTCGGTGGGTTGGTCTCTGCCGGCGGGCGGCCACGTGGGGCGCTGTTTGGTTTTTCCCGCATTACGTGAAAACTGTGCAACTTACGGTGAAGAGCAATGCGGCAGTGGATTGTGGTCAGCAAAGTGCACCTTCTGAAAGATCGACCTTTATTTCAAGTCACGAGACGCAAATGTTATAGTAACCTCACAATCGGTTAATATCACGAATTCTGAAAAATTAATAAAAATAGTAAATAACAACTTACAGGGATGAGCGAGCAGCCTTTAAAAATGTTTCGGCATAGTGGATCGAGTGCCGTAGTCATAAGTTAAGATTCATAAATAATTGAGCCCGTAAAGAGCAATAAACAAAGTTTGAGGGAAAATTGTTTGTAAAATTCAATAGAAAATTCCTGACGTAAAGAACGGCACTATATAATATTTTGGGTGGCATCACATGTATTTTAAACTAGTTAAGTTATTCTACACACTTAACGTGCAATACTTTTCATTGTTTGCAAATTATTATTGATATTTATCGCCCATAATTAATTAATTATTATATGTATGAAGATTTTCAGCAGCGCAATGTGTAGATCGCTACAGATTACGTCTGAAAACGGTGCTATATGCAGTTCCATGTTAAAACTTTGCAGCACATATGTCAACAAACAAGTTTGCGTTAAGTGGCGAAATTTTGCAAAAACTAAAACCTTTTTACGAGCGATACAATAATCCTAGAAATTAATATGATTAAGATGTACTGTTTAGCGCTGTTCCGATGGTGTACTTATTTCTGTCGAGGGATGTATGTATCAAAATTTGTAACCTTAACTGGTGAGATTGGTTCTTAAATAACCAGGGGGTGGACATCCGAGCCTATATAAGCGAGCGGCCATCTTGGCCAGGGTCATTCGTTGGTCAATCGTTTTGGAGGGTGGGTGGCGAAGAAGCCCCACTGTTGGGTGGCGCATGTGGTCGTTTGAGAATTCTTTTTCGCGCCGATTTATTTCGACAATGAGTACTGTTTAATGGTGCAAATCTGCATGCATATATCTGGTGAACTGGAGGTGCTACGATTATTTGTGTGAGTGCGAATTACGAGGTATACATCTTCTTAAAGTGAACATGTGGCGATCTGTGATTTCGCGCCAAAACTGCTATAACAAAGAGGACAGTGGGACTTGTGGTTCTGTTCGAATAGATTGAGTAATTTTCGTTTATAGCAGCCTACATCACTGCTGTTGAGGGGTCGGAATCAAATTATTATTAAAGTAAAACTGTAAATCGTCTCACCAGCGCTAATTTCATTGAGTGAAACGAAAGGACAACGCCAATAAGTAGTGATTGAACTGTGCCGTGAAAAACTGATTTTGCTATAATAATCGCCTAATTTTTGTTACCTAGCATAAACTCTACTTATGTCTGAGTGAATAATTAATTCAAAAACTATGACAAATGCGCGGGTGTGCAAGTGTACTAATGCACCAAGTGAGGAAATCATCCCCTGAGACTTACGTGAGAGCCAAAATTTGCAATAACATTTTCAAGCAACATTTGTATTTGCACATTCGTGTGAACTCTTCGACCGCACTTCTTTATTTACCACCCCGTCGTAGGATACACTAATTTGGTCTGAACTCCCACTGGAATCCATAATTTGCGAGAAGAGGTTGAGTGGGCGCTTAGTTAGAAATTTGGGTCGGTGAGGGGCCGTGTCCGGACGACAGAAACGGTTATGGCAACGGCTCACGAGAAGCGGTAAATCCGCTTTCGAGTCCCGTTCCCGCACGAATTTTCAAATCCGCCCATTGCATTACCAGAGTGCCTTGTGCGGCTAGAGGTCACGAATTCCCATCCGTCCCTTCCCTCTCTTTTCCCATTTTCTATTTCATATAAACTCACACTTTTATTTCTACCACCCTAAGTGTCTGTAATTTTCCGCCACGGAAGTTCATACGTAATTACGCTCTAATGCAACATTCTTCTAGATAGGAGACAGTTGATAGTAAGCACAAAGTTTGAAACGTGTGGAGTACAGGAATTGGAAAAGTGAAGAGTGCAGTGAAGGCGTCGTGGAGGGTGTCATTTGAGAAGTTGTGGACCACGACCTCTCGTCCGCCAGTGACTGGGGCGCCTCTCCAGCTGTTTCCCAGCAGCTGGGCGACCAGCCTTTGTCTGTGCGCAGCTCGGCGCTTGCACATTCCCTGGCCTTCTAGAGGACGCGGGGCACGACAGATATAGCCTCCTCTCGCCTGCATCAAGGCTACGGGCTGCACGTCTGCCAAGCAGAGAGGCGCTTCCGCGGCACGTCCACAAGCTTCTGTCTAGGGAACTACGTTCTTTTCTCATGTTTGTAAGGAACCTCACACTACACACTTTTTTTTCTGTCTGTTTTCCTCTGGTTCGTTGCAGTTCTCCACCTCTTCCGTTCTCATCCTAATCTTAATATCTCTAAGAAACTGGTGTGGGTTCCTGTAGTCATGTCCTAGTTCATGAAGAACGGGCAACGTATGAGTGGCCAAGTAAGTGGTCCCGACAGTCGGGATACCAGTTACTTCGGAAGAAGGCTGGGCATCTCGGACGTATTCTGAGTCGTGGTCACCTTTGTGCTCATACGGCAAAGACTACCAAATCCACCGGTTAGTCCCTCAACCGTTAGGGGTAAAACCCAATGGGACTCGGGGCAAGTAAGGCTAGCAACCTGCTTCCCCGATATTTTAAATATGATGCTGGCAACAATCAGAGCAAAATGCCTCGGACCTTTGGAGGTGACGGAGTCCCACCTCTAACTGACAAACCAGGGACTCCTAAGACACGACTTGGCAAACAAATGGTAATGAGATGGGGAGCTATTAATATCAATGGGGGCTACCCTGGGAAGAAGGTAGAGCTGGCAGAGGCTGCAAGTAAGATGGGGCTGGACGTTTTAGCTGTTAGTGACATTCGGATAAGGGGTGAGAAAGAAGAGGAAGTGGGAGAATACAAGGTCTACCTGTCAGGAATCAAAGCAGGAATAACACAATGGAGTGTAGGGCTTTACATCAGGAAAGAAATGGAACCCAGCATAGTTGCAATAAGGTATGTAAACGAACGACTGATGTGGATAGATTTGACAGTGTCTAGCAAAAAATTAGGATTGTGTCACTATATTCGTATTGTGAAGGGACAGATCAAGATAAGATGGATAGTTTTTATGAGGCACTCAATGATGAGTAAAGGACAAGGACAGTGTTCTGATCATGAGTGATTTTAACGCCAGGATTGGAAATCGAACAGAAGGGTATGAAAAAGTTATGGGTAAATTTGGAGAGGATATGGAGGCCAACAGGAACGGGAAACAACTCTTGGATTTCTGTGCCAATATGGGCTTAGTAATCACAAACTCCTTTTTTAAACATAAGAACATTCACCGGTATACTTGGGAAGGCAGGGGAACCAGATCTGTCATTGACTATATAATAACAGATCAGGAATTCAGGAAGGCTGTGAGGGGCACACGTGTATTCAGGGGATTCTTTGATGACACTGATCATTATTTAACCTGCAGTGAAATTGGGATTGTGAGACCGAAAAAAATGCAGGAGGTCAGGTCCATATGTAGGAGGATAAGAGTGGAGAAACTTCAGGATAAGGAAATCAGGCACAAGTACATAACAGCGATCTCAGAAAGGTACCAGTTAGTTGAATGTAGTCAATTACAGTTATTGGAAAAGGAATGGACAAGGTACAGGGACACAGTACTAGAAGTGGCTAAAGAATGTCTTGGAACAGTAGTGTGTAAAAGTAGGATGAAGCAAACAGCTTGGTGGAATGACACAGTCAAGGCAGCCTGTAAAAGGAAAAAGGAGGCGTATCAAAAATGGCTACATACTAGAACTCAGGTAGACAGAGAAAGTTATGTTGAAGAAAGAAACAAAGCTAAACAGATAATTGCAGCATCCAAGAAGAAATCTTGGGAAGACTTTGGAAACAGGTTGGAGACTTTGGGTCAAGCTGCTGGAAAACCATTCTGGAGTGTAATTAGCAGTCTTCGAAAGGGAGGTAAGAAGGAAATGACAAGTATTTTGGACAGATCAGGAAAACTGTTGGTGAATCCTGTGGATGCCTTGGGCAGATGGAGGGAAGATTTTGAACAGTTGCTCAATGTACACTCCTGGAAATTGAAATAAGAACACCGTGAATTCATTGTCCCAGGAAGGGGAAACTTTATTGAGACATTCCTGGGGTCAGATACATCACATGATCACACTGACAGAACCACAGGCACATAGACACAGGCAACAGAGCATACACAATGTCGGCACTAGTACAGTGTATATCCACCTTTCGCAGCAATGCAGGCTGCTATTCTCCCATGGAGACGACTGTAGAGATGCTGGATGTAGTCCTGTGGAACGGCTTGCCATGCCATTTCCACCTGGCGCCTCAGTTGGACCAGCGTTCGTGCTGGACGTGCAGACCGCGTGAGACGACGCTTCATCCAGTCCCAAACATGCTCAATGGGGGACAGATCCGGAGATCTTGCTGGCCAGGGTAGTTGACTTACACCTTCTAGAGCACGTTGGGTGGCACGGGATACATGCGGACGTGCATTGTCCTGTTGGAACAGCAAGTTGCCTTGCCGGTCTAGGAATGGTAGAACGATGGGTTCGATGACGGTTTGGATGTACCGTGCACTATTCAGTGTCCCCTCGACGATCACCAGAGGTGTACGGCCAGTGTAGGAGATCGCTCCCCACACTATGATGCCGGGTGTTGGCCCTGTGTGCCTCGATCGTATGCAGTCCTGATTGTGGCGCTCACCTGCCCGGCGCCAAACACGCATACGACCATCATTGGCACCAAGGCAGAAGCGACTCTCATCGCTGAAGACGACACGTCTCCATTCGTCCTTCCATTCACGCCTGTCGCGACACCACTGGAGGCGGGCTGCACGATGTTGGGGCGTGAGTGGAAGACGGCCTAACGGTGTGCGGGACCGTAGCCCAGCTTCATGGAGACGGTTGCGATTGGTCCTCGCCGATACCCCAGGAGCAACAGTGTCCCTAATTTGCTGGGAAGTGGCGGTGCGGTCCCGTACGGCACTGCGTAGGATCCTACGGTCTTGGTGTGCATCCGTGCGTTGCTGCGGTCCGGTCCCAGGTCGACGGGCACGTGCACCTTCCGCCGACCACTGGCGACAACATCGATGTACTGTGGAGACCTCACGCCCCACGTGTTGAGCAATTCGGCGGTACGTCCACCCGGCCTCCCGCATGCCCACTATACGCCCTCGCTCAAAGTCCGTCAACTGCACATACGGTTCACGTCCACGCTGTCGCGGCATGCTACCAGTGTTAAAGACTGCGATGGAGCTCCGTATGCCACGGCAAACTGGCTGACACTGTCGGCGGCGGTGCACAAATGCTGCGCAGCTAGCGCCATTCGACGGCCAACACAGCGGTTCCTGGTGTGTCCGCTGTGCCGTGCGTGTGATCATTGCTTGTACAGCCCTCTCGCAGTGTCCGGAGCAAGTATGGTGGGTCTAACACACCGGTGTCAATGTGTTCTTTTTTCCATTTCCAGGAGTGTATGTGAAAATACGATCAGTAATGTTTCATATTTCGAGGTAGAATGGGATAGGAATGATGATGGAAATAGGATCACATTTGAGGAAGTGGAGAAAATGGTCAATAGATTGCAGTGCAATAAAGCAGCTGGGGTGGATGAAATTAAGTCGGAACTCATCAAATACAGTGGAATGTCAGGTCTTAAATGGCTACACTGGATAATTGAAATGGCCTGGGAGTCGGGACAGTTTCCATCATACTGGACAAAAGCGGTAATCACACCAATCTTTAAAAATGGAAACAGATAAGATTGTAACAACTACAGAGGTATCTCTTTAATCAGCGTTGTGGGTAAAATCTTCTCAGGTATTGTTGAAAGGAAAATGCGAGTATTAGTTGAGGACCAATTGGATGAAAATCAGTGTGGGTTTAGGCCTCTTAGAGGTTGTTAGGACCAGATCTTTAGCTTACGGCAAATAATATAGAAGTGTTATGAGTGGAACAGGGAATTTTATCTATGCTTTATAGGTCTAGAAAAGGCATATGACCGGGTTCCCAGGAGGAATTTATTGCCTGTTCTACGCGATTATGGAATAGGAGGCAAACTTTTGCAAGCAATTAATGGTCTTTACATGGATAGTCAGGCAGCAGTTAGAGTTGACGGTAAATTGAGTTCATGGTTCAGAGTAGTTTCAGGTGTAAGATAAGGCTGCAACATGTCTCCACCTATTGTTCATATTATTTATGGATCATATGTTGAAAACAATAGACTGGCTGGGTGAGATTAAGATATGTGAACACAAAATAAGCAGTCTTGCATATGCAGATGACTTAGTTGTGATGGCAGATTCGATTGAAAGTTTGCAAAGTAATATTTCAGAGCTAGATCAGAAATGTAAGGACTATGGTATGAAGATTAGCATCTCCAAAACGAAAGTAATGTCAGTTTGAAAGAAATATAAACGGATCGAGTGCCAAATAGGAGGAACAAAGTTAGAACAGGTGGACGGTTTCAAGTACTTAGGATGCATATTCTCACAGGGTGGCAACATAGTGAAAGAACTGGAAGCAAGGTGTAGCAAAGCCAATGCAGTGAGCGCTCAGCTACGATCTACTTTCTTCTGCAAGAAGGAAGTCAGTATCAAGAATAAGTTATCTGTGCACCGTTCAATCTTTCGACCAACTTTGTTGTATGGGAGCGAAAGCTGGGTGGATTCAGGTTACTTTAACAAAAAGGTTGAGGTTACGGATATGAAAGTAGCTAGGATGATTGCAGGTACTAGTAGATGGGAACAATGGCAGGAGGGTGTCCACAATCAGGAAATCAAAGAAAAACTGGGAATGAACTCTATAGATGCAGCAGTCAGGGCGAACAGGCTTAGATGGTGGGGTCATGTTACACGCATGGGAGAAGCAAGGTTACCAAAGAGACTCATGGGTTCAGCAGTAGAGGGTAGGAGGAGTCGGAGCAGACCAAGGAGAAGGTACCTGTATTCGGTTAAGAATGATTTTGAAGTAATAGGCTTAACATCAGAAGAGGCACCAGTGTTAGCACTGAATAGAGGATCATTGACGAATTTTATATGGGGGACTATGCCCCAGACTTAACGCTGAAAGGCATAATCAGTCTTAAATGATGATGATGATGATGATGATGAGGCAAGATCACCAATGGTACCTGTTCTTTCGGACATGTCCGAATAAACAGATACGACCTTCGTGTGAATACCACAATAGATTCTGGAAATGTTTTGCTCTTTCTTGAAGGCATAATTCAAAATGTTTACTTTTCTTTGCGAACACCCCTACCATGTTTCACGTGTTGTCGAATACAGATAACCAGTTATCGCTGTCTTCAGTTCATATATTGGCTTTGGGTTATTTCGATACTAAAATGTTTTAGTCGCACGTCAAACGAAATAATCGGGTGGAGACAGATCCGGCAAGTACGGGGGCCAGAGAGCTTTCGTAATTACTCTGTCTCCAAAGATTTCATCTTGGAAAAATCAATGGCTGATATCATTTTCATTCAGCAGGGCAATAAATGGATGAAGTGTATGGGAACAATAGATGTTCAAACGTGTGTGAAATCTTATGGGACTTACCTGCTAAGGTCATCAGTCCCTAAGCTTACACACTACTTAACCTAAGTTAGCCTAAGGACAAACACACACACCCATGCCCGAGGGACGACTCGAACCTCCGCCGGGACCAGCCGCGCAGTTCATGACTGCAGCGCCTTAGGCCGCTCGGCTAATCCCGCGTGGCTGGGAACAATAGACATTTGAAGTGACGGTAGTATTGAAAAGATTGGCCCTATAACTCCCGCTCGCGTTATGACAGTCCACACTCAACTTTTCTCTGTGTGCTATGGCGTTTCCCGGCCGGAGTGGCCGAGCGGTTCTAGGCGCACCAGTCTGGAGCTGCGCGACCGCTACGGTCACATGTTCGAATCCTGCCTCGAGTATGGATGTGTGTGATGTCCTTAGGTTAGCTAGGTTTAAGTAGTTCTAAGTTCTAGGGGATTGATGATCTCAGAAGTCCCATAGTGCTCAGAGCCATTTGAACCATTGCTATGGCGTTTCTCTTAAGGCATATATATTTTCTCACCCCCAACTTCGTAAATTTTGGAAATTAATGTAGCCAAATATGTGGAACCAAGCCTTATCGGTGAAAAAGGTTCGATCTAAAACGCCGACTACATGTCGTTTAACGAAATCGCTGAAATCATTCACATTACGTTATTCGTTCCGCATGACCCATTCGATGTAAATGTTGCACAGCAATAATTTTATACGCATACATCCTCAGTTCTTTCGTTACTGCCTTACGTGCTTTCGTACGAGAGACTTTAGCCTCTTGCGATAATCTCCTCATCACTGTTGTTGGTCTCTGCAACATGATGCCCGAAATGCATCAAGCTTCCGTTCTACGAAAATTGTGCACCCAAACACGGTAAGGGACATGGGTTCGATTCCCGGCTGGGGCAGGAGATTTTCTCCCCTCAGGGACTGGGTGTTGTGTTGTCCTCATCTTCATTTCATCCCCATCTCCGAAGCGCAAGTCTCCCAATGTGGCGTCGCATGCAGCAAGTGCTTGCCCTCGGCGGCCGAACTTCCCCGAATGGCGGACCCCCGTCCCACGATGCCGTACGCTCATTTCCATTCTTGTGCACCCACCAGTTCGTGGCGTATCATTAACTGAAACAGCCGTCTGGAATTTGCGAATTAAATCACGTACAGTGTCACGATATGGACACACGCGATGCAGGGAAACGCAGTCTAAATTTCCACCTCACGTGCTCTATAAAGTTTCTTCCTGCACGGAAGAACTCTTCCACTAAACACGCTCTCTCTGCAGCAGTAAGCATTCACACTACACTCATCTTGCACAAGAACTAGTCAATTACGCACACGTAACACGTCTGCCCCCACCCTGCCACTGCAGGTCCGGCGGAACACGTGCAGGCCATACTTGAATGAGCTGCCAACGTTACGCGCCGCGCAAGTCGAAACAAGCCAGGCTCGCCGCTGCGTAGAGACTTTGCGGACACGCGGTATAAGAAAGATAAAAGAAGAAATTACAGATCAATATCTTCGACGTAAATAGCCTTTCGCTCCCTGTATTTTACCCCTGCCACCTTCAGAATGTGAAACAGAGTATTCCAGTCAACGATGTCGAAAGCTTTCTCTAAGTCTACAAATGCTAGAAGCGTAGGTTTGCCTTTCCTTAATCTACCTTCTAACTTTGAGGTTCGCCGATGACATTGTAATTCTGTCAGAGATAGCAAAGGACTTGGAAGAGCAGTTGAACGGAATGGACAGTGTCTTGAAAGGAGGATATAAGATGAACATCAACAAAAGCAAAATGACGATAATGGAATGCAGTCGAATTAAGTCAGGCGATGCTGAGGGAATTAGATTAGGAAATGAGACACTTAAAGTAGTAAAGAAGTTTTGCTATTTGGGGAGCAAAATAACTGATGATGGTCGAAGTTGAGACGATATAAAATGTAGATTGACAATGGCAAGGTAAGCATTTCTGAAGAAGAGAAATTTGTTCGAATGGCTGTGAGCACTAAAGGGGCTTAACATCTATGGTCATCAGTCCCCTAGAACTTAGAGCTACTTAAACCTAACTAACCTAAGGACATCACACAACACCCATTCATCACGAGGCAGAGAAAATCCCTGATCCTGCAGGGAATCGAACCTGGGAACCCGGGCGCGGGAAGCGAGAACGCTACAGCACGATCACCAGCTGCGGGCAGAAATTTGTTAACATTGAGTATAGATTTAAGTGTCAGGAAGTCGTTTCTGAACGTATTTCTATGGAGTGTGGCCATGTATCGAAGTGAAACATGGACGATAAATAGTTTGGACAAGAAGAGCATAGAAGTTTCCGAAATGTGGTGCTACAGAAAAAAGCTAAAGATTAGTTGGGTAGATCATATAACTAATGAGGAGGTACTGAATAGAATTGAGGAGAAGAGGAGTTTGTGGCACAACTTGACTAGAAGAAGGGATCGGTTGGTAGGAAATGTTCTGAGGCATCAAGGGATCACGAATGTAGTATTGGAGGGCAGTGTGGAGGGTAAAAATCGTAGAGGGAGACCAAGAGATGCACGCACTAAGCAGATTCAGAAGGATGTAGGTTGGAGTAGGTACTGGAAGATGAATAAGCTTGCACAGGATAGAGTAGCATGGAGAGCCGCATCATACCAGTCTCAGGACTGAAGACCACAACAACAACATAGTCGGTTTCCTTGGGCGGAAGATCTTCTGTCCATAAATCAGCACAGATTTAGAAAGCATCGCTCGTGGGAAACTCACCTAGCCCTTTTTTCACCTGGTATCCTGCGAAACATGGATGAAGGGCAAGAGGAAGATTTTTGGGTTTCCAGAAAGCATTTGACGCCGGCCCGACTGCAGACAGGTCCAACCTTACGGAATTAGTTCCCTGATACGTCAGTGCCTCGAAGAATTCTTAAGTAACAGTTCTCCTCGGTGACCTTAACGACAGTGTTGACAATCAGAGAAGGAGCCAGTGAATCTAAACTCTGGATTATTTATTGATGTCTCTGGGGCATTCACTTTCTGTATATCGCCCTGCAGTTGAGTCAGGTCATTGCTCCTGCCACGGGGCAGGCGTTGGCACGCTGACAGGGCGAACGCCCAAGGTCAGCCATTTGGCGGGAACGCTCGCCTCAGGTATTTCCACTGTGCCACGTCAGCGATTACCTTTTATCTTCCCAGGAGTCATCTCGTCACAGCCAACATCTAGGTAGAGTTTGGTGTAACTTAACGCACTGTTGTAGACCTGCAGATATTCCCGATGTACACTCGTCTAAATGAGAAGGTGGATAACATCTGTATCTCCGTGGTGCACTGTGGACGACCAAGTTGTGCACAGGGAGGTGGAGTCGTTAGAAGCCTAATCCAGACACACTTCCAACTATCAGTACCTGGTCAGAAGACTGGCTGCTGAGCCACAAAACATAGATAAATACGAGTGGCATTTGAAAAGTCCGTGCAAAAATAAAAACTACTTACGTCTTTGGGGTAAACCTCTTTTATTTTTCGACATAGTCTCCTTTTAGACTTATACACTTCGTCTGATGATGGTGCTAATTTATTGATCCTTGCCGAATAATAGGAGTTATCCAAGTCAGCAAAATAGCGATTAGATGCTGGAATCACCTCCTCATTTGAATAAAATCTTTGTCCCACCACCCATTTCTCAAATTGGGGAACAAATAGTAGTCCGAGGGAGCCAAGTCTGGAGAATAGGGGGGATATGAAACGAGTTGGAATCGTATTTCCAATAAAATTCCGCCCACAACTGCTGAGGTGTTTGCTGGTGCATTGTCGTGATGGAAAAGGACTTTTTTGCTGTCCAGTCGCCGGCGTCTTTCTTGTAGCTCGGTTTTCAAACGGTCCAATAATGCTGACTAATATGCACCTGTAATAGTTTTACCCTTTTCCAGATAGTCGAGGAGGGTTATCCCTTGCAAATCCCAACAGACAGTCGCCATAACCTTTCCGACCAAAGGAATGGTCTTCGCCTTTTTTTGGTGCAGATTCTCCCTTGGCAACCCATTGTTTAGATTGTTGTTTGGTCTCAGGAGTATACTAATGTATCCATGTTTCATTCGCAGTGACGAAACGACGCTTGCAACACTTCACACGATTCCGTTTTTGGTCAAGCGTGAGCAATTGCGGAACCCATCCTGCGGATAGCTTTCTGATGTCCAAATGTTTTTGCAAAATATTATGTACCCGTTCATTCGAGATGCCCACAGCACCAACAATCTCACTCACCTTAACTCCTCTGTCATCCATCACCATATCATGGATGTTATCAATGATTTCTGGAGTCGTAACCTCCACAGGGCGTCCAGAACGTTCAGCATCACTTGTGTTCATATGGCCACTCCGAAAATTTTGAAATCACTCATAAACTGTTCTAATCGAAGCTTCGGAGTCACCATAATGTTTATCAAGCTTCTCTTTAGTCTCCTGAGACGTTTAGCCCTTCATAAAGTAATGTTTAATCACCACACGAAATTCTTTTTCGTCCATTTTTGGACAATCACTCGACTTCCTTGATTCACACGAATGCCAAACACAAAGAAATAGACCAACATGTCTGAAACTTGGTGTGCGTTCTTTCCAAAGATGCTACTAACTAAACACGACCTCGATACGCACCGGTGGTACTATCTATCGGACTTTGCACGGACTTTTCAAACGTCCATCGTATATGGTAATGCGCCTAAATAGACGAAAGCATTCGATACCGCTTGACCACACAGTCGGCAATCAGTCACAATGTTCAAGTATCTATAGTTTCTGCCCAGATGATTCGTGGCGGAACCACAGAAATCTACCGTGGGGAAGGCGGATACCAGTCTCACGTTTATTGCAGGAGTCCAAAAGGAGAGCAATTCGTGCGTGAAACACGTCGCTTGCAAAACCGTCATTAGGGATCACTCTTGAGAGTTGTTAGGGGATCGGGGTAATTACTAAGTCGGATTAAAGGAAGAGATGAAAATGATTTATGTGGAGTTACTCGATTCGCCATTGGTCAATGTAGTCACCGTCATAGAAAAGATCACCGAATTGTAGGCGGGAGGCGCTGCAGGAGTGACGTTGTCACAGTACGGATGAACAAACACACTGCTTCTTCCATCGCACATCTCGCATTATGAGCATGACGCTAAAATGAGAGAAATTTGGGCCAGTGTAGAAGGGTATCGCCATTCTTTCTTCCCGCGCGTAGAATACGAATAGGGAAGAGAGAAATGCTGGAATAGGAAAGATCGAAATAATACCTGTGTATTAAGCACCCTCCGCCACAAACACAGTATGTTGTCTTGCAAAGCGCACATCTACATGTCGTTCGCTTTGTTCCAAAGTGGGGGAGCAAAAATAAGATTGATTTTATCCATACTGGATGAGAAGAGGTCGTGGTTGTGAATGTCAATGTTAAAAAATATATCGGCTGAATCACTTGTTTAGAGTGTAAAACACTAAGATTGACGCGTTTCGGAAGTCAAGCTTCCATCATCAGAATTATAAAAAGTAAAAGAAGCTGTTAAAACTCGCTAAAATGGAACACGCACCAGGCACAATAAAACTGATAATAAAATTAAAACATCGTGGCTACTTTCCTTGTTGCAGCCGTGTCTTCCAAGGTGCATCTCCACATAGTCGTCACTTTATTAAAAAACTCTAAAATGGTGTCTTCTATGGTGTTCAACATCTACCCACATGGCTCTCTCCTCTACCGTCGTAAACCGCCCGTGCGCCTTCGTTGGTACCACACACCACGTAGCCAAGCACGACACTGAAACGCGAGTAAGCTCACGCGCAAGTAAACAAGGAAGTCACAGAGATATCTTTACAAACAGATAATGTATACATGTTCCAAGGACCTACCAATTGCTAAAAATGTAGTTACTAAAAAAACCAGTGAAATGTTTGAAAAAGTTATTTGTATCACCAGTTAGCTGTTCATTCAGTGTGTTCTCATTATCCACTCTGTGTATCGTAATTTCCAGCTGTTCTAGTTGACCCAGCTTTTTGCCTTTGCCCTGTCTATGTAACATAACGAGACGCTGATCTATTCCCAACATGGGGTGTCCCGTTTCCCAAATATGCGTGGCTACAGCTGACTTTTCGAAATTATTAAGGCGGGAAGCATCGCTATGTTCTTTGTAGCGTACTTTAAAGGACCTACCAGTTTGGCCTACATAGCTTGCCTTGCACGTGTTACACTGGGTTCTTTTACTTTTTATTATTCTGATGATGGAAGCTTGACTTCCGAAAGGCGTCAATCTTAGTGTTTTACACTGTAAACAAGTGGTTGAACCGATATACAGGGTGTTTAAAAAATGACCGGTATATTTGAAACGGCAATACAAACTAAACGAGCAGTGATAGAAATACACCGTTTGTTGCAAATATGCTTGGGACAACAGTACATTTTCAGGCAGACAAACTTTCGAAATTACAGTAGTTACAATTGTCAACAACAGATGGCGCTGCGGTCTGGGAAACTCTATAGTACGATATTTTCCACATATCCACCGTGCGTAGCAATAATATGGCGTAGTCTCTGAATGAAATTACCCGAAACCTTTGACAACGTGTCTGGCGGAATGGCTTCACATTCAGATGAGATGTACTGCTTCAGCTGTTCAATTGTTTCTGGATTCTGGCGGTACACCTGGTCTTTCAAGTGTCCCCACAGAAAGAAGTCACAGGGGTTCATGTCTGGCGAATAGGGAGGCCAATCCACGACGCCTCCTATATGTTTCGGATAGCCCAAAGCAATCACACGATCATCGAAATATTCATTCAGGAAATTAAAGACTTCAGCCGTGCAATGTGGCCGGGCACCATCTTGCATAAACCACGAGGTGTTCGCAGTGTCGTCTAAGGCAGTTTGTACCGCCACAAATTCACGAAGAATGTCCAGATAGCGTGATGCAGTAATCGTTTTGGATCTGAAAAATGGGCCAATGATTCCTTTGGAAGAAATGGCGGCCCAGACCAGTACTTTTTGAGGATGCAGGGACGATGGGACTGCAACATGGGGCTCTTCGGGTCCCCATATGCGCCAGTTCTGCTTATTGACGAAGCCGTCCAGGTAAAAATAAGGTTCGTCAGTAAACCAAATGCTGCCCACATGCATATCGCCGTCATCAATCCTGTGCACTATATCGTTAGCGAATGTATCTCCTGCAGCAATGGTAGCGGCGCTGAGGGGTTGCCGCGTTTGAACTTTGTATGGATAGAGGTGTAAACTCTGGTGCATGAGACGATACGTGGACGTTGGCGTCATTTGGACCGCAGCTGCAACACGGCGAACGGAAACCCGAGGCTGTTGTCGGATCACCTGCTGCACTAGCTGCGCGTTGCCCTCTGTGGTTGCCGTATGCGGTCGCCCTACCTTTCCAGCACGTTCATCCGTCACGTTCCCAGTCCACTGAAATTTTTCAAATAGATCCTTTATTGTATCGCTTTTCGGTCCTTTGGTTACATTAAACCTCCGTTGAAAACTTCGTCTTGTTGCAACAACACTGTGTTCTAGGCGGTGGAATTCCAACACCATAAAAATCCTCTGTTCTAAGGAATAAACCATGTTGTCCACAGCACACTTGCACGTTGAGAAAAGCACACGCTTACAGCAGAAAGACGACGTACAGAATGGCGCACCCACAGACTGCGTTGTCTTCTATATCTTTCACATCACTTGCAGCGCCATCTGTTGTTGAAAATTGTAACTACTGTAATTTCGAAAGTTAGTCCGCCTGAAAATGTACTGTTGTCCCAAGCATATTGCAACAAACGGTGTATTTCTATCGCTGCTCGTTTAGTTTTTATTGCCGTTCCAAATATACCGGTCACTTTTGAAACACCCTGTATTTTTTAACATAGAAATAACATAATGCGGTCTTAACTCAGACAGAACGTGTCACATGCTGGAGCTTCGTTCAGCTGGACAGGGCAGTAGAAGCGCGAGACATGTGGTCGAAGAAGGCTGCGACGTAGCGGGCGCAAATGCGTGGGCGTCGCGATGCAGAGCACGTCACGTCCCGTCTAGGGCCTCGCTTCCAGCGCTGACCAACGTCCGGCCCGAGAATAGCGCAGATCTGCGCAGGTGAGCCAATGGCGGACCTTGCTGCGGCGCAACATCGTTACAGCAAGACATCGCAGAAACAGCAACCGCGTCTGCACGTCAGCAGAACGTTTCCCACACCGCCACCAGGTGGCAGGCCGCTCAGTGCGAAAGACGAGTGCGCGTGCGCGCCAATTTATTGCGTGCCTGATGCAGTCGGAATTTATCGATCCATCGCGGTATCGCCATTATACACTACTGGCCATTAAAATTGCCACACCACGAAGGTGACGTGCTACAGACGCGAAATTTAACCGACAGGAAGAAGATGCTGTGATATGCAAATGATTAGCTTTTCAGAGCATTCACTCAGGGTTGACGAAGGTGGCGACACCTACAACGTGCTGACGTGAGGAAAGTTTCCAACCGATTTCTCATACACAAACAGCAATTGACCGGCGTTGCCTGGTGAAACGTTGTTGTGATGCCGCGTGTAAGGAGGAGAAATGCGTACCATTGCGTTTCCGACTTTGATAAAGGTCGGATTGTAGCCTACAGCGATTACCGTTTATCGTATTGCGACATTGCTGCTCGCGTTGGTCGAGATCCAATCACTGTTAGCATAATATGGAATCGGTGGGTTCAGGAGGGTAATATGGAACGCCGTACTGGATCCCAACGGCCTCGTATCATTAGCATTCGAGATGACAGGTATCTTATCTGCATGGCCGTAACGGATCGTGCAGCCACATCTCGATCCCTGAGTCAACAGATGGGGACGTTTGCAAGACCATAACCATTTGCACGAACAGTTCGAGGACGTTTGCAGCAGCATAGAGTATCAGTTCGGAGACCATGGCTGCGGTTTCCCTTGACGCTGCATCACAGACAGGAGCGCCTGCGATGGTGTACTCAACGACGAACCTGGGTGCACGAATGGCAAAACGTCATTTTTTCGGATGAATCCAGGTTCTGTTTACAGTATCATGATGGTCGCATCCGTATTTGGCGACATCGCGGTGAACGCACATTGTAAGCGTGTATTCGTCATCGCCATACTGGCGTATCACCCGGCGTGATGGTGTGGGGTGCCGTTGGTTACGCGTCTCGGTCACCTCTTGTTCGTATTGACGGCACTTTGATCAGTGGACGTTACATTTCAGATGTGTTACGACCCATTCCTCTACCCCACATTCGATCCCTGCGAAACCCTACATTTCTGCAGGATAATGCACGACCGCATGTTGCAGGTCCTGTACGGGCCTTTCTGGATACAGAAAATGTTGGACTGCTGCCCTGGCCAGCACATTCACCTGATCTCTCACGAATTGAAAACGCCAGGTCAATGGTGGCCGAGCAACTGGCTCGTCACAATACGCCAGTCACTACTCTTGATGAACTGTGGTATTGTGTTGAAGCTGCATGGGCAGCTGTACCTGTACACGCCATCCGAGCTCTGTTTGACTCAATGCCCAGGCGTATGAAGGCCGTTATTACGGCCCGAGGTGGTTGTTCTGGGTACTGATTTCTCAGGATCTATCCACCCAAATTGCCTGAAAATTTAATGACATGTGAGTTCTAGTATAATATATTTGTCCAATGAAGACCCGTTTATCATCTACATTTCTTCTTGGTGTAGCATTTTTGGCTAATGGCTCTGAGCACTATGGGACTTAACATCTTAGGTCATCAGTCCCCTAGAACTTAGAACTACTTAAACCTAACTAACCTAAGGACATCACACACATCCAAGCCCGAGGCAGGATTCGAACCTGCGACCGTAGCAGTCCCGCGGTTCCAGACTGCAGCGCCTAGAAGCGCATGACCACCGCGGCCGGCGTAGCAGTTTTAATGGCCAGTAGTGTGGTACGTGATGCCGTGTTCCCTGATTTCTGTAAGGCATTTGACACCGTCCCGCATTGCCGTTTAATGAAAAATTCGCGCTTGTGGAGAATCGGAGCTTACCTGCGACTGAATTCAAAACTTTCTCGCAGATAGAACTCAACTCTTAACGGAACTAAATCGACAGATGTAAAGGTTAATTCGGAGTACCATAGGGAAGTGTGATAGGACCGTTGCTGTTTACAGTATACGTAAATGATCTAGTAGAAAGCGTCGGATGCTCTTTAAGGCTACTCGCAAATGATGCAGATGTCTATAGTAAAGCAGCAACGCCAGAAGATAGCAAGAATTTGCAGAACGACCTGCAGATGATGAATGGTGCAGGCTCTGGCAGTTGACCCTGTACGTAGATAAATGTAACACATTGCGCATACATAGGAAAAGAAATCCACTACTGTACAGCTACACTATTGATGACAAACAGCTGGAGACAGTGTCTGCCGTAAAAAATCTAGGTGTAACTATCCAGAGCGCCCTTTAGTGGAATGACCATATAAAACAGATAGTGGGAAAAGCATAGGAAGAATCTTAAGGAAAAGTAACTGGTCCACGAAAGAAATGGCTTGTAAGGCGCTTATTCGCCCTATTCTTGAGTATTGTTCATCTCTCTGGGATCACTATCAGGTAGGACTGATAAGGAAGATCCAACGAAGAGCGGTGCGTTTCGTCATGGGATCGTTTAGCTGGCGAGAGAGCGTTACGAAGATGCGAAACAAACTCCACTGGCAGACGTTACAAGAGAGGTGTTGTGTATCACGGAGAGATTTACTATTGAAATTTCGGGACAACACTTTTCAGGAGGAGTCGGACAACATATCACTCCCCCCCCCCCCCCCTCCACCAGCACTCACATCTTGCATATTGACCACGAGGAGAAAATTCGAGAAATTAGAGCCAATACAGAGGTTTACCGACGATCATTCTTCCCAAGCACTATTCGCGATTCGAACGGGGTTGAAGGGATCAGATAGTGGTACCGAAAGTACCCTCCGCCAGACATCAATAGGTGACTTGCGGAGTTTGATCTAGATGTAGATGTAGAAATGGATAAGTCCAATTCTTTCTTCCACCATCTGCGAGACATGACCACTTTCTCAAAGGCTGCGCGTCCACTGAAACCTAGCCGTATGATTTGCAGTCACTCGTACGTCACAGCATCATCTTCCCCGATACGCACATAGCAATGGATCCTCTCATACTACGGAAACATCCTTCGTACACCTTCGTGCTTATACATGCGATGTACTGGAATTTTAAGCGCAGATGCGCAACCTTTCAGTTGTTTGCAATGAAGACAGGAGAGTTCAGTAGCGTAATTTGCGAACGCAGATCGTTGTGCGACTAAGGAGATAAAAACATGAGTATCACTGCGTGGCCGACGAAGGGACGAGTGGCGGAGTTTTCGTCCGAAAAGAAAACGCACAGTATGTGTTGCTGATACAACCTCTAAACTGAAACAATAACTGCAGCGCTAGTCGAGTAACACATGCGCTATAGCTTTTCTGTGAAGTCAGGAAACTAGGAGAGAGTTAGTGGTAGAAATGAAGCTGCTACAAAGGGTTATGGATCGTGCTTGGATAGCTCACTTGGAAAGAAAGTCGGCAACGTAAGGCAGGTATCCGAGTTCGAATTTCGATCTGGCAATCAGTTTTAAGCTATATTTATTTACTTTAATTATTTATGTATGGCTTTCTGACGCATTGAAAAAGGTACATATAATGTAGAGCATAATATTTACAATATAAAATCTTGAAGATAACCGTTTGGCAGCCGCGCGGTCTGGGGCGTCTTGTCACGGTTCGCGCGGGAGGATCGAGTCATCCCTCGGGCATGGGTGTGTGTGTTGTCATTAGCGTAAGTTAGGTTAAGTTAGATTAATTTTTGTGTAAACCTAGGGACCGATGACCTCAGAGTTTGGTCCCCTAGTCCTTAACGCCTCTTTGTGGACTATCGGTTTTGGAGTTGCCAGTAGGAAGTCTTCTTGTGTACTATCGCATGATCTTGTGGGGCATTGTTCTGTGATGCGTCTGACAGTTTGTCGCTCTCCGTAATCACAAAGTGGGGATGGTTGCTTACTCCATTTGTGTAAAAAATGTGGACATCTGCCGCGTCTGTTTCAAATTCTGTTTAGCAATGACCATGTTTTGCATGGCAAGTCAAATACTGATGGCTTCTTTTTGATACGCAGCATATTATTATTTTGTTCTCCAGTCCATTCTTGAGTTCATGCGTTAACAATGTTGGAACTCCTCTTCCACAACTACCTCGGTTATTATTATTGATGGTCGTCCAGAGCGGAGTCGACATTTTGACCTATTGGTAGATTTCTAAGTACACATGAGCTTTTTATGCTCCGTCCTGCAGGTATTAATTTGATAACGCTATCGATCATTCTGATGGCGATATTTAGTTTGATCTGTATGGTTTGAGCATGTGAGCTGTTTAGCCAAACTGGTCCACAACATTCAGCGGTTTCGGAGGGCAGATCCAGAGGAGAAGAACGTAGGGCGCATTCCGACGCTTTATAGGTTGTACCGCATAGGTTTTTGAATCTATAAAAATATGTCAATACCAGAAATGTTTTGAAAGGGAATTTTATTACATTTATTGACATAATTTTTCCATTTCCTTCCCGATCTTCCCCAAACTGAGCATCTGTTCCGTCTCTAATGACATCGTCGTCGACGGGACGTTAGACAATCAATCTGCAGTCCTTCTCTCCTTTATAACTGTCTAATGCCACTTTATGAAAACCTCGTGGTATCTTGATGCAGGCGCTGGGTACTGAAACATCCCTTGCATTTCACCTCTACTAAAAACGTGCGTCGATTATCGTGACCAAAACAGTTATTTTTTAAAGCAGTACTCGTAGCGTATGCTCTCCTAACATCCCCGCTTTAAAATAAATTACGTAGTCTTCCAACAATGCCTGAACTATCACCAGTGTTTGTTGTCCGTAACGCCTTCTTTATCAATTGTTTCGTTATTGACCATTTGTATACATTTCTCAATAACATCAGCATATTCACCTATTCCTTCATACTTTTTACATCGTTTCAATTTTCACCCGAAGAAGAAATGAAAATTAGCGTTTAAAGCTCAGTGGACGATGTGGTGATTAGAGACAGCCTTCGCCTAAGCGAAAGAGAATTGACGGAAAGGAATAAGTCAATTCTGCCATCTCTTAAATACTCTATAGTTTAAAGGTTAATACGCGAACCATGACCAAGACCAAATCGGACGACTCTGAGCCTACTAATACCGTACAACACTTTATTCGTCGCCAGCGCTCTTTTTCTATCGTGGGAAAACATGTTTCTGTGCTCAGTTATGGTACAAGTGGAGCTAATTCACTCGCAAATTGTGTATAGCACTGTATAGTAACTCAGCTGGGGCCTAGGACCTTGTCGCATTTTAGCGAATAAAGCTGTTCTTCAACACCAGTGCTACTGGTTTCCATGACACACATTTCAGCAGATGTACAGCAACATTCCTTGATTTACCTTTGCTCCCGTGCCACCTTCATGGTCATTCACAGCGCAAACAGAAGACTACGCTGTAGATACAACTCCCTTCGAAAATACTACAACATATTCCACAAACGTAGCTACTTACCACTCTCTTGTCTTTTGCATTGAAGATGATGTCATAACTGTATTTTAACGACTTGCTTGTGCTGCCTTAAGTACAGACAAACGCCTTCTTTTTAGTCCCGGTCGTTCTTTTCATTTTTTAAATTTTGTGTTCCAGATTCCTAAAAGTGTGTTTCCAGGTCACCGTCAAAGTCCGTATAATAAACAACAGCTTAGATAGTTCGGTCAGCTTATCGAACACATTGATATTTTTCTCAGCGTAGCCACTTGCGTCATCAGCTTTTTGAGTTTTCTTTCTGTTCTTGTTTTTTAAAGTCTTTGGTCTTTCGAGTGGTTTCATGCTTTCCGGAACGTCTACCTGTCTAGAACTAAACTTTTCACCTTTACGTAATTACTAACCAACAGCCTCTACAAACAGTTTTGTCTGTTCCTACTCTGTATTTTTCACCTCTCTTGCTTTTTGATTATCTGTCCCTCCTTGATTCCGTACCGTATGTCCCACTAACGTGTCCCTTCATCTAGTGAAGGAGATTCATAGATTCAAGTCCTCACTTGTTACTTTCGGTATTTACTGATTTGATGACTTAACCGAAACTTAATTTCTGACATCATCTGGTATCACCACCTCTCAATCCGTCCACTGTGTTCTTTTCCGGATTCGCAATGGTTCATATTTCACTTCCATACAATGCTGTGTCCATCACATACAATCTCAGGAACTTCTTCATCGTTACTATATTGGTATCTGATCCAAGTGAAGCTCTTTTACTGATGGAAACTTCACCTGCCTCTGGCTTACATCACACTTGCTGCGTGATGCTGTGTAATTTGCTTCCAATAGATGAGAATTTTTTCACTTCCTTTATTTTTTAAATTTGTTATTGCTTTATGTGTCGTTCATCAAATTCGTTTTTGCTTTGATTATGCGTAAGCATTACGTGTGCTCGTTATGTTGACCATTCGTTTCAAGAGGCATTCTAAGTCATCCTTACATTATACACTCATGCTCATAAATTAAGGATAATGCTGATACACTTTGAAACACCGCTCTGATGGGCGGTTTGCGGGATTAAATCACCTCGGGGTATGACAATGTGGTGCATTTGACCTGCGGTCGTCGCACGGTGGCGCTGGCAGCAGTCCACATATGCAGAGGTGTGTTGGTGCATGTCAGAGTACGGTGCAGCGAGTAAGTGTGCAGACGTTTTCAGGCGTGCTAATGGTGATTGTGTATTGAAAATGGCTCAAAGAACACATATTGATGACGTTATGAGGGGTAGAATACTAGGGAGACTGGAGGCTGGTGAAACACAGCAGGTCGTAGCACGGGCCCCCTGTGTGCCACAAAGTGTGATCTCAAGATTATGGCAACGATTCCAGCAGGCAGGAAGCGTGTCTAGGTGCTACAGTACGAGACGTCTACAGAAGAGGACCGATATCTGACCATCAGTGCCCGCAGACGGCCACGGAGTACTGCAGGTAGCCTTGCTCGGGGTCTTACCGCAGCCACTGGAACAGTTGTCTCCAGACACACAGTCTACAGACGACTGAACAGACGTGGTTTATTTTCCCGGATACCTGTAAGGTGGAGGAGTACCTTGAAACAGAAGATATCAGGCGAATGGAGTGGCCTGCCTGTTCCCCAGACCTAAACCACACCAAGCACATCTGGGATGCTCTCGGTCGACGTATCGCTGCACGTCTTCAAACCCCTACGACACTTCAAGAGCTCCGAGAGGCACTGGTGCAAGAATGGGAGGCTATACCCCAGCAGCTGCTCGACCACCTGATCCAGAGTATGCCAACCCGTTGTGCGGCCTGTGTACGTGTGCGCGGTGATCATATCCTATATTGATGTCGGGGTACATGATCAGGAAACAGTGGCGTTTTGTAGCACATGTGTTTCGGGACAGTTTTCTCAACTCATCACCAATACCGTGTACTTACAGACCTGTGTCGTGTGTGTTCCCTATGTGCCTATGCTATTAGCACCAGTCTTGTGTAGTGCCATGTTGTGTGGCACCACATTCTGCAATAATCCTTAATTTATGAGCATGAGTGTATATCTGCATCTGCGAAAGTTAGCTAACGGTGTACGGCAGAGAATATCGCTATTCCGCACTTCCTTGCTCTATTCGCAAATGGCAGGTGAGAGGGATAACTGTCGGTATGAGCTGTACTTCTCGGCTCTTCTCCGTGCTATCATCTCGAGACACCTGTATAGGAGGAAAACGTGTTTGAAAGACTTTCCGCAAAACTCTCTCTCGAATTATCTTTACTAAACCTCTCCGTGATGCACCACGCCCATCTTGCACCGCCTGCCGTTGCAGTTTTCTGAGCATCTCTATAATGATGTTGCGCCGACTCTACGATTCCATGCCAGCCGATGTGGTCGAGCGGTTCTAGGCGCTTCAGTCCGGAACCAAGCCGCTTCTACGGTCGCAGGTTCGAATCCTGCCTCGGGTATGGATGTGTGTTATGTCCTTAGATTAGTTAGGTTTACGTAGTTCTAAGCCTAGGAGACTGATGACTTTAGATGTTAAGTCCGATAGTGCTCAGCGCCATTTGAACCATTCCACTTCAGATCGCTCTGGCTGGTTAGTCGTAGGTGTTTTACGCTAGTTAGAGTCGCCAACAATTCGTCACCATTAGTCTGTCGAAAAGTGTTGGATTTATTTCTGATTCATGCCAAATACGCTTCATTCATTTACTACCTGTCTCTGTACCACTCATCGATCCTTTGCACGTTTTTATGCATTTCGCTATAGTCTTCTGACGCTGCTACCTTACAACTGCATCATCTCTAACTGGCTCTTGAAGCTTCCAATGTTATCCCCCAGATTATTTACACAAATTTAAACAGTAACGATCATATCACATTTCCTGTACATCTCTCGACTTCGTCTCCTTAAGGAGGAGGTCTTGAGCTCTGTCTGCAACGAATTCCTGACTACAATCACAAATCTGTTCCGATATGCGGTAAACTCGTATTTTCTTCATTAAACGACAGCACTGAACTGTATCAATAGTCAAGAAACACAGCATCAACTTGGGTGTCGATGCCTGCGACGCTCTGGATGTGATGAACGAACTGATACGCCAGTACGGCGATGACGGCCGTGCGGTTCTAGGCGCTCCAGTCTGGAACCGCATGACCGCTACGGAAGCAAGTTCGAAACCTGCCTCGGGCATGGATGTGTGATGTCCTTACGATAGTTAGGTTTCAGTAGTTCTAAGTTCTAGAGGACTGATAACCACAGATGTTAAGTCCCATAGTGCTCAGAGCCATGCCGATGACAAACACACGCTTCCAATGTGGGTTCACCGCGATGTCGCCAAACACGGATGCGACCATCATGATGCTGTAAACAGAACCTGGATTCATCCGAAGAAATGACGTTTTGCCATTCGTGCACCCAGGTTCATCGCTGAGTACACCATCGCAGGCGCTCCTGTGTGTGACGCAGCGTCAAGGGTAGCCGCAGCCATGGTCTCCGAGCTGATAGTCCATGCTGATGCAAACGTCGTCGAACTGTTCGTGCAGATGGTTGTAGTCTTGCAAACGTCCCCATCTGTTGACACTCTGCGGCTGCACGATCCGTTACATCCATGCGGATAAGATGCCTGTTATCTCGACTGCTAGTGATACGAGGCCCTTGGGATCCAGCACGTTGTTCCGTATCACGCTCCTGAACCCACCGATTCCATATTCTGCTGACAGGCATTGGATCCCGACTAACGCGAGCAGCAATGTCGCGATACGATAAACCGCAATCGCGATAGGCTACAATCCGACCTTTATCAAAGTCGGAAACGTGATGGTACTCATTTCTCCTCCTTACACGAGGCATCACAACAAAGTTTCACCAGACAACGCCGGTCGACTGCTGTTTGTGTATGAGAAATCGGTTGGAAACTTTCCTCATGTCAGCACGTTGTAGGTGTCGCCACCGGCGCCAACCTTGTGTGAATGCTCTAAAAAGCTAATCATTTGCGTTTCACAGCATCTTCTTCCTGTGTTAAATTTCGCGTCTGTAGCACGTCATCTTCGAGGTGTAGCAATTTTAATGGCCAGTTCTGTACCAGTATTACTGGCCCCTATTTTGAGCAAAACCTAATCTTCCTACACGTCGGTCAAGGGCCTGAAGATGGCGGAGAAAAACTCTGAAACTAAAATAAAACAAGTTTGGAAAATAGACGGCTGAAAGGTGTTTAATTTGGCATCCAAACTTCCATATCTCGTCAACCACGCGTCTACAACCTGTACTCGTACATCCATAAGGCATATTCCCGTACAGGTGAGTCATTTTACTTGCCCGGTGTCGGCAGATAAGTACGATAGTGCAGTGCCTGTGGTATTCTGAATTACGATGCAAAGTTCCTGTAGGAGTTCCTCAGTGATACGCTATTCATAAACGATCGGGAACAATTTAAAGTCGCAAGTATGAGACCACATGGGCAATGACTGATCCAGTGTAGGCGTCTGGAGATCTCGAGGTCAGGACCTTAGTCAGTATATTCCCTCCCTAAAACCTTTTCCTTTCTCACGTTACGATCGGCTGGCAAGTCGCAGCGGCGCACCTCGTACCACGCCGTGCCTGCACCTCCCCCTTCCTGCCTTTCCCTGCTTTCTGCTTTCTGCTTTCCTTTTGCAAATCTCAAGGCGAGCGGCGCGAAGCCGCCCACAACCGGATACCAGCGGCTCCGTATCTGCGCGCGTTTCAAAACCGGTTCTCCGCTAGACCTGACTGAATGGCCGAATGTCTCCCGCGAGTGGAGCGATTATCAAAATACTTGTGCAAAATATTTTGGCTTTCCAGATTACGGCACTGCAGCTAACATTTTTAACCTCCATTGCGAAACAGGCCTCTAGATAAAATGTTTACGAAACCGAGGGTATTTCAGGCGCTCAGATTAGCTGCAAATAAAACACTGGATTATCATGCGGAGTTTACGAGTATTTACATTGATAAAACATACACCAGCAGTGAGTTCTTCGTTTAAATGTCTATACCAGATCATGTGATGTCAGTCCGGCCGGGGTGGCCGAGCGGTTCTAGGCGCTACAGTCTGGAACCGCGCGACCGCCACGGTCGCAGGTTCGAATCCTGTCTCGGACATGGATATGTGTGATGTCCTTAGGTTAGTTAGGTTTAAGTAGTTCTAAGATCTAGGGCACTGATGACCTCAGAAGTTAAGTCCCATAGTGCTCAGAGCCATTTGAACCAATTTTTTACATTGTGTCATGCATAATGGATGACCTTCTCCAGAATAGATACCCGCAGAAATTTTCACAAGAGAAGGCAAAATTCTGAAATTGCCATTTTTGATCTATCTAATTCGGTGAGTTTGAAAATGTGTCTTGCCCCCAGAAACTAAATTTTGTAGACAAGTACTGCAGCCGACATAATCGTCTTGAGAGATTTCAGCAACTGTATTGAAATTTAAGATAATTCTCATTTACTTTTCCGCCTCCGTACTCTTATATGTGCTTCTTAGTAGGCAAGAAGGGCAGCTGACGCAATTATTTAGGTCTACTTTGTTTTAGAGCTGAAGATTTTACAGAGGGATAGTCACATGTAATCTAATTAAAAATGTGCGACTGAGACGGAACAATAAATGAGAATTATCTTAAAAGTGCACGAAGCTTGTTACGCATCAAACGAATGTTAGTATTTTTTAAGATAGGTTACTCTAACACGAAAACGGTAAGAATATTCAGCTTTTTTATTACTGGTGTCAATATTGATTCCACCTTTTTAATTCAAAATCTCAAATTTCATCCTCATATGATTAAATCCAGGGTATATTACAAGTTACGAAATAAAGTTAGTCAATATTTACAGGAAAATATATTTGTACCCTCGTAATGAGACATGAAGCGAAAAATTAAAATGTGAAACAGGAACAGTCAGAATGCTTGAGAATATTCTGTTGGATATCAACAAAAATATCTAACGTTAGTACTGCTCTAATTTGAGTAGAACGCTGTAAAGTTTGAAAAAAAAACTGTTCATTAGATCTCATGTCATCTATAACACTTTTTTCCGATACAAAACACGTATATTCACGCTAATCCATTTATTCCATAACTTTCATGCTTTCTACCGTTTAATGTTGACTGACAAAACTAAAAGTGAACAAAATGCATTTTCAAAACTGCATTTTTGGCTTGATTATTCCAAATGTAGCCTGGGGCCCGTAACCAACTAGATGAACGTGAGAAATCTTCCAGTAACACGCTCCAGTTCCCCGGTAGAATCTGCTTGTAACAGCCTAGAACTTAACCTAATCACATTTTTGTGCCGACATACCAAATGGATTGCTGAATTCATAGTTCTGTGACTGAATTTGGTTCTGCGTTACACCCCAACAGTTTCCAATTCCTCAAGAGCAAATTTCATCAACCTTGAAATTTCACACTATTTTCCCTCTCTTCTAGCGCATGAAACGGGATGTCCTATTTCGAGTGATGCAGTTGGACTCATAGATTAAGTGCAGATGACTGTGATCTTCAAATTTACTACAGTAGATCTGCCCCGTAAATCTGAATGTAGAATTTGCAAACCATCACGCATCTTCCGACGTGCAGCCACTGAAGGGAGGTTGGGGACGCATGATACGCAGATATACTGCTACCATGTTTATACTGTACTGGAATTGTTATTGCGACGTGTTAGATTAGTCCTTTTCTGAAGCTCAGAAATGGCTGTATAGGTAAAAGGCAGGGAAAATATCGGTGACATTAATTCAGCACTGTTAGATAAAGATTCGCATCCACACTGACTGCAGAACAGCACCGAAACTGCCACCGCTCCAAGGAATCAGCATAATTTCTAATGAGCACGTTGAAAAGCAAAAAAATCTCAAGGCATTCACTGATCAAGTCGCAGTACTTCCTGTCGTGCGGGGCAGTGTTAAATCTGCTGTTTATGACAATCATTGCCAGAAATTCCTGGGAATTGTGTTAAAAAAGGAAAGCCTGTATCTCAGACTCCAGGAGGGTGAAAATGCCATCTCTTCCCCCCTTGCGGACACCTATGGTCCCTTGTATCAACCAAGTTACCCCTTGATGTCATAACATCCTATCAACCTGTCTCTTCTTCTAGTCAGTGTTTTGCATATATTCGTTTCCTCTCCAGTTCTGAAGAGCACCAAATTTATTACTTTCTCTGTCCGTTTAAGGTTTAGTACCCTTCGATAATGCGACATATCAGACGCTCCGATTTTCTTCTTTAACAGTTTACCCAGCACACGATTCGTTTCCATACAATGCTATGTTTCAGACGTAGATTTTCAGAGACTTATTTCTTCTGTTAAAGCTTATGTTTGGCACTACCGGGCTTCTATTAAGGAAGAGCAGTCTCTGTACCTGTTCTTGTCTACTTCCAATGCCCTCCTTGCTTCCAAAGCTATTTCTGCAACGTGGTGCATGTTAAGTTGGTCGCTAGTCTGTTTTCTGCTGTACCTTTTTACTTTCGCCTTTCATCGTTTTATCTCTCAATCCGTGTCCTGCGCTCAGTGGCAAGGTGCCTCAGACAACGCGACTACCCCGCGCGACGTACTCGAACTATCGATGTATTCAACTAGTAAATAGTGATCAGCTGCGATTCTGCAGGATGCACAATGCCTTTGTTCCTAGCGTTAGTGCTGACTGTTAATGTAGCATGAATGAGTACACTTTATGAAATAGGTTAAGATTGGCGATGTAATTTATATTGTCATGTGACAACAGGTAATTCCTCACAAATGTGATATATCTATATTTTATGATATGCTTTGTTCATAGTTGGTTACGTTATTCTGTGTGTTGTGCTTTTATTTGCAGTGACGAATTCACGGATTTTATTATTTTATAACGCATGGTATTGTATATAGTTCTGTGTACGTAACATTTTATTACATGTCGCTTCCATTAATATTTGCATGAATTAATAGGATTGTGATTGTGGTAATCTTGTAGTAATGCCCTTCATATGTTCTTTCAGCTGGAATACACGGACCTGATGATGGTCTGTGGACCGAAACTGGTTGTTAAATTAATAAATTTTATCATCGTCTCTTGTCGGTAACCACGAAGTTCTTTGCGTGTTTACTTCCGTCTGCTAGAAAATTGAACCCAGTCTCGAAGCTGGTCCGGTGTTCCCTCAGCTTATCTTTTGTTCACCACCCAACAGAGGGGTGCAACTGTAGCGAGCGAATGTCTTCCGGCAGTCCGGGCACTCGCCATCAATCTGCGGGACCTGCGGCCGAAGAGAGTGAGCGAAGCCCCACAAGATCTCTGTTTGCTGCGGCCATGAAGATATCTGCATAGAAGAGAGCGAGGTGGCCGGGGTAGTGTTCAGACACACTGGACTCACACGCAGGCGGACGGCGGTTCAAATTCCTGTCCAGCCATCCGCAATTACGTTTCCCACGATTTCCCTAAATCGCTCAAAGCGAATTCTGGGACGGTTCCTTCGAAAATGACGCTGCCAGCTTCCTTCTAAGCCGTTCCCCAGACTTTAATGACCTCAGCATAGACAAGGCGTTAAGCTCTAATCTTCCTCTCCTAAACAGGGAAGCTCTCCAATAAGGTCACAATACTCGAGCTGAAACGTGTTCCGTAATTCCACAACAGAATGGCTTCAGCGCACCTGTCCAACGGCCTTCTTTTAGGCAATGTGCATGACCTGCGTTTTTTTCCAGTCTCTTGGAATCAGTCGTTGCTCCAGAGAAGCCTACCGCAGATGAAGTGAGGGGACCAGAACTGCGGACCTAGGGTCCCTGGGTGTGTCGTACGCCGGGACGCCTTCTCGGTCAAGGTCGTTTCATTTTAAAACAATACGCGGTTGGCGAGCTCTTGCGTAATACTTCCCTCTTGAGATAAACGACCCAGTCATTGACGCCCTTCCTCCAGCAACAGCGGATGTGCCATTTCATTCCCGGCAATTGAGTCGGACGATCTCAGCGAAATGAATCAAGCGCGTCAAATTAAGTTCTGCTTATGTTTATAAACTGCTACTACCGTCTTCATCATCATTGACTCGCAAGTCGCCGAAGTGGCGGCAACTGAAAAGGACTTGCAATACGGCGGCCCATCTTCCCCGCATGGGGCCTCCCGGCCAACAATGCCATACGATCATTTCATTTCACTGTCTCGGTGTTTTCGGTGGCATCTTTCCACTAGGTCCATCTATACGTCTACGCACATACCCAAATTTCTTTAAGGAATTAATTTTATTTACTTCGTGGTTATAGCCTGTTATCTGGATAGATAAAGTTGGCCATAAAACTCACATATTTCTTCACCATAATTTTTACAACTTGCTATGTCGTACTGCTGCACTAAAACTGATGCAAAAAAAACCGGTAAATGCAAAACTACTTCCTGCTACCACAAAACTGTTAGTGGCCACAGTGCCGCTGTGATTATTACCACTAGTACATTTATCTCCTATAGTGACGTACAATTCCCAATTTTTCACAAACACAACTTTTATTTATGTACGTTTACAATGTTGATGACTGAACAACAAAAGAAAGGTAACAATAACGATGCCTGTAAAAGTCTCCTAAATGAGGCAAACAAAAGTTCACTTCTAATTTTCCTCAAATTTTCGTGGTAACACACCCACTAGTAAAAGTCCAATTCAGAGACGAAGAAGTAATCTTCAGTGGTCCAAGTCCGCGCTGTCGGCATCCAGAGTGAACTGAACTTAGGGGCGGATTCTAGCTGTCTCTGGCCGATCAGGTTTTAGCGTAGCGATACGTGGACTTAGACAACCCCATCCTCTGTGGTGTAATGTGGGTCACCGGCCCTCAGGGGCTACCTTGACTATCTCCTTTCGTCGGCCACCCTTAATTTTGCGCAATTAACTCGTCTCAAGTATTGCAATGTTTTCCACATTTAGATCCGACCTGAAACTGCGCAGCCACTATCTGCTGCGTTCCCCGGGTGCAGGAAGACACGACAGCTGCGTTTCCACTGAGTCCGCAGCTCGTGGTCTTGCGGTAGCGTTCTCGCTTCCCGTGCACAGGGTCCCGGGTTCGATTCACTGCGGGGTTAGGCAGTTTTCTCTGCCTCGTGATCACTGGGTGTTGTGTGTCTTACACCATCGCTTCATCATCGTTGACTCGCAAGTCGCCGAACTGGTGTCAGCTGAAAAGGACTTGCAATTTCGGCGGCCCCGCCAACAGTGTCGTTTCCACTGCTGCTATCCGTTCACCGTCCACTGTTCTATCTCAGAATCCACGTCTCTGTAAGCGTTCGTACTAAAAAAAATCGCTCGGAAATGCGAGCTGCTACAGTGGTTATAAGTCTTTGGACTCTCACTTCGGAGGACATCAGGCTCTCTCTCCTTTCCCTACACTACGACGAATGCTAGAATGGTTCCTTTGGAAGACACAGCCGATTTCCTGTTGCATCCTTGTCCAATACATGCTTGTGTTCCGTCTTTAATAACTTCATCGCTTCCAGGACTTTCTACACCAATTTTCTTCTAAAAGACGTAATTGCTAATAGTTTTCACTATATTATGAGCTGGATGCTCAAGATAAAATAAAGTTCGTGGTAGAAACATACTTCCCGAACTCCTCTTTAGAATTAAGTGGATGAAAAAATATGCGTTGAAAGGGACCGAAAATCCAAAGAGAGCGAGCGAGCGAGCGAGAGAGAGAGAGAGAGAGAGAAGAAATTTTTTCTCAGACAACGCCCCTGGCCACAAATCGCATCGTCAACGATAAAACAGAGGGGAATTCTTGGTAAAACCACCGTATTTGCAAGCGAGTTTCTGTTTTACTTCTACTGCGTGCCACGACTAAGGAACATTTTGGCTGGAAACCTACTCCGTCCAGCTAGGAGGTTACAAGTGGCCATAGTACCTTGATTATGGGTGTGCTGTGGAATGAGGACATCAGGTCCAACATGTCTTCTCCTCCCAGAGTTACTATTTTGGCAATTCTCTTGATACTTTCTCAGTTTGCTAATATTGCATACTTTTACGGGATCCGTTCAATTACATTCTTTCTCCAGATGTAAACTTTCATAGGACTTAATACCAGAAACGAATATACTAGTATGATATTTTTGGAAAACGATGTTCAGGAATCAAAAGTCAGTTGGTGTCTCATTTGATTAGTGCATTTGCTACATACAACACAAAATGGGCGTCCTGAGGAAAAAAAAATCGCAAGTACGAGGGTTGTAAGTTAAATAATGGCAACTATTTATTCACAACCGATAAAAAAGAGTTACATGTTTGCACCTGTTACTGTCCTTCAAAGTAGTCACGAGCGTTGTGTAGAACCCGTTGGCAGCGATGTGGAAGGCGTAGTATACCGTTAGCAGAGCCTGTTCTGCTGATGGTGCGAATGGAGCGGTCTAAAGCTATGGTGATTGTCGTGTACGTCTGTGATGCTGTTATCCTAACGCGTTACGTTCCTCCTTGGTAGACCGGCAATGCACAGTATTACTGTTCATTTCTGGAGCATCACCTGTGACCAGCTGAGCGAAAGAAGCGGCGACACTTTCTGCGCAACCCACCCATTATTTTGCACGACAATGCGCGGGCGCATACAGTTCAAGTTGTGGCTGCTCTGTTCGGTGGATGGGACTGCGAAGTACTGTACCATCCACCATACTCCCCGGACTTAAGTCCTTGTGACTTTGATGAAGCAACCACTTCGTGGCATTCGCTTCACAACTGTTCCGGAGATTCGACAGGCAGTAGACCGCTCCATTCGCACCAGCAACAGAACAGGCTCTGCTAACTGTATACTATGCCTTCCTCATCGCTGGCAAGGAATTCTACACAATGCTGGTAATTACTTTGAAGGACAGGAACAGGTCCAAACACGTAACTCTTTTGTATCGGTTGTGAATAAATAGTTGCCACTATTTAATTTCCAACCCTCGTATAAAACTTATTGACACCTGAAGACATATACTGACAAGCACAGCACAAACATGACAGCTACTTTAGGAAGCCAACGCCACCTGGACTGCACAAGTTTTTTTTATCAACCTCTGATCCGTTGCGAAAATCCGATAAAGCTTTGTGTAGTTGTGTTGTAGAGTGTCTCTAGTATTCTCGTCGACTGTGTCACGTCACACTTTCAGTTCTGTGAGCACGTGAAGATGTTTAGAGTAACAGAGTCTCCCCCGAGGGTGAAGTACCTGCTAAAGGGTTCCGCCTGATTACAGGCATCCCACATGACGTAACTGTCGTGCGTTTCCCCCTTCACGACAATGCTCGGCCACACACTGCAGGCGTAGCAGCGGCACTCCTGCAGCGTTCTCGATGTGTAGTGATCGAGCAGCCAGCCAGGTCTTGCCGCTAGGAAGGTTGGCCGCGCTTTCCGGTGTGGCCCTGCCTCGCTGTATCGCTGGAGACACCGGCTGCCGACGCCGCTGCAGTCCCAGGCGCCTGCTGCACGTCTGCGCTCTGAGCAGCTCTTAACTTCCCGCGCTTCGTGTTGCAGGCAGTCGTGCAAGCTGTTCTACCGCGCGGACCCCCTCAAGATCGTGCGTGCCGAGGGACAGTACATGTACGACGAGAAGGGCGGCCAGTACCTCGACTGCATCAATAACGTGGCTCACGGTGAGTCCACGCCAGCTGCCTGTTCTCTCTCTCTCTCTCTCTCTGTCTCTCTCTCTCTCTCTCTCCTTCTCTTCTTTACCGCTACTTCCTACCTTCCTCCTCGCTGTTGTTTCTTCAGCGACTGTGGGTATTTATTATGTACCGTAAGGTACACTATATACCCGGTGATCAAAAAGTCAGTATAAATTTGAAAACTTAATAAACCACGGAATAATGTAGATAGGTACAAATTGACACACATGCTTGGAATGTCATGGGGTTTTATTAGAACCAAAAAAATACAAAAGTTCAAAAAACGTCCGACAGATGGCGCTTCATCCGGTCAGAATAGCAATAATTAGCATAACAAAGTAAGACAAAGCAAAGATGATGTTCTTTACAGGAAATAGCCGAGCGAGGTGGCGCAGTGGTTAGACACTGGAGTCGCATTCCGGAGGACGACGGTTCAATCCCGTCTCCGGCCATCCTGATTTTGGTTTTCCGTGATTTCCCTAAATCGCTCCAGGCAAATGCCGGAATGGTTCCTTTCAAAGGGCACGGCCGACTTCCCTCCCTGTCCTTCCCTAATCCGAAGAGACGGATGACCTCGCTGCCTGGTCTCCTTCCCCAAAACAACCAACCAACTCAATCTTTACAGGAAATGCTCAATATGTCCACCATCATTCCTCAACAATAGCTGTAGTCGAGGAATAATGTTGTGAACAGCACTGTAAAACATTTCCGGAGTTATGGTGAGGCATTGGCGTCGGATGTTGTCTTTCAGCATCCCTAGAGATGTCGGTCGATCACGATACACTTGCGACTTCGGGTAACCCCAAAGCCAATAATCTCACGGACTGAGGTCTGGGGACCTGGGAGGCCGAGCGTGGCGAAAGTGGCGGCTGAGCACACGATCATCACCAAACGAAGTGCGCAAGAGATCTTTCACGCGTCTAGCAATATAGGATGGAGCGCCTGGTTCTAATAAAACCCCATGTCATTCCAAGCATGTGTGTCAATTTTTACCTCTCTATGTACATTATTCCGGGGTTTATTAAGTTTTCAAATTTATACTGACCTTTTGATTACCCCATACTTCCCAGTAAACTGTCGATTCTTTAAAGAATCGAAGTCGCAGCTTAAAACATCTGATTAGTTTACAAATCATTTAATATGTTACACGTTTAACGTTAAGCATGTTAACGAAAAAACAAACTAGGAAAGATTTCAGGTTATGATCAAGTTTGTTGGATGTCGCTAAATGCTCTCATTATGTTACGATGGATGAATATAGTCTGGGTAATTTGAGCTTCATTTTAAACAGAAGCAACGTTTTCACGCCTATAGATGCCTATGACGCCATATTTCCTGAACTATGTGTCAGACAATGATATGAGGGTTGCCCATAAAGTAATGCACGCATTTTTTTGTTCAACATTTCTTTATTGAACATGATGAGAATTGCACACTCGAAAGAATGGTGTTTTGTCTACACGCCGTATGTTTCCATGTAATCTCGATCCCGTTCTTCGGCCTTCCTCCAGTGCGAAATAAGGCCGTGCACGCCCTGTCGGTACAAATGGTTGTCCTGGTGGCGGAGCCAGTGCTGCACTGTGTGAATCAACTCGTCATCGTCCTCAAAATGTCTTCCGCGAATGGCATCCTTGAATGGCGAGCGACAACATCAGCTCGCTGTAACATGTCAGATGTCACAGCAAGTGAATGGTCTCCCCGACCGCTGCAAATCGTGGGGCTCCGCCGAACCGCCTTCTAATGACCCCACCCTCCGTGTCCAGCGACTAACTGTACTGCTGTTGACAGCAGATGTTCCGTAGACTTTGCACAAGCGTTAGGGAATGTTCCCAGCAGTTTCTTTCTCTGCAGTGAGAAGTTAAATGACGGCACGTTGCTTGTAACGTACAGTACCTGCAGACGCCATTTTCAAACTGTCCTGCAGCTGCGCTACCTGTCGGAAGTGGCGGGAAATTGGCGCGCTCACTCAGGGAACTTCATAAAGTTTCGCATTCCTAGCATTTTTTTCGAATGAGGAAAAAGATGCGGTGCATTACTTTCTGGGCAACCCCCGTATAATTTTGCAGATACATTTAGTGGAATGTGTGGATAATGTCTGCAGATGCTGCTGCGAATGGAATCGGTAGTAAAGAAATAATAAATTAGAACGTCATGTCTGCTACTTAAGTTTTACTGCATGAATAGCGGAAATGTACCAAACAATTATTTTTTCCTTTCATAATTTTGTAGGGGGTATCAACGAGAGAAAATTTCGTAAGGATTTGAAATTATGTGTAAAGTTTGTTGCAAGTCGCTGAGTGGATTTATAAAGTCCGAATATTTGCGCACCGTCAGTTACGCTGGTTCGAGACAATCATACGGTTTCTAACTGTAATACTTGCGTTATTGCATTGAATTTTTAAAGAAGAGTATGGCTCTTAATGAGTAGATTATGACAGCATTTTAAATTCGGTCAATAACTACGCGTAATATTGAAAATGAAATTTTTGTTACCCCTGGAAGCTGTTAGATACGCAACTTGCAACTAGTTTTGGGTACTGGTTCCTCGATCGTCGCTAACGTATTGATAACAAAGATTGTAGAGAAATTTGTGGTTTATAAAGGACAATACGGAATCTATGTGTACAGTTCTCTCGTTGCATAAGCCGTGCCATGTCTCAGTTGTAATTCGAGCTTTCGAAGGCGATCACCCCCTTCTTCAGGGGCTGACTTACTACCGGAACCTGTGTGTGTCTCTCTCATAAAGTGGAGGTCTGGTTTCCTATTGGTGGAGTGGCTTCGCCCAGGCAGGCAATAGCGTGCTCAAATACAGGAGATAGACCGTGGAGATATGTACAGGATGTAGTGTCGGACATGGACACGATGGGAGAGATGGCCGTCAGAAGCGACTGACACCTGAGACATATAAGCACAGTCCAAATAATTTCTACGTTTATTACAGTGTTAGTTGAGAACATGGCCCTCCAGGAAGCGCAGAGTTATAGCACCAGTCTCATGGATACAGGATGGTAGCAACGGTTAAAAGCTCTTGGAAAGGAACGTAATATTACAAGGTGAATACGGAATAACAAACAGATGCAGAGTCAAATTACAAGACAGAGAGAGGCATTTGGTCTGACTGTCAGCACCTTGCAGACGCTGAATAGATGCTAAATACAAGAGAGTGGGGTTCAAGGGGCAATCAAGTGGACGACGGTTCAATCCCGCGTCCGGCCATCCTGATTTAGATTTTCCGTGATTTCCCTAAATCGCTCCAGGCAAATGCCGGGATGGTTCCTTTGAAAGGGCACGGCCGACTTCCTTCCCCATCCTCCCCTAATCCGATGAGACCGATGGTCTCCTCTCACAAAACAACCCCCCAACAATCAAGTGACTTCTCGCCCCACCACCTGATTGGTTGTCCAAAAAATGCTGGGTGGGCTACGGCGCAATTTGGTACGGGCTCTGTGCCGCTGTACTGCCTTTGGACTTTGCTCCATTAATTCAGCACTCTTCTATTGGCACGTGTATTTATCTAGAACGGCTGGGTACGGAAAGCAGCATCTAAACGAGAGATTACCAGCTGTTCCTTCCCCTTCTCCATATCCCGGCCGGAATTAAAGGTTAGAAAGAGAACGGAGATCGCCTCCTGCACCACAAGTTCCCTCTGAAATCAATTTTTTTTTAATTTTGGTTCTCTGTGAGCGGTCCGTTCTCAGCTCCCAACTCTTCTCTTCCAAGGTTACGGCCATTGTACACTGACCAGCTATAGTAGCATCACCTGGCGAGGAATGACTGATAGTCAGAGATAAGGACGGTGCATGCATTATCAGTGAGGGAGTTGGACTGAGGGTAGATTCGGATGGCCCGGAGGCTCGGCACGAGCATTTCGGAGACTACACGACTAGTCGGGTGTTGCTGTGGTGAGTCTCTTAAACTCGTGGCGAGATCAAGGTGCAGCCAGGTCCAGACGTCATGGGGTTGGGCAACCACCCCTCACTGCAGATCTTGGACGTCGTAAGCAGGGCGGACCGGAAAAACAGGACGAGAAGCGAACTGTGGCAGAGCTAACATCAGACTTTAATGCTGGGCAGACTAGAAGTGTGTCTGACACGCAGTGCACCGAACACTCGTAACGATGGGACTCCATAGCCGACGACCCATGCTTGTGCCAATGTTAACATCAGGACATCGGCCACTACGACTGAAATGAGCCGAAATTCTAAACCTAGCTTTCAAAAACTCGTTTAAGATAGAGGACTGCAGCACCATTCCCCCATTTCAATTATCGAACAAACGAAAGAATGGCTGACACAGTGTTTAGTGTATGTGGGATCGTAAAACAGATAAGATCCTTAGACGCCAGAAAGGCATCTGGTCCAGACGGTATCCCCGTAAGATTTTATGTTGACTGTGCTACAAATATAGCAACATTCTTGTCCGTCATCTATCAGAGGTGATTGGAACGGCGGGAAGTTCCACAGGACTGGAAGAAAGCCCAGGACAGAGCAATCTATAAAAAGGGGAGAAAATCGGATGCACATAATTACCAGCCAATTTCACTGACATCGATTTGTTGTAGAATCATGGAACATATTTTTTGTTCAGGCATAATGACCCTTCTAGACTCTGAGAAGCTCATCTGGAGAAACCAGCACGGTTTTAGGAAACAGTGGTCATGCGAGACACAGCTGGCCCTCTTTGTACATAATATACAACAGGCTCTAGATACCGGCTCCCAGGTTGATGCCATATTTCTCGACTTTCGAAAGGCGTTCGACTCAGTTCTGCACTGTCGCTTGCTACAAAAAGTGCGTGCTTGCCGTTTATCCCATGACATATGCGGTTGGATAGAAAGTTTTCTAACAGACAGGGAGCAGTATGTCGTCCTGAACGGGGCAACTTCAGCAGAAACAAGCGTAACATGAGGTGTGCCCCAGGGCAGCGTAATAGGTCCTCTGCTTTTTACTATTTACATAAACGATCTGGTTGATGGTATTGACAGTGGCCTTAGACTGTTTGCCGATGATGCTGTAGTCTACAGGAAGGTAGTATCACACGAAAGTTGTGAACAATTCAATGAGGATTTGCAGAAAATAAATGCGTGGTGTAATGACTGGCAGTTATCTCTCAATATTAGTAAGTGTAATCTACTGCGTATAACACGGTGAAAATCCCCATTAATTTACGATTACAAAATAAATGCCCAATCTTGGGAAGCGGTAACATCAGTCAAGTATCTGGGTGTGACTATTCGAAATGATCTCAAATGGAATGATCAGATTACACAAGTAACGGGTAAGGCGAACTCTAGATTGTGTTTTGTTGGTAGAATCCTGAAGCGACGGAGTAACTCAACAAAGGAAATAGCTTACAATACGTTAGTTCGTCCAGTCTTGGAGTACTGTTCGTCTGTGTGAGACCCTTACCAGTTGGGTCTGATTCAAGAGATTGAGAAGGTCCTAAGAAGAGCGGCAAGATTCGTGACTGGTACATTTAGCCATCGCGAGAGCGTTACAAATCTCATAGAAACTTTGAAGTGGGACACACTTGCAGATAGACGACGCGCTAAGCAGAAGGGGCTGCTCTCTAAATTCCGAAATCCAATCTTCACAGAGGATGTAGAGCATATATTATTACCAGCAACTTTCAAATCGCGTAATGATATTATTCAAGATAAAGGGAAATAAGAGCTCGTACTGAGGCGTTCAGACAGTCTTTTTCTCTCGCGCGATCCGCGAGTGGAAGAGAGGGGGGGGGGGGGGGGGGGAATATGGAATATGACTTTGGCGCGAATTGTGCCCTCCTCCACACACCGCTTGTTGGCTAGCGGAGTATATAGTAGATGTAGATGACCATCGGCACTGAACGGTGTCACAGTGGCAGATCACTGCTTGCTCTAATGAACCCCGACACCTTCTTCATCACACCGATAGAAGGGCGCCCATCCGTTGTCTTCCAGGGGAACACTTCCTCGACACCTCTACTAAGGGACTGAGACAAGCTGGCAGCGGCTCCATTATGCCCTGGGGACTACTCGCGTGGGCATCCATGTGTCCTGTGGAGCTCGTGCAAGGCGCCATGAAGGCCAAGGAGTATAGTACGTTGATTGCAGACACATACACCCCTTCATGACGATCATGTTTCCCAACGGCAGTGGTATTTTTCAACAAGATAATGCACAATGTCGCAAGGCCAGGTTGTGATGGAGTGGTTCGAGGAACACAGTGCTGAGTTCCAATTTACGTGCTGGCTCTCCAACTCGCCAGATCTGAACGTGATTGGACTCGTCTGGGATGTGGTTGAACGTGGCGTCAGAGTTCATGGCTCCCCTCCTTGGAATTTACGGGAATTAGGTGAGTTGTGCGAGCAGATGTGGTGCCTCCTCCCTCCAGCGACCCACCAAGATCTACCACGACGCGTCGCCACTGTTATCCGTGCCAGAGGTGCACATATCGGCTACTAGGTAAGCAGTTGGTCACAATGTTCTGGCTTTGATCAGTGTACATCTGTTTAATTTACTTGCACAAAACCGAACTTTTATCGCTTCAGAGTGCAACAAGACGAAGCGCCTTTGCATCTTCTTGCGAATGTCTATATTTTGCTACCCTTGCCTTTTCTAATTGCCCGAACTTGATACGACGTTTATGTTCGGGACAGCGCTCGGACAAGACGCGGCTTGCCTGCCCGATCTAATATTCGCAAAATTAACATGGCAGCTTGCAAGAGGTAGGTAGGCTCCAACCAAGGCAGACTTTTGCTGAACGCAGCATTTCTTCAATTTTACTCGGTGAATGGAACTCTCAACTTATGGCGTACTTATCTAGTATGTAGACTCTTTTGCTCTAAACTGCTCCACAGAAAGGAAGGAATGCCATTTCGCTATTTTCCCCTTTTTCTGTTGGCTAAATAGGTTTGGGCTCTTGTTTACTGGGGAATGCGTGTCTAATTTGGTGCGGTTTGTATCTGCTTTTTGTCAGTATGTACTCCAAGTGTTCCATTGGAGACCACGGATATTGTATGAGCCCTGTATATTATAGTATTATTAGCTGCTGCTGATTTCCTTCATATGGAAAGATTTCTACTTGTCAAAAGGGGAAAAAGGCCTTGACCTTGAATCGACATAAGGACTTTAATGTTTGCATGGGCATAAATTTAGTTTAAAGTTTTCGTAGGGTTATGTAGGGTGATTGGAAACGCCGAGAAAGTCTCTTCGCGCGATTAGTTTGTCGTTCGCAGCACAGCCCGCACAGGACGTCATCGCTCTGTCGATAATAAACGTTAATCGGCTGAGCTATCGTTTGACACCGCACGTTGAACGTAAGTGCTATGATGAAACGTCTGCAGCACGCTATCAGTTTGTTTTCAGTTTAGGCACTCGATGGGGTGCAGAACGTAACCTGGTGCAGTTGTTTCCAGTGAGCACGACCTTGTCGGCACGAAAGACAAGATGAAGCACAAAAAGGTCTAAAATACGCTTTGAGGTGACAAAACTAAACAACGAGAACTCCAAGTTAGTATTTTAGAATTAAGCACAACGAAGCTTCAATCAAAAGGCAGCTAGCACAACAAATGACAATTGCATCAAACAGATAAACGTCGTTGCAGATACTGCAAAGGAACAGCTGATTCATAACGCCACCATCACCAAGAAACCACGCATACATAATTCAATAAATATGCTCATTGGGGAAAGAAGGGAATACAAAAATTCTAGGAGTGGAGAGTGAGAAGAAAACTACCAGAGAAAGAAAAAGTTAGTAAGCAGAGAATCAAAGAAAGCTCAAGGTTGAAAGAACAGTACACTAAAATTGAAGACATTATAAATAGGTGGCATGTAAAAACAAAACAAAAACCTAACAACTAGTTAAGGCACAATTTGCAGAAAAACAGAAGTAGCCACAATCGTAAACAAACATGGAGTGTGTATCGTAGACAATGATGATTTAACAGAAGGAAGGAATACATAGAGAAGTTATATGACGGATGCTGAATACTGAATGAATAGAAAAGTTAGCAGATGTATTACAGGATGAACGTAAACCATAAATGTTCAGAGATGGCCGGCCGCTGTGGCCGAGCGGTTCTAGGCGCTTCAGTCCGGAACCGCGCTGCTGCTACGGTCGCAGGTTCGAATCCTGCCTCGGGCATAGATGTGTGTGGTGTCCTTAGGTTAGTTAGGTTTAAGGAGTTCTAAGTTCTAGGGGACTGATGACGTCAGATGTTAAGTCCCATAGTGCTTAAAGCCATTTGAACCATTTTTTTGTTCAGAGAAGAATTCGATAAAGCATTAGGAAACTAAAGCCAAAAAAGGTTCCTGAATGTGATGAAATAATTAGAGAGATACTGGAAGGACTAGAGGTCGAAATTATTTTTTATGTGCATGGAAAACCACAAATCTCTGTACCTAAGCAGAAATCTTGTATACGAAATCCACATCAGATAGATATGAAGAACATCATACACAATGTTGCTAATCCATTCCTCCAAGATTCTCACAATTATCATAAATATCAAACAAAATTAATCTAAACCTCGCTGACGATCAGTATGCATTTAGGAAAGATAGAGGAACTAGAAAAAGATTAATTAGCTTACGAACACTGTGCATAAAAATGATCGGAATTAATAAACCACTGTTAGTAGGCTTTAACGATTTAGAAAAGGCTTTCGACTGCCTAAAGCAGTCACAGAGACGGGAAAATAATCCAACAGCTTTACAGGAATCATATAGCACTGAAACTATGTGTATGTATCTAGTTACAGCTGAGAGCTATTTGTAGAAATGCATTTATATTTGTCATTAGCCGTATACATAATATTTATTCTTGATCTGTTACAATTAATTAAACGATCATCAACTGGAAGAAAAAGTGTAACATCTGTTAGTTTAAAAGTGCATATTTCTCGTAGAAGGCACTTTCGTATATCACATGTGACGATGACAAAACGTGGGATGTGGCATAAGCAGATTTTGACAACATCTTGAAAATTTAGATAAGTTGCACATACACCTGAGGAGAGTGTGTGCAAATTACCTAAAAGTACCAACAAACCAAGTCAAGTTGATATTTCTGTCCACTTTTTTTTATTATTCATTTTCAGCTAGTTAGAGAAGGATAAACTGTTGTAGGACTTCCCCCTGCCGGTTGTGTTGGTAAAGGGACGTTATATACAGCGACAGAGAGATAGATAGATAGAAAGAGAGAGAGAGAGAGAGAGAGAGAGAGAGAGAGAGAGAGAGAGAGATAAGGGAGGGGTAGAAGACGAGAGATCACGGTGCTGGGATCTGCTTTCACAGTTCACTTGCAGGGCAACTTTCTCCTGTCGAATGATTGCGGGCTTGTGTGATTAGAAACTACTGCTCTTGGCGGGCGGCAGTATTAACATCAGATACATGTACGTGCTGGCCTCATTATGCTACTGTCTAGCAGTGCGTCATTAAGCCGTCATGAAACGCTAGAGCTCACGTTCTCCCTTTTTTTCCTTTGATAGGTTTTAACCGTTTATATTGCCAAACTCTGACTGATTTCTTCGACAGAATCAAAACAGAGAGGAAAGCGTGTCGTATTGCAACTGGGTAAAGTAACGGGGAATACCAATAGACGCGGGACTGCACACCCTCTGTAGCAACCCCCTCCCCCCCCCCCTCCCCCCCCTCCCCCCATTCTCCCCTCTCGTTTCATATCTTTCTTTAGAGCAGACTCAACTCCACTCTTCTTTTTACTTCTCTTTCTCGCTTCTTAAGGTCCAAAATGTGAACACTGATTGTCAAATCGGTTTTTTAAGAGAGAGTAGATAACAGCTGACTTAATACACAAGTAAAGGTAAACACATTTGCTCAGATCGGTATCTGACCGATTACAAGACACTAGGTCAGGATTCAACCCCTGCCAGTCGTATGATATTTTTCCTACTAGTTGTTTCACATGACTTAAGTGTGTGTCTAATAGTAACACGTAAAATAAAATACAACATGTGACATCAAAAATTCTTAAACTCAGAGTAAAACATGTGAAAGCGGTATTTAACGTTCTAGTAGAAGTAAATGAAACATGACATTGTATGAAAGGTGATTAAATGCAACTAGAAGTACTTGCATTAAAAGTCTAGATGGCCGACAGCGCAGGACTCCCTACCGAATGTTTCTTTTTCCTGTGGTGGTGGGGGCCCAGGTTCCAGCCGCGTATGACCAGTATAACCCGGTGTGCGACGTTGTTTACACTAGTAACATCCTGAATACATCGAAATAGGTATTAAAGTTAACCCCACTCTGTCCTGTTGCCATTTTCGATGGACGAAGATCTTCATTGCACCAATAGCTTTAGTAACTGTTCTTTCGATGCCTTGTGAAACACTTCTAAAGTAATAGTGTTCAAATAAAATCTTCTGAGTTATTAGACCGCGTCATATTTCTTCTAAAATGATCGACGTTTCGACCCCTCTGCGGGGATCTTCCTCAGGATCTTCTACTGCTCTAGCAGTAGTGGACAACCGAAGGTTCAGGACGATCCCAGCAGAGCGGTCGAAACGTCGATCATTTTAGAAGAAATATGATGCAGCCTAATAACCCAAAAGATTTTAGCTTCAGTGTCAACGGTCACAGAAGCCTGCAGACTTCCTTAATGTTCAAATAACTGATGGGAAAGTATCCGGAAAGTCGACACTCGCCGATATCTCAACAGGAGAACATTCTGCCAATTTCACCGGCAAGGCTGGTCACTCCTGTTAAGGTGTTTCCCATCGGGTGTGACAAGTATGGCAGTGTGCAGGACTCCATCTCTCCTGTTTTTCAATTCCTGCACCCCTACCTTCGTCTACACGTGTTTTTGCCTTGAAAACGGCAGGGTGCGTCCCGATGAAATATCGGCGGTTGTCGACGATGTCACCAGGTTGTATTCCCATAAGTTGTGTCAACATTGTATAAGTCGCGAGAAACTCAGGTCTTGCTTCTAAATTATCTTGAATATTTCCTCCTACATGTTTTCTTTATCCAAATGTGTACCAAATGCGTTTTTATTCTGGATGCACATATGATCTTTGAAGTGAATCTTAAAATTCCTCCCCACTCGATCTTTCACCGTCCAGGTAATTGATCTTATAGACCCTGGATTCCAAATATTTATTGCTATTGTTCCCAACTTTGTGGCGTAGCCTACAGGGCTACCTTTTGTTCGAAATACAGTTTTAACTTCAGTTTTTATCGCAACCTGCGCAACTCTATCTGAAAGTGCACCATGATATGGCATGGCAACTGTGGCCGCAATTAGAAAGCGACTTAATGCCAGTCAACATGCTGCTTTACTTATGTAGATCCTAATAATCATGGAAATTACTTAACGCAAGTGTACAGACACAAATCAGACATGGCATTTAGCAATTCCCCCAGTCCCTTCCCCCAAATGCTTCCCACCCTAGCCGACCTCCAGGGGTAAGGTCTCTGTCTGATGCGGGAAGTACGGCCGTGCGTGCGACTCCATCTCTGGTTTCTTTCAGTTCCTGGATCCTTGCCTTCTTCTTCATGTGCTGTAAGAGAACTTCTTTTGAATTCTCACCCATCTTCTATTTGGGCGTTTGATTCGATGGAAATTGTGCAAGAGCATGAGGTGCAGTTTGATCCAGAGCTTCCACAAATAATTTACTATTTTTCTGATGAAACTTGAATTATCTCGCCATTTATGTTACAATTGGTAGCTCTGGCCCTGTTGCCAATGTCTGCATTTTCTCCCCCACCAGGTAGTGTGCTGGGTAATTGGCCTCGAGTAGAGGCTGCACGCAAAGCTATAAGCTACCAAATTATGCCCTGTTGTGCGAGATATTGGTGGCTCTTATCAGCAGAGCAGTTGCGTTCTCTCTTTGTTGGCAGCGTGGAATTTTTATCTTATCAAAATGTAAGGCATATAAGATCTGATTGTATAGTCCATGTCTATCAATGTATCACTGATTATAGAGGCCTAATTCATATCTGTTTTATAGCCAAGCAATAAAATGCTATTTTACAGTTTACCAGTAACTTATTGATTCATTAAAAGATCGAATTCCACTGTATAAAACAACTTCAAATATCTGATAACTTTGCAAATGAATTAAAGTGTTAAATATTTGACGTTAAGCTGAAGTTTTACTGCATGGACAACGAAAATATTGTAAACAAACTTTTTTTCTTTCATCGTTTCATTGGGGGCGTAACAGGGAAAAAGGTTCGCAAAGGTTTGAAATTGTGGGTAATTTTTGTTGGAAGTCGCTAAGTGCTTCCATTCTCAAATAGTGGGTAAATAATGTCCGGGTATTTGCGTGCTGTCAGTAAGCTGCCTCAAGACAAACACACAGTTGCAGCGATTGTTGTCTTTTTATGTTTAACATAGGAATAAACCTCTTGACGGGTCGATTATGACAGCATTTTAAATGTTTTCGTTCGATCAATAATTACGCAAAGTACTCCAAACCAAGTTGTTGTTGCCCCTGGGACCTTTAGACAGGTAACCAGAACCAGTTCTGGGTTACGGGATAACAGATTATAGGTCTGTTATATTGGCCAGGGACGCAACTACCCGCTAGTGCTGGTATAAGACCCACTACAAATCTTACAGCAGGAAAAGAAGGTGAAGGTGAAGGTGAAAGAAGGTGAAAACCTTGTTAAAGAGTTGACCAAACTTATCAAAATTACGTGGAAGAAGGAAGAGATACGATCAGAATGGGAGTTAGTTGTCACTGTACCAATCCATAAGATAAAGCGAAAGAGATTGTAATAACTACAGAGGGATCGCACTGCTCAATATGAGCTAGAAGTTCTTATCCTTGATAAAACTGGAAAAACCAAGGCCATACCGAGTAAATAGTAGGGGATTACCAAGGAGGTTTCAGGTCAGGAACTCTACAACTGACTATATGTTTACGATGAGACAGGATTGGCAGAAGTATTTGGAATTTAACAAACCAGTATATGTCACATGTGTAGATTTTTCAAAGGGATACAGTAGTATCCATAGAGCAAGCCTGCACAGTATCCTCAGGGAGTTTGGAGTACCTGAGAAATTAAGGAGCCTGGTAAAAGAGAGTACAACAGAGATGAAGGACAAAGTAAGTTAGCTAATTAATTATCCCAAATTACTTGAAGATATATCTACATGATGACTGTGGGTACATAAAGGTGAGGCGTTGTCACCCAAATTATCTAGCCTTGCCCTTGAAAAAAATTAGTCACATGATCAAAAGAGTAGGAAAGGGCATCAACCTGAATGGAAATCTGCAAGTATCAGCATGTGCAGATGACATAATAGCTGTATGAGAGTCGAGAAGAAATGATAAAAAAGTGGAGGATTTGAGTTCAGGGAAGGTGGGCTTGTGAATCAAACCAGAAAAGACAGAAGGAATGGAGCTAGGTAGAAGGATGAACCACAATGTGCCTGGAAATTTACAGGTGGGAAATATGAAGTTGAATGTAGTTGAGAACATTAAATACTTGGGATCATACTTCAACAGAGGAATAATATCCAGCTAGAAGTAAACCAACAAACTGTTTTTGCTTTCACACGTGCCTAACAGTCAGAAACGAAATTATTACTGCACACCTATTTCAAGTAATTTAAGTTCACATTTGTTCTGTTTTTGTCGACTTTTTGTGTCAAAACAGATACAGGTCTGGTTTTGAGTGTCCATGTTGGGGTTATGGACACCTGAAGACCTTGACTACACAGAGAATCAAAATCTTATAATTTTGTATAATGTTTTCACTGATGTACCATAATTTTAGTTTTACCTCATATCTTTTGGTTTGGCTCTGTGCTGCTATGGGTACTGGAGGAGCCCCATCGCCACAGACTGAGGATGCAATGTGAATACCACTCAAGATTTCTCTAGTGATTCTCAGTTGTACAGCTCTTTGTAGGAGTTATGGCGAATGGGACACATTTGATCAAGACTTTTTGAAGGTAATTCCATTTGATAGTCATAGTTCAACATTACAGTGGAAAAGCAAAAAATAATATAATCCCAACAACACACTGACTGGACACAATTTACCTCGAACAAAAATCAATTTATGGAAAATGAGTGACCAGACTGGGATGTTTCTCTCCTCCTACAGTGGGGCACTGCCACCCAGCGGTGGTGCGAGCGGCGTGCGACCAGCTGTCATTGCTCAACACCAACAACCGCTTCCTGCACGATAGCCTGGTGCTGTGTGCCCAGAAGCTCACCAGCCTGCTGCCCGAGCCACTCCAGGTCTGCTTCCTCGTCAACTCGGGCTCCGAGGCCAACGACCTGGCACTGCGGCTCGCCCGTACTCACACTGGCAACCACGACGTCATCACTGTGGACCAGTAAGTCTGCTTCTCGTATGCCTCTATGTCAAAATACTCTCTGCCAACTGTGCAGAAAACTCTTGAGCTTGTTGCAGGTGATGGACTCCACTTGGTGCTCTAAACTAATATCAAACCGCAACTTGCAGCCATTTTGGTATTATTTCTAAAAACATTATTGTTTTTCCTAGTGGTTGCTGAGTACTTTGGCACTAATCCCTCCATTTTATTTGTTTTTCTGATTTCAGCATAACAAAATTAAGCAGTGATAAGAAGATAGTCATCCTACTACATCAACAGTTAACAACATTCTTTGAATGTTGGAGTTGCGTTACATCCTTTTTCACTAGCTAGCTGGATATATAATTTTAGCTGAATTTCCCACTAGGGCTTTGTTCAGTACTATCCCTGTTCCCTCTCCTCCTATTGTAGGAGAGATTCTATGAGTGTACACGCACACCTGTTGCAGTGCGTACCACGGTCATCTATCCTCCCTGATTGACATCTCGCCGTACAAGTTCAATAAGCCAGGAGGACAGGGGAAACCCGAATGGGTGCACGTGGTAAGTACAGAAAGCAGTTTCCTACTCTAACGTGTCTTTTGAGTAGAAAATTCCATCCATTACACAGAAAAATAAAGTAAAAAACAGTTTCAAATGACAAAATACTAGTTACCTTTGTCATAATATTTTGTTACTCCAAACCTCGATAACAGATGTGGTTCAATTATGTATGTAGTAAAAAGCATTGTCGAAGTATCCTCATGCAACCATAAGCCCAGACTGGTCAAAATGTCTGAACATCAGTGCTGGCATTAGGTGCATTATTCTATGTGATCTCACAGATTTTTCAAAAAGGTTTAGTTACTGGAAATTTGTGCATCAGTCCAGATGTGTGATTGATTCTGAACATTTCTCTTACCAACATGATCTAGACTGTATTTTGTTCATAAAATCACAGTTTTAGCCCTGCAGATGTAAATTTGTCATCACAGATGACAGGGCTAATACTGTTGGAGTTCCTATTAAGATCAAAAGGCAAAATCTTACTGTATAGTATTCAGTATAGCCCTTTTGATTTGAAGTATATGTTCCTTCTGGTTTTCACATATCACAGCATTGTTAGATCATTACATAGCCTATTCCAGCACACATCTATTGGGGGCAATCCTTGAGTGGACGTCATGGTATCAACAACAATCTTAGCACCAAATGTCATTCACATATGAGCAGAACTGTGATATCTAGTGTCCCACAGAATATTTCATTAGTGACTTGATCATGAGAGTGACTTACAAGAGCAGCTATACTGCAATTAATCACAATTCCAGTTTGGGCAAGGCTGTTAAAATTGAGCAAATGCTCTGAACATTTTGTGGCCCAATACAGCCAGAGGTTGGAAGCCAAGTTCATCATAAACCTGGAGAGGAACTGTCCAGTTACAAACCAATAAAAATTGAGAAACATGGCACGGTTGATGTAGTAAGACTGGTATGCTACACATGGCTGAAGGCTTTTTAAACTTAGTGTGGCCTGCTGTACTGCCCACATGATTGTGCATGTATCTGAGAGGGTCTGTCTATTGAAGTCACATACAGCTATGGGCTTTGTCAATGTGAGGTACATCAAAGTTTGTGATGAGCGTATCTATATTAACATCTGGAGAGAGCTTGAATTATTAAATTTTGTCATGAGTTGCCTGGTGAGGACACCAAATGATGTGTCTTATATAACAATGAATTTCCAATGTCCTCTGGTCCGATGTTTGTCTCTCTTTCCCTTCTTCACCAACTGACATTCTGGGCTGGACTAAATAGGTATCTCTTACTTTCACAAGTGTTCCAAATGCACATCCTAAGCAATCTGCTGCTGAAGGCTGTTCAGAATAACTTGAAGAAGGATGTGCGTTAAAGTCTTGCTGCAATTTTTGCCACATTGTGAAATGATTTTTGGTTAAGAGTTGTACCGTACACTTGTGCTTTCATTAATCTGTGATTTTATTTCTACTGGAAATGTGGTGTGAGTTCTTTGTAAAACTGGATGCCTTCTACTTCAGATAGCTCCATAGGACAGCATTCAGTGGTATAGCTAAGAAATATTCCACTTCTTTGCAATATGTTCACTATTATTCAGAAAGAACTGTGTGAGGTCTGTAGTACCTTGGTTCACTGTGTTGTATGTGAAAGTTATGACAGATAGCATTGTGTCCTAATCCCTTTGTTTGACATTAATGTGCATCGAGAATATATCTACCAACATTTTATTAAAACATTCTGGCAAGCCATATTTCTGTGGTTGGTAGCCACTGTGGGTGGTGTCACAACATAAAATTAGCTCTGATACTAGTGTTTACTCGAAAACGTTTCCACATTCAGAGATCAACACACAGGGTTCCCCGTGCTTCAGTGTATCTTCTAAAAGGAACTTTACAATTTCTGGTACTTCATCAATTGGCACATCTTTCGTGGGAGCATATTTAGTGACATTATTTTCCATTGATTTCCATTTGTCAAATTTGGAAACCTCCACAAGAGGTCAATTGTAATTCACTGCAATGGCACTGCTGCAAGCAGGGTTGGTACCAGATGCTCTTCAGCTAACTGCAGCATATTTTTCCATCACTGGCATTCCTTACAGTGGGTCACATAGCTTCTAAAGGGTTGGTAGAGACCTGGCTGGGGTGCCTGTGTCTGATTCCATCTAGAGACTTTACAAACCCTAGGTGGTCAGATGTTGGAGCATTGTGGAAATACTTCAGGATAGCTGACTGCAGATGATATGGGATGATGAGCAACCATTTCTGCTCCACTGGCTCATACACTCCTGGAAATTGAAATAAGAACACCGTGAATTCATTGTCCCAGGAAGGGGAAACTTAATTGACACATTCCTGGGGTCAGATACATCACATGATCACACTGACAGAACCACAGGCACATAGACACAGGCAACAGAGCATGCACAGTGTCGGCACTAGTACAGTGTATATCCACCTTTCGCAACAATGCAGGCTGCTATTCTCCCATGGAGACGATCGTAGAGATGCTGGATGTAGTCCTGTGGAACGGCTTGCCATGCCATTTCCACCTGGCACTTCAGTTGGACCAGCGTTTGTGCTGGACGTGCAGACCGCATGAGACGATGCTTCATCCAGTCCCAAACATGCTCAATGGGGGACAGATTCGGAGATCTTGCTGGCCAGGGTAGTTGACTTACACCTTCTAGAGCACGTTGGGTGGCACGGGATACATGCGGACGTGCATTGTCCTGTTGGAACAGCAAGTTCCCTTGCCGGTCTAGGAATGGTAGAACGATGGGTTCGATGACGGTTTGGATGTACCGTGCACTATTCAGTGTCCCCTCGACGATCACCAGAGGTGTACGGCCAGTGTAGGAGATCGCTCCCCACACCATGATGCCGGGTGTTGGCCCTGTGTGCCTCGGTCGTATGCAGTCCTGATTGTGGCGCTCACCTGCACGGCGCCAAACACGCATACGACCATCATTGGCACCAAGGCAGAAGCGACTCTCATCGCTGAAGACGACACGTCTCCATTCGTCACTCCATTCACGCCTGTCGCGACACCACTGGAGGCGGGCTGCACGATGTTGGGGTGTGAGCGGAAGACTGCCTAACGGTGTGCGGGACCGTAGCCCAGCTTCATGGAGACGGTTGCGAATGGTCCTCGCCGATACCCCAGGAGCAACAGTGTCCCTAATTTGCTGGGAAGTGGCGGTGCGTTCCCCTACGGCACTGCGTAGGATCCTACGGTCTTGGCGTGCATCCGTGCGTCGCTGCGGTCCGGTCCTAGGTCAACGGGCACATGCACCTTCCGCCGACCACTGGCAACAACATCGATGTACTGTGGAGACCTCACGCCCCACGTGTTGAGCAATTCGGCAGTACGTCCACCCGGCCTCCCGCATGCCCACTATACGCCCTCGCTCAAAGTCCATCAACTGCACATACGGTTCACGTCCACGCTGTCGCGGCATGCTACCAGTGTTAAAGACTGCGATGGAGCTCCGTATGCCACGGCAAACTGGATGACACTGACGGCGGCGGTGCACAAATGCTGCGCAGCTAGCGCCATTCGATGGACAACACCGCGGTTCCTGGTGTGTCCGCTGTGCCGTGCGTGTGATCATTGCTTGTACAGCCCTCTCGCAGTGTCCAGAGCAAGTATGGTGGGTCTGACACACCGGTGTCAATGTGTTCTTTTTTCCATTTCCAGGAGTGTAGTTCCACTTATGCAATGTCTATGCATTAAGTGGATCTCTCCTTTGGTTGGTTCCTCCTCTTTCAAAACTTCTAAGATTTTCAGAAGTGCTGGATCGTCTCTCTGTTCAGCAACAATGTCATTTAATGCAGTGATGGTTGATATTTCTTCCACACTGCTGTGTTCCACCAAAGTATACCTTGAAAGGCAGTCACTGTTCTTGTGTTTGTATGTGTTTTTGTAAAAAACTATGATATTGTACTTATGAAGCCCCATTGCCCACCTCACCAGTCCACTTTATGGATCCTTCAGGCTAGTCACCCAGCACTGTTAATGGTGATCTGTAACAATGGTGAATGGTTTGCCAAAGAGATATGACTGAAACTTGTTGATGGCCCAGACAACTGCAAAGCAATCTCTCTCATATGTAGAGTAGTTCTTCACAGACTTGTAGAGTATCTTGAAAGCATAAGTTATCATCTTTTTAATAACCTTCTGAATTTGCACTAGAACTGCACCTATCTCATAACTGCTAGCATCATCGGGAAGTTCTGTCCTGATATTCTTGTCATACATTGCTAGAACTGGAGAAGATGTTAGTGCTGCACTAATGACAAGGAAAGATGCAGGAAAATTTTGACACCTCTCTGCATGCAGCAGTACTTGCAAGGGATATACTTAGCTACAGAAATTGTTCGTGAATCGACTGGTGTGTGAGCTCATTCCGAGAAAACTTCTCACAATGAATCTGCCAAGTAGTTGGAAAATCCATGACTGCTTTTATTTTGTTTGTATCATTCTAAGTACATTTATCAAAAGTCTTCAATCCTGTCACTATTCATTATCTATATAGTAAAATTTTTAAGTATATGAGAAAGCATTTAAAAGACATGTATAAATACTAAAATACCCATGAACATGTACATGGCAAAATTAAAGTTTCCACGCACAGCCAGCTTTCAAAACTTGCACCACAATTTACAATAGTCTTACTCAAAAGATAATAAATATTTCATCATGCACACTGTTTAATTAAACCCTAAAACCATTCCTCTTAGAGCAGTTGTATTCACATATGAATTTTTATAACATGTGAAATGCAAGAGACTTGTCTTTTCAGTCACTGGCTTTCAGCAACCATTTATAACAGGGGACTTTAGACAAGCAAGTTCAATATTTCCTACTGTGACTAGTGTAAGTTCTCTTCCAGATAGAGTCACGATTCATCTACTTTAATTTGCTGCAATATTATTATAAACATTTCCTGTAGTGTACATGTGTGTACATGTGTACATGTGTGTGAGTGTGTACATGTGTGTGTGTGTGTGTGTGTGTGTGTGTGTGTGTGTGTGTGTGTGTGTGTGTGTGTGTGTATGTCAGGGAGGGAGGGAGAGAGAGAGAGAGAGAGAGAGAGAGAGAGAGAGAGAGAGAGAGAGAGAGAGAGAGAGAGAGAGAGAGAAGTGTACTGATATGCATGCACAAGAATGTTAGTGAACACCTTCCTGCGTGATATTTGTAAATGCATGATGATCCACCCCACAATCTTGAAGATTTTTGGATGAATAAAACCAATAAACAAAGAAGCCCTAACACTAGGTGTGGAAGGATTTATTCAATGTATTCCCAAAAAACATCATCCAGGATTTTCCATTAGCATATTAAATAAAACAAATATAATTTTAGCTCAAACAATGAGGGTTCATATTAAATATAAGCAAGTTTTCACATTAAGATAGAAATTCGGTATAACAGAACTATCAGTATTACTTAACTATTAGAACTCATAATTTGTCTTATAATGAGCAAATGTTCATTACATATATTGTTACTGAAACTTATTTTAGCTAAAAAAAATTATAGTGAGAACTGTGTTCCACTAACATACACTAAGTTAGTTCTCTGATGCATTTCAGGCTCCTTGCCCAGATGTTTACAGAGGGAAATACCGAGATGTTGACTACCCTGGAGAAGACATGGGAAAAAAGTACGCTGGAGACGTCAAGGAAATCTGCAGGAAAATCAGGGATGATGGTCGTTCAGTGTGTGCGTTCTTTATTGAGAGTCTGATTAGCTGTGGTGGGCAGATAATTCCGCCACAAAACTACCTACGTGAAGCCTTCAGGTTAGCAGATCACTAAAATTAAGTAATTATCAGTTTTATTTAAGGCAAAGGTACAGAAATTTGGAGTTATACTACTACTTTATTCATTCTGGACACACAAGGGCCATGATATTTCAAGTATTTTTTATGAACATTTTGCTCTGACTCCTGTATATAGACCAGTGTACTTCTTTTTTTATGTGTATGTGGAACTTGTCTTTCCTGTTTAAGTTTTGGTTCATCTCGAAAGTTTTGATGTTGCATTTTTTCCTTCATGGTTCACACTTCCAGATGTTTTACACCTGATCTCCATCTCTTGTAGGTCTATTTTTTCTTTACTTATCCAAAAAACTTGTAAAAAATCCAATGCCTAAATCTTGGTGGTTTCATTCATGCCATGTTTCTATAAAAGGCAGTCATTCTTATGTTCATCACAATGGCTGCCTTTGAATTCAAAGTTCATCAACTTTCAGATAACTTTGGGTGTGTACAGTATTGTTGAGTTTGGGCCTTTTCTCTATTTGCTATATGTTCATGTTCCACAAACATTATAGTTTTAGTACAAGCCTTTAATTAATGTGCAAAAGGAAGAGCAGACAGAGTACTAAATATTGTGGCATTCCATAGTTTATGTTTCTAATTTATTCTCTGCTCGTAACATGTAATTTCACATGCATGTGCAATGTCATGAAAGTATAAGTTACAGCATTACTTCTTACAATATGCTATATTGCTATATGCTATAATTCAAACAGTAATAGTAATAATGGCGTGTTACAAGGGCCTCCCGTTGGGTAGATCGCTTGCCTGCTGCAAGTCTTTCGATTTGATGTCACTTTGGCGACTTGCACATCGAATTTAAACAGTAGGACAATAATTTATTCCATGATGAGCAGTTGACATATAGTGGAGATGCTGAGTCGTAGATAGGCACAACAAAAAGACTGTCACAAATAACCTTTTGGCCAACAAGGTGTTCATCAGAAATAGATAACACACACATGCGCACATGCATGCACATGCACACACCCACACACACTCACTCACACAAGCGAAATTCACACACACATGACTGCAGTCTCTGGCAACTGACGCAAGCTTTGACAGTCATTTTGTTGTGCCTGTCTGCGACAACTTTTCCTCTATATAGTGAGTGACAACTTTCCCTTTCACAGTACTGTTACATTCCATCCTGGATTTTCCCTTGTTTGATAATGAGCAGTCAGTGTTACATGCAATTTACTATTTTACTTATTTCTAGAAGTAGATCATTGCTTAAATTATTAGTAATGTTACATACAAGTTGTAAGAGCATTTATGGATAAGCCACTGCTCTTGAGTCATTTTTTAAAGGTATCTCCTCACAACATTATAAGCCAATTAGGTAACAAATTACTAAAACAGCTCTTTTTGACATATATGTTTTTTGCCATTAAAGTTAATCTTCTGTTGATCATATGAAAGTCTGTGTTAAGCATAGTTTCAAGGTTGTGAATTTTCATGTTGCTATTTTTGAACTTAGTTTCTTCTTTCACTAGCACAATCATGTCTAGCATATACATTGCATAAATGAGATTATTGAAACTAGTGAATAGACTTTTACAAGGCATTCATTGTTTCAGTTTTGGTATGGTCCTTAAGCCCCTCTTCTGCAGTATTAAAACACTTGTCATATTAGTGTGGCACATCCCCCCCTTCCTGCCCCCTCCCCCTGCCACCATGCCATTATTCCAGTAGACAAGAAAGGATATACTAACCAAAAATATAGAGTCCTCAGGTATTCAGAATTAATGATTGGTGATAATCTCCACCATACATGTAAACTGGACAGTTCCAAATTACTGCTTTGATGAAAGTTGGTCACCTAGGTATAAACCCAAAAAATTATATTCTGAACAGGTTGTTGACAGAATCTCATCATTCAAAGTATTGTACCTATTTGGAATACTCTCTTTAAATTGAATAATATTCATTTTTTCTACATTAACTTTCATATTGTCGTTCTCAAAGTGAGCTCTTGCCTTTTTAATAAAATTTATAATCTGTTCAACTAGGCCAAGCTCTGTCTGCACAATAGACATCAGATATGTCATCAGCTTACATAGTGATCAAACAATTATTATCCAGAGAACTTGGGAAATAACATATGAATAAAAATAAAATAGAGCACTTAGGAGCACCAAATATCTATTTCTAATTCTTGACCTTCTCCTCTCCAATACAACTTTATTATCACACACAGTTTCTGTACACTGTTGCCTACCTTTAAAATGTTTATAGCAATTGCATAAGTTTTACAGTGACAATGCTCATTGCAAATTTCTGAAAAGAGTGCTTTGTGATGTAATCTATTGAAAGCTTTTGAGAGGTCCTGGGATAATCCTGGTGCTTGGGACTTTTAATTAATTTTTTCAAGTGCATAATGGTCAAACAGTACTGCAGATGCTGTGGTAGTTTGAACTATTCTGCAACTATGTTGGAAATCACCTAAGATGTTAGCATTGTTGTAATGTTCCAAGATTCCTTTTAATATTATTTCCTCAATCAGCTTGCTGAGTGTTAAGATTAGAGCAATAGGCCTGTGGTTCTGAACATGCTCTATTTTCCCATTCTTGTGCAAGGGTTTGACAACAGCCAGCTTCAACTTGTCAGGGAATAAACAGTCTTCAAGAACACAGTTTATTATATTTCAGAACTGATCACTAAGGCAAAAGGGATGACATAAAACAAAATAACCCCTTTAGAGTCTCAGAAAGCCTTCACCATGGCTTTACTGGCTGAAGGTGCGACTATGAACTTTTTCTTTGGAGGAGAGTTATGTGGTGCCACTCCATGGATTGCCATTTTGTTTCTGTTCAAAGTGATGCCTCATCACATGGAAGCAATTCAGCACAATGGTCCTTCACTACTCTTTATGACATTCTGAACAGTTATGAACCCATGAGGACAAACCTTGTGTACCACAATTGATGGACAAGTGTGTCAGCACTACCAACAGAGATGACCAATTGAACAGTGAAGTTTTTGATAGTGATGCATTGGTCACCTTGAATATCTGCACATTCTGACATTTATGCAATCACAGCTGTGTCTGGCTGGCTGCCGCATGGGAGACTGGACAGGTCTGTGTGCCCTTGTTGCAATGATGCCTCAGTCAGTGATTCACCATGCTTTGTTCACTACCAGGTCTCCATAGACATTCTGCAAGCACCTAAGGAATCCTGTGATTCCATGGCTTTTGGCCAAAAGAAACTCAATGACAGCTCTCTGCTTAAAATGCACCTCCATTACTGTCATCATTTTGAAAGCTACGCATAGTGCCGCCTTTTATTGGAACTTCATGAAACTATACGGGCTGAAGTGGGAATATTGCATGATGCTCTAAAACAAATTTCGTATTTTTAAACCTAAATTGGCAGAGAAAATAAGTGTTGCATTACTTATAGAACACCATTTATACTATACATGTTATTATTGTAGTGAGTACAAGTTCATGTTGATCTTTAATCCCACAAGATAGGATAAAATCTGTAAAATATTTACTTTCCTGGCACTCATGTAAAGTGTTGATGTTTATATCTGCAAGTGCAAACAGATTTACAATTTTATGACATGACATTAATTTACTCAGAACGCCATCAAGCCAAATGTCTAGGAGGAAGAAATTCAAGATTCTACATGAAATGTGTTTATAACAAATCATTGCTCATTTCTTTTTTTTACTAGTGATGAAACCATTCATTGTTTCCTTATTTTATTCTTTTTATGATCACCAGGCATGTCCGTGAAGCTGGTGGTGTGTGCGTAGCAGATGAGGTTCAAGTGGGTTTTGGCCGAGTGGGAAAGCACTGGTGGGGATTCCAGTTGCAAGGTGATGATGTTATACCTGATATTGTTACTCTTGGCAAACCAATGGGGAATGGCCATCCTGTGGCAGCAGTTGTTACAACCAGAGAAATTGCTCAAAGTTTCCAGAACACTGGAATTGAATATTTCAATACTGTAAGTACACACTTAATTAAAATTACAGGACAGTTTGAAAATTACATTTTGTTAGCTAAGTCTCATAATAATGACTTTATGGAATGTGTGTGCTGTACATTACCACAAAATCAATGACATAATCAAAGCACAATAAGTAATTAAAAGCTAATGAGAATTTGTCTCAGTTTTCAGAAGTAATAACTTCAGAGACCAGTTTTAGAAGTATATCTTGCTTGATGTCTTCCTAACATAAATGTGTATGCTTCCATTTTTCACTTTCTTGTCTTAAGAGTCTTTCTTAAGACTCCTGATGTTTCATGGACATCATTTCTTTTCCACAGGATTAATTATAATCAAGTTTTCCCTGTGACATTTAAGTCTCATCTTTATCTATGATAATGATGGAGGCTGAAGAAATGAGTGAAAATTTGTGCTGTGGCCGAGGCTCTACTAGGCAGAAATGCTGGCCATTACACCACCGCAAGCAAGGAGGCCTGTGTTCGAGTCCTGGCTGTAGCTCAAATTTTATTCGTTTCTTCAGTTTACATGACTATCATAGGATTAATTCTGTACTTCTTTAGTGAGATGTTTATCACTTTTTGAACATTTCAATATTACTTCAGTTTTAAAATGAAGAAACAAATACTAGCACTATCTGAGCAAATGACAACAATTAAATATGCAAAAGGAAATAAGTTACTGTTATTTACAAGCTTTCAGAACTTCTGCATTTTGTTTAAGAGAATGGGAGAGATAGGAAATGAAAGGAAAATAGAAGTTTCTGAAATTGCTGGAGTAGCCTAAACACAAGAAAAGCTTATTCATTTTTAATTAGAGCACAGTTTTATTTGGTTAGCTACAGTTTGGCAATGGCTATTTATGTGGATGGACAGATGGTTGTTTATTGGTAGGATTTTGTACAGAGTTAAGAAAGTATGGAGAAGCAAATCTTGCTTGAAGCAGCTGCTGGAAGACTATGAAAAGTGTTTTGGCAAATAGTGAGAGATGCTCTAGGAAGGAAGCAGAAGGGAGGGGAGGAAAGAGTCAGCATTATCCCTGCCTGCTGGATTACAGATTTTTCATTCATTACATTACAAATTAAGGAGACAATATGAGAGTCTGCATTCTGAATTGCCAGAAGAACTATATGACATAAAATTTCTTCCTTGAAATGAGATTTTATATGTCAGCATGCAATACTCAGAGAATCTGTTAAAGACTCAGAAACTGCAACATAAATAAATTTTGAAATATCTCAGTTTATAGCAAAAAGTTGCCAGCCATTAACAGATGGAGATCTTGTCAAAAATTTATTCAAGATTGGTGCTAAAAGCATTTGGCTGAAATCAGTTAAATATTTCAAGAAAGTTCAGTTAAATTGGATGACTCTGCAAAGGAGAGTTATTGCAATGATGGTAAATAACATTTGTCAAACAAAAACTTGCTCAAAGAAAATTTGTTATTTTTCAGGCTACTGACAAATCAAATGACATCACCTCCACAACCCAGATGTTAGTATTTGAACATGGGATAACACACAGACTTGAAGTATGTAATGAATTGATTTAAATGAGTTCATTGTCAGGGCAAATTAGGGGTGGTGATATGTTCACTGCAGCCTTGGAACAGTGTTCAGCACGACTAAGTTAGCAGGCATTATTATTGGTGAAGCACCTTGTATGGTAGGAATTAATTTTGAACTGGTGTCATTATTAAAACAGCATTTAGGGGAGTATGGTGATGATTTTATACAATTAATTACACTGTATAATCCACCAGGAGACTTTGTGCCCGAAGCAAATAGGTTCAGAATATCTCATGAAAGTTGTGCTTTCAACAATTGATTTCATAAAATCTCATGGTCTGTCACAGGCAGTTTAACTTATCTTAGAGACACTGACAGCAGCAAATATGGTGTCTTCATTTCTTATAGAGAAATAATACGGCTAATTTGTGGTAAAATTCTGGTTTGATTTTTTAATTCAACTGATGAAAGAAAAATTTTCATGACAAAAAAGAAAAATATCTCTGAACTAAAAAATTTTATTGTTGTTTCTGTTGTTGTTGTTGTGGTCTTCAGTCCTGTGACTGATTTCATGCAGCTCTCCATGCTACTCTATCCTGTGCAAGCTTCTTCATCTCCCAGTACCTACTGCAACATACATTCTTCTGAATCTGTTTAGTGTATCCGTCTACGATTTTTACCCTCCATGCTGCCCTCCAATACTAAACTGGTGATCTCTTGATGCCTCATAATATGTCCTACCAACCGATCCATTCTTCTAGTCAAGTTGTGCCACAAACTCCTCTTCTCCCCAATCCTATTCAATACTTCCTCATTAGATACGCGATCTACCCATCTAATCTTCAGCATTCTTCTGTAGCACCACATTTCAAAAGCTTCTATTCTCATCATGTCCAAACTATTTATCGTCCATGTTTCACTTCCATACACTCCATACAAATATTTTCAGAAACGACTTCCAGACGCTTAAATTCAATGTTAACAAATTTCTCTTCCTCAGAAATACTTTCCTTGCCAGTCTACTTCGACCATCATGTTATTTTGCTCACAAAATAGCAAAACTCCTTTACTACTTTAAGTGTCTCATTGTCTAATATAATTCCCTCAGCATCACCCGACTTAATTTGACTACATTCCATTATCCTCATTTTGCTTTTGTTGATGTTCATCTTACATCGTCCTTTCAAGACCCTGTCCATTCCATTCAGCTGCTCTTCCAAGTACTTTTCTGTCTCCGACAGAATTACAATGTCTTCGGCAAACCTCAAAGTTTTTATTTCTTCTCCATGGATTTTAATACCTACTCCAAATTTTTCTTTTATTTGCTTCACTGCTTGCTCAGTATAGAAATTGAATAACATTGGGGAGAGGCTACCATCCTGTCTCACTCCCTTCCCAACCACTGCTTCCCTTTCATACCCCTCGACTCTTATAATTGCCATCTGGTTTCTGTACAAATTGTAAATAGCCTTTCGCTCCCTGTATTTTAATCTGCCACCTCCAAAATTTGAAAGAGAGTAATCCAGTCAACATTGTCAAAAGCATTCTCTAAGTCTACAAATGCTAGAAATGTAGGTTTGCCTTTCCTTTATCTAGCTTCTAAGTCGTAGGGTCAGTATTGCCTCACGTGTTCCAACATTTCTACACAATTCAAACTGATCCTCCCCGAGGTCAGCTTCCACCAGTTTTTCCATTTGTCTGTAAAGAATTCCCATTAGTATTTTGCAGCTGTGACTTATTAAACTGATAGTTCATTAAACAGATTTTCACATCTGTCAACACATGCTATCTTTGGGATTGGAATTATTGTATTCTTCTTGAAGTCTGAGGGAATTTCTCCTGTCTCATACATCTTGCTCACCAGATGGTAGCGTTTTGTCAGGACTGGCTCTCCCAAGGCTGTCAGTAGTTCTAATGGAATGTTGTCTACTCCCAGGGCTTTGTTTCAACTCAGGTTTTTCAGGCTCTGTCAAACTCTTCACGCAGTATCGTATCTCCGATTTCATCTTCATCTACATCCACTTCCATTTCCAAAATATTGTTCTCATATACTCCTTCCACCTTTCTGCTTTCCCTTCTTTGCTTAGAACAGGGTTTCCATCTGAGCTTTTGATATTCATACAGGTGGTTCCCTTTTCTCCAAAGGTCTCTTTAATTTTCCTGTAGGCAGTATCTATCTTACCCCTAGTGAGATAAGCCTCTACATCCTTACATTTGTCCTCTAGCCATCCCTGCTTAGCCATTTTGCACTTCATGTCGATCTCATTTTTGAGACGTTTGCATTCCTTTTTGCCTGCTTCATTTACTGAATTTTTATATTTTCTCCTTTCATCAATTAAATTCAGTATCTCTTCTGTCACCCAAGAATTTCTACTAGCCCTCGACTTTTTACCTATTTGATACTCTTCTGCCTTTACTATTTCATTCCTCAAAGCTACCCATTCTTCTTCTACTGTATTTCTTTCCCCCATTCTTGTCAATTGTTCCCATATGCTCTCCCTGAAACTCTCTACAACCTCTGGTTCTTTCAGTTTATCCAGGTCCCATCTCCTTAAAATCCCACCTTTTAGCAGTTTCTTCAGTTTTAATCTACAGTTCATAACCAATAGATTGTGGTCAGAGTCCACATCTGCCCCTGGAAATGTCTTACAATTTAAAACCTGGCTCCTACATCTCTGTCTTACCTTTACATAATCTATCTGATACCTTTTAGTATCTCCAGGCTTCTTCAATGTATACAATCTTCTTTTATGATTCTTGAAACAAGTATTAGCTATGATTAAGTTGTGCTCTGTGCAAAATTCTTCCAGGCGGCTTCCTCTTTCATTTCTTACCCGCAATCCATATTCACCTACTAAGTTTTCTTCTCTCCCTTTTCCTACTGATGAATTCAAGTCACCCATGACTATTAAATTTTCGTCTCCCTTCACTATCTGAATAATTTCTTTTATTTCATCATACATTTCCTCAATTTCTTTGTCATCTGCAGAGCTAGTTGGCATATAAACTTGTACTACTGTGGTAGGCGTGGGCTTCATATCTATCTTGGTCACAATAATTCGTTCACTATGCTGTTTGTAGTAGCTTACCCGCACTCCTATTTTTTTATTCATTATTAAACTGACTCCTGCATTACCCCTATTTGATTTTTTATTTATAACCCTGTATTAACCGGACAAAAAGTCTTGTTCCTTCTGCCACCGAACTTCAATAATTCTGACTATATCTAACTTTAAGCTATCCATTTCCCTTTTTAAATTTTCTAACTTACCTGCCCAATTAAGGGATCTGACATTTCACGCTCCGATCTGTAGAACGCCAGTTTTCTTTCTGCTGATCACGACATCCTCTTGAGTAGGCCCCGCCTGGAGATCCAAATGGGGGACTATTTTACCTCTGGAATATTTTCCCAAGAGAACACCATCATCATTTAACCATACAGTAAAGCTGCATGGCCTCGGGGAAAATTACGGCTGTAGTTTGCTTTCAGCCGTTCACAGTACCAGCACAGCAAGGCTGTTTTGGCTAGCGTTACAAGGCCAGATCAGTCAATCATCCAGACTGTTGCCCCTCTTCAGGAACCACACGTTTGTCTGGCCTCTCAACAGATACCCCTCTGTTGTGGTTGCACCTACAGTTCGGCTATCTGTATCGCTGAGGCACGCAAGCCTCCCCGCCAACGGCAAGGTCAATGGTTCATGATGGAGGAATTAAAAAATATGGACTGTTTATGTGACTTAGCAATTCTAACATTACAAATCGTTTAAATATGTCGAATAAGTGGCTTCAAGGCAAAAATCAATTGATTACTCAGCTTTATGATCCTATTACATATTTTGAGTGTTTCAAACACATCTGAAGTTGGGCAATTATGTTCATTTTCATGATTACAAGAAAATGCCAAATAAGTTGAAAGGCTGCTTTAAAAGTATATGCAATTAAATAGTTTCACTGATTTGTAGTAGAGATGCTGAGTCACACATAGGCACAACAAAAAGACTTTCACAATTAAAGCTTTTGGCCATTGGCCTTGTTACATTCCATCCTGGATTTGCTATTGATACATTTATTTAACAAACCTTTTGACATTTTGCCTGGAAAAGCACAAGAAGTAGTGCAGCTGGAACTCACTGACATGCTAAACTATGACAAACAGAGAATTAAATTCGATGAAACAAATTATTAAATTTCTGCTACTGTGTCAGTAGAAACAAATTATAAGTTATAGGTGAATAATGCATTAAAATATGCTGGCCTCTTTGATGTCAACTTATATCTGTGAAAAAACTGTTTTGATAATGACCATCAACAAATCAAAAAGCAGTAACTGCCTGACAAATGACAATTTTAGTGTTCTTCCTTCTCATCCTGTTTGGTAAGCCTCCCCAGACCTGGGGTTCTGGGTGACTTTTCCGATCTCTATCTCTTTTCCTAAACCTCACCAGTCCTTTTCATTCACCCTGCTTCCTTCCTCCCTCAACCCTTCTGCCAGAAGGAGCCACTGGCTCTGAAAGCTCACAAATTGTAATACCTTTTATAAGTGTGTTTTTCTGCTGCTTTTTGGCGAGTAGCTTCCTCCTAGGAAGGGGAGTTCCTGGGATGAATGAGTAGTCCTGCCATAAGCTCCTGCCAGTCTTCATGCCGTTCAGGCTGGTCTGGCAAAGGTGTAACCTCGTAGGTGGTTGTGTCAGTTGATGCAGGCATCGAGCGACAGTGAGTAGCGTGACCCACAGTATCGTCTGTCTAGAGCAAACATTTGATTGAAATGTGGCTGGATTTGCCATCCGTGTGTTGTTTTGATAAGAAGGGAAGGCATGGAGCTGGGTAGTCCTATTGCTGGTGTCAAATAGGATAACAGCCTGGAGATGTCAGCATATACACAGTATGATAGGCCCTCAAGGATGCCAGTAACCATACAGAGGAGTGATGTGTAGGGGACATTTGAAATTTACAATAATCCTTTACTTTCTCTTTCTTTTCTTCACTTTGATACACTTTCCAGATACCAACTTGGAGGATTTAAAAGCAGTCAGTGGTACCAATGCAATAGGAATGTTAAGGCATGTGTTTTGTAGCATCCCAGTGAGAGGTGCCAGGAGCTGTTTTATCTTGGCCAGAGTCAGCGAGATGTGATGTCATCTTTTAAATTCTGTAGTTTAGTTTTAACTGTCATTATGATAGTGGTGTGTATGGCAATTGAAGTGCTTAACAGTTCATTGTCTTAACTACATCTGTTGTCACTTCCTGTAAGCCCATCATCTTCCTGAGCAACTTGTTGCCAGTGTTCAGTATGATACAAAATTCATCTTTCAGTGATGCTTCTGTCTTGACAGCTGAATACGTAGGCTTCCACATCTGAAACAGTGGCATTTTTTTTATTTTGGGAGGAATGCTTGAACATCTTGTACGTCTGTAAACTATCTCAACATCTGTATGGAGGTGACCCTTCTGTATCGACACATTAAAGTGAAAAATGGTGCAGAAAATCCATTCTATGAAGAGTTTGGTCACATCGGAAATCACGAAGGTCCACCGTAATTTCATTGTGAAATCAAAACTCAGCACCTTGCTGCACTAGCCAAAAGTAGGTATCTTAGAATTGTTCATGGCAATGAGCCAAGAGGCAACAAAAGATCATTCTTCAAGTTTAGCTGGCAGAAAATTGACATCCAATGCCCAGTCAATTAAATTCTTCAGGAAATGCAGCTTGACATATAAGTATGTGATGTATCAACATTGTGACCTTTGAATTGTTGAGCTGACAAGTGCAGAAGAGCCACATTTCTGATAGCATGAAGGGATTTGCTTTCTTGAGAAAGATTGTCGTGAGCAAACACCATATCACATGAAATGGAAGATCCTTTAGTTGCTGTGACGGTGGAGTGTAGGTATTCTACATTAGAGCAACTGGTTGTGCCTACACCTTCTTGTCGGCCATTACACAGAGGGCTGCATTTTCTAATGACCTGTCCAAATCAGGAGTGGTCCCAACAGTTTTAAGAGCTAACTGACATCACAGCTAGCACTCTACTGTCAGGCAGGCTTAGGGCTGCAGGGACCCACTGAAACTTCACAGAATTTTCATAGGACAGTACTGATGTTGCAGTGTAATTCTTCTTGTTCTGGCAGTGGAGACCACTCACCTCTAGAGGTGTGCACCATAATTACACTTGCAACGTCACACCTTATTCATGGGGCCCTACCTCAGCTATCACATAACAACACATATCTTGTCAACAATAAGTAACTGTGAGTGTAAATTGGTGGTGTTACATGAAACTGCAGCAATTTTCACTGCAAAAGGTGAGTGGTTAAACTACTACTTGTTGAGCATTGCCTCAGACACTTCAGATTCTGTCACGTGGGATCAAAGATTACAGCAGAATGCAGAAGGTGATTTCTGACTGATAAATTTGCTTGCCAAAACTTGCTGCGTTCAAAGTTCTGTCAGTTTATGCATTTGATGAAGCACATTGTCCTTAAGGTGCATGTATTTGCACACCAATGGTGTGTTATGTACAATGTCAGCCAATAGCAGTAAGGTTTGAGTGTCTAAACTATTGAACATTAGAGTGAATTTTAGGTTCTCATCAATAATACCATAGGTGTCAAATGAAACTTCCAGAAGCTGAAACCATAGGTCTGGTTGTTGTGGGATGTATAGTGGAGTGATGGATTTTTCTACCACTGTGGAAGATGTGATGCAGCTGCAAATCACACAAAGTACCTGGCACCTGTCCAAAACATACTGCGACTGGTGGAATGGTTGTCACTTCCTCCGTATAACCAAATGACTGTCTTGATGAGGTGGTGTGAATGGGAATATCATCAGGTTTGATGTGTTTGTCATCTGCCATGTCACCACCTGTAGGAATGTCAAACCACAATAAAATACACTTTATTAATTTACTGGAAGAATACATAAAACACAAAGTGAGGATACATAGTACGTGGAATAGTGATCAAGAAGGTAATGTGGGTTCAACAACAAATATTCCACACTACCATTTTTAGTCTTAGTCTTAGGTTAATTGTGACATCACACATCCATCTTTGTTCCATCAACAGTATTACACTATATTTGATAACTTTAGGAAAAAATATTGTCCAATATAGCAGAACCATTGCAAGACAAAGACCTGCATCATGGGCACACTTCAGTACAGCTGACAAGTGGATTAGTTGTTTCTGAAATGTCTTTGAGAAAATACCAAACAATGTAGTCTAGGTAACAATAATATTTTGTCCTTTTAAGATACTGAAGAAAATTTTTCATTATGTGCTGAGGTGGCTGGAGTGCTGCACACATCAGATGGCATAACTCTGAAAGGCTATCAGGTCTTAGGGAAGCAGTCTTTTCCCAGTGAGCGCATGAATCTTAATCTGCCTGTGGCCAGCCTGGATATTTGTTGTGGAGAAATACTTCTCTTCTGTCAAACATTCTAAGGTGTCATCAATTTATAGTAATGTTTATACATCCTTCTTGGCTATTCTGTGCCCCTGATGTAAATCAACACAGAAATGCCAAGCACTATCTTTCATGAGAACCACAGGAGAAGAACTTGTGACTGAATGATATCATCTCACAGCTTCTTCTCCATTTCGTTTTGAATTCTCCACCTTTCAGTTGTAAATTCCCTGTATGACCACTGACATGTGGGGGCAGGAGGGGGGGTGGGGTGCTTTGGCCGTGGGGAGGAGGGAGGGGGTTGTTGACCAAAGGAGGGGGATAACTCTCCAGTGCTGATCCACTCTGGATCTGAATGCAACTGTTCCTCAGTCTAGCCAGCTACTACTGGCGGCAGGACAGTAAATTCTTCTGGTAAGTCATCAGTAACAGTAGAGAAACTTGATTCTCCAATGATGGTCTGAGCTGACTTTCCTGAATTGGGTAGGCTACCCCTACACTCATTTCCATAAATATGAGTAATCAGTGTTAGTGACAGCTGTTAATCCAGAGCTCTCCTTGTTGACTTGTGATGATTATGATCATTGCTGGAAAATAGGTCTTTTTTGTGAAGCTGAGTACCTCTTTGCACCTGGCAGTTTAACTAAGTGGACAGACTATTCAATGGAATCAGTGTTTTTAATGATCGTGGAATAAGTGTGTCTTCAGTGATAGAAAATCCTCTAAAGCAATTGTTGCATGAACTTTACCAATCTGAAGTTCAAATCTTTACAGTCCATCATTGCTTATGAAGCCAACAAGAAGCCCCATACAAGGACTATACTAGCTGCATTCTAATAAAATCCACCAATTTACAGGGATGTGTTCTGTAATTGACAATTATTCTCACAACACAGGTCCTGTCGGCTACACATATTTTCCATTTGCAACCTCCAGCACAATGGTCGTTGTATCTTGAACATAATCTTCCTTAGATGGTGACAGCATCTGATATCATAGGAAAGACCTCTAAGAATCAACTAGTGCCTGCACAGATTGGCTGCCAGTGTTGTCTTCAGTGTGATTTCCTGACATACTGGAAACTGCCATCGATGGAGGTTTTTCATATATAGTGGTGTGACCTCATTTACAATATGTAACAATCAAATTTTAGTTTAGCATTTTCTGGCCAATTTTTGGTACCAGCATTCTTAAGGGGTCTGGTTCATCAACAAAAAGAGAAATCTTCAAAAATTTGTCAGTTTTCTAAATAGTGCAGCTGAAAGAACAAGAGTTGTAAACCCATGTAATGCTTATCATGTTTCAACAGATCTTTTGGGAAGCACCTGATGTATGAACAACAGCTTTGGATCTCTCACTTTTTTCTCGATTGTATTTTGTGTTGTAAATGAAATAAAGCATATTAATTACTTATGTACAGCATAGATGCTCATATCTCAAAATAAAAACAAATTAAAAGCTTGATGTTTCTGGATGTTTTTTACATTATTTTTTTAAAGAAGATATTTAAAGAGATGGTGCTGTCATAAATTACAGTCCAAAAATTTTTTTAACAGTGATTATCAAAAATATTTGTAATTAACTCATAGTTTGTCTTTAAAATTCTTTAATTTTCAAATTTAAGTGATAAGAATAATATACTTTCTAGTTAAATATATTTTAAGACAGTATATAAAATTTCAGCCCCCTTTCTTTAATAGTTTCTAACTAATGTCTACCTGAAAATAAAAAAAAGTGAACTTCTAGGAAATTCAGTGCTTGTTTCTCTACCTACCCTGCATAACACTAATGCATCCCCATCCCAGGTCCATATTCATCTTGTTACTGGTGCTGTTCCTCCTCCCATTTCTTTTTCAGATGTCTTCTTTTTCCTGCTTCACTGGTGGCTACCAACACTGAGTTCTCTGCTTTGAAGAATCTCCTGTGGTCAATGGCAATTGAAGTTCTTTTCATATTTAGTCCGTCAGGCATTCCCATCAATTCAATAACCCTAATTTTTTTCACTGAAACATAGCAGAACATCCAGCACAGCTAGTTTCAAAGTATTTATTCCTTCACAACAGGTTTTAGTATTCATACACATGTACAGTTGTTAAAACTCTCATTTGGGTTTTGAGTCCTACCATGTAATTACTTCTCTAATAATTTTGTGCCACTACGATATCACAGACTAAATAGTCATAAGAAACAAACACGTTTTTAACAGAGGTGTCTGACTGACAGAGGGACATCATCATGTGTGCAGACACTTTTAAATTCCTCTAATTTTGGGGCTTAGTTTGATACAGCTTCCTCAAAGTGAATTTTTTCTTGTTCAGAAGACTACACAGAATTCCTTACAACCAAAATTTAAAAAATCATTTTTTGACACATATTTATCTACTAGGCCCCATAAGAATGGAAAGTTTTACTCAAAATACATTAAGTTATCACTTTTTGCAGTACGGTGGCAATCCAGTGTCATGTGCAGTCGCCAATGCTGTGATGGATGTTCTGGAGCGTGAGAACCTCCGCGAGCATGCAACCAGGGTGGGGAACCACCTGCTGAACCTGATGCGGCAGCTGGCCAACAAGCATCACATCATTGGGGACGTGCGTGGCGTCGGCCTCTTTGTGGGAGTCGAGCTGGTCAGGGACCGCGAGACCAGGGAACCAGCCACAGCAGAGGCACAGCATGTTATATCCAGGTCAGAAGCTCACAAGAAAGTCTCTTTTATCATTTTGGGCACTAGGTGGGACCTGTATCCATTTTACTGTACAATGAAACACTGATACTGAGCCTTCTCCTTTCCTCTGTGTAGTTGTCAACTATTAATCTGTGTATTGTGATTGAGTGTGATGAGCATTTTTATGTGTTGTATCATGTTTGTACTCCTGTGTGTGATAATGTGTAGGAAGGAAGGGAAAGGGTTCAAGCCTGTCCTGAATAGAGTTTAAAGCTCTTAAATGGCATTATTTATGTTTCATGGAGAAACTAAAACAGAGACTTCATTGACGTGAAAATAACCAGTGACATGTGTCAAACAAACTTTATTTCATTACACCATGAGCAGTTTTGAATACTTCTAGTAAAAGGAAAAGGGGAGTAGCTGCATACATATACATAATTTAAAGTCAGAGGTAATACTATGCAATGAATATTGATGTTGGAAAGCTCTGTATGTACAGAAGTGGATCCGGAACTGTGCAGACTAGTGATGCTCACAGTTTATACAACCTACCTGTAGGAAATATATTGAGCTTTAGCCAGACATCAGACACAATAGAAATAATATAGTGCAGAATGAATGTTGCCTCAGGCCTGAACCTGGGACCCAAGTATGCCTCATGTCCTGCCCTCACAGTCTTACTTCTGTTATTACTTCATCTGATACCTTCCAGACTTTACAGAAGTTCTCCTGCACACTGCTGAAAGGAGTGGCTACTTCCTGTGATTGAAAGTCATAGTGAAAGAGTCACTGCCAATATATCAGGATACTGGCACTGATACGTAGAGTTAGCATCCAGACTGGTCACACACATGTTCTACTGGGCACAGATCAGTGAATCCTTCTGGCCATGAAAGTACCTCAGCATCATGCAAACAGTTCATAGAGACTCATGTCATGTGTGGGTGAGGGTTTCCCTGTTGTAAATAGTTCCAGATACTGACATATGTCAGGAAGCACATAAAGAGGAAGGATGTCCATGATGTACCGTTGTTTGATCAGTGTTCCCTAAATCACTACCTGTGGTGACTTGAAGTCATACCCAAAGGCTCCTGACACTATGATACTAAGAGTAAAATAACTCTGCCTCTCCAAAGCATTGGAAGAATGGTACCTCTCCGCAGGTTACCACCATACTTGCCAACAATGGTCACTGATATAAAGCAGAACCACAATTCACCACTAAACACACTGCGATGGCATGCAGCAGCAGTCCATACTTCTTGGTCATGGCACCACTCAGAAAACACCCACTTGCTTTGCGGTGTTAGTGGCAGACTACACACAGGTGTTAATTCAGGTGGGATCACTGTATTTCACACCATGCATTTTGTAATCCCACCTTGCATAGGTCAAATGTGGTCAACCAGAACCCCAGTGATGCATATGCCTGACCTCACATTCCCATGCAGTGCAACATCAGGTCATTGTCACACCCAAATGCTCTACAAACTTGGATATTGCCTGACTCGACCAAATGGTGAAATGGAGTCCCACTCAAACTCTGTCAAGTGTTGATATCACTGGAGTGTGCAGCATCTCTGTCTCATTCATAGTAATCACTCAACATCTGATGATTTTGATGTACCTTATATACCCTACCAGGATTGGTAAGAACACTAATCATGAATAACACTAATACACTCTGATGGCCACAGTGCCTGTCACAGAGAAATGCAACTCTAATTATTTACTTGTTTTACTTATTTTTGGGGGTGGCTACTTCCATTACCAACTGGATAACATTGCTATATTTGTTGAGGATCCGTGTTTGATTGCTGGTACCTCCTCAACTTTTTGATAAGGTAGGGAGGTCTGGAACAAGGTCCACTCAGCTACATGAGGCCAAATGAGGAGTTGTGAATAAAGAAACAGCAATATCACAGGATTCCTCTACTAGCAATAACAGTTAGAGAGATTGGAAACATACTGATTGCATGTCTCACAATCACAGATCACTCCTTGTACTGCCCTGTAGGCATCAGTTGGCCAGTTGGAACAGGCTTAAGACCTAATCTATAAGTGATGTGTTATACTGATGTAAGGTTGAATGTTAACAGCTACTGAGGAATATCCCTGCTACAAGTGATCTACAAAATTCCTTCACCATGTTTACTGAAGAGAACACAGGAACAATTAGAACACAAAACTGGTGAATACCAGGCAGGTTTCTGCTGTTGTCATTTATGCAGAGAACACATATTTAATCTAAAACAATTCTAAAATAAATGCCATCAGGTATGCTCCAATCATTTGCACCTTCATAGATTTCAAGAAGGCATATGATTTCTTTGACCAACAGGTCTTGTTCAGACACTGCCTGACACAACATCAAAAGTTAAATTCATGAGTGAAATCTATGATCCCTTCATGATCAACACACAGACAAAGGATTATCTCCACAATTGTTCAGCCTAGTCCTGGACAGAATAATGAGACAATGGGAAAAAGAACTGAAAATCCAAGGGCATTGGAAACCAATATGTCTAGGACAATCGTAAGATGGTGATCTAGTCATACTTCAAGGTATAGAACCAACAGCAACCAAACAAAGAGAAATACTAAAAGAATACACACAAAATTTGGCCTGCAAATCTCTTTCTAAGAGTCTGAATTTTCTGCTTAAAATTAAACATACAAAAATAAACACAAAATATGGCAAAATTCTGAGTGAAACCTTCGAATCTACAAGAGCAGAGAGCTCACTGAAGACTTGAGTACAAAAAATGTAGTGAGCATATGGAAAGACACAGGAAATATATAATAAGAACTGCATATCCATTCACACAGAGATCAGACCCTATAACAAAATATACAATAACAAAGGCTTAAACAGTGTATGCAAATGAGACACTAATGCTCTACACAAAAAGTGGCATGCAAAGCAATGTTGGCCCACAGTGAATATGCCAAACCTGGCAGTAGATGACAGAAAATGAAGCAAAAGACAATGAGTTATTTGTCTTTACATATGTCTGCCTGTGTCTGTATATGTACGTATGGATATGTGTGTGTGTGTGTTGTGTGCGAGTGTATACCCGTCCTTTCCCCCCTCTAAGGTAAGTCTTGTCGCTCCCAGTATTGGAATGACTCCTTACCCTTTCCCTTAAAAACCACATCCTTTCTTCTTTCCCTCTCCTTCCCTCTTTCCTGATGAAGCAACTGTGGGTTGTGAAAGCTTGAAATTTGTGTGTGTGTTTGTGTGTTTTTCGTCTCTATCAACATACCAACACTTTCATTTGGTAAGTTACAGCATCTTTGTTTTTAGATATATTTTTCCCATGTGGAATGTTTCCCTCTATTATATTCAATTATTAAATTTGTTTAACACATACAACATGCAGCCTACGATGCTGGAAATTACCAGATATGGGGATGGGTCTGAAACAACACTTGATCAGATATTTACCAACAAACAAAGCTGTGAGTACAATGTTGAAGTAACAGAGTGTGGCTTTTCCGACAGTATGGCTTTTAAAATTGATGATAAGGAATGAGAACAATAATAAATGCACAGTCACTGAAAAATATGTACAAAGAAGACTTATGAAGGCAAACAACATAAGGGTATTTAATAGTATGCTAAAAACGGTGCAGTGGGGCTTAGAAAAAAGTGATGATGCAGACAAAATGTATGACAGTTTTCTCACTGATTATAAATATTGCTAGGATGTAACATTCCTGTTTGTTAAAAAGAATTAAAGTCAGAAGACAAACACATGGGTAAGACAAGGGATCAAAAAATCAGCAAACACCCTTAGAAACCTATGCAAACATGCAAAAATAAATACAACAATAAACCATACTATAGGAATTATAGAAAGGTCTATAGGAAAGTTTACAGGCAGCAAAAAGGCTAAGCAATGAATCATACATTAATAAGGGAAGCAATAAATCAAAATCGATCTGGAAGGTTATAAACAATAGCATGGGAAAAAGTAAAACCAAGACCCATAATTTCAAAAGTAAAAGTGAGGGCAAAGTGATAGAAGATGCTCAACAGGTAGCCAATATATTCAATGGACATTATGTGAACATAGCACCAAACCTAATTAAAAGTCTGTGCAATTCAAACAACAAAAGCATAAAAGCACCAACTTGTGAAAAGACAATGTTTCTGTACCCAGTAACAGAATGTGAAGTTACAAATGCTATTAATAAAATAAAAAATAAAATGTCTTATGGTATTGAAAGAATTCCAGACAAGGAAATCAAATATAGTTCTACCAGTATAGATACTCACCTAGCTGACATTATTAATACTTCCTTCAGGACAGGGGTGTTCCCATCAAAACTAAAACTCTCCATAATAAAGCCGCTTCACAAAAAGGATAGTGCAGCTCACATAAGTAATTATAGGCCAGTGTCATTATTGTCAGGTTTCTCTAAAGTAATTGAAAGAGTAATGTATGAATGGCTTGCTGACTTCCTGAATAAAAATAAAATACTGGCTAATGCTCAACATTGGTTTAGAATGTACAGATCCACGGAAACAGCAGTCTTCCAATTCATGAAAATGTTTCTAAATGCTTTGGACAAGAACAAATTAAGGTGCAGGATATTCTTAGATTTATCTAAAGCATTTAATTTAATCAGCCATGACTTATTGCTTATGAAGCTAGAATTTTACGGGGTCCGGGGACTTGCCTTCAAATGGTTCAAGTCTTATCTCTCTGATAGACAACAGAAAGTTCAAATATGTCATGAAGGCAAAGAGTATCTTTCAGATTTCTAAAAAACTAGCTATGGAGTGCCCCAGGGTTCCATGTTAGGCCCTCTGTTGTTCTTGGTGTACATAAACGATTTGCCAAACCATCTGACAGTTGCAGAAATGGTGATGTTCTCTGATGACACTAGCATTTTTATAAAAGGATACACTGAGGATAATCTACAGCAGAGTGTCTCTAGGGCAATAAATGAGACAGAAAAATGGTTCAGCGATAATGCTTTGATCATAAATATGGATAAAATGGTATTGATAAATTTCAGTAATATTAAAAGTAAAGCTAGAAGAAGAGTAAAAACTGAGTTAGGAAACTGTTATTGCACAAGATCCATACACAAAATTCCTCAGTATATGGGTGGATGAGCACTTAATATGGGAAAAGCATCTAGAAGTTTTGAGTAAAGGATTAAGTAAATGCTGCTATGTGATAAGAATGCTTCGGGAATGTTGCATCACTGAATCATTGCTGTGTGCCTATTACGCTTACGTGAACAGTTTGCTTAGATATGGTGTCATCTTCTGGGCAAATACAGGTATGGCAAAACAAGCTTTCAAACTTCAAAAAAAGGGCTATTAGAATAATGAAGACTGTCATACAGGGAAATATTTAAAGAATTTAAAATAATGACATCTATGAATGTGTATGCTTTCTGAAAACTCACCAGGAATTTTCAACATTAAATACTCAGATTTATAACCATGAAACAAGGAACAGGGATGATTTTCACATACACACACACAAAGGAGCACTCTACCAAAAAAAGTGTAAACTACCAGCTTGGAATGCTTTTTAGTGCATTGCCTTCTACAATAAAGAAAATTAAATAATTTCATAAATTCAAGGTTGGTCTTAAATAATTTTTACTAACACATAGTTTTTAATATTGAAGAATATCTGAATATGGAAAAGTAATATTATTTATATTTCTATTTATTATCGAAGTTTTTGAAACAAATTAAATATAAGAAACTGTTTTGTAATTGACTACATCCATAAAATGTCTATTGTTAATGGATGAATAAAGAGAGAGATTGATTGATTGATTGATTGAAAGACTTACCATGCTAATTGGTAGCTAGGTTTTTGTAATATCAACTTTGATATTGCTCTGCAGATAATTCACAGGGACAGCCATGTTTCTACTGTTGAAAATGACATCATTCATGACTAGAAACCTGTAACAAAATTTTATGACAGCATCTGGTTTCAATACTTTTAAGGTTTCTGGTAGTCTGTTGCAATAATTTTGCCACAGTTGACCTGTGTTAAACATGCATCAAGAATGTGAGACTCCCCCTATGGTTATATTTCCACAAGGGGGACTTTTTTTTATTGAAGTCTTCTTTTCTTCTCATATTGGCTGTATCCTACCATCACCTGCTATTCATTACATCCTACTGTCTCAAGCTCCCACAAGTTAGCACAATTGTATAGGGATAATGAACTTAACCACCATGAAGTTGCCTTTACAAGCAGAGACCATCAATACCAATATCATGGTCTTCAAAACTGCTAGCCATATAATCAACTGTAATGCTGAAATATATATTTTTCTTATAACCAACAGCACTGAATCTACTCTGTCCACAAAATGCTGAAGTTCAATTCTAACAATGTTCACAAAACATAAATATGATCAATGGGATGGCATTGAAAGCTCTATTAGACTGCTTATAAATGAGGCAGTTGTACACAGAAAAGTTGAAATGTCAGGAAACAGTAGCAAAATGCAGGAAAACCTTGGTGCATAGATTGACTGTTGGCCATCAGCATTAATTAATGTTTTGCATTGAGTACAAATAAGCAGAAAGACTCATTTCTGTTCTGTTGCATTGAATACAAATAGGCAGAAAGACTAATTACTGTTGAATTATAGTACTGGTGATAAATGACTGGGAACAGCAACAGTTGTAAGATAACTAGGAGTGACTTTGTTAAATGACCTTAAGTTGAGTGACCATATAAAATTATTTGTAGGATAAGCAGATACAAGGCAGATTTATTTATACAGTCCTAAGGAAATTAAACTAGCCACAAAGAAGTGGCTTAACGACACTTGTTTGACTGAATCTTGCATATAGCTCATCAGTCTGGAACAGTTGGCTGATAGGATTAATACAAGCACTACAGAGATGTTCACCAAACTCCAGTGGCAGGTGGCATTGCACCTAACAGAAATGATTGCTATTAAAACTCTAGGTCATCAGTCTTCTGACTGGTTTGAAGCGACCCACCATTATTTCTCTCCTATGCCAACCTCTTCATCTTAGAGTAGCACTTGCAACCTACATCTTCAGTTATTTGCTGGATGTATTCCAATCTCTGTCTTTCTCTACAGTTTTTACCCTCTGCAGCTCCCTCTAGTACCATGGAAGTGATTCCCTGATGCCTTAACAGATGTCCTATCATCCTGTCCTTTCTCCTTGTCAGTGCATTCCACATTTTCCTCTCCTCTCCAATTCTGCACAGAACCTCCTCACTCCTTACCTTATCAATACACCTAATTCTGACAGGGGTCATAAGATCACACTAACATTTCAAAAAAAAAAAAAAAATCAGAGTTTAGAAACTATTAGAGACAGAGCATCATGGTTTGTTATAAAACATTTACCAGCCCTCAAAGTTTTTTTCTGTTATGCCAATATTTCAATGTGTGGTCTACTGCTCACTCACTGAACATCAAGGTGATATTTGAGCTCTGCCCATGAATGGGTCATTGTTGCAGCATCAACATTTCTGATTGTTTCACTGATTCACGCATAAATGGTAGCAATGTCATTGACTGGTGTTTTTTTACAGTGATTCTTAACACAACTTCACAAAAAGAAGTCTAATGGTGTGACATCAGGAGACTGTGGGGGCATGCAATGGGATCATCATAATACATCCACTTCTCAGGAAACGTCTCATTAAGTGCATCACACATCTTCATACTCCAATCTATGGGTGCACCATAGATCTGATGGACAGATGCAGCTTTTCAGTCTGTGGGAGCAGTAACTGTTCGAGCATGTCCATATAAACATATCTCATTATGGCTTTCTCTGCAGGGAAAAATTGGTCTATCGCCCTATTGTGCATTAAGCCACATCAAACATTGAGGTTTGTGCTATTATTGATTTTTTCACTTGTGTTGTCTGGATTGTCAGAGCCTTAAATCCTACTGTTGTGGCAATCCACATGACCAAAAGTGTGGAATGTCATACTGAGGCCAGCATGGAACATGTAATTGCAAACTGCAAAGGAGAGACATCAGACTGCAATGATTGGACATTTGAACTTTGTCGACAAAATACTTAACACTTAATGCGCAACTGGTCTTGGTTCCTTCAGTTCACATGATGCGTGACAACTGACTTCGGGGCTTGTGTTGAAATACAGCTTGCACTCTGCGACACATGCTCAAGGCACAGGGGCATCCACTTCAAGGAAGGTCTTTGACACTGCCTGTCTCTTTGAAGTTTTTGAACCATCTTATTATGACCATTTTTACCATTGTTGCCCTTCCATATTGTTGTTGATATCTCTGCAGTACTGTGGTCATATATTTGGATTCTGCATACCATATGACATATTACACCTTCTGCTGGTATGTCTCTATTTTGATACACTCAGAGACAAATTTGCAACAAAAGACAAAGGAAAAAAAAAACTTTGAGAGCTGCTAAAATTTAACAACAAACTGCGGATGTCTGTCCCTAATGGTTTCCAAGTTATGATTTTTTGAAATGGTAGTGGCACTTTGTGGACACCCTGTATGCTACATATATCTCATAAAACGAACACAACAGTGAAGTCAGAGCTTACTGTCACTGGTTCCTCCCACACACCATCCATAAATGGAACAAAAAATGGGGAAAATGATAGTGTTAATACAAGTACACTCTGTTATACACTGCAAGATGGCTTCTGAAGTATGGGTGTGCATATAAAATACCTCCAAGATCTGTTTTCTCCTGATATCTTTGTCTGCAGATTATTACACCTTGAAACTGATCTTCTTTCATGCAGTCTCTGTTGGCAAAAATAATTATTTTATAATAATGGTAGAGTAAACACGTATGATACAAGTACAGTGTTCTGTTGCTGTTTTTTTTGTGAATTTACATGCTACATATACAATAACATCATGTTTACAGATTAACACGGCATTAACTGTCCACAGAACTCAAGACAATACTATTCTCAACTTGGATATCATTGTGGACTAAGTATCTCTGTTACACTCTCAGATAAAATATTGGAAATTCTCCCAATCCTTTGTTCATTTCTGCTGCACTAACAATCTCGTGTCACCCAAGAAATGCAGCATCTCCTCCATTATTTTATGGAACTTTTCTGTAATTGTTCTGTTGTGACTTAGTAATTTCACATCGTTAGATTTCCTTTGATCGAACCGTAGTTTTGTAATATTGCAGATTTAAAAACTCATCCAACCAGTCTAACAACCACACCTTTTTTGCACCCCTCGACATCAGCGCAGTTGGTTATAAAGAAATACAAGGCAGCAGTCACATTGTTTGCCAGCTCTGTTGCTATTACTGTCCAGGCTTGTGCTTTTGCTTGTCTGCCAGCAAGACTGTCAGCCAGAATACATGGCTACTGGCAAACAGTGCTTGACTTAGAAATAACCCCTACAGTTACTGAGTAATCTGTCCAGCAGATATTTATTAGCTGTTAGGCAAGCAGAGGTATATAGCTTTCCCCAAATGCTAATTCCTTTTTAAGTTAGGTAGACAGTACATTTAACACAACAGTTTGAAGTCGAATATTTAAAAGTTATGGTAATTTCTTCCCTTTTATTCCATCTCTTATATTTTCAGTATACTGTATTAAAACAAGTGTTTCTTTGTATCATTCATTCACATGTTCTCACCCAATTCATTTTTATTTTGGCTTACTTTTTAATTTGTCTTTGTTAAAAAAAAAATCTTGTGTGCCTAATATTTTTCGTTGTACCCCTTCAGATCCCAATCTTGATATTCCACTTCTCCTTATTCTTTGTTACAGCTCCTGGAGACTTGCACATAAATACTGAAAAACTCAAGCATAAGAATTGCATTTTGGCATCCAAATGCTCCCCTATGTGACAGTCATTTTATGTGGATGCACAGGTGTGTGTGTGTGTGTGTGTGTGTGTGTGTGTGTGTGTGTGGGTGGGTGAGTGCATGTAATCTTTAAGTACATGTATGCAGTATCCACCATCATTCATGATTTGAGTAGACACCTGACCTAATTTTTGAATGTTGTTTCCATACTCAAATTTACATTATCATTTATAATTTGCAATGCTATCATGAAAGACAACTACTCACTGAGCAGTAGATAAGCACATAAATGGCAAGTGAAATAGAGCAATTCAGTTTTCAAACCTACATTCTACTTTATATTACACTTACAGCGTATATCTTCACATCTGGATACTCTTCTTTACATAACTTCCAACAACATACAATCATGCTGTTCTCCATACCTTCTTTTTCATTGCTGTTATTCTATTTTTTTGGTGTCTCATTTTATTGTTTTCTCACTTGCCTTTTATTTTTTTTATCTTAATTCTCCCCCCTTCCTGCTTTAGCTCCCTCCCCCACCTCCACCCTACTCAATCTTTGTTTCCTCCCAGTTTGTAACTCTGCTATTAATTTTATTTCTCTTCCTCTTAATCCACCTATACTTCTCACTCCAACTTCATCATTTCTGGACAGACGTTGCCATAGTGCTTCTCAATGAACTCATCCAACATATTCCTCCTTTCTCCTCAACGAAGGAACTACTAGTTCTGAAAGCTAGGTTACCTTCTTGTACTTTTATAGGCAGTACAAAGAATTTTACCTCCTGGAGGTAAGTGTGGCCAGCCAACTTTATTTGTACAATATTTTTGTTCCATCTGCAGTTTTCCATTGCCATATTAATTAATTACCTATTAAGCACTAGCTTCATATGAGTCCAGAAAAACCCATTCCTGAATATGTGCCATTTACAGCTATTTATTTAATAACAAAACTGATACTTTTTTATCTCTAATGGGAAATTAAGACTTCACTAACAGCAATGTGAATCAAACAGATTCAGTTTCTGTCCTTAATTAATGATAACAGTCATCATTCAATTCTGACTGGGGAGAAATCACTTATGGGGTTCCTCAAGGCTCACTTTTAGGCCCACTACCGTTTCTCACATATGTAAAATCTCTACTGTCTAATGTGCAACAAGCAGAATTAGTTCTTTTTGCAGATTACACCAGTATTGTATTCACTTCCAGTATACATATAGAAATGGAAGAAATGGTAAACAAAGTTCACAGCGATATCATTGACTGTTTTTCTGCTAATGGTCTTGCCCTAAATTTCACAAAGACACATCATATTCAGTTCTGCACCTCTAGCGGTACTGCACCAGTGATAAGTGTAACACATGGTGATGAAATAATACATGGGGTGGAAGCTTCAAAATTCTTAGTTGTCCATATTGATAAGAATTTAAATTGGAAAAAACACATGTTGGAACTCCTATTCCTGTACATCAAATCAAATGATTTGAAAATTATACGTAATGAGATGAATAAACCACATATCACATAAAATAACTTAGTTCAGCCACATTTGCACTTAAAATCATAGCGAATTTTGGGGAGAGAGAAATCAATAAGTTGACATATTTTTCTTATTTTCATTCAGTAATGTCATATGGAATAATGTTCTGGGGTAACTCATCTTTAAGAAAGTGCTCACCTCCAATAATCTTGTAGAAATCTGTTTAAGGAGTTGGGCATTCTGACTGCTGCTTCACAGTATACTTATTCCCTCATGAAGATTGTTGTAAATAATCCACTACAGTTCAAAAGGAACAATGAGGTACATAATAACAACACTAGAAGAAAAATTGATATTTATTACTCAATATAAAGGTGGTCTTTAGCACAGAAAGGGTGCACAACACTGCAACAAAAATTTTTGACCACTTACCCAGTGATATAAAATGTCTAACAGTCAGCAAGGTAAAATTTAAAAACAAATTGAAAAGTTTCTCCATGACAACTCCTTCTACCCCATAGAAGAACTGCTATATTTGTAATATGTAAAAGGTTGTGGGTAGGAATTGCTAACTCAAGGGTGGGTGTGGAGGGGGGTGTGATGTTTAGAGTAAAAATAAATGTACAAATTAATTTGCGATATGAATTTAAAATGACTCGTTCCACACCATGACGATTTGCCGTGCAATATGATCCATGGAACATGAAAGTAACTAATTAACTGAAATTTGTAACTTCAGTTTATCTCCTTATTATCTGATGTCCCAAATTTATCTGTCTATTTCTAATCCTAAATTGTTTTTATATAGGCTGAAAGAAGAATGTGTGCTCCTAAGTGCAGATGGTCCTGACAGAAATGTGTTGAAGTTCAAGCCGCCAATGGTCTTCAGCCAGAAAAATGCTGATCATGTGGCCAGAATACTGGATGAGGTTCTGAGTGAACTGAATGATGATGAAGATGTAAGTGTCACTGTGTTGTTACTTTAAATTACAATTGTAATGGCTCAGTTTTGATATGTCATGCTTAAATATGTCGAAATGTCAATAGCTTTCAACTCTGCATTATCATAATTTGCAGATGGTGGAGGAGAATCGATCTGTTTCTCCAGAAATCAGAAAGATACGTGAAGATCCTGCTTACAATAGTTCCCCAAATGAGAAAAAAATGAAGCTGGATGGGGAGAAAGCAGAAAATATCATCAAGACGTGAAGAGAGAGAAATATATATGCTGCTGATGATTGCTGTTGGTCAGATTATGTGATATGTTATATAAAGTATATGCTGCTGCAATTCCATGGTGCTAATTAAAATAATTGATGTGCCACACATTAACAAATCTGCATATACTGTAATGTTAACAAAATGTATATAGTGTGTCGTTGCTTGTGTAATCATTTTGCAAGATTTTATGTTTCTGCACATATATGTATTACCTGTTAATGTTGTTTTCAGAATGTTCTCCATTTGAGAAGTGTGACTGCAGCTATATTTTTGTATCAACCCATAATTCCTGAAACATCATAAGAAACTTCAATTTCATCCCAGACTATACCCATAAAATATGGTGCTAAAATTGAAGATGTTATTTATATCTGTGATCCCATTCTATTGAGAACATATGTCCAGTTCCCTGTTATTCAGAGAGAGTGAAAGATGACTGACAGATGTGTATGGATGAGAACAAAATGTCCTGTATAACTAGTTTTATAGTTACAATAACTGAACATTATTGAATAAAGAGTGTTCTCATATTAAATCAGAGTATTGCATCGCACATACCATTCCATCAGTGGTTTCAATCTTTTATATATTTATGCTTAGTGGTTTCCAGACCACCAAACAAAGATCCAGGGTTCAGTTACTGGTGACCCTAGGATTTTTCCTAATGCTCTTCCTTTCTTTCATGTCTGACAGTTACTCATAAATGTGGAAAATGTAGTGTCATTCAGAGTCTAGTTTAAGCTGTAGTTATAATTGTCTGTGTACAGCATTTATAAAGAGAAATGAATATCACTTCCAATAGGGCAGTGCCTAGTAAAGCATTGTGATCTGCAAGCCAACCTTTGAGTTAATAGGACCTTTACTTACTTTTTCCTTGACAGTATGGTTCCATTAACAAATAGCAAAAGGTGCAGTGCCCCATTTGTGACTGCAGAATTTGGTAATATTTCGGTAGGTTGTGAGGTAAATGTAAAATCTATTGGTTCCATCTGTTAGAGTTCTAAATGGGGATAACTTATGTCCCACTTCCATCTCAGTGGGAATTGATGAAAATACCTTAGAGTTCAAATGAAAGTTTTGTGAAAAAGTAGACTAATATGTTATTAGCCCCCCCCCCCCTCCCATGAACCATGGACCTTGCCATTGGTGGGGAGTCCTGCGTGCCTCAGCGATACAGATAGCCGTACCGTAGGAGTAACCACAACGGAGGAGTATCTGTTGAGAGGCCAGACAAACGTGTGGTTCCTGAAGAGGGGCAGCAGCCTTTACAGTAGTTGCAGGAGTAACAGTCTGGATGATTGACTGATCTGGCCTTGTAACACTAACCAAAACAGCCTTGCTGTGATGGTACTGCGAATGGCTGAAAGCAAACTACAGCCGTAGTTTTCCCCGAGGGCATGCAGCTTTACTGTATGGTTAAATGATGATGGTGTCCTCTTGGGAAAATATTCCAGAGGTAAAATAGTCCCCCATTTGGATCTCCTGGCGGGGACTACTCAAGAGGATGTGATCAGCAGAAAGAAAACTGGCATTCTACAGATCGGAGTGTGGAAAGTCAGATCCCTTAATCGGGCAGGTAGGTTAGAAAATTTAAAAAAGGGAAATGGATAGTTTAAAGTTAGATATAGTGGGAATTAGTGAAGTTCAGTGGCAGGAGGAACAAGACTTTTTGTCAGGTTAATACAGGGTTATAAATACAAAGTCAAATAGGGGTCATGCAGGAGTAGGTTTAATAATGAATAAAAAAAATAGGAATGTGGGGTAAGCTACTACAAACAGCATAGTGAATGCATTATTGTGGCCAATATAGACCCGAAGCCGACACCTACTACAGTAGTAAGTTTATATGCCATCTAGGTCTGCAAATGACGAAGAAATTGAAGAAATGTATGATGAACTAAAAGAAATTATTCAGATAGTGAAGGGAGATGAAAGTTTAATAGTCATGGGTGATGGAACTTGGTAGTAGGAAAACGGAGAGAAGGAAACGTAGTAGGTGAATATGGATTGGGGCTAAGAAATGAAAGAGGAAGCCGCCTGGTAGAATTTTGCACAGAGCACAACTTAATCATAGGTAACACTTGGTTCAAGAATCATAAAAGAAGGTTGTATACATGGAAAAAGCCTGGAGATACTGACAGATTTCAGATAGATTATATAATGGTAAGACAGAGATTTAGGAACCAGGTTTTAAATTGTAGGACATAAACTGACTAAACCAGAGGTAGTACAGAGTTTCAGGGAGGGTGCAAGGGAATAAATGGCAGGAATGGGGGAAAGAAATACATTAGAAGAAGAATGGGTAGCTTTGAGGAATAAAGTAGTGAAGGCAGCAGAGGATCAAGTAGGTAAAAAGACTAGGACTATTAGAAATCCTTGGGTAACAGAAGAAATATTGAATTTAACTGATGAAAGGAGAAAATATAAAAATGCAGTAAATGAAGCAGGCAAAAAGGAATACTAACGTCTCAAAAATGAGATCGACAGGAAGTGCAAAATGGCTAAGCAGGGATGGGTAGAGGACAAATGTAAGGATGTAGAGGCTTATCTCACTAGGGGTAAGATAGATGCTGCCTGCAGGAAAATTAAAGAGACCTTTGGAGAGAAGAGAACCACTTGTATGAATATCAAGACCTCAGATGGAAACCCAGATGTAAGCAAAGAAGGGATAGCAGAAAGGTGGAAGGAGTATATAGAGGGTTTATACAAGAGCGATGTACTTGAGGACAATATTATGGAAATGGAAGAGGATGTAGATGAAGATGAAATGGGAGATACGATACTGTGTAAAGAGTTTGACAGAGCACTGAAAGACCTGAGTTGAAACAAGCCCCAGGAGTTGACAACATTCCAATATAACTACTGACTGCCTTGGGAGAGCCAGTTCTGACAAAACTCTACCATCTGGTGAGCAAGATGTACGAGATAGGTGAAATACCGTCAGACTTCAAGAAGAATATAATAATTCCAATCCCAAAGAAAGCAGGTGTTGACAGATGTGAAAATTACCGAACTATCAGTTTAATAAGTCACGGCTGCAAAATATTAACACAAATTATTTACAAACGAATGGAAAAACTGGTAGAAGCCAACCTTGGGGAAGATCACTTTGGATTCCATAGAAATATTGGAACACGTGAAGCATTACTGACCCTATGACTTATAAATTAACGAAAGACAAACATACATTACTAGCATTTGTAGACTTAGAGAAAGCTTTTGACAATGTTGACTGGAATACTCTCTTTCAAATTCTGAAGGTGGCAGAGGTAAAATATAGGAAGCGAAAAGCTATTTACAATTTGTATAGAAACCAAATGGCAGATATAACAGTTGAGGGGCATGAAAGGGAAGCAGTGGTTGGGAAGGGAGTGAGACAGGGTTGTAGCCTCTCCCAATGTTATTCAATCTGTATATTGAGAAAGCAATGAAGGAAACAAAAGAAAAATTCGGAGTAGGTATTAAAATTATGGAGAAGAAATAAAAACTTTGAGGTTCGCCGATGACATTGTATTTCTGTCAAAGACAGCAAAGGACTTGGAAGAGCAGTTGAACTGAATCAATAGTGTCTTGAAACGAGGATATAAGATGAACATCAACAAAAGCAAAATGAGGATAATGGAATGTAGTCGAATTAAATCAGGTGATGCTGAGGGATTTATATTACGAAATGAAACACTTAAAGTAGTAAAGGAGTTTTGCTATTTGGGGAGCAAAATAACTGATGATGGTCGAAGTAGAGAGGATATAAAATGTAGACTGGCAATGGCAAGGAAAGCGTTTCTGAAGAAGACAAATTTGTTAACATTGAGTATAGATTTAAGTGTCAGCAAGTCTTTTCTGAAAGTATTTGTATGGAGTGTAGCCATGTATGGAAGTGAAACATGGACGATTAATAGTTTGGACAAAAAGAAAATAGAAGCTTTCAAAATGTGGTGCTACAGAAGAATGCTGAAGATTGGATGGGTAGATCACATAACTAAAGAGGAGGTATTGAATAGGATTGGGAGATGAGAAGTTTGTGGCACAACTTGACTAGAAAAAGGGATAAGTTGGTAGGACATGTTCTGAGGCATCAAGAGATCACCAGTTTAGTATTGGAGGGCAGCGTGGAGGGTCAAAATCGTAGAGGAAGACCAAGAGATGAATACACTAAGCAGATTCAGAAGGATGTAGGTTGCAGTAGGTACTGGGAGATAAAGAAGCTTGTACAGGATAGAGTAGCATGGACAGCTGCATCAAACCAGTCTCAGGACTGAGGACCACAACAACAACATGTTATTAGAGCAACAAATTAGCTTTGTTACCACAAAAATAAATCTCTGTAAATGAAAACCTGACATCTGCAGTTTATATTTAAGATTGTATTGCAACAGGAGAATGAAAACAAAGATTTGCCTAAAACTTTGATTCTATGATGTAACTTGGTGTATATTTTCAAAATGCTTTTCTGTTTCACACCATGCACTGGCAGAGATATCTACTCTCATACTGTATGTCTGAGGGGCATTATTATGTGCTGTTGGCTACTAGAACATATTTTGTTTAGTGTTTTTCATTCAGTCAGCAAATACCATTAAGATGAAGACTCTTCAAGGAAGTGGAATAACTCAGGATATGTGGTAACAAAAGGCATAAAATTCTTATAAACTTGATATGTACTTTTTATCAACAATAACCTCACATTATACTGATAAACAGTATTTGTACCAATGCCAGCTAATTTAACCAAGTAAATTTGAGAGAAAGCCACTGTTCCTTATCTATATAAATGATTGAGGAAACAACCTGAGCAACTGTCTCAGGCTGTTGTTTGTCATCTAGTAAAGTGATCAGAAGATCAAAGCAGAGATATCTGTACGGTGCAAGAAATGGCCACTGACCCTAAATCACTAAAGGTGCGAGGTTATCACCATGAGTACTAAAAGGAATATCTGTTGAACGTCGGTTACATGATAAATCAGTCAAATCTAAAGGCCATAAATACAACTAAATACCTAGGAATTACACTTCTGGCCATTAAAATTGCTACACCATGAAAATGACGTGCTACACATGCGAAATTTAACTGACAGGAAGAAGATGCTGTGATATGCAAATGATTAGCTTTTCGGAGCATTCACACAAGGTTGTGCCGGTGGTGACACCTACGAAGTGCTGACAAGAAGAAAGTTTCCAAACGATTTCTCATACACAAACAGCAGTTGACCACCATTACCTAGTGAAACGTTATTGTGATGCCTCGTGTAAAGAGGAGAACTGCGTACCATCATGTTTCCGACTTTGATAAAGGTCGGATTGTAGCCTATCACGATTGCGGTTTATCGTACCGCGACATTGCTGCTGCGTTGGTCGAGATCCAATGACTGTTAGCAGAAATGGAATCAGTGGGTTCAGGAGGGTGATACGGAACACCGTGATGGATCCCAATGGCCTCGTATCACTAGCAGTTGAGATGACAGGCATCTTATCCACAAGGCTGTAACGGATCGTGCAGCCAAGTCTCAATCCCTGAGTCAAGAGGTGGGGATAGTTTGATGACGTTTGCAGCAGCATGGACTATCAGCTCGGAGACTAGCTGCTGTTACCTTTGACGCTGCATCACAGACAGGAGCACCTGCGATGGTGTACTCAACGACGAATCTGGGTGCACGAATGGCAAAACGTCATTTTTTTTGGATGAATCCAGGTTCTGTTTACAGCATCATGATGGTCGCATCCGTGTTTGGTAACACTGTGGTGAACAAACATTGGAAGCGTGTATTCGTCATTGCCATACTGGCATATCACCCAGCGTGATGGTATGGGCTGCCATTGGTTACACGTCTTGGTCACCTCTTGTTCACATTAAGGGCACTTTGAACAGTGGACATTACATTTCAGATGTGTTACGACCCGTGGCTCTACCTTCATTCGATCCCTGAGAAACCCTACATTTCAGCAGGATAATGCACGACCGCATGTTGCAGGTCCTGTACGGGCCTTTCTGGATACAAAAAAATGTTCGACTGCTGCCCTGGCCAGCACATTCTCCAGATCTCTCACCTATTGAAAACGTCTGTTCAATGGTGGCCGGGCAAGTGGCTCTTCACAAGACGCCAGTCACTACTCTTGATGAACTGTGGTATCGTTTTGAAGCTGCATGGACAGCTGTAGCTGTACACGCCATCCGAGCTCTGTTTGACTCAATACTCAGGCGTATGAAGGCCGTTATTACGGCCAGAGGTGGTTGTTCTGGGTACTGATTTCTCAGGATCTATGCACCCAAATTGCGTGAAAATGTAATCACATGTCAGTTCTAGTATAATAGATTTGTCCACTGAATACCCGTTTAATATCTGTATTTCTTCTTGGTGTAGCAATTTTAATGGCCAGTAGTGTACAATTCTGAAAACTTAATTGGGAAAGAACACATAGAAAATATTGTGGAGAAGGAAAACCAAAGACTGCATTTTATTGGAAGGGCACTTAGAAAACGTAACGAATCTACTAAAGAGACTGCCTACAGTACACTTGTCCATCCTTTTTTTTAGAGGACTGCTGCATGGTGTGGGATTTTTACCAGATGGGATTAATGGAGTATGCTGAGAAAATTCAAAAAAGGGCAGCACATTTTGTATTGTCGCGAAACAGGGGAGAGAGTGTCACTGACATGATAGAGATTTTGGGGTTGACATCATTTTATTTTATTTTATTTATTTCGTATTCCATTAATCTGTATTGTGATAAATCACAAGGATGTGGAATGAGTCATGATTACATACAACAGATATAATACACATATATAAAATGACAAAAATGTACCATAAGATTATAATATATAATATAAGAATAAGTTTGTAGGTTAAAATCAAATCAAAGGTATAGCTCAAGTAATATAAAACAATACCTAAAAAGGAAATATAGTACATTTTCCAAATTAAACAGTTAATGTGATCTATAGCAAACAAATTTTTATCAGTATAAAAAATCATTGCTTTATCTGTAGATACTCATCAAGAGAATAGAAGGAATTTACCATTAGGTATTCTCTCAATTTACATTTAAAAGTAGGTAAGACATTAATGTGATCTTTAATACCTGATGGAAGGGAGTTGAAAATTTTTGTGGCTGAATAATGAACACCTTTCTGAACAAGACTTAAATGTTTCAGATCCCTGTGTAGATCATTTTTAGACCTAGTACTATGATCATGACATTCACTATTAGTTTTAAAAAGAGGTGGGTTGTTAGATACAAAAATCATCAAAGAAAATATGAATTGAGAGGTAAGTGTTAATATTTGTAACTTATGAAACAGACTTCTGCAAGAATATCTTGGATGAACACCACTCATGATTCTAACAGCTCTCTTCTGTGCAGTAAATATTTTTTTGGCTAAAGGCTTGTTGCCCCAAAATATTATGCCATACGACATGATAGAATGAAAATAACCAAAGTAGGCAGCTTTAGTAGCGTCCTCATCACCAATGGGGGTGATTACACGCAGAGCATAAGTTGCCACACTGAGCCTTCTATGTAGGTCTAAGATATGCTCAGACCAGTTCAGCTTGCCATCAATTAGAATGCCCAAGAACTTAGATGATTCACAGTGTAGTATATTTTTGTTACCACAGTTTAAGTGGCATACTTCATTTTCTTGTTGAGATGTGTGAAATTGCATATACTGGGTTTTCTGAATGTTTAGAGTTAGTCCGTTGCACTTAAACCAGTGTAGGATGTCAACGAGTACAGCATTACATTTATTTTCTAGGTCACTATTAGTTCGACTTTCAAGCAGAATAGTGGTGTCATCGGCAAAAAGAGTAAATTTACACTCGGTGTCTGTGCAAAGTGGGAGATCATTGATGAAGATAAGGAAAAGCAAAGGTCCTAGGATGGATCCCCGTGGCACACCACACTTTAATGTGCCCCACATGGCAAGAAATTTGAGCAGGTTAAGTTTGGCAAGTAAAATGTGATAGCTGACAATGTCAAAGGCTTTGCTGAAGTCAAAGAAGCACATGGTAGTTACCTCTTGTGCGTTCTGCAAACTTAATACTCAGATGTTGTGTTATCTGCTTTCCAGTCCAAGCATGGATTTCATCTTTTCTGCTTTTGAACAGCAGTGTCAAGTCATCAATGTGTCCTTTGTAGTGAAATAGACATATCTGGCCAAATACTATTCTTCCTTTGTTCCACAGTCAAAGTTTTATGGCTTCGGAACCACGTTTTCTTGCGACGGACATGCATCACTGATCATGGTTTTGGAATTGTAGCTGAATATATATATATATATATATATATATATATATATATATATATATATATATATATAGTTAAGGCTCACAGGCCACTTGACCATCTTCTTCTTCTGTGCGAATGCACAAACAGCGCCCGAACTCTTACGGGAATCGGCAACGCGCCGCGGGTAATGAGTGTAATGGGCGGCGGCACTACGAATGTAGTGCGGGACAATACGTTGAGAATGTGGGTTTCGCGGGAGGCGTGCCAGAGATAAGTTCCTGCAGTCGCAATATGCTGTGTCCTCGGTGGCTCAGATGGATAGCCGGCATGGTAGCTCAGCGTGTTCGGTCAGAGGGTAACGTGCCCTCTGTAATTAAAAAAAAAAAAACTGAGTTAACAGATCAACAACGAACTTAAATGGATGTCTTACGACGTCTGCCCTGAGCATATGCCACGATCTACAGCGCACAAAATGAAAAAAAAAAAATGATGGATAGAGCGTCTGCCATGTAAGCAGGAGATCCCGGGTTCGGATCCCGGTCGGGGCACACATTTTCAGCTGTAGCTCTGCCTCCAATTATCAACTTCTGGTGTTCTCTTCAGCTAGCTATTGTGACCTTCAGTTCTGCAGTGACTTTTACAGCTGTCATAATCTTATTTTTCGTCGCAATGCCGACCGTCTGTCACGATCACTCAGCACACACTTTAGTCCGCCCTGTGACTCGTGGATTATGTTTTTCGACTTTCCCTCTGTGTGGTAAAGATCTTTGATATGGCATTTCTTGCAGTGTCAAACACTTCGCCTACCTTGGTTACGAAGCACGCCCTTTACGAACACCAACGATTTGCCCATGTTCGAATCCACTTAGCTCACAACTACACAAAACCCTGTGTTGAGCAGGACTCAGACTTGCAACGTATTGAGAAAATTGCACAGGTGCTGTTCCTAGTTAAATACAACACAATCTACAGGCTTGGCTAGAACCTGCGCTTACGTTCAGGCACGCTTTTCTCGCGGCGTTTCTGTATATTTGCCGTGCCCCTATTCAGAATTAGTATTACAGGCTTCCAGAAGCTGTAAAGGGGTCTTAGTAGATGAAGTTAAGATGAGGAACCCATGTCTGGAAATATACCACTTGGCTGTAAAATAATTTTGAGAACTGGATCACTTTCAAATCTCCCGCTTCACGGTACGCACACAGCAGAGATAATGAATTCTGACCTGCGTGCTGTAAGAGCGCGTGGCATGGGCCACATTTTGAGTAATTGTCCTCGAGTTCTCTTCTAAATGCCGAATGACGTCCTCAACCAAGTGGAGAGTGCAGAGCACCAGAGGAGCGCGACAGGCAGCCTTCCAAGAACCGAACATACCAGTTTCTGGCTGTCGTTGTTGTGGTTATGACGAAGGTGCTTCTGCAAGTTGATTGGTATTAACGTTTAACCCTTTCGTGAGCCGTGGGAAACATGCTTTCTTCTACAATGATCTCGCTCCTAGTTCCGCGGGACTCACAGTTCCAACCTCTGTACGGTGCTACCACCTAGTGAACAGTGTAGGGTACTACTTCTAATCGGAAGTTCCCGCCGTTTTTGTTGTACCTTCGCGCAGAGGCATTGTATAGAGGCATTGTATAGCTGAGTGTTGTTCTGTAGAGGAGCCTTTCAGTGCTGTTTGCGTGACATTTTGTGATTATTTCCTCAAAGCTATAGTATAAGGCAGGGGCAGGCAGGAATCCTGCACGTGTGCGGTGCACTTGCACGCGTGCAGTTAACAGGTGTTCTGCGTGCACACAGGGGCAAGCTGGGCACCCGCTTACCTCCCCCCCCCCCCCCTCCAACCATACCTTCTGTCCACTTCTTCCTTTTTCTTTTTCTAGCTTGCTTTATTGAATGATGGAATAAGGGTAGCAGGAGTGCTTGAAATAAATCATGGTTTGAAAGAGTACCTATTAACTACGATACGTTTTATTTATCACAGGTGGAGTTTACAATACGTTTTATATCTGGAACAAAATTTCTGCATACAGACAAACGCAAACAGTTACGTAAATTTTCATCACTTATGTTTGCTCTTAACCGAGGCTTATTAATTCAGCAAATGGTTTTCCAGCTCTCACTATATTAAGCGCAATTTTATAGCTTGCACGTACCGCTGGGCTATTATTGTTGTCGTCCTGAAAAATTGAAAACAGTGCTCCATAAAATGTTAAATCAGTTAGATGAGAGACACGGCGAAAGAAAGTCGCAGATCTCTCGAGACAACAGCAACTTACGTCAGATTCATCTAGTATCGTTAGATCGCTCTTCTTCAGTTCAGTCAGTTTCCCCAGCCGCTCAGAATCCGACAATAAACTGTACTCGTCCTTGTGAAATTTATTACAAATGGCCTTCAATACTAAACTTCTGCTGACGAGCGAGAATACTGCCACATATTAACATTTCGAATTTGCACGTTTTTGCATAAAGAAAAAATGATTCTCCCATTATTTTTTAAAAGATAGCAAATCTCCACGTCTCCGTTTCCATGATTCACCCTGCATTTACCGGCACTTCAAATACAACGTTCACTGCGTAGAGGTCGCTTCGCATCAACTTCCGCAGCTTAGCCTGGCACTACACCGGCGCAACGTGCCGGCGGTCGCCACTGCCCCATTTGACGGTTGCAAACGTGCAGCACACGTGCAGCGCTGTGCGCTCACGAGCCGCGCGCGACGTTTGCCCGCCCCTGGTGTAAGGTAAATACTTTTGATTTACCCAAATGTATGAAGGGAAACGTAAAAGTGGAATGAGGAGAATTCCAGTTTGAAACAAAAGGAGCCATTTCTGCAGTAAAATGGATGGATAAACGTTCAGGTACTTTCCTGTCCTCAACTCATGACCCATGAGAAACAACCACAGTGCAAAGGAAAAACAAGGATGGTACTAGCACAGAGATTTCTTGTCCTGAAGTTGTGGTAGAATACAACATAATAAAGGCTGGCAAAAAGGGGTAAAGATCTGAAGATTTCCGTCATGTGGCTGTAGGGGAGCATCAACCCATTTTAGAAGAAACCTACTGGAAGTGCCATCATTGTAGTACTAAAGCTGCGGAAAAGAGCACTCGCTGTGTTTGTACATATTGTCAAATACCACTTTGCATAGACGCATGTTTCAGAAAATTTCATGGCAAGTAATAGTGCACAATCATTGTAACAAGAGAAGTAAATTTATAAAATAAATATGACAAGTATTGAAAAAGTTGTTTTTGTCGTTTAACTCCAAGGAACGGCAGTGGGAAGAATACTTCCCACCTTGTTGTGTGACCTCACTTTCACAGTTGGAGCAAATTTGATATTCTGTATGATAAATATACCTATCTGTTAACTCCTGTCTACTCTCCATTCATTAAAAAAAAAACTGCTCAATAATTTTGCCCACGAAAGGGTTAAAAACACCCGAAGCGACATAGACGCCACTGCGACAAGTAATTTAATATAAGGCACACGGAGCGGTAAATTTGGAGAAATACCCTAAAAGTGTCTATGATGCAGTTTTCTACATCTACATCCATACTCCGCAAGCCACCTGACGGTGTGTGGCGGAGGATACCTTGAGTACCTCTATCGGTTCTCCCTTCTATTCCAGTCTTGTATTGTTCGTCGAAGAAGAGTTGTCGGTATGCCTCTGTGTGGGCTCCAATCTCTCTGATTTTATGCTCATGGTGTAGTGTAACTTTTCAAATAAAGCATCCTTGAGTTCGCCTTACGTGATAAGAAAACAAGACCTGGATGGCAAGTCTATCAGGGTAACTATAATCGCTATTCGTGACGTCATTAACATGGCGGCCATGACGCTCGATATGCTCGCGGCAACCTGGAATTCGCCAGCTGCACATTTATGTTACAGTAACGGAAATAATGGCAGCATTGAAGTGCTGAAGAGAGTTGGTATAGATCCTGGTGTGTTTACAACAAAAGCATATTACACCATCGACGATAGCAGGGTCAAGAAAGCTAACAGGTCAGTGTCTGACCTGCAAATACAGGCCATACTGATTCGAAGAGGAGAGAAGAGAAACCTGGAGAATGAGAAGTATCAGTACGGAGTACTTTAAAACTGAGGTAAGCGTATCACATGTAGAAGTATGAGAAGAAAATCTTTCAAACTCATAATTTCAGCAGGTTCTGATGTCAGCGCTCTCTTCTCAGCTTCTGTGTGTACGAAGAAGTGGGAAATTTGAAGAAGGTCAGAATTTCCAACTTATTTTATAGCCAACGTTACATTTTCGGACATCGGCTTATTATCAAAACTTCATGTGCTACGTCCGTCCACAGGCCCTAGAAACCTGTTATAGTGATTTTGAATCGCCCCGTATACAGGGTTTTAGGTTTATAAGAGCAGAAATTTTATCGATTTGAGGACAGTGTGCTGAACAACACTATATCAGTATTTACTTCATTTGCAGAATTAAAAATTATAGCTAATACAACTAGTACATTTGTAGGTTGGTTACTACCTCCAAGTAGGTTTGGCACAAACAAGTTATTAACATTTATTTTGCCCTGGGCAGCAGGTCAGGTACTGAATAGTGGGTCGCATGGAGATAGGTGTAGTCTAGTTTGTGGACCAGTTACGAGCGTGTAGAAAACAGCAGTTATAGCTGTACTGCTAACACGCTGTATATATACTTCAACCCACAAGTAAAGGAGCACGCTGTCCGCTCAGCTGTGGGGGCGGGGGATGGGGAACAAAAAAATGTCTTGTGGCACTACAGCCTCATGCAAGTCTTTTGACGCCATTTCTACGACTTGTCTGTCCTTTAAACCAATGGCATCCGGTTTTCCCCAGATGATCATCCATCCAAATACTAGCTGCGCCCAGAGTTGCTGAACTTCACTGATCCGGCGGGAAGAGGTGTTAGCAATATGGCAAGGCCCTTGGATTTTCCTGCATCATGCCTAGCCTAATCATTTGACCTCGAAACATCAAATTTGCTGCGAATGTTTATCATCTGCCGTCAGTTCCCACTAGGGACGGATTTTGTAAAATCCAACCCTTTATAGCTTGACACTGATCACTGTCGAACAGTGCGAATTCATACACTCACCATAAATCATTTATCCTAGGACATCAAATTTGAAGGGTTCATTATTAGTGTGACACAGACCCAACATTCGACCCCTGTGGTGTTGAAACGGAACTTTGAAGGTTTTTACGAGGGTGTAATAAAAAATCGAAGTTTCGCGCCGTTATCCTGTAAGTTGATAAGCGTGCTACAAACAGCGTGCAGAATGGTCTGTAGGTGGCAGCATAGTGCTATTGAAATTCATCGACGAATGAAGGTTCAGTACGGTGATACATGTTTGTCACAGCAGCAACTCTACGAGTGGAGTAGGAATTTGCAAACAGTGTGACTTCAGTGGAAGATGCTCCTCGTCCAGGTCAGGCACAACGAGTTGTGACTCCACAGAACATTGCAGCAGTTGAAGCCTCGTGAAGGAAAACCGCCGAGTGACACTGAATGACATTGCAGCAAGTTTACAGATTAGTCACGGGTCAGCACACCACATTGTGCATAATGTGCTCCAGTTTCACAAAGTGTCTGCAAGATGGGTGCCACGGCAGCTGACTCCTGAAATGAGAGAACGACGTGTTGATGCTTGTGAAGAACTTCTTCGGTGCTTTGAACGAGAAGGTGATGGCTTTCTTGCAAGAATCGTTACTGGGGACGAAACCTGGGTTCACTTCCACCAACCGGAAACGAAGAGAGCGAGCAAGGAATGGCGCCATTCCTCATCACGAAAACCAAAAGAAGTTTCGAACAGAACCATCAGCAGGGAAGGTTATGTTGACTTTTTTTTGGAACGAAAAAGGCGTCATTTTGGAGCCTTATATGCCTAGAACGACCACTGTCACCAGTGCATCATACGTAGCTCTCCTAAAAAATCATCTGCGGCCTGCAATCAAATCAAAGCGACGTTGATTGCTGTTAGCAGGTGTCCTTTTGAATCATGACAAAGCAAGGCACCACAGTGTGGCCGTACAACAGTTGCAACAATCAGAGACCTGCATTTTGAGTGTCTTTCTCATCCACCATACTCACCAGACCTTGCCCCAAGTGATTTCAATATGTTTGGACCACTCAAAGACGCAATGGGAGGAAAGAAGTTCCGTTCTGATGAAGAGGTACGCCACACGGTGTATGAGTGGTAGCGCGGACTACCAAAAGAATTTTTTTATAAAGGAATTTATGCACTTTGTAAGCGCTGGAGGACTTGCATTGAGCGTGCGGGAGATTATGTTGAAAATTGATACAGCTTCGTACCACTTCTGCACAATAAATAACGTTTAAAAAAATATTTAAGGTTTCCATTTGACTCATCCTCGCATGTAACTGGTCTGAGAAACAAGTAAGTTGAGGGGAATATGTGTGACTTACCTTAGGCTTCCACTAAGAATAAATTTTACAAAACTTTATAATAATCAACCACTAACGTTATCCAAACACGGAACAAGGAGACATGCGTTGGAATGCAGCTGGTGTAGTTTTGAGACGGCGCAGTATGGAATTTCACGGTCCAGAGTACTCTGGAGAATAACATACTGAATACGACAAGTCAGATTTTTGCTTCCTGGAAATGAATTTGGCCAGTGAGAGGGAAGATCGAGCTCTGCGCCAAAAACAGAAATTGTGTGATACCATATTGGCTTTTGCAGTTTCCAGCTGAAGCCCACAATTGATGGATTTTGTTTGTAATATAACTTACGCCCTACGGATATATGATTTATGCTCTTTCAGAGCACCAGCACATTAAAATCTCTCGTAAACGCGCCGTCATTGGTGTGGTATATGTATATGATGTTCTTGAATATATCGTCAGGTCACACACTGCAATATGAGATACTTACATTCTGGACATAGGGCATCCGCTCTTTGAGTTTGTAGCGGAAGGGCTTTTATCCAGACTGAAGGTGCAAAATAAAACTATTCTGATGCTTTTGCTAAATATTGCTTTCATCTGCAGTTCCTGTAAAGAAAAATAGTGACTGTGGTAACGTTCTCTAAGCTTGCCTAAAATATGTTACTTAGGCCCATGTATCGGAATCGTAATACACTACAGAATTGCTATACACGTTCAACCCTAGTTTCTCCGAATAATTTGCCCATTGTGCGTAATTAACTGTAATTAGGTCTAGTTGTAGCCTAGTCTATCACTGATTATTATCCATCACATAACAAGACACGGTAATCACACACGAAATAGCCATAATTAACAGCGCACTGACACACTGAAAACCTTGAGAACAAGAGACAGAATGTTGATAATGGAGCACATTTATTTGCAACGCCTGTTCACGAAGCCGTACTATATATAACGCAGTAAACATACACCGACATCGGAATAATGAAACGAACTCATTGACACGTTTCCCTGCGCAGACACACTGTAATTACGCCTGGCAATCACACTAACTGAGATAAATGGTAATCAGAAAAGACAATGACAACTATGTGTGTGCAATTTGTAGGCCAACACAATTCGTAATTTCAAATAGAATATGCCAGATGCAGTGCAGCGTTGGTTCTGATTAATTTCTGTTCAAGTCTGAGCGAATAAATGTGCACGCTTCTTTTCGGAGTACCTCATATACGGTAGCGATAATGGCTGATGAACACTAGTATTATTCAGCACAGAGGATCTACTTGTGGGAAGGACAACATAGTTTATGGCGAAATAAAAAGGTAAGTGTGATTGAAACCAGAGGCCGTTTACTGGTTTGGCTCGCAGGGTCCTGCAGACATTGGCGTGGGTAGTTGCCTGCGGAGTTTGTGCCCCACCCCGCACCCCTCTTACTACCTCACCCTCTCAGAAGCCCATCAATCCCAAAAAATATCGAACTTTCGTCAAGGGAAGCAATTTTTACTACAAGTGGTTAAGTAAAAGAAGTATAATGTTAATTATTTCGTAAACAGACAACAACACAGAAATATCTACTAACAGTTTTAAAATATCTCCCCATTCCCTTTTTTCTGTTTCAGATTCTGTCTGAGAAATATTATCAATTGTTCGAGTGGCAATCAGACATGTTATTAAGGTTTTCCTCTTTAGAAAACAAATTTGATATTGTTCTGATGTTTCTTAATTATACGAGTTCGGACTAAGTGTCCACCAAGCTCAAAAACCAATAACAAATTTGCATGTATTGTTCAAACTTACGCATGTAACAAAGAGCATACAAAAAAAAGCAGTACAGGCTTTCACTATCCAGTTCCTCAGAATTTTGTCGGCGCTTGGCTGATTGGTATGGAAACAACAGACGTTAACTATTCGTCTTATCCGTATCCCCTTGTCTGTAAACAGATGCGATTGTCCATCTTTGTTTTGAAATGGTTCACTTCCTGTTTTAATGACCTCAATCTTGGAACGGGAAAAGATCTCTGAGAAATGACACAAAACAAAATATTACTATTTCTTTCAGTAGTTTCTCCTACATTTGCTCCCTCTTCACATGGTGCATTGTCTTCCAACCTACTTTCATTTACATTAGAAATAGCTACAAGATTTTTTACATTTTCTTTAAACTCTTTGGTCTTTTAGTGAATGTTTTATCTAACTATCCCCTCACTCTTGTTACTTCTGCTAGTTTTTTCGTCATCTACTAATGAGCCCCCAGGCTGAGATAAATTTACATATTCTTCCATGTCATTTTGGTCTGATGTTTCTTGAATACTTGACAATTTCAGGATTGAGCTGGGGAGCCACTGGTCTTCCCAATCTTTATCCCTTTGTTTTCTTCTTTGTGTCCTTCACTTGGACGTTGTCGTTTCATGTTTGTCTACATATTTTAAATTATATTGATTTATTAAGTTTATTTAATAAGAACAATTGTTAATTGATGCAACAAAATAATTATAAATACGTATTAACTGCTGAGGTGCAAACAGCACTTACCTATCAGCACTTAACTACACTGAAATTATTATGTGCAAAATAAAGGTTTTATTCTATCAAAGATAACTTAGTATACAAACGGTATTCCGTAATTAGAGCACTAAACATTTTGTAGCATTGAACTACTTCAGTTAGGTAAACATTTTGTACATACAACTTTGGAAAGCACTTTGCACACACTTCCCACCCTCCTAGTACACTGTATTGAATGCTAGTTAACTTTTGTGCTAGGATAAATGTGTTGTTGTTGTTGTTGTGGTCTTCAGTCCTGAGACTGGTTTGATGCAGCTCTCCATGCTACTCTATCCTGTGCAAGCTTCTTCATTTCCCAATACGTACTGCAGCCTATAACCTTCTGAATCTGTTTAGTGTATTCATCTCTTAGTCTCCCTCTACGATTTTTACCCTCCACGTTGCCTTCCCATACTAAATTGGTGATCCCTTGATGCCTCGGAACATGTCCTACCAACCGATCCCTTCTTCTAGTCAAGTTGTGACACAGACTCCTCTCCTCCCCAATCCTGTTCAATACTTTGTCATTAGATACGCGATCTACCTATCTAATCTTCAGCATTCTTCTGTAGCACCATATTTGAAAGGCTTCTATTCTCTTCTTGTCCAAACTATTTATCGTCCATGTTTTACTTCCATACATGGCTACACTCCATACAAATACTTTCAGATATGACTTCCTGACACTTAAATCTATACTCGATGTTAACAAATTTCTCTTCTTCAGAAACGCTTTCCTTGCCATTGCCAGTCTACATTTTATATCCTCTCTACTTCGACCATCATCAGTTACTTTGCTCCCCAAATAGCAAAACTCCTTTACTACTTCAAGTGTCTCATTTCCTAATCTAATTCCCTCAGCATCACTCGACTTAATTCGACTACATTCCATTATTCTCGTTTTGCTTTTGTTGATGTTCATCTTATATCCTCCTTTCAAGACACTGTCCATTCCGTTCAACTGCTCTTCCAAGTCCTTTGCTGTCTCTGACAGAATTACAATTTCATCGGCGAACCTTAAAGTTTTTATTTCTTCTGCGTGGATTTTAACACCTACTCCGAATTTTTCTTTTGTTTCCTTTACTGCTTGCTCAATATACAGATTGAATAACATCGGGGAGAGGCTACAACCCTGTCTCACTCCCTTCCCAACCACTTCTTCCCTTTCATGTCCCTCGACTCTTATAACTGCCATCTGGTTTCTGTACAAATTGTAAATAGCCTTTCGCTCTCTGTATTTTGCCCCTGACACCTTCAGAATTTGAAAGAGATTATTCCACCCAACATTGTCAAAAGCTTTCTCTAAGTCTACAAATGCTAGAAACGTAGGTTTGCCTTTTCTTAATCTTTCTTCTAAGATAAGTCGTAGGGTCAGTATTGCCTCACGTGTTCCAACATTTCGACGGAATCCAAACTGATCTTCCCCGAGGTCGGCTTCTACCAGTTTTTCCATTCGTCTGTAAAGAATTCGCGTTAGTATTTTGCAGCCGTGACTTTTCACATCTGTCAACACCTGCTTTCTTTGGGATTGGAATCATTATATTATTCTTGAAGTCTGAGGGTATTTCGCCTGTCTCATACATTTTGCTCACCAGATGGTAGAGTTTTGTCAGGACTGGCTCTCCGAAGGCTGTCAGTAGTTCTAATGGAATATTGTCTACTCCCGGGGCCTTGTTTCGACTTAGGTCTTTCAGTGCTCTATCAAATTCTTCACGCAGTATCATATCTCCCATTTCATCTTCATCTACATCCTCTTCCATTTCCATAATATTGTCCTCAAGAACATCGCCCTTGTATAGTCCCTCTATATACTCCTTCCACCTTTCTGCTTTACCTTCTTTGCTTAGAACTGGGTTTCCATCTGAGCCCTTGATATTAATACAAGTGGTTCTCTTTTCTCCAAAGGTCTCTTTAATTTTCCTGTAGGCAGTATCTATCTTACCTCTAGTGAGGTAAGCCTCTACACCCTTACATCTGCCCTCTAGCCATGCCTGCTTAGCCATTTTGCACTTCCTGTCGATCTCATTTTTGAGACGTTTGTATTCCTTTTTGCTTGCTTCATTTACAGCATTTTTATATTTTCTCCTTTCATCAATTAAATTCAATATATCTTCTGTCACCCAAGGATTTCTACTAGCCCTTGTCTTTTTACCTACTTGATCCTCTGCTGACTTCATCACTTTATCCCTCAAATCTATCCATTCTTCTTCTACTGTATTTCTTTCCCCCATTCGTGTCAATTGCTCCCATATGCTCTCCCTGAAACTCTCTACAACCTCTGGTTCTTTCAGATTATCCAGGTCCCATCTCCTCAAATTCCCACCTTTTTGCAGTTTCTTCAGTTTTAATCTGCAGTTCATAACCAGTAGATTGTGGTCAGAGTCCACATCTGCCCCTGGAAATGTCTTACAATTTAAAACCTGGTTCCTAAATCTCTGTCTTACCATTATATAATCTATCTGATATCTTCTAGTATCTCCAGGGTTCTTCCATGTATACAACCTTCTTCCATGATTTTTAAACCAAGTGTTAGCTATGATTAAGTTATGCTCTGCGCAAAATTCTACCAGGCGGCTTTCTCTTTCATTTCTTATCCCCAATCCATATTCACCTACTATGTTTCCTTCTCTCCCTTTTCCTACTCTCGAATTCCTATCACCCATGACTATTAAATTTTCGTTTCCTTTCACTACCTGAATAATTTCTTTGATCTCATCATACATTTCACCAATTTCTCCGTCATCTGCAGAGCTAGTTGGCATATAAACTTGTACTACCGTTGTAGGCGTGGGCTTCGTGTCTATCTTGGCCACAATAATGCGTTCACTATGTTGTTTGTAGTAGCTTACCCGAACTCCTATTTTTTATTCATTATTAAACCTACTCTTGCATTACCCCTATATGATCCTGTATTCGCCTGACCAAAAATCTTGTTTCTCCTGCCACCGAACGTCACTAATTCCTACTATATCTAACTTTAACCTATCCATTTCCCTTTTTAAATTTTCTTATCTACCTGCCCGATTAATGGGATCTGACTTTCCACGCTCCGATCCGTAGAACGCCAGTTTTCTTTCTCTTGATAACGACGTCCTCCCGAGTAGTCCCCGCCTGGAGATCCGAATGGGGGACTATTTTACCTCCGGAATATTTTACCCAAGAGGACGCCATCATCATTTAATCATACAGTAAAGCTGCATGCCCTCGGGAAAAATTACGGCCGCAGTTTCTCCTTGCTTTCAGCCGTTCGCAGTACCAGCACAGCAAGGCCGTTTTCGTTATTGCTACAAGGCCAGATCAGTCAATCATCCAGACTGTTGCCCTTGCAACTACTGAAAAGGCTGCTGCCCCTCTTCAGGAACCACACGCTTGTCTGGCCTCTCAACAGATACCCCTCCGTTGTGGTTGCACCTGCTATCTGTGTCGCTGAGGCACCACCAAAGGCAAGGTCTATGGTTCATGGAGCGGTAGGGGGGGGGGGATAAAAGTGAACACACTTAATTTTTTGCTATGTTGGGCCAGATATTATCTCCTGGTGCTTTCGTTACTCTTTGTACCGCTGAAGAGTGGGTGCTTGTATTCCTCTATGCACAAAAACAACTTCATTTTCTCAGATAATATGGTATGTGTAATTATTACCAATGTCCTAATGCCTTTCTCCATGTCATGTCAGTTTTAAGTTCCTCGAAACATACTCTTCTTTGAACATTTACTTTTTTTTAGATGGTATGGAAGATTAATGCGCAGACGTTTAAATTAAAACACAGTAAGGGGCACCCAAGACTTCGGTTCTGCCATAGCTATTCGAACATGTCCAACACTCTCCTATCTCTGGCACAGAAAGTCACGTTTTCTTTTACAGGTACCTGTATCTTCAAGTATGTTGGCTTCGCTTTGCATTGCTTATATCTGAGATAATCTTCGAGACTTTCTCGGAACATAAAACACTTTACTCACTTGTGAAACGAAGCGCATTTGAGGTCAACATTTGTACGTACATTGGACAGGAGGTCAGCAGGAAGTTCACGCTTACTTTTGCGTAATGCTCCCATTAAAGCCAGATCAAAGTCGATCAAGGTTCAAGAGGAACACTTGTGTAGTTATCGATGGTTGTGTTTATCCGCTAGTCGATCAGACTGCGTTCTTGCATACAGCTCAAATGTGTGCAAGTAGAAATTTCTGTATTCTAGCATAGCACCTACCTTTTGCTCCAGATTTCTTTGGGTTGTTAGATGAATACTATTGAAACAAGCATCGGCATCGCATTCGCAGTTAGACATCAATGGTCAGATATTTTGTCGTGGTATATGCTTTCCTGTAGTTTTTTCCTGTAAGGGTCAGAAAGTCACGAACAGGAAACAATAGGCAGATTTCTTTATCTTAAAATCACGCACTTACTATGTAAATACTGAGTGAAACCACAATTATTTGACGTCACAATTGCATTAAATAATTAATCCATATTGTATTTTCTTGTCATTTTCAATGTCTTATTGTTACACTGTACAATACAACTTACCATACTGATAGTTACTGCGACCTGCTTTTAGCAGGGTCCCTTTGTCTAACTTTTATTTCATTTGCTTTTAACTTCAGATCAAGAAAAAGGAACCTTTATTCAAAGTGACCTTTTTCAACACTACAAGTGGCAGTAATATCTAAATAAGTATCGTATCCACTTTCTTCAACCTTATCATATTCAAATTTAGAGAAACCTGTTACAGATCCATCGTCATCCTCGCAAAGTAATTCCGCAAGAATTTTCTGGCTTTTTGAATAGAGGCAAAGAAACCTCTTGTCACTTTTCTTGCCTTTACGTGAAGAAAAGTGATATGATACAAGAATGGAAACACGCGCTTCAGGCCAGACCCATAATTACGGCAGTTTAACGTAGAACAATAATACCAACAATGACATCCATTACAGTATTCCATACATGTCGACAATAAAAAGAAAATACATTGCTATAGAACGTTTGGGAATAGACAAAAGAAAATTGTCTCGGTTCATTTTGATCCGACACGAGTACCGTACTGATCTATTGGTGTTACATAATTAATTTAAAAATTACAAAACGGTTCTGGAAAACGCGTCGCATCCAAGAACGTGCTATTTTAGATACACGGTTTAACTGTGCTAGCAGCCGTGTCTTTGTTATAAACCGGTGCGAGCGAATAGGTAACCTGATCTTGAAGGAAACTGTAATTTAATATTTTTCACGTTGGTACATATATTCAACTACGAATCTGGCGAAAAAAAACATTTGTTTGCTTCCATGACACCCACCTCCGTGGTACACGTCTGCCAAGTTTATCGCGAATCTCTTGCCCAACGTAAAGTCCCGAGCGACTGGAAAAAAGCGCAGGTGACGCCTTTATATAAAAAGGGTAGAAGGACGGATCCTCAAAATTACGGACCAATATCCTTAACATTGGTTTGTTGCAGAATTCTCGAACATATTCTCAGTTCGAATATAATGAATTTCCTTGAGACAGAGAAGCTGCTGTCCATGCCTCAGCACGACTTTAGAAAGCATCGCTCCTGCGCAACGCAACTCGCCCTTTTTTCAAATGATCTTGCGAACCATGGATGAAGGGCATCAGACGGATGCCATATTCCTTGACTTCCGGAAAGCGTTTGACTCGGTGCCCCACTGCAGACTCCTGACTAAGGTACGCGCATATGGGATTGGTTACCAAATATGTGAGTTGCTCGAAGACTTCTTAAGTAATAGAACCCAGTACGTTGTCCTCGATGGTGAGTGTTCATCGGAGGTGAGGGTATCATCTGGAGTGCCCCAGGGAAGCGTGGGAGGTCCGCTGTTGTTTCCTATATACATAAATGATCTTTTGGATAGGGTGAATAGCAATGTGCGACTGTTTGCTGATGATGTTGTGGTGTACGGGAAGGTGTCGTCGTTGAGTGACTGTAGGAGAAAACAAGATGACTTGGACAGGATTTGTGATTGGTGTAAAGAATGGCAGCTAACTCTAAATATAGATAAATGTAAATTAATGCAGATGAATAGGAGAAAGAATCCTGTAATGTTTGAATACTCCATTAGTAGTGTAGCGCTTGACACAGTCACGTCGATTAAATATTTGGGCGTAACATTGCAGAGCGATATGAAGTGGGACAAGCGTGTAATGGCAGTTGTGGGGAAGGCGGATAGTCGTCTTCGGTTCATTGGTAGAATTTTGGGAAGATGTTTCATCTGTAAAGGAGACCGCTTATAAAACACTAATACGACCTATTCTTGAGTACTGCTCGAGCGTTTGGGATCTCTATGAGGTCGGATTGAGGGAGGACATAGAAGCAATTCAGAGGCGGGCTGCTAGATTTGTTACTGGTAGGTTTGATCATCACGCAAGTGTTACGGAAATGCTTCACGAACTCGGGTGGGAGTCTCTGGAGGAAAGGAGGCGTTCTTTTCGTGAATCGCTACTGAGGAAATTTAGAGAACCTGCATTTGAGGCTGACTGCAGTACAATTTTACTGCCGCCAACTTATATTTCGCGGAAAGACCACAAAGATAAGATAAGAGAGATTAGGGCTCGTAGAGAAGCATATAGGCATTCATTTTTCCCTCATTCTGTTTGGGAGTGGAACAGGGAGAGAAGATGCTAGTTGTGGTACGAGGTACCCTCCGCCACTCACCGTATGGTGGATTGCGGAGTATGTATGTAGATGTAGATGTAGAAGTGACAGCAGCTGCTGCTGCTGTTGCTGTTGCTGACCTCCATTCGACGTACGAACGAACCATAATAGCTGAGTTACATCGGACGCGTTGTAGTGGCAGGCTGGCATCCTTTCTCCCGCTATTATACTCTCGATTATGCAGCATCTGATGCCACCTCCTCCTCCTCCTCCTCCTCCTCCTCCTCCTACGTTCCTTTACGTCTGAAGGTTCAGTAGCTCCGTAAGTGTCCTCCTCCCCTCATCATCTCTCTGTGCATAACCTCGTCCCCCCCCCCCCCCCCCCCTCGTCTTCTGTTTGTTCATCTCCAGCTCCCCCTCTCTATCCATTTCTCTCTGAATATTCAGTAGGTTATAGTGTAAAAATTCGAAGAAAATCGGTCAAGATCTTTTCGAGATTATTGGTAACAGAGTTTTCCCTTTCTATATTACATATCTATTTATATACCGGTATGTAATCTATTACAAAAACATATTGCATGTATCTGTCCGAATGTTCATTAGAGTATCATGTAAAAACTGAAAGTGAATCGGTCAAGAGCGTTTTCGAGATGTGTGATAACAGTGTCTTCCCCTGTATTTTATATAAATATGTAGCTTATCTGCCTATGTTCGGGCGAATGTTAGAGTATCGTGTAAAAATTTGTAGTAATTCGGTCGAGAACCGTTTCGAGATTTTCGGTAACAACGTTAATTTTTGTGTATTACATATATATTTATGTATTAAGTACATAACTAGAAAACAGATTTTTTTTATATGAATCAAGGTGACTACAGAACTGTCAAACTGAACACTTATCTTTTATGTATTACATATATATTTATGTATTAAGTAGATAACTGTAAAACAAATTTTTTGGTATGACAAAAGGTAACTGCAAAATTATCGAACTGAACGCAAAAATTTTCTTTTCTTTTTCATACCAAAAATTTTATTACCATCCACAGTTAGGAACACACATATGAAAAAAACCTTCCAAATCATCAGAGCCGTTCACAAGTGATACTCTTTCACAGCTGATTTTAATTTTAGACTTTTCCAGTTTATTTTCAAAAAAATTACTTTCATAAAAACCTTGTCCTGACAATTATGAACACAATGGAGACCAAAAGCATTCTCAATTCATAATATTTCACACATGCAGTAACTTAGAGTAGCTCCTGGATTTTTCCAAAATGTGTTTGTGTTTTATGTATATAAGTGCCAAACAGATTTTTTTTGTTATGAAAACAGGTGACAGCAGAAATGTCAAACTGAACTCTAAAATATTTTCATTTTCATACTAAAAATGATATTACCTTCCATAATTAGGAACATACGCATAAAATAATACTTTTTCCAAAAATTTTCTTTCATGCGTACCTTGACCTGACAATAACAAACGCAATAACAAAAAAAAATCAACAAAATCGCTCAATCCGTTCATGTTATGATTTCTCATACATTTATCAACTGATTTTTATTCACACACATTATTGTTTACAACAACTTTCGTATGTAGCTACATGTTTGTACCCTCCGCCATTTACGTAGTGTAATTGTAGATGCATAAGGATATAATGTTCCATTTATGCTAAATGCAATGTAGTGGATATTAGCAGACTTGAAAGAAATTTGGGCACTGAACATGGTGAGCATCTAAATTACCATGGGAAAACATTTTTGTGTCAGGAGATAAACAAAGTTGTAAATGAAATACGAGCATGCAGCAGCCTTATCTTAAAAGACAGTCCCACAGAGCATTACTGTACACTTCCTTTTTTAGAGAAGACGACATTACAGACGATGGAAAGTTAGAAACCACATTAAGTGGAAACTGCAGCAGTCTAATTCATTCAAGTAGTTGTGCAACCGTAGATCATGTAGCGAAAATAAATGAATACAGAAGGATCTTTCAAAGCAGAATACCATTATGTAGCAGTGACAGTTTCCTCCTCCTTCATATAAATGTACAATCTCTTAGGTATAAAATCAATGAATTACAATACTGGCTCGATAAAATCAACTGCAGTATTCTATGTATCGATGAACACTGCGAAGTTCAGAAGAACGCGAAATCCTGAAGATGGGCTAAAATTTACAGACGCGCGAAATTTGGCACGTACTTCGATGCGAGATGCCTTTAATAGGTTCCACAACGAAACATTGTCTCGAAATTTGGTAGAAAATCCGAAGAAATTCTGGTCGTATGTAAAGTACACAAGCGGCAAGACGCAGTCAATACCTTCGCTGCGCAGTGCCGATGGTACTGTTATCGACGACTGTGCCGCTAAAGCGGAGTTATTGAACGCAGTTTTCCGAAATTCCTTCACCAGGGAAGACGAATGGAATATTCCAGAATTTGAAACACGAACATCTGCTAGCATGAGTTTCTTAGAAGTAGATACCTTAGGGGTTGCGAAGCAACTCAAATCGCTTGATACGGGCAAGTCTTCAGGTCCAGATTGTATACCGATTAGGTTCCTTTCAGATTACGCTGATACTATAGCTCCCTACTTAGCACTCATATATAACCGCTCGCTCACCGATAGATCTGTACCTACAGATTGGAAAATTGCGCAGGTCGCACCAGTGTTCAAGAACGGTAGTAGGAGTAATCCATTTAACTACAGACCTATATCATTGACGTCGGTTTGCAGTAGGGTTTTGGAGCATATACTGTATTCAAACATTATGAATCACCTCGAAGGGAACGATCTATTGACACGTAATCAGGAAACATCGCTCTTGTGCAACGCAGCTAGCTCTTTATTCGCACGAAGTAATGGCCGCTATCGACAGGGGATCTCAAGTTGATTCCGTATTTCTAGATTTCCGGAAAGCTTTTGACACCGTTCCTCACAAGCGACTTCTAATCAAGCTGCGGAGCTATGGGGTATCGTCTCAGTTGTGCGACTGGATTCGTGATTTCCTGTCAGGAAGGTCGCAGTTCGTAGTAATAGACGGCAAATCATCGAGTAAAACTGAAGTGATATCGGGTGTTCCCCAGGGAAGCGTCCTGGGACCTCTACTGTTCCTGATCTATATAAATGACCTGGGTGACAATCTGAGCAGTTCTCTTAGATTGTTCGCAGATGATGCTGTAATTTACCGTCTAGTAAGGTCATCCGAAGACCAGTATCAGCTGCAAAGCGATTTGGAAAATATTGCTGTATGGTGTGTCAGGTGGCAGTTGACGCTAAATAACGAAAAGTGTGAGATGATCCACATGAGTTCCAAAAGAAATCCGTTGGAATTCGATTACTCGATAAATAGTACAATTCTCAAGGCTGTCAATTCAACTAAGTACCTGGGTGTTAAAATTACGAACAACTTCAGTTGGAAGGACCACATAGATAATATTGTCGGGAAGGCGAGCCAAAGGTTGCGTTTCATTGGCAGGACACTTAGAAGTTGCAACAAGTCCACTAAAGAGACAGCTTACACTATACTCGTTCGTCCTCTGTTAGAACATTGCTGCGCGGTGTGGGATCCTTACCAGGTGGGATTGACGGAGGACATCGAGAGGGTGCATAGAAGGGCAGCTCGTTTTGTATTATCGCGTTATAGGGGAGAGAGTGTGGCAGATATGATACACGAGTTGGGATGGAAGTCATTACAGCATAGACGTTTTTCGTCGCGGCGAGACCTTTTTACGAAATTTCAGTCACCAACTTTCTCTTCCGAATGCGAAAATATTTTGTTGAGCCCAACCTACATAGGTAGGAATGATCATCAAAATAAAATAAGAGAAATCAGAGCTCGAACAGAAAGGTTTAGGTGTTCGTTTTTCCCGCTCGCTGTTCGGGAGTGGAATAGTAGAGAGATAGTATGATTGTGGTTCGATGAACCCTCTGCCAAGCACTTAAATGTGAATTGCAGAGTAGTCATGTAGGTAGACACTGGATGAAAGACACTGAAATAGACTTGTGTGTTCCTCTTGGATATTCGTAAGTTACAAGCTACTGCAGAAAAAGTATTACATATGGTGGGTTCTCAATATATGTCAAAAGTAACCTTGAATTGCATTACTCAGTTATAGACCTTAGTAGAACATGCCTTGAAGCTACAATAGAAGTAGCCAGTGTGGTAATGCACGAACAGAAAACTATAATTGTCTCTATCTATTGAACCCCAGGCTCTAATGACACAGTATTTATAGAAAAAATTAATACTTTAATATTGTTGTTGTCAGAATATAAACACCATAGAATTGTAATTGTAGGTGATATTAACATAGATATAAGGGAAGGGCAAAGAGAAAAAAGTTCAGAACTTGTAAGGGGTGTCCCACGAGTATATGTCTAACATTCGATGACAAGAAGATAGAAGAAGTGGACAGTGTTAAATACTTGAGATTACAGCTTGATAATAAATTCAACTGGAAGCACACTACAGACCTGCTGAAGCGTCTTAACAAATCTCTGTTTGCAACGCGAATTTTGTCAGACATAGGGGACATAAAAATGACAAAGGTAGCATACTTTCATTCCATAATGTCATATGGAATTATTTTTTGGGGTAATTCATCAAGCCAAGCTAAAGTTTTCCGGGCACAAAAACGTGAAGTAAGAGTTAAAAGTGGTGTGAACTCAAGAACATCCTGCAGAAGGCTGTTTAGGGAACTAGGGATACTAACTACTGCTTCCAAATATATTTATTCCTTAATGAAATTTGTCATTAAAAATATATCACTTTTTCAAACCAACAGCTCAGTTCATGGAATCAATAGTAGAAATACGAATAACCTTCACAAGGATTTAAAGCCACTTAGTCTTGTACAAAATGAAATGAAATGTCGTGTGACGAGGGCCTCCTGTCGGGTAGACTGTCCGCCTTGTGCAAGTCTTTCGATTTGACGCCGCTTCGGCGACTTCCGCGTCGATGGGGATGAATTGATGATGATTAGGACAACACAACACCCAGTCCCTGAGCGGAGAAGATCTCGGACCCAGTCGGGAATCGAACCTGGGCCCTTTGGACTGACAGTCTGTCGCGCTGACCACTAAGCTACTGGGGGTGGACTGTTGTACAAAGAGGTGTGCATTATTCAGGACACACATTTTTAATAACTTGCCAGCAGCCATAAAAAGATTAACAACCAATGAAATTCAGTTTAAGAGTAGCCTAAAGGATTTATTGGTGGCCAAATCCTTCTACTCCATTAATGAATTTCTCACTAAAACCAACTGATTTGTATATAAGTACAATATAACTTCTGCACAATTTTAGTGCAGTAATGTGTTCATTGAAAACTTGTTTGTGTGTATGAGTGTGTGTGTGTGTGTGTGTGTGTGTGTGTGTGTGTGTGTGTGTGTGTGTAAGTACAATCTAACTTCTGCACCATTTCTGTGCAGTAATGTGTTTCATTGTAAATAAGTATAATAGTAGTTGTATCACATGTTTATTACCTTATAAATAAATAAAATACTTTTTTATTTTAAATTCAGTGCATTAATATTTGTAAAATGACTCTTTCATATAGTCTTCATTAAAAATGATGATAATTCCACTTGGGACCTGTGGAATGGTAGATTAGCTTATTTGTTTTAGTTGTAAATATTTGTCATGTATTGTTTTTCTTCTGACATGTTCCACATCCACTAGGACCTCCTCACTAGGGATCAATTGGAATGAAAGTAAATCTAATCTAATCTACATGCTGCCAATATGACATTAATAAGTCCAGGAGAGAACTTAGAGTGTACTGGACAAAAATAGAGAAATGATGCAAATGGCTAATTACTGGTGTCAGGCTACCCATCTGTGCATAAATCAAACAAAAATAGAAGAAATTATATTTAATCCCAAAGTAACTAAAAATGGAAACAAAACAGTGACATTACTTGGACTAATCATAGACCAAAAGCTCTCATGGGAACGACACGTCAATTATCTATGTAGTAAACTAGCACCAGTACTTTTCTTATTGTATAAATTAAGAAACAGTGTGAGCAAGCAATTGCTACTCCACTCATACTGTGCTTTTATCATACCAAACTGCAATATGGAATATTGCTTTGGGGTAACGCTGCAGTGGCTGAATGTATTTTGAGATGACAGAAGAAAGCAATCAGGTGCATGGAGGGGTTAGCACCCAGAGAGTCCTGCAGAAATTATTTTAAATCTCTTGGCGTAATGACAGTGCCAAGCATGTACATATATAACTGAGACAATCTGAAAAAACTGAACATGAGATGTGCATCCACACAGTACAAGAAACAGTCACCTGCTGGACTTGCCTTCCACAAGACTTGCTGTAGTCCATAATAACTATAAGTACTTAAGCATGTAAGTAGGCTGTTTAGGTTTTCTTATTGGTAACGCCACGTAGCGCTCTGTATGAAAATCACTGGCTGTGCTGTGTGCAGTCTGTGGCGAGTTTGCATTGTTGTCTGCCATTGTAGTGTTGGGCAGCTGGATGTTAATAGCGCGTAGCGTTGCGCAGTTGGAGGTGAGCCGCCAGCAGTGGTGGACGTGGGGAAGTTAGATGGTGGATTTTTGAGAGCGGATGATATGGACGTGTGTCCATCAGAAACAGTACATTTGTAAGAATGGATGTCATGAACTGCTATATATATTATGACTTTTGAACATTATTAAGGTAAATACATTGTTTGTTCTCTGTCAAAATCTTTCATTTGCTAACTATGCCTATCAGTAGTTAGTGCCTTCAGTAGTTTGAATCTTTTATTTAGATGGAAGTAGTGGCGCTTCCTGTATTGCAGTAGCTTGAGTAACGAAGATTTTTGTGAGGTAAGTGATTCGTGAAAGGTATAGTTTAATGTTAGTCAGGGCCATTCTTTTTAGGGATTATTAAAAGTCAGATTGCGTTGCGCCAAAAATATTGTGTGTCAGTTTAGTGTTGATCAGAATAGGTAAAGAGTGAAATGTATGAGTACGTTTAGTTTTGCTCAGCTGTTTGAAAACCAAATAATGTAAGAGGTTTATCAGCACAGTAATTCAATAATTTTTCTAAGGGGACGTTTGAAGCATAAAATTTTCAATAAGTTACCATGCTCAGCATGTACAATATCACTAAATAAATGTAAGAACACATTGCAAACCTGGCTAAAAAAACAACGAATTCTATATGACTGAAGAATTCTTAGAAACTAATCATCAAAATATATGTTTTACTTAAGTTATGAAGAAAATGTTTTGATACTATATAAGCTAGTTATTTACTGTGATTCTTTTCTTATGTGTGTATTTAATTACTATATAAAACATTGTTTTACATAATGCTGAAGAAAAGGTCTTTAGTTCCTTTTCTCCCCTTTCTGTAACTATTTGAATATCGTACTGAAACTAAAACCCTCTGTAAACTTTGACGAAGCCAATTGTATGAAAAATACTGAAAGGCTGATATAAAATATTCTAAAAACAAACCACAGTCAAAAGCCTCAGCCATGTCATAATACATTTCCAATGACAGTAACTTATTATTGTCGATCCTAGTACATCATATGTCAATATAAATCTGCCTAGTAAGTTGATAATCCTTTTTGAAATCCAAACTTTCCGCTGCTCTATATGTTTTGTCTACCAATAGTGTATACAATCTGTTGTATATCATCTTCTCGAAATTACGCGAAAATATTGGCAGTAATGAGATGAGTCAGTTATTCTTTTCTAATGTTCTGTCTCCTTTATTGTGAAATGGCGTGATATCTGTCTGTCAGAGAAAAATAGCACTGTGAAAAAATTCACTACATACATAATTTAGTATAATATGAAGTTCTCTTGAACACTATTGCATTACTTTGCTACTGATTCCATGACAACCACTTGAAAATTTACTTCTAAACTCTGAAAAATTCCATTGTACAATTAGATGTAGGTGAAGTTGAATTTTATCAAACCTGTTTTCAGAGACGTTTCTTAGAAACTGTAAGCTATGCACAAGGAAATGTTCAAACCTAAAGATACGCTACTTAGAAAAAAAATGTTATTTAAAGTTTCTGCATTTTAATGCTTTCTTTGGAAGCACATTATCTTCATTTTCTCTGTTACAGGAAACTGTACTACTCAAAATGCCGTGCAAATTCTGCTCACAGGAAACTTTTAGAAGTGATTTGTTACGAGGGTCACCCCAAAATAAATGCACACTATTTTTGTAAAAATACAGTTTTCATTCTGCATGTGTGAAAGTTTTACAGTGTGTAGATACATACTTCCCGCTTGTTTTCAAACTTAGTTCAACCTGTTCCCGTGAGTGGCGCTGTCACAGCATGACTTCAAGATGGCTGCTACACTTGACGTTAGTCAGAATCAACGTGCTGTCATAGAACTCCTGTGTTGTGAAAACGAGACAGTGGGAAACATCCACAAGAGGCTGAAAAAGGTTTACGGAGATGCTGCTGTCGATCTCAGTACAGTTAGTCGGTGGGCAAGCAGTTTATGTGATGAAAGCGGGCACGGCAATATTGAGGATTGCCTTTGCAGTGGCAGGCCTCGTACTGCGCACATTCCAGACAATGTGAAGAGTATTAGCGAATTGGTGACTGCTGACAGACGCGTCACAGTGAACGAATTGTCACGCTGCGCTGGGATACGGGAAGGAAGTGTTTGCAGAATACTGAAAGTGTTGGAGTTAAAAAAGGTTTGTGCCAAAGTAACAAGAAAAATGGTATGCAGCGAAATTTTGGAATAGTACGAGAATGGTGGAGATGAATTTTGTGGAAGAATTGTGACAGGTGATGAAACATGGCTCCATCATTTTTCACGAGAGATGAAGAGGCAATCAATGGCGTGGCATCAAGCAAATTCACCCAAGAAAAAGGAATTCAAAACCACACCTACTGCTGGAAAAGTTATGGTTACGGTGTTTTTCGATTCCGAAGGACTCTTGCTTGTGGACATCATGCCAAGTGGAACCACCATAAATTCTGATACATATGTGACGATACTGAAGAAACTTCAAGCTCGACTGAGTCGTGTCCGACCACATCGGCAAAAGCAGGATGTTTTGTTGTTGTACGACAATGCACGGCGATATGTTAATCAAAAAACCGTGGAAGCGATCACAAAACTCGGATGGACAACACTGAAACACCCACCTTACTATCCTGAACTGACTCCGTGTGACTATCATCTCTTTGGGAAACTGAAAGACTCTCTTTGTGGAACAAGGTTTGAAGATGATGACTCCCTTGTGCACGCTGCCAAACAGTGGCTCCAACAGGTTGGTCCTGCATTTTACCGTGCGTATATACAGGCTCTGGTTCCCAGATGGCGTAAGGCAGTTGAGAGGGATGGAAATTTTGTGGAGAAATGAAAATATTGTTCCTAAAGAATATATCTACACTCTGTAAAACTTTAAAACATGTAGAATAAAAGATTGATTAAAAAAAATAGTGTGCATTTCTTTTGGAGTGGCCCTCATACACACTCCATGAATTATGTTTGTTAGTCTTCCTTATGCATAGATGAACAACTACTATAAATTTATCTAAAGATGCCATTTTCCTGCTTAGATCATTTCTCTATATGAAATGCTTTTTTGATTAGCGATTAGCTTGATCAGTGCCAGGAAGTTTCAAGCTATCTGCAGTGAAGAATAATAACAAAAGTTATTGGACCACTGTCACTCCACCCCACCCCTATCCTGTTACAGTCGCGAATTTTTTACAGGAAGAACGATTGTAGGTATGCCTCTGTATGCACTCGAATCCCTCTAATTTTATGTTCATAGTTTTTCCTCAAGAAATATGTAGAATAAAGTTAAAATATTATGAAATAGTATTAACAACAGGTTCCTAGTTTTATGTTATCTGAATGACAGGAAGCATATTGTAGCAGTTCCCTGTTTATCTCATAATAGCAGGCATTCAGACTTTGAAGCAATCAGACATGGTGTACCGCAGGGTTCTATTTTCAGTCCTATGTTGTTTCTAATATACGATTCATAAATGATCTTATGCTTGTCGCTTCAGAAGATACAAAACTTATCCGTTTTGGAGTTGAAATATTGGAACAAAAAGCGGTATCATTCCGTTACTTAAAAAGTAACTTAGGAAATACTCAGCTGACCGGTCTTAGGCGCTCTAGTTGTGTACTGTGCGGCTGGTCCCGGTGGAGGTTCGAGTCCTCCCTCGGGGATAGGTGCATGTATTTGTCCTTAGGATAATTTAGGTTAAGTAGTGTGTAAGCTTAGGGACTGATGACCTTAGCAGTTAAGTCCCATAAGAGTTAACACACATTTGAACATTTTGAAATACTCAAAACCATCAACTAATGGTTCAAGACAAAGGGATTACCGTTGAATTTTGGCAAGCCTCAGTACACAGAGTTCAGTACTGTTAATAGAATTGCACTGACTTCCAAAGTAGTCTTCGCAAGTAAGGAGAAAAAGGTATAGTGAGTACTAATTTTCTTGGACTATGTAAAGGTGATTTAAAATTGAAGAAATTATTTTGGAACTTTTTATTGGGTATACTCAAAATACAAAATAGTACTTCTGGAATTCAGAAGAATATTACAATAATTGTATTTGATGTTAGTACTAGAACATCCTGCAGAGAACTCTTCAGAAAACTTGGTATTTTGGCAACCACGTCACAATAAACACATTCGTAAATGTCCTTTGTCGTTTGAAAAATTTGCCTTTTCTCAAAAAATAGTGAATTGCATTAATATAACACTGGGAGCAAAGACATCGAGGGGCTAACATTAGTTAGAAACGAGTCAGATACATAGTTACACATGTAAAACCTTCTGGGCCGTTGGTCACCAAACTGCGCGACCCGAATGAGGTAGTCTTGCGGCCCTTGTTTCTGAGCCGTATTTTAGAATATTATGCATGTAGCAAGTAACAACCGAATACAGAAACGTCAACTAACGTTAAGAGCTATGTAAAGGCATCGCTTTCCTGCTGAGATACAGAAATGCGTGCAGAGACAGAGACATTTTTAGATGTGATTTATTTTAACTGACATTGGTGAACTGGCTTAGAGCTAAGTAAAGCTGGCCGATTACTTCAAGGGCAGAGCGACAAGTAGCGCAGCCACTGCGGGGTTAGGGGGGGGGGGGTGAATGACTTATTGCTTGTCTTCCAGCAGTGACACCTCACGGGTGTGCGACTCATACCGGTCAGGTGTTATGGTGTAAATTTGGCAGTAGGAGAACAATTACATTCAAAACATTTAGTAAACATTTGTGATCGTGTCTCATAATACCGCCTTTGAAAGACCAGTACTTGGGAATCGGAATTCAGCTTACCGCGCCCTTACTGTAGCTAGTCTGCTGGGTGTTTATAACATAATAATGTATAAAAACTAGCATTTCAGTTAAAAGTAAGAGCCGTACATATGCAGGCCAAGGTGCCACCCCACAATTTCCTTATTGGTTCTTGAGCAGAAAGACGTTTGACGACCACTATGCTACAGCATAATAAATGCGATGTAGATAATTTGATGGAGTGTAAGACTGAAGTAAAGAAATTTCTATAGGGCAACTCTTTCTATTGCATAGCAAAGTATTTTCACAGAAGATGTTAAATATGAGGGTGAGTCAAATGAAAACCTTAAATATTTTTTAAATATTATTTATTTTCCGAAGTGGTACAAAGTTGTATCAATTTTCAACATAATCTCCCCCACGCTCAATGCAAGTCCTCCAGCGCTAACAACGTGCATAAATTCCTATAGAAAAAAATTCCTTTGGTAGTCGGCGCAACCACTCATGAACTGCGTGGTGTACCTCTTCATCAGAACGGAACTTCTTTCCTTCCTTTACGCCTTTGAGTGGTCCAAACATATCGAAATCACTTGGGGCAAGGTCTGGTGAGTATGGTGGATGAGAAAGACAGTCAAAATGCTGGTCTTTGATTGTTGCAACTGTTGTACGGGCACACTGTGGTGCCTTGCATTGTCTTGTTGCAAAAGGACACCTGCTAACAGCAATCAACGTCGCTTTGATTTGATTGCAAGCCGCAGATGATTTTTTAGTATATATGTCTATAATGCACTGGTGACAATGGTCCCTTTAGGCACGTAATGCTGTAAAATGACGCCTTTTCGTCCAAGAAGAGAGTCAGCATAAACTTCCCTGTTGATGGTTCTGTTCCAACCTCCTTTGGTTTTGGTGATGAGGAATGGCGCCTTTCCTTGCTCGCTCTCTTCGTTTCTGGCTGGTGGAAATGAACCCAGGTTTCGTCCCCAGTAACGATTCTTGCAAGGAAGCCATCACCTTCTCGTTTAAAGCGCCAAAGAAGTTCTTCACAAGCATCTACACCTCGTTCTCTAATTTCAGGAGTCAGCTGCCGTGACACCCATCTTGTAGACTCTGTGAAACTAGAGCACATCATGCACAATGTGCTGACCCATGACTAATCTGTAAACATGTTTCACTGTCATTCAGTGTCACTCGGCGGTTTTCCTTCACTATGGCTTCAAATGCTGCAATGTTGTGTGGAGTCACAACTCGTTGTGCCTGCATCTTCCACTGAAGTCACACCATTTGCGAACTACCTATTCCATTCGTAGACTTGCTACTGTGCCAAACATGCATCACCGTACTGAACATACATTAATCGATGAATTTCAATAGATTTTACACCTTGACTACGCAAAAACCGAGTAACAGAATACTGTTCTTCCCTGGTGCAAGTTGCAAGTGAGGCGGTCATCTTTACAGGGTGTTACAACAACGTACGGCCAAACTTTCAGGAAACATTCCTCACACACAAAGAAAGAAAATATGTTATGTGGACATGTATCCGGAAACGCTTACTTTCCATGTTACAGCTCATTTTATTACTCCTCTTCAAATCACAATAATCATGGAATGGAAACACACAGAAACAGAACGTACCAGCGTTACTTCAAACACTTTGTTACAGGAAATGTTCAAAATGTCCTCATTTAGCGAGGATACATGCATCCACCCTCCGTCGCATGGAATCCCTGATGCGCTAATGCAGCCCTGGAGAATGGCGTATTGTATCACAGCCGACCACAATACGAGCACGATGAGTCTCTACATTTGGGACCGGGGTTGCGTAGGCAAGAGCTTTCAAAAGCCCCCATAAATGAAGGTCAAGAGGGTTGAGGTCAGGAGAGCGCGGAGGCCATGGAATTGGTCCGCCTCTGCCAATCCATCTGTCACCGAATCTGTTGTTGAGAAGCGTACGAACACTTCGCATGAAATGTGCAGGAGCTCCATCGTGCATGAACCACATGTTGTGTCGTACTTGTAAAGGTGCATGTTCTAGCAGCACAGGTATAGTATCCCGTATGAAATCATGATAACGTGCTCCATTGAGCGTATGTGGAAGAACATGTGGCCCAATCGAGACATCACCAACAATGCCTGCCCAAACGTTCACAGAAAATCTGTGTTGATGACGTGATTGCACAATTGCGTGCGGATTCTCGTCAGCCCACACATGTTGATTGTGAAAATTTACAATTTGATCACGTTGGAATGAAGCCTCATCCGTAAAGAGGACATTTGCACTGAAATGAGGATTGACATATTGTTGGATGAACCATTCGCAGAAGTGTACCCGTGGAGGCCCATCAGCTGCTGATAGTGCCTGCACACGCTGTACACGGTACGGAAACAACTGGTTCTCCCGTAGCACTCTCCATACAGTGACGTGGTCAACGTTACCTTGTACAGCAGCAACTTCTCTGATGCTGACATTAGGGTTATCGTCAACTGCACGAAGAATTGCCTCGTCCATTGCAGGTGTCCTCGTCGTTCTAGGTATTCCCTAGTCGCGAGTCATAGGCTGGAATGTTACGTGCTCCCTAAGACGCCGATCAATTGCTTCGAGCGTCTTCCTGTCGGGACACCTTCGTTGTGTAAATCGGTCTCGATACAAACACACCGCGCCACGGCTATTGCCCCGTGCTAATCCATACATCAAATGGGCATCTGCCAACTCCGCATTTGTAAACATTGCACTGACTGCAAAACCACGTTCGTGATGAACACTAACCTGTTGATGCTACGTGCTGATGTGCTTGATGCTAGTACTGTAGAGCAATGAGTCGCATGTCAATACAAGCAGGGAAGTCATCATTACCTTCCTTCAGTTGGGCCAACTGGCGGTGAATGGAGGAAGTACAGTACATACTGACGAAACTAAAATGACCTCTAACATGGAAATTAAGCGTTTCCGGACACATGTCCACATAACATCTTTTGTTTATTTGTGTGTGAGGAATGTTTCCTGAAAGTTTGGCCGCACCTTTTTGTAACGCCCTGTATACTGATACTGCGACGGTATGTGTGCATCTGCACTATGCTGCCACCTACAGGCCATTCTGCACGCTGTTTGTAGCACGCTTACCAACTTACAGGATAACGGCGCGAAATTTCGATTTGTTATTACAAATTTAAGGTTTTTATTTGACTCACCCTCGTATAATGGTTTACGTTTTATGTAATTAAAAATTGCGGCGGAATAGAAGTATCTTCGGTAATGGTAAGTCATTTCATTTTACTGATCTTAGATTAAATTGCATGCACATTTTTGACTGCCTTCCAATACCCAGAAATCTGCGACATCAGTGGAGAACGAGTAATGTAACGTAAAGGAACATCGCCTGCTCGTGTACGATTGCGCAGTTCGATTTGAGGCCGTGGAAGGTTCGCAGTCAGGTAATACAGTCCCATCCAGGCACCACCAACACGCGGTCGTTTAATTTTTCATCAGCGGCTGGAATGGCGACACGAATTTTGTCACTCGTTTCGGAATTCACGAACACCGCCTCGCCACCCGTCGTAGGTCGTCTGCGGGACATATTGACACGTGTCACTCTGCATTATTTGTGCGACTTAAATTATTCACGACAACACGCAGTTCGCCAGTTTTAAAAATATGCGCAGTGCGCTCTCGGTGGCACAGAGAAACCACATCAAAAATGTACACACTGCTCTGGTTGGGTAAGGCTGACAGCGTGAAGCACAGAACTGCTCGCGTAACACAGACCACAGGTAGTTTGGCCGTGGCGACGGGAACCTGTCACAGGTCACAAGGAGCACAGCAAAGCAGGTTCTCGAACCAGCCTTGGCAAGACACGCAGCCCTGTCAAGGCATGATAAAGGTGCGACGGTAGAGGGTACAGCATAGTGCGAAGGCATTGTGTCGGGCGGAATGTCCTTGGGAGTGTGTACTAACCATGTAAGGTATCATTATGTATTATATCTTGCGATATAATTATTGATGGCAGGACAGCCAAGTGAAAGGTTGCAGCCCCAAAAATATCTTTGAGAACGCAACTGGACTCTACAGAATTGAAACGTGCACTACACATGTGAGTGCAATTTTCGTGACGTGTAACTTTACATGAAGATACTGAAAAACCAACAAAAGAGGGTTGAAATACTAAAAACCCAACAATAGAGGGTATGCCACTGAGTGCAAATTGCAAGCATTTGAAGAGAAGCGTCTTGATCTGACACAAAGAAATGGACTGCATGTGATTACTGGATGCACTGCTCGCCGCCTTGCCTTCCGGCGATCGTACTGTTGAGTTACACAGCTACTGATGCTAGGCATCAGGGTAGGAAAGTACACTTAAATAGGATAATATGCGTAACATCGCCTGTTGTACGGTTATGAAGGCGCAAGATAGGTGATAAGTGAGGCAAATGGGAATAAATCTCTGAGACACTATCACGAGCTAAGTTTTAATTTACCTATATTTACTCCGTAACCTCGTACAAAATAAGTCTAACTTGTAAGGTGTGCTCGGACATAAACAACTTACCAAATTCATCGAGAGAACGTGTAAGTCCACTAACCTCGGAAGTGCCCACAAGTAACAGTTTATGTTACTCAAGAAACATTAGTGCAACAGGTGACCAACAGCAGCAGTCGCTATTCATACACGTGGACATCATTTCCACAAAGAAAGACAATTATTCTTCAACAGTTTCATAACACTGTAAGATAATGTCCTACAGACAGCTGCTAAAACAGTTTGCAGCTGAGAGGTATCACGTAAGCATTATGCAAGAACAGGTTATTAAAGATTGTGCATATATTCTCGTCAGTGTGTATACGAAGAAAAAAACTGGGTTCGGGATTACGTGAGCTGTTGCGGGGCGGCGGGTGGCTAGTAAAATATTGTATAAGAATATTGAAGCTTCGCCGTCTTTCACGAGAGACTGGAAACTATTTCTGCGGTCAGCCAGAAAGCGATGGAGAACATACTTACCATAATTCCCAGTCTACAATTTCATATTATTCTTGTACTCCCCGAAAGAAATGTTTCTAATCTCTGTTTACTCAACTGGAACTATGATTATAAATAAGAGTTTTGAGTTCTAACTGATTAATGTATTTAGTGAAAATTCACACGTGCAAACATATTAATATTCCTGATAATAAGAATAATAACGTCCCTATCATAAACAGCACTATGAGCAGTTCAGAGGCGACCTCTGCGGTGAGCTGCAATTAAATGTTCTTTCGCCCTGACTCCTAATCGCCAAAGTCAATTGCTCGCCACAGAAGTGGGAAATAATCTCACCACTGACACGCGGTTTGGCTAACATTACGGGCGGCATACAAATACTCACTTCCGCGAAATCTAAGCGATCCAGGACGGTGTACAGTCCTCACGAGTTCGTTTCCTATTTGTTCCGAAAACATGCAGTTAGCAGCAGCCTGGCTGTGACGTCACCCGAGGCAGCGCGTAAGCCGGCGTTTGACTGACGCGGACGCATTGATAGCTGGATGCGAGGTGAGTGTGTCACTGCCTCTCAGGCAGCGGAGCGGACGGTCCAAGGGGACGTCTGGCGTCATCTGCTGCATGCCCAGAGGGCGGCATCTAAATGGCCGCTTTCTCGGACACAAATTATTTAATGACTGTTGTGTATCAATTTATAATCTTCGTTATTTTTATGTGAATAGAGTTAAGCTGGCTTTAATTACAGAAAAGGTTTAGCTCGATTGCATTTAAAATATGGCGTCTAGACATGTTAGAATGGAACGGACAGTAGAACATGACCTCTGAACTATATCTTTAAGAGGCCTGGTACCGATTATTAGTTAAATCAAAGTCTAGAAATTTGTTAAATCTTCATTATTTAATGGTGTAATCAAGTGCTGTGATTAGAACTTTTTGTCCTTAATGTAAATGTTACTTAATCTACTACAAATAAGGACGTTTTTGTTCCAAATTTATTTTTTAGTAAATTACTCGAAAACTATTAGAGGTTCATTTTTCTAAGTCCAATATTTAGTGCCTTCAATTTTTCGTAAAAACGCTGATTTTTACCGAAATATTACTCCGATCAAGTTGAAAGTTGTAACAGTTGATTTTCAATTTGATCATTATGAACAATTTTGTCTTTCTACCTTTATTATTTAGCGCCAATCGTCTTTTTATTTAAAACCATGTATTTAGGAAAACATATTCACCCTATCTCTCTGAGATTTATCAGTTTAAACATTAATACACTGAAGCATATGATGACAGAACTTGGCAAAGCTGTTTTAATTTTTAATTTATCCTCATATTATGGTGCAATACTTTACGATACGCACAGGCGCGTTATGATGACGTGGCGCTAGTATCAGCGAACTGCTTAACACTCCGTCGCCTGATACAGCGCTTGTTTCGCGACTCTTTCAATAATATAACTAAATTTTTTTCCGCGTCATCAGTCATGTGACTGGATTGATGCGGCCCACCATGATTCCTCTCCTGTGCCAACCTCTTCATCTCAGAGTAGCACCTGCAACCTACGCCGTCACTTATTTGCTGGATGTATTCCAGTCCCTCTCTTCCTCTACAGTTTATACCCTCCACAGATCCCTCTAGTACCATGGAAGTCATTCCCTGATTTCTTAACAGATGCCCTATCAACCAGTGCCTTCTCCTTGTCAGTGTTTTTCACATATTCCTTTGCTCTACGATTCTTATCGCATCAGTCATCCTAATTTTCAACATTCCTCTGTAGCACGTCATCTCAAATGCTTCTCTTCTGTTTCCGTTTTCTCGCAGTCGATGTTTCACTACCGTACAGTGCTGTGCTCCAAACGTACATTCTCAGAAATTTCTTCCTCAAATTAAGGCCTGTGTTTGATATTAATAGACTTCTCTTGGCCAGGTATGCCCTTTTTGTCATTGCTAGTCCGTCAATGGTTATTTTTCTGCCTAGGTAGCAGAGTTCCTTAACTTCATCTACTTCGTGACCATCAATCCTGATGTTAAGTTTCTCGCTGTTCTCATTTCTGCTACTTCTCATTTCTTTCGTCTTTCTTCGATCTACTCTTAATCCATATTCTGTACTCATTAGTTTGTTCATTCCGTTCAGCATATCGCGTAATTCTTCTTCGGTTTGACTAAGGACAGCAACAGCATCACCGAATCGTAACACTGTTATTCTTACACCTTGAATTTTGATCCCACTCCTGAACCTTTCTTTTATTTCCATCATTGTTTCTGAGATGTACAAATTGAACAATAGGGGCGAAAGACTATATCCCTGTCTTACACCCTGAATTTACCAAATTTCAAAGAAATGTAGGAAGTAGAACGAAGTTAGAGTAGAAAATTGTAATAGCAATGCGTCCGCTGGGTGCAAAAACATTGTGTGATCTCTCAAACCAAAGCAGTGTCAGCTCCATCTAAATTTTTGTTCGTTCACTTCTGGAATTCCACCACGAGTCTTAAAGTAAAAAGTGGCTTTCAAAATTTCGCCGACCAAGATGTAACTGACTCTCGCTCCAAAGGACTCCGCAAGACAATTACTGTCACCCTGCGCTTTGCCAGCGCAAAATGTATATACCTGCATCTGTGAAACTCAACGCTAACCACCAATTAAACGAAGCGATGTAGCAGCCACGATTCAATGAGACGATAAGCAGGAGACACTGATTAAACGATACTCAAATGGAGGTTCTTCCCGTGTGGCTTTGCTGTAAAATGTTCTTGGGTTTTTTGTCGTGTATAGCTGTAGTGTGTCCGTAACGTTTCGGAAGGTACATTCTCTTATCCTATCGTCTGGGTACGAGATCGCCAGAGAACATGACTTCTGAAACGTCACAGGTACACTGCGGATAGATGCGAGAAGAATCTCAAGAAGATTTTATTGGATTAGCTTATTAAATAAACGTTTAAATTACATTTCTTTTTCTTAGTGGCATCCCTAATTTTTGGCAAATGAAAGCATCAGAAAATATATAAAATATGGGGCGTGTGTCCGTGTATTTCACCTTGTAGCCAAAACTGTTCATGCAGAGCAATGGAGTTTATGCAACACAAATAGCGGGGTGTAATCTCTGCCTAGAGCAGTTACCAGCTAGTGATATAACGAGATCTTTGGTGCGTGGTAAACTTTAGACGCGATGCAAAATGAGTATAAGAGACGAATGTACAATGGGCAAAAAAAAAAAAAAAAGTCTTCAAGCACTCGATACAACATTATAAGATCTTCTGAAAAGTAACGGATTAATGAGAGGAATTTTATTGCTACTGTCAGGAGACTTTCGACAAACATTACCGGTAATTCCAAAATCAATACCGGCAGTTGAAATAAACGCAAGCTTAAAGATATTTGAAAAGTTATCTTTAATATATATATATATTTCTTAGGATTTTCTGCGAAGTCAGCACTTAGAACTTTACTTTCGAATTCATTGAACGCCTCTCGCATAGCCCTCCTCACACTACATTTCGCTTCGCTTAATTTTTGTTTGTCTGCAAGGCTCTGGCTACGTTTATGTTTGCTGTGAAGTTCCCTTTGCTTCCGTAGCAGTTTTCTAACTCGGCTGTTGTACGACGGTGGATCTTTTCCACCTCTTACGATCTTGCTTGGCACACACTCGTCTAATACGTATTGTACGATGGTTTTGAACTTTTTCCACTGATCCTCAACACTACCTGTACTTGAGACAAATCTTGAGCCCTCAAGTACTCTGAAATCTGGTTTTTGTCACTTTTGCTAAACAGAAAAATCTTCCTACCTTTTTTAATGTTTCTATTTACGGCTGAAATCATCGATGCAGTAACCGCAATAAAAGTTCATTAATACGATTCGTTTGAATTGTTGTCCTTGCGATCCGAGAAAACAGGTTTCCTAGGCACCCCATATTCGACGAGTAGGCAAGACACAACAGAAGTTATTGGATGAAACAACAAGTTTACTGTTACCAGTCACTGCTTATTCATCTAGACGACGCGTTTGAAAGCTTTAAACCTCCATCATCAGGTGATTTACTTTTGTCAGTATGACATCTCTCTCTCTCTCTCTCTCTCTCTCTCTCTCTCTCTGTGTGTGTGTGTGTGTGTTGTGTTCGCATTTAAAGACAACAGAAAGTGTTACAGTGTGCACATTGTTCACGTGTCTTCGTCGCGGTGAGTTTGTCTTCAGTCAACATTACAGGTAAGGCGTGCAATGATTTTTTTATTTTGACAGTCGGAGTCGATGACCACTCTGTCTATGGGGTTAATCAATAAACTAATCTCCCAACCAATTTAAATCACAAGCGACAAACAATCAGTTACCTTTGAAGGTAATGATAAGGGAAAGAATTAATTCGCCCCAACGCTTCACTTTAGATTTTGCATTTATTGTCACACCCTTCAGTGCAAACCACAGAACAAGCAAGTGTAACAATGAGAGAATATTTGCACTCGTAATATTTGCTATATAACTTAATTATATAAACAATAAGAATCTAAGATTATTCCTTTTTAACATACATATATTTAAGACCATAAACGATAAAGATCAACGGATAATAAAGTCCCATAAACTTGAGCAAGGATCACCTTTTCAGTCTCTTAATGAAGTCAGTAGGTGACATAGGGGACAATCAGACGTACATTAAATGTTACACCGTTAAGGACGATCACTCATTAAGAATTATAACCACAGATTAAAGAAGATTTAAAGCAATTAACATCAACAGCAAATAATTAAGTCACGTCCCAACAAATGTATCAAAACCAAATCTTTCAGTTTTGTAAAAATGTTGGGTCGTGGAATACGGAGGATTAGCGACACAGAAGGCTAAATTTTACCAAACAGCTATTTCTCCAAACCTAGAACTATTTTAATAGTGTACAGTCCTTAGGTTATCCAGATTTACTGTAATTCGCCTTTCTTGGGCATAATGGTAAAGTAGATAATTAACCTCTTCTTTCATTCTCCTGGAACATTGAGCGACAGTAGACGCTCGGGCAACTCATACCCCAGCGTGGCTCGGGAAAGAGGATGACTCGACCAGGAGGAGGAAAGATTTACCCGAAACGGAAAGTGAACTCGTATAACACGAGCCACTAGGTTGGACGAAGACCAGTTGGCGATTTTTAATCATTAACCAATGCTCGCTGGCCAGCGGACGAAAATTACAGAGGCAAAGGTAGCTTTATTTGAGTTCACAAGAATTGATAACTTCTGCAAATGAGATTACGGCAGAATTATCGCCGTAGTATCAATACGGGAATTCGGAGCTGAGGCGAGCAAGCCATCGACGCTCTCTACCCAATAGACCCAACATTTTAGACAGACCGAGGAACCGACATCAGTCGTGGCTAGGCGGATTACCAACTAGAAACTCTAGCACTACCTTAAATAATTAAATAGAGCACTTAAATGCTACGGAGACTAAACTCCTTAACACAAGAATATATACACAATAACAACGACTAAAGTTAAATAGGCCCACCTACTAAACATTAAGATAATCTCGCAATTCAGACATCCATAAAACTAATTGGGCACAGTTCACTCTATCTCTCCGCCAGACAGTACGAGGTAATTTAAACATTTTACAACGTGCTTATGAAGACAAGGACCTACGCCGTCCATAGAAAAACAACGGCTTGCAGAAGGTCCACAGCCCAATTTTTGTTTTTCACGACACGCGCCTTAAGTCAGTCAACATGGCTTTCGAATGCACGGTCATGCAAGGGGCCAGTAACACACACGGAAGGCAATTTCCGATCACAAACTCAAACCAGAGCCAGGATGCCACACAGTTATTAATAGCTCCCACAACACCGGGAGATGGCCCCGCCAGGCGACGACCGTTGCACTAACGACACTACATCTACAGCTACATGACTACTCTGCAATTCACATTTAAGTGCTTGGCAGAGGGTTCATCGAACCACAATCATACTATCTCTCTACTATTCCACTCCCGAAAAGCGAGCGGGAAAAACGAACACCTAAACTTTTCTGTTCGAGCTCTGATTTCTCTTATTTTATTTTGATGATCATTCCTACCTATGTAGGTTGGGCTCAACAAAATATTTTCGCATTCGGAAGAGAAACTTGGTGACTGAAATTTCGTAAAAAGGTCTCGCCGCGACGAAAAACGTCTATGCTGTAATGACTTCCATCCCAACTCGTGTATCATATCTGCCACACTCTCTCCCCTATAACGTGATAATACAAAACGAGCTGCTCTTTTTTGCACCCTCTCGATGTCCTCCGTCAATCCCACCTGGTAAGGATCCCACACCGCGCAGCAATATTCTAACAGAGGACGAACGAGTGTAGTGTAAGCTGTCTCTTTAGTGGACTTGTTGCATCTTCTAAGTGTCCTGCCAATGAAACGCAACCTTTGGCTCGCCTTCCCGACAATATTATCTATGTGGCCCTTCCAACTGAAGTTGTTCGTAATTTTAACACCCAGGTACTTAGTTGAATTGACAGCCTTGAGAATTGTACTATTTATCGAGTAATCGAATTCCAACGGATTTCTTTTGGAACTCATGTGGATCATCTCAATCTTTTCGTTATTTAGCGTCAACTGCCACCTGACACACCATACAGCAATCTTTTCTAAATCGCTTTGCAACTGATACTGGTCTTCGGATGACCTTACTAGACGGTAAATTACAGCATCATCTGCGAACAGTGTAAGAGAACTGCTCAGATTGTCACCCAGGTCATTTATATAGATCAGGAACAGTAGAGGTCCCAGGACGCTTCCCTGGGGAACACCTGATATCACTTCAGTTTTACTCGATGATTTGCCGTCTATTACTACGAACTGCGACCTTCCTGACAGGAAATCACGAATCCAGTCGCACAACTGAGACGATACCCCATAGCTCCGCAGCTTGATTAGAAGTCGCTTGTGAGGAACGGTGTCAAAAGCTTTCCGGAAATCTAGAAATACGGAATCAACTTGAGATCCCCTGTCGATAGCGGCCATTACTTCGTGCGAATAAAGAGCTAGCTGCGTTGCACAAGAGCGATGTTTCCTGATTACGTGTCAATAGATCGTTCCCTTCGAGGTGATTCATAATGTTTGAATACAGTATATGCTCCAAAACCCTACTGCAGACCGACGTCGATGATATAGGTCTGTAGTTAAATGGATTACTCCTACTACCGTTCTTGAACACTGGTGCGACCTGCGCAATTTTCCAATCTGTAGGCACAGATCTATCGGTGAGCGAGCGGTTGTATATGAGTGCTAAGTAGGGAGCTATTTTATCAGCGTAATCTGAAAGGAACCTAATCGGTATACAATCTGGACCTGAAGACTTGCCCGTATCAAGCAATTTGAGTTGCTTCGCAACCACTAGGGTATCTACTTCTAAGAAACTCATGCTAGCAGACGCTCGTGTTTCAAATTCTGGAATATTCCATTCGTCTTCCCTGGTGAAGGAATTTCGGAAAACTGCGTTCAATAACTCCGCTTTAGCGGCACAGTCGTCGATAATAGTACCATCGGCACTGCGCAGCGACGGTATTGACTGCGTCTTGCCGCTTGTGTACTTTACATACGACCAGAATTTCTTCGGATTTTCTACCAAATTTCGAGACAATGTTTCGTTGTGGAACCTATTAAAGGCATCTCGCATCGAAGTACGTGCCAAATTTCGCGCGTCTGTAAATTTTAGCCCATCTTCGGGATTTCGCGTTCTTCTGAACTTCGCATGCGTTTTCCGTTGCCTCTGCAACAGCGTTCGGACATTTTTGTGTACCACGGGGTATCCGTTCCATCTCTTACCAATTTATGAGGTATGAATATCTCAATTGCTGTTGCTACTATATCTTTGAATTTGAGCCACATCTCGTCTACATTCGCATAGTCAGTTCGGAAGGAATGGAAATTGTCTTTTAGCAAGGCTTCTAGTGGCACTTTATCCACTTTTTTAAATAAAATTATTTTGCATTTGTTTCTGATGGATTTGGAAGAAATGGTATTGAGCCTAGCTTCAATGACCTTGTGATCACTAATCCCTGTATCAGTCATGATGCTCTCTATCAGCTCTGGATTGTTTGTGGCTAAGAGGTCAAGTGTGTTTTCGCAACCATTTACAATTCGCGTGGGTTCGTGGACTAACTGCTCGAAATAATTTTCGGAGAAAGCATTTAGGACAATCTCGGAAGACGTTTTTTGCCTACCATTACTGGACATTAAAATTGCTACACCAAGAAGAAATGCAGATGATAAAAGGGTATTCATTGGACAAATATATTATACTAGAACTGACATGTCATTACATTTTCACGCAATTTGGGTGCATAGGTCCTGAGAAGTCAGTACCCAGAACAATCACCTATGGCCGTAATAACGGCCTTGATACGCCTGGGCATTGACTGAAACAGAGCTTGAATGGCGTGTACAACTACAGCAGCCCATTCAGCTTCAATACGATACAGCTGTACATCAAGAGTAGTGACTGGCGTATTGTGACGAACCAGTTGCTCGCCCACCATTGACCAGACTTTTTCAATTGGTTAGAGATCTGGAGAATGTGCTGGCCAGGGTAGCAGTAGAACATTTTCTGTATCCAGAAAGGCCCGTACAGGACCTGCAACATCCGGTCGTGTATTATCCTGCTGAAATGTAGGGTTTCGCAGGGATCGAATGAAGGGTAGAGCCACGGGTCGTAACACATCTTAAATGTAACGTCCACTGTTCAAAATGCGGTCAATGCGAACAAGAGGTGACTGAGACGTGTAACCAATGGCACCCCATACCATCACGTGGGGTGATACGCCAGTATGGCGATGACGAATACACGTTTCTAACGTGCGTTCACCGCGAAGTCGCCGAAGACGGATGCTACCATCACAATACTGTAAACAGAACCTTGATTCATCCGAAAAAATGACGTTTTGCCATTCGTGCACCCAGGTTTGTCGTTGAGTACACCATCGCAGGCACTCCTGTCTGTGATGCAGCGTCAAGGGTAACCGCAGCGACGGTGTCCTAGCTGAGAGTCCGTGCTGCGGCAAACGTCGTCGAACTGTTCGTGCCGATGGTTGTTGTCTTGCAAACGTTCCCATCTCTTGACTCAGGGATCGAGACGTGGCAGCACGATCCTTTACAGCCATGCGGATAAGATGCCTGTCATCTCGACTGCTAGTGATACGAGGCCGTTGGGATCCAGCACGGCGTTCCGTATTACCTTCCTGCACCCACCGATTCCATATACCACTAACAGTCATTGGATCTCGACCAACGCGAGCAGCAATGTCGCGATCCGATAAACCGCAATCGCGGTAGGCTACAATCCGACCTTTATCAAAGTCGGAAACGTGATGGTACGCATTTCGTCTCCTTACACGAGGCATCACAACAACGTTTCACAAGGCAACGCCGGTCAACTGCTGCTTATATATGAGAAATCGGTTGGAAACTTTTCTCATGTCAGTACGTTGTAGGTGTCGCCACCGGCGCCAACCTTGAGTGAATGTTCTGAAAAGCTGATCATTTGCATATCACAGTATCTTCTTCCTCTCGATTAAATTCCGCGTCTGTAGTACATCTTCGTGGTGTAGCAATTTCAACGGCCAGTAGTGTAGATGAAAAATCTTACTCTCAGTGAGACCACCTTCTGGAGTTTATTGGCAGCCGCAGACGGACTTCATAGCTTCCCCAGTCCGTGAACGTAAACCAAACGTTGTCCACAGAATTGCGGCCTCTTGTGCCCTCACGCCCGCATAGAGGGACTGCGTCCGTCCTCCACACGACATCCGCCACCTCCCAGCAGACGCGCTAGCAGCGCGCTTGTGGAGGGTTCGCAACACGCTCCAGGAAAGCGCGGAAACTGCAAACAGAAATAAACCAAGGGAAAACAGGAACCGTGGCAAACGACACGGTTCAGTGCTGTGTGTGTGTGTGTGTGTGTGTGCGTGTGTCACACTGTCCCAAGACCAGTAGTTACGACAAAGTTGTTTGGCTGCTAAAGAAGCTTTGTGACAGTCAGCTGCATCTCTCGGCGGCAATGCTTAAATTCTTTTGGACCATGGAGCATCAGCACAAACTTTCAAATAGAGGGCTATTGAGCTCCGGGGCTAACGAGACATTGTATGTTTAAGTGTTCTTGTGGACTCAGTTCTAGTGATGTCATGTTACGGGGTGCAGTCACGTAAAATGTGTCAAAAACACGTTTTGCCGGCCGGGGTGGCCGTGCCGTTCTAAGCGCTACAGTCTGGAACCGCGCGACCGCTGCGGTCGCAGGTTCGTACCGTGCCTCGGGCATGGATGTTTGTGATGTCCTTAGGTTAGTTAGGTTTAAGTAGTTCTAAGTTCTAGGGGACTGATGACCATAGATGTTAAGTCCCATAGTGCTCAGAGCCATTTGAACCATGACTCTTTGCCATACCCAAACTTGTTGTAGGCAGCGAAGATCTTTCAGACGTGCTTGCCTGTCCGAAGGAACTTTGCATTATATTTCTGAACGATATAGGCACTGCAAAATTTCTATTTTATCTGCATCCGACAGACAAGAAATTCCAGTACCTGTTGTGTGCAGTTTGTCAAAAACTTTTCGTGATGTTATGAAATGTGTGTCGTTTCACGTACTCAGTTCTATATACAGTGAAAATGTGGTGTCACTGTCAGACACCACACTTGCTAGGTGGTAGCCTTTAAATCAGCCGCGGTCCGTTAGTATACGTCGGCCCCGCGTGTCGCCACTATCAGTGATTGCAGACCGAGCGCCGCCACACGGCAGGTCTAGAGAGACTCCCTAGCACTCGCCCCAGTTGTACAGCCGACTTTGCTAGCGATGGTTCAGTGTATACATTCGCTCTCATTTGCACAGACGACAGTTTAGCATAGCCTTCAGCTACGTCATTTGCTACGACCTAGCAAGGCGCCGTATTCAGTTACTATGTCTTCTGAACAGATAATATTGTGACTCATGTACCGTCAAGAGCGACGTTCATCATTAATGGATTAAAGTTAAGTATCCAACTAATTACGTCCGCTTTCTGAATTCTAATTCCTTGTCATGTTCCAGACCTCACGTCAGTATAGTTCTTCCCTCGTCTATGTGACGAATTTGCAGACATTTTTGCACCGGGCCTCGGTTGCGCTAAGAACTAGAAAACACATTTGGGACTGAAAGTAAACGCGCAACCGAAATTTTTCGGAGCACGCAATGTTCCCCACGCATTGCGTGATGAGGTCGCAAAAACATTACACGATCTGGAGTCACAAGGTGTAATTGTACGTGTGCAGGCTTCTCTCTGGGCATCACTCTTAGTAATTTTGCCAAAAACCTTCCAGAAAGTTGAGACTTTGTGTGGACTTCAAGGCAACAGTGAATCCACAACTAGTGATTGTAACGTTTCCTTTACCCCGCCTGGAAGATATTTTTGACAAACTGTGCCCGGGCAAATATTTTTCGAAATTGGACCTAGCAGATGCGTACTTGCAAATACCGGTGGACGAAGAATCCCATCGCGTTTTGGTGGTAACACGCATCTTGGTTTGTGTCGATTCAAAAGACTGCCATTCGGGTGTGCATCCGCCCATGCATTGTTTCAGCAATATCTACGAACTGTTTGTGCGGCGGTCCCTACTGCAGCAAACCATCTGGACGAGAGATATTGTGATCTCCGGAAAGACGGAGGAAGAACATTTAGCCAATCTCAGAACATTATTTCAGGTCTTGCGACATAATGGTCTTCGCTTACGGAAGGACAAATGTGTGTTTTTTGCTCGTGACTTGCCATACCTGGGCCATGTACTCAATGCCCAAGGCATACATCCCAGTCCCACGCACCTCCGTGCCACACAAGACTTGCCTTCGCCGCAGAATTTGAAGCAGATACAGCGTGCGCTGGGAAAAATCAACTATCACCGATACGTGCCGCATGCCTCTTCCATTTCAGCTCCGCTTCATCGCTTACGCCGTAAAGGTATTCCGTTCGTCTGGACGACGAAATGCGAACGCGCCTTTCGCCGGTTCAAATCGGCGTTGCTTTCCAATACTTGCCTTACGCCGTTCGATCCCCAAAAACCCCTTTTGTTGATGGTGGATGCATCTGATTTCGGAATCGGTGCTGTACTTGCGCACAAAGATGGCTCTCACGATCACCCTATTGCCTTTGCGTCCCAATTGCTCTCGTCTGCGCAACGAAATTATTCACAGATCGAGAAAGAAGCATTGGCTCTCGTATTTGGTGTTACCAAGTTTCATGTCCTCTTGTATGGTCGTCACTTTACCATAATCACAGACCACAAACCTTTGACATCGCTTTTTCATCCGAACAACCCTGTACCTCCACGTACAGCGAAGAAATTCATTCGTTGGTCTATTTTCCTCTCGCAGTACCACTACGATATCTTGTATCGGTCCAATGCTAAGCACAGAAATGCCGATGCGTTGTCCCGTTTGCCTGTAGCTGAGGATAGGGCATTCGATTCCTCCGAACTTGCTCGCGTGTTCATTGATGCGGAAACCAATGACGTGGTCGAATCGTTTCCGATTGATTTTCGTCGTGTAGCTACAGCCACAGCTGGCGACTCTGTTCTTGCTCCCGTTCTGCGTTTTGTTGCTACGCAATGGCCCTTGTCAAAGTCACGGATTAGGGACGCGTTGGTTCGCCGATTTTTTTGCTCACAAGGATAGGCTTTTTGTTCGACGTGGTGTTTGGCTGTTGCGTTCTGATAACGATCAGTCCAGGGTCGTGGTACCACGTTCGTTACAGTCCTCTGACTTAAAGCTTCTCCACAAAGGACATTGGGGTATAATGAGAAAGAAACAACTTGCTCGTCAGCACTGTACTTGGATCGGAATCGATGCCACGATTACGAATATGTGGTCTTCTTGCATGGTCTGCCACCATCCAAGCGTCGTCTGCTATCTTTTGCATTGAAGGTCCTCCACAGACAATTGTTTCCGGCAATGGCCCACAATTCATGTCCGCACAATTTCACTCATTCTGCGAGGCCAATGGTATTCAACATCTGACGTCCGCGCCGTTTTCGCCACAGTCAGACGGTGCCGCTGAAAGATTGGTCAGGACTTTCAAGTTACAGAAGTTGAAGTTGAAAGAGTGTCATTCTCGGGAGGACGCGTTATTGCTCTTTCAGTCCTCGTATCGCTCTCAGCCCCGAGATGATCGCTCGCCGGCTCAATTGCTCCACGGTCGCCCTCATCGAACCTTGATGTCTTTGCTACATCCGCCGCCTCAGGTTCCTGTGCAGCGGCAGACACTGTTTTGCTCCAGGCGACGTTGTCTACTATCGCCACTACCGAGGTTCACGGCGTTGGCTCGAAGGGCGCATTCTTCACTGCCTCGGACGCGCTATGTATCTGGTTTTGGGGCCCTCTGGTGAGGTGCGCCGGTATCTCAGTCAGCTGCGCCTCTGTCGTCGCACGGGATCTGCCGTTCGTCGTCTGCTCTCAGCGACGGTGCCGTCCGGTCAGCGCCCTGGGGATCCATCTACTGGCTCGCCTCAACCCCAGGTGTTACCTACGCTGCCTTCCATTTTGCCCCATGGCGACGCGCCGCCGCCACCGCCTGTTTTCCCGCCGGCGACGCCCGCAGTGGACGCGTCGCTGCAACAGCCGGGCGCCTCCCTGGGTCACGCGCCGCCGATCGCTTCCCGTGACCAGTTGTCCTCCACCATGGAACTCTTGCCCGCTCCGCACCATGTGTCGTCTTCGCCCGCCGGGTGCCCCGGCGCGATGGAGGTCGACCCTTCGGCCCCTCCTGTCTCTCTAAGGGCGCATACACCGCATGTTGGCGTGCACCCTGGAGCAGGTTTTCAGGCGTTTCCTAGCTCCCCGCGGTCCGAATGGCAGGGTGCGGGTGGCACAGCCTCTCCTGTTGTTAGGTTCCCCACTATGTCGCATACGTCAACATGCTGTCCTCCCCACGCCGGGCGGAAGCCTTATCCCACAACCGTCCGCCGATTTGCGGGGGAGGAATGTGGTGTCACCGCCAGACACCACACTTGCTAGGCGGTAGACTTTAAATCGGCTGCGGTCCGTTAGTATACGTCGGACCCGCGTGTCGCCACTATCAGTGATTGCAGACCGAGCGCCGCCACACAGCAGATCTAGAGAGACTGCCTAGCGCTCGCCCCAGTTGTACAGCCGACTTCGCTAGCGATGTTTCACTGACTAAATACTCTCTCATTTGCAGAGACGACAGTTTAGCATAGCCTTCAGCTACGTCATTTGCTACGACCTAGCAAGGCGCCGTATTCAGTTACTATATCTTCTGAACAGATAATATTGTGACTCATGTACCGTCAAGAGCGACGTTCATCATTAATGGATTAAAGTTCAGTATCCAGCTAATTACGTCCGCTTTCTGAATTCTAATTCCTTGTCATGTTCCAGACCTCACGTCAGTATAGTTCTTCCCTCGTCACGCCAGCCTGCGTGAACTAAAACGCGTGCATTTCGGCCTTCTCTAGTAACACGGTGTTGGCTCATTCAGCCAACAAAACAGAAAACACTTTTGTTTTAGACTTGTTTGATTTGTTCAACCTGTGGTTACAAGACAGTGTGTTACAAATCAGTCTTTCAGTGCCTCATACTAATGTTTCTAAATTGTTTAATAACAACAAATAACTGTTTCAGCCAGGTTTAGAAAGGTTGAAGGTTTTGAAGACCACATAACTGTTAAAGACAACGCTCAAACGCGACTGTTTCGTGCAACGCTTGCCCCCGTGCAAGTTGCTTAGGAACTGTAAAGACGGGAAACAATGGCGTTATCCAACCCGTTTCTGCAAGTCAATGGTTATCGGCTTGGTCATTCCCAAAAACCACGAGGAGGTTCACGTCTGTGTGCTAATTTAAGGTAATGGTAAATCCGCAACCACTGTAGAGTCATTTCCTCCACCACGACCGGACAAGATAATGGATGGACTGGAACAGGCGGACACCTTTCCAAGATTGATTTACGTGAGGCATACTTAGAGTTGTTGCTGGAAGAGCATTCAAGAAATATTTTGTGATAAACTCTCACCTGGAATTGTTCCAGTTTTGAGACTACCGTTTGGAAGCGCTTCAGTTCATGCTATTTTGCAGTGGTTCCTGGAACAACTAACAGCAAAAGTCCCTTCTTGTACAAACTTTTTGGACGATATTGCTACGGTGGGTTGTACGTCTACTGAACGTTTGGAAAATTTAGACTGGTTGTTTCCAATTCTTTCTGTGACAAGGAAAAATGCTCCTTCTTCGAAAGAAGAACTTGACTATTTAGGTCACTTAATAAATGTGCAGGGTATTCATCCAGCTACTTTGCACTTGGCTCAGATTAGAGATCTGCTTGCATCCCGTGACATTACGGAGCTCCAAGTTGTCATGAGGAAGCTCGCCTGTTATATTAAATTCATTACAAATGCACCGCAGATTGCTACTCCACCGAACCAGCTTTACCAGAAAAATGTTCCGTTTCTGTGGTCCGAAGAAAGTCTCAATGCACTTCTGAAATTAAAAGAAGCATTATTAAGTCGTCAATCTTTGATTCATTTTGATCCAGCTGAGCCTCTTGTGTTAGCTGTGGACGCATCTTCTTATGGGCTCTCCCACAGGATTTCTTCTGACTGACCTACTGCATTTTCCTCAAAAACTCTTACAAACCACAGTTTAATTTCAGTCTGCTTGAGAAGAAGTGCGCGTTATTATGTACATTGTTACCAAGTTCCACCAATAACTGAATGGTTGAAAATTCCTTTAATAGCTTTTTTCAATTCTTCCAAGGGCAGAAATTGCGACGTTGGGCTCTGATATTGTCTAACGATCAGTATGAGTTGTTGTACAGGCCCACTGTCCAACATCCGAATGCTGAATTGTTGTGTCAGTTATTGGCCGGTACGGACACAACATTTGATTCATTTGGGGGATCATGATTTCAAATCGATACAAAGAACTATGAGAGTCTTCAAAACTTTCTTCTCGGTTTTCGATGTGTCGCCACAGCAACTACTTCTGAATCAGCTCTTCAGATTCTCTTGCAACAGATGTGCTGTGGGCGGCCACAGAGCTTTCAAGAAATTCCCTACCCAGTGGTGCATCGGTACGTTTTGCATCGTCACTCGCTATCCACGTGGTCAGATGCTCTGCTGTTGCGATGATGCACATCTTGTGGTCGCTCAGTCCATGCTGCGGGACATTTGGTCTATATTGCATCGAGGCCATTAGGACGTGGGTCACAAGAAGCAAGTAGCCAGACATTATTGTGCTTGGTAGGGCATGGAGACCTAGATTGATCAAATGACTTCTTGTTGCCTTGTTTGTGCTGAAGATCAGTTAGCACCACCTCAACGCTTTTTTGAGTGGGCACATATATCCTGGTCGCCCGTGGTGGCCGAGCGGTTCTAGGCGCTAAAGTCTGGAAGCGCGCGACCGCTACGGCCATAGGTTCGAAGCCTGCCTCGGGCATGGATGTGTGTGATGTCAGTAGGTTAGTTAGATTTAATTAGTTCTAAGTTCTAGGGGACTGATGACCTCAAGTTAAGTCGCATAGTGCTCCGAGCCATTTGAACCATATATCCGGAGCATGGAAACACATCAATATTTATAGTATCTTTTCTGGAACACGCAATGGTTGTTGATGACAAACATATACGCTAAATTTTCTTTTGTTGTCCCAATGACATCCACCACTACTGCGAGTACGTTATTGGTTTTGCCTTCTACTTCTCGTCCTGAGGTCATTGTGTTGGACAATGGAAGATGATCACGTCAGCTGATTTTCAACAGTTTTGTGTCGCCTACGGCATCCATCATGTGCCTACTGCATCTTTTCACCCTCAATCTAACGATGAAGCTGAACGTTTCGTCCGAGGGTTCGAAAGTCACATGTGGAAGAAAGCTTTATAGAATGTTCCTTCCTCTTACCGCTGTATGCCATGTGACAGGAAGCCGCCAGCAGAATTATTACACAGCCGTCGTCATCGTATCCTGTTACAACTTCTGAGGCTGCCGTGGAAACAATTCGTTTTGCAGGGCGCTCCCTTCTTGGGAGTGTGTGGGTGGCAACCACGCGTCCCCTTAGCTAAATCTGGCATTACTTCCACTTACATGTGTCAGACTCCTGTTGTCTTCTTTCCTCTCGGCCTCTCTTGGTCAACTCTTGCTGCTTCGACCCCGCCGGTATTACGTTGCGAGGCCCGAGGGTGTCTTTCCTTTTCATTTTCTTTTCTAACACATGGCTATTAACCGAATGGCTCCCGGTATAAGGAGACCAACCCTACCAAGTGCCAACGGCCAGTAAGGGGTGGATGAGCGAGTAAGGAAGGGGCACCCTCTTGTCCCAGGGATGAGGAATTGTCCCTAAAGGCGGAGGAACCATTAACATGGTCAACGGCAGGAGGATGCAGAAGGCAGCGGGAAACCACTGCATTAACGATCCTACACAGGATTCCCAAATAGAAATATGGCTACTGCCAATTCAGAATTTTCCGAAGTTTCAATTCCACCATTCGGACCTCCGGGGGGGGGGGGGGGGGCGGCATGTCATGGGCAAGGCTGTAAAGAGTGAAGGAATGAAAGAACAGATGAGAATTGGAACATAGAATGTCAGAACCCTATTAAAAGCTGGGAAACTAGAAGTGTTTAAGATGGTGATGGAAAAGTCACAAAGGGACATAGTAGGAATCTGTGAAACTAGATGGGGCAGTAACGGTGATTTTATGTCAGGGGATTTCAGGATCATTAACAGTGGTAGTGCTCGAACAGGCATAAATGGCGTCGCTATAGTTTTGAGAGGAAAATGGAAGAACAACCTGTTGAACACATACCACTGCAGTGATAGGATAATGATGATTAAAATTAAAGCACAACCCACGGATTTGTGTGTAATTGCAGTTTACTTACCAACAACAAATATCAAAGATGGGGAAGAATAAGTAGTATATGAGCAAATTGATAACTTAATGAAACTGGTTAAAGAAAAGGACAATCTTATCATAATTGACGATTTCAATGCATCGATTGGTGAAGATAACAAAGGATTATGGAATGGCAAGCTAAGGCTAGGAAAAATGCATGCTAGAGGAGAAAGGTTGCTAGGTTTATCTGAACAGTATGAGGAGATACTCACCAACACGTGTTTTGAAATGCCCAAGAGAAGAAGATATACATAGCAAAGTTCAGCAGATGGCAAAAGGTATCAGATACACTACTGGCCATTAAAATTGCTACACCACGAAGATGACGTGCTACAGACGCGAAATTTAACCGACAAGGAGAAGATGCTGTGAAATGCAAATGATTAGCTTTTCAAAGCTTTCACACAAGGTTGGCGCCGATGGCGACGCCTACAACGTGCTGGCATGAGGACAGTTTCCAATCAATTTCTAATACACAAACAGCAGTTGACCGGCGTGAAACGGTGTGTGATGCCTCGTGTAAGGAGGAGAAATGTGTACCATCACGTTTCCGTCTTTGATAAAGGTCGGATTGTAGCCTATCGCGATTGCGGTTTGTCGTATCTCGACATTGCTGCTCGCGTTGGTCGAGATCCAATGACTGTTAGCAGAATATGGAATCGGTGGGTTCAGGAGGGTAATACGGAACGCCATGCTGGATCCGAACGGCCTCGTATCGCTAGCAGTCGACATGACAGGCATACGATCCGCATGGCTGTAAAGGATCGTGCTTCCACGTCTCGATCCTTGAGTCAAGAGATGGGGACGTTTGCAAGACAACAACCATCTGCACGAACAGTTCGACGACCTTTGCATCAGCACGGACTATCAGCTAGGACACCGTCGCTGCGGTTACCCTTGACGCTGCATCACAGACAAGAGCGCCTGAGATGGTGTACTCAACGACGAACCTGGGTGCACGAATGGCAAAACGTCATTTTTTTCGGGTGAATCCAGGTTCTGTTTACACTACTGTGATGGTCGCATCCGTCTTCGGCGACTTCGCGGTGAACGCACGTTAGAAACGTGTATTCGTCATCGCCATACTGGCGTATCACCCCACGTGATGGTATGGGGTGCCATTGGTTACACGTCTCAGTCACCTCTTGTTCGCATTGACCGCATTTTGAACAGTGGACGTTACATTTAAGATGTGTTACGACCCGTGGCTCTACCCTTCATTCGACCCCTGCGAAACCCTACATTTCAGTAAGATAATGCACGACCACATGTTGCGTTTCTGGATACAGAAAATGTTCGACTGCTGCCCTGGCCAGCACATTCTCCAGATATCTCACCAATTTAAAACGTCTGGTCAATGGTGGCCGAGCAGCTGGCTCTTCACAATACGCCATCCACCACTCTTGATTAACTGTGGTATCGAGTTGAAGCTGCATGGGCAGCTGTACCTGTACACGCCATCCATGCTCAGGCGTATCAACGCCGTTATTATGGCCAGAGGTGGTTGTTCTGTGCACTGATTTCTCAGGGTCTATCACCCAAATTGCGTGAAAATGTAATCACTTGTCATTTCTTGTATAATATATTTGTCCAATCAATACCGGTTTATCATCTGAATTTCTTCTAGGTGTAGTAATTTTAAGCCCAGTAGTGTACATTATATCCTAGTCAGGAAGAAATTTATGAATCAAATGAATTCTAGCCACTCATACCCTGGATATGATATAGACAGTGACCATGTTCTAGTGATAGCAGACTATAGTAGCAGATTTAAAAAATATAAAAGAACAAACCAATACAGATGGTTTGTAAAAAAGCTCAAGGAAAAGCAAGTAGCTGCGGATATGAAAGAATTGCCCAATAACCTGATAAGTAATAGGAAAGGATGGGAAGGATTCAAAGAGACAGTAGAAATAGCTGCTAAGGAACTAATAGGGTTAAGGAAACTAGAACCGAGGAAACATGGATGACCATGGAAATACTAGACCTTACCGAAGAACGAATCAGGCTGAGGAAAATAGATTTCGATAAATCCAAAGAATAAAAAATGCATATGAAGGAGATGTTGCTAATGAGGGGGAAATTCTGGAAGAGGAGAGCAGTGTGGATACCGACATGATAGGGCCACCTGTATCTAAGCAGGAATTCAACAGTGACTTGAAAGATTTGAGTAATGGCAAAGCGACAGGCACAGATAACCTTCCAGCAGGAATACTGAAGGAAATTGGAGAATCAACAAAAGAGTACTTATGTAAAATTATTAAGGAATACTATTAAGATGGAAAAGAGCCACCTACAGATTTGCTTAACAGCAAACCAGTAATAATCCCCCAAAAAGGAAATGCTCTCGGCTGTGAGAACTATAGAACTATCTCTTTACTATCCCACACCTCCAAAATAAAGTTAAACATAATAAAAATTGAATAAAAAAGAAAATTGTGGCAAACCTAGGAGAAGAACAATTTGATTTCAGATACGGAAAAAGAAGTAGAGAGGCAATACTACAAGTGAGGATGGTATTAAAAAGACGAATTGGAGTTAATAGGAAACCTACTTGACTTTTATAGATTTACAAAAAGCATTTGACATGGTTAATTGGAAATTGCTATTCCGAACAATGAAGGAAATAAATCTTGATTGGAGGGACAGAAGATTAATCTGGAACCTATATAAAAGTCAGGAAGCAGAGATAGAAATGAATGGTGTGAAGAGGAAAGCAAAGAAAAAGAGAGGGGAGTAAGGCAAGGATGCCCATTATCGCCATATTTGTTCAAATCATTTATTGAAAAAAAAATTGAAAAATTGAAAAGAATAACGAAAGGTTTTAAAATTAACGGGGAACGAATACACAGTATCGGTTTTGCAGATAATGTAGTAGCTCTTGCTGACTCAGAAAAGGAAATGGAGTTTATGTTGCTAAAATTTGCCAAAATGCTAAGAGAATTTAATCTAAAAATAAATCAGGAGAAAACAAAAACTATGATAATGTAGTAGGGAAGACAAAAGACAATGGTAAAGTTAATATTAAACCAGAAGATTATGTTCTAGAGCAAGTTGAAAACTTCTGTTATTTGGGGAGCACAATCACTGACGATAAGAGCCTTGGCAAAGCAAGCTTTCCAAAATAAAAGGAGTTTACTAACATACAATCACATAAGCCTAGAAAGTAGGAAAAAGTTTGCCAAAACTTTTGTCTGGGGTGTCTTAACATATGGATGTGAAGCGTGGACTCTGGGAAATGCAGAGAAAAAGAGACTGGAAGCGATGGAAACGTGGATATGGAGAAGAATTGCGAAAACAGGGTGGGTAGATAGAAAAAGTAATGAACAGATTGTAACCTGCCCCTCACTTATCGACCTTAATGACAGTAAAAATTAAACCGCGTGTACCTAATGGAAATTTGGGAAAAGCAATCGTCACCGACGTTAATCTGTCGGTAAAGAGGGAGGAAAGGGTTACATCTAAATGAAAGGACAAATGCAAATGAAACTGGTGGAAATTAATTTTGAACAGAGGTAAAGTTAATAAAGAAAGTAAATGTGCGGTCGCTACGTTAAGAATTAACTGTCGTTAATTAGATACACTCCTGGAAATTGAAATAAGAACACCGTGAATTCATTGTCCCAGGAAGGGGAAACTTTATTGACACATTCCTGGGGTCAGATACATCACATGATCACACTGACAGAACCACAGGCACATAGACACAGGCAACAGAGCATGCACAATGTCGGCACTAGTACAGTGTATATCCTCCCATGGAGACGATCGTAGAGATGCTGGATGTAGTCCTGTGGAACGGCTTGCCATGCCATTTCCACCGGGCGCCTCAGTTGGACCAGCTTTCGTGCTGGACGTGCAGACTGCGTGAGACGACGCTTCATCCAGTCTCAAACATGCTCAATGGGGGACAGATCCGGAGATCTTGCTGGCCAGGGTAGTTGACTTACACCTTCTAGAACACGTTGGATGGCACAGGATACATGCGGACGTGCATTGTCCTGTTGGAACAGCAAGTTCCCTTGCCGGTCTAGGAATGGTAGAACGATGGGTTCGATGACGGTTTGGATGTACCGTGCACTATTCAGTGTCCCCTCGACGATCACCAGAGGTGTACAGCCAGTGTAGGAGATCGCTCCCCACACCATGATGCCGGGTGTTGGCCCTGTGTGCCTCGGTCGTATGCAGTCCTGATTGTGGCGCTCACCTGCACGGCGCCAAACACGCATACGACCATCATTGGCACCAAGGCAGAAGCGACTCTCATCGCTGAAGACGACACGTCTCCATTCGTGCCTCCATTCACGCCTGTCGCGACACCACTGGAGGAGGGCTGCACGATGTTGGGGCGTGAGCGGAAGACGGCCTAACGGTGTGCGGGACCGTATCCCAGCTTCATGGAGACGGTTGCGAATGGTCCTCGCCGATACCCCAGGAGCAACAGTGTTCCTAATTTGCTGGGAAGTGGCGGTGCGGTCCCCTACGGCACTGCATAGGATCCTACAGTCTTGGCGTGCATCCGTGCCTCGCTGCGGTCCGGTCCCAGGTCGACGGGCACGTGCACCTTCCGCCGACCACTGGCGACAACATCGATGTACTGTGGAGACCTCACGCCCCACGTGTTGAGCAATTCGGCGGTACGTCCACCCGGCCTCCCACATGCCCACTATACGCCCTCGCTCAAAGTACGTCAACTGCACATACGGTTCACGTCCACGCTGTCATGGCATGCTACCAGTGTTAAAGACTGCGATGGAGCTCCGTATGCCACGGCAAACTGGCTGACACTGACGGCGGCGGTACACAAATTCTGCGCAGCTAGCGCCATTCGACGGCCAACACCGCGGTTCCTGGTGTGTCCGCTGTGCCGTGCGTGTGATCATTGCTTGTACAGCCCTGTCGCCGTGTCCGGAGCAAGTATGGTGGGTCTGACACACCGGTGTCAATGTGTTCTTTTTTCCATTTCCAGGAGTGTATTTGAGATTTGGGGAAAATTACGGTCGCCAGTCCTATGGACAACTACTATAATAACTGAAAAAGAAAGGTTATTACACATATAATTAGCACTAGAAGAGTGGCAACTGAAGATTGACCCATGTTGTGTGAGAACTGAATGTTTGCCAGAAGTAATAAATATCGCTACACTCTGACTTAATTTAGCAAAAGAATTAATAAAACTTGAAAATTGAAAGTTAATTTAGTGACTGAAATTAATAGTGAGCTTTGTTTCTGACGCACTACGAAATTCAGTAAAATAAATTTAGTCTTGGGCTACCTCAACAATCATTTCAAAAGCTACATGAGTCTACGAAATTTAGAAATAACAGATTTAACTTTGAATTTGAATTAAATGATTCCGAACAATTAACAATAGTAAAGTTTAGTACGTACCAAGCTCAGCTGCAGTCACAGGTAAGCTAAAATATGGTAACAAAACTCTCACTCTTGATTTGTGCTTGTGTAATTTAAATATTGTAGCCAGCTATGAATACCTTAACTGAACTTTGAAATTAAAGCAGTTAAATGGAATAATATTACTTTAATGGTGGCATTTGAATTTCAACGACACTCGGGTTCATTTACCTGCTTGTTAATGCAATTGGGAGAATGAGCAACAAAGGTTCATGCTAAGTTGCTGTAATTTTGTGAGGCAAATGGAACAGTTTGAAAAGGTGAGGTCTGTCATACAGTTCTAAAACTTGATATGCTTCCAGTCTTCCTTGTTGGATGATTGAAGGTTTGAAGTCGTCGGTCGAGGAGGTGGCGACAGTCACTCATTGTCGGCCGTCGCTGTTGCAGAAGCTGGATGTTGGCGCGCCTTTTTCTCGACACGGTCACCAGGCGAAACGGGTTCTTGATGTGCGCCAGCTAATGCTTCCCGTCCGCGACACCGTGTCAGAAACTATCATAGGAAGTCGAGGGCAATTACATGTTGCCAAACCTCGAAAGCGCGGCAACTCGCGGGAGCGTCACACAACACCCCTACTCCACCGCACTCGTGCAGCCAGACTCTGCCCTGCCCGCGCTCCATGTGGCAGAGTTAACACTACCAAACATCCTAAACACTTTGGTTCTCCACACGACCTATCGATGTAATCGTTCGATGGCATAGCTTTCCCTAGGCAAAACCCAAAAACCCAGCGTAAAAATACAAATAACATTTACAAAACAAACCAATTATACGTCATCGATATATATATATAATTACACACACACACACACACACACACACACACACACACACACATATATATATATATATATATATATATATATATATATATATATATATATATATATATCGGGTGTTTAAAAGTGCCCGGTATATTTAAAACGGCAATACAAACTAAATGAGCAGCGATAGAAATACACCGTTTGTTGCAATATGCTTGGGACAACAGTTAGCTGTTCATTCAGTGTGTTCTCATTATCCACTCTGTGTATCGTAATTTCCAGCTGTTCTAGTTGACCCAGCTTTTTGCCTTTGCCCTGTCTATGTAAAATAACGAGACGCTGATCTATTCCCAACATGGGGTGTCCCGTTTCCCAAATATGTGTGGCTACAGCTGACTTTTCGAAATTATTAAGGCGGGAAGCGTCGCTATGTTCTTTGTAGCTTACTTTAAAGGACCTACCAGTTTGGCCTACATAGCTTGCCTTGCACGTGTTACACTGGGTTCTTTTACTTTTTATTATTCTGATGATGGAAGCTTGACTTCCGAAAGGCGTCAATCTCAGTGTTTTACACTGTAAACAAGTGGTTGAACCGATATACAGGGTGTTTAAAAAATGACCGTTATATTTGAAACGGCAATACAAACTAAACGAGCAGTGATAGAAATACACCGTTTGTTGCAATATGCTTGGGACAACAGTACATTTTCAGGCAGACAAACTTTCGAAATTACAGTAGTTACAATTGTCAACAACAGATGGCGCTGCGGTCTGGGAAACTCTATAGTAAGATATTTTCCTCATATTCACCATGCGTAGCAATAATATGGCGTAGTCTCTGAATGAAATTACCCGAAACCTTTGACAACGTGCCTGGCGGAATGGCTTCACATGCAGATGAGATGTACTGCTTCAGCTGTTCAATTGTTTCTGGATTCTGGCGGTACACCTGGTCTTTCAAGTGTCCCCACAGAAAGAAGTCACAGGGGTTCATGTCTGGCGAATAGGGAGGCCAATCCACGCCGCCTCCTGTATGTTTCGGATAGCCCAAAGCAATCACACGATCATCGAAATATTCATTCAGGAAATTAAAGACGTCGGCCGTGCGATGTGGCCGGGCACCATCTTGCATAAACCACGAGGTGTTCGCAGTGTCGTCTAAGGCAGTTTGTACAGCCACAAATTCACGAAGAATGTCCAGATAGCGTGATGCAGTAATCGTTTTGGATCTGAAAAATGGGCCAATGATTCCTTTGGAAGAAATGGCGGCCCAGACCAGTACTTTTTGAGGATGCAGGGACCATGGGACTGCAACATGGGGCTTTTCGGTTCCCCATATGCGCCAGTTCTGTTTATTGACGAAGCCGTCCAGGTAAAAATAAGCTTCGTGAGTAAACCAAATGCTGCCCACATGCATATCGCCGTCATCAATCCTGTGCACAATATCGTTAGCGAATGTCTCTCGTGCAGCAATGGTAGCGACGCTGAGGGGTTGCCGCGTTTGAATTTTGCATAGATAGAGGTGTACACTCTGGCGCATGAGACGATACGTGGACATTGGCGTCATTTGGAACGCAACTGCAACACGGCGAACGGAAACCCGAGGCCGCTGTTGGATCACCTGCTGCACTAGCTGCGCGTTGCCCTCTGTGGTTGCCGTACGCGGTCGCCCTAACTTTCCAGCACATTCATCTGTCATGTTCCCAGTCCGTTGAAATTTTTCAAACAGATCCTTTATTGTATCGCTTTTCGGTCCTTTGGTTACATTAAACCTCCGTTGAAAACTTCGTCTTGTTGCAACAACACTGTGTTCTAGGCGGTGGAATTCCAACACCAGAAAAATCCTCTGTTCTAAGGAATAAACCATGTTGTCCACAGCACACTTGCACGTTGTGAACAGCACACTCTTACAGCAGAAAGACGACGTACAGAATGGCGCACCCTATCTTCTATATCTTTCACATCACTTGCAGCGCCATCTGTTGTTGAAAATTGTAACTACTGTAATTTCGAAAGTTTGTCCGCCTGAAAATGTACTGTTGTCCCAAGCATATTGCAACAAACGGTGTATTTCTATAGCTGCTCGTTTAGTTTTTATTGCCGTTTCAAATATACCGGTCATTTTTGAAACACCCTATATATATATATATATATATATATATATATATATATATATATATATATATATATATAAAGACACAGAAATATCTTCAGGTAATAACATAAGGAAAAACTTTATAGTACAATAGATGGAAATAGAAGGATGTGCATTTCCGGCGTTTCAAGATCTTAAGAGAAGTGAATAAGAACAGAATTCTGCTAAACTATATAGGAAGAAGAAAATCAAAAATGATAGGGCACATAATGAGACACAACCAGTTCCTAAAGAATGTATTTGAAGGAAAAGTTTTATGGAAAAAACCAGAGACAGGCGAAGAGCAGTGTATTTTAATGACATCAAAGAAGATATGGGAATAATATCGTATTAAGAATTGAACAGGATGACAATGGAGAGAGGGACGTTGCTAAATCGACAAGGCATAACCTTTAGTTTATGATGATGATGAGGTCAGACGAAATTTAAGATGCAGGATGAAGTCTTTTTAAACCTTTTTGGCAAGAAACAGCGTTGGGAGCACAGTTTTACAACAAAAATCATGAGACGGCCTTCTTACAACGTGAAAGGTTCCGACTTGTCGCATTGGCGTCATCAGAACCACCTGCGACGCGTTTGCGAGTATGTCAGTGGTTCTGCTGCAGAATGTTTGGCCACGGACTCAGCATGCCCTGGTGTCTACTCCAGTGGTCACCTACGCTCCTCGTCCAGTAGCAGCTGGCTCCATCCTGAATGGCGCCCCTTTGAGGTCGACACCCCGCCGCCGCCATCACTGACGTCACCGATGTCGGCGCCATCCCGCAGCCTGAACCAATATTCGTGGAAGTGCCGCCCCTGGGTGGCCATCACGCCGCTCCAGAAAGTTGTATGGAAGCTCGAGTCGTATTTAGGTCGGAATTGCGACAGCAGTTAGGTCGGTCTTCACTAGTCCACTTGTGAATGTGTAGAATTGACTTAAGCAGTGGCACTTTTAATTACTAATCACGTTACTGGGTGACGTATGCCATACCAGTGTGCCACAGGATGTGATTGTGGAGCGGAGCGCCGGCTTTCTGCGACTGGAAGTCGGTTGGGTTAAATAATACTTTTTTACTCAGTTCAGAACTACAAACTTCCAAGGCTCCAGAGATCAGAAGTAGACCCAACTCGACCAGCGTGGCGTCGGCATCAGCCACGGCGCGAAGGGCTCTCATTCCGAGACGGAAATATGAATAACCAATGTGCTCTAGTGAACAGCTAGCTTTGTCTCTGTTTGTCCACCTTTTTAGAGATGGTGGCCGGACTCGACGGCCCGGTAGATGACGTCAAATGAAACACCTTTCAGCCGTCAAATTTCCAACCTTCTTTTATTTGGCGACCAGTTTCGCGTTTTACTACGCCATCTTCAGGCCCCTGGCTGACGTGTAGGAAGAATCTACCTCGGTTGAACAGTCGGCAGGTGATAGTTGAAGCGATCACGATAGCAAGTGCCTACAAGTACCAGTACTGCTGGCCCCTGTTTTGATCACAACCGGGGTCGATTCTTCCTACACGTAGGCCAGGGGCCTGAAGACGGCGTAGTAAAACGCTGAAACTGGTCGCCAAATAAAGTTAAGTCGGAGATTTGACGGCTGAAAGATGTTTAATTTGACATCCACTTAACATCGTTGTCACTCCACCTAACAGCAGCATTGGCTGTCAATATTTAAGACACGTACCACATAAAAATATTCAATTAAACAGCGATTTCACGACTTCAGCAGAAATGCGTCAAGAAAATCAAAATTTTGGCCTCAACACATTTTAAATGTGAAGGTAACGACGCAATTACTATTAACAAAAATCATCCACAGCAGAGTTGTTACATAAATAACACAGTTGTACTCGGTTAGTAACAAAGGTTGCTATAATAAGGAGACACACACACTGGCTGCCGCTCTCTAAGCTGCACCAAAGTTAAATCTTAACCTAGAGCGCTCATTTGATAGTTGTTTACTTTAATAGCAATAGAATCACTTAACATTAAGACAGCAGTCCTTTAGAACAGAATATCACTTAAAATTATCGGACAGTAACTATCTTATCCTTAAACGGCAGAAAAAAAAGAAAAGCTCCCGAACAAGGCTATGAAGGCCCAAAGGTACCGACCGGCCGCCGTGTCATCCTCACCCACAGGCGTCACTGGATGCGGATATGGAGGGGCATGAGGTCCTCAGTTTGCCTCACAAGGGCTGAGTGCATCTCGCTTGCCAACAGCGCTCGGCTGACCGGATGGTCACCCATCCATGTGTTAGCCCAGCCCGACAGCGTTTAGCTTCGGTGATCTCACGGGAACCGGTGTTACCACTACAGCAAGGCCGTTAGTCTTAAACGGCACTAGCTATAGCTTATCTATTTCAAGGGCCGCGCGGGGTATCCGTGCGGTCTTAGGCGCCTTGCCACGGTTCGAGCGGCTCCCCCGTCGGAGGTTCGAGTCCTCCCTCGGGCATGGGTGTGTTTGTTGTCCTTAGCATAAGTTAGTTTAAGTTAGATTAAGTAGTGTGCAAGCCTAGGGACCGATGACCTCAGCAGTTTGGTCCCATAGGAACTTACCACAAATTTCCAGGGCAAACAACCCGTATATAACCACACATATTTTAACCCCTTGAATACTAACAATAGGATAAAAGCGTACGGCAGTGGGCTTACTAGTAATCAGCCCAGTAACGCTGATTTGCCACAGGTAGAAGTAGAAGAGCTGTACTAGTGGAATTTTACTGTTAACAATTAAGCATAGCCACTTAGCAAAGAGGACAAGCTCGATAATGTACACACGCTATTCCTTACAACAAGTTAACAGTAATCAACACAAGCCGGACACTGAGCAACTGCCTAAATTAGATACGCGAACGTGCGCACCATCAAAACCAGTTTAATAAAAACAGCCAACGGGATTAAGAAATTTCATAACACGGACGCCAAAATTAATAAAATTTCATAAACAGGGCGAGCCACCTCAATGCTCATTCAGACACGGCCTTTGGGAGCCACACGTCCTCGGACTATGCAAAAGCTGCGCACCCAGCTGAATGATCACTGAAACAGTGGTGCAGCCAGTCTTAATTATGACAACCTCATGCCACTACAGTTACACACTGTGCATGATCGAAACTTACTGGGCATTTCCTGCCAAAAATTCTTATCTTCCATCGGTAAACTCAATAATTGTATCATGCAATCACTGATATAGGGAATCAATAGAAGATTTCATTCGGATTACACAAACTCGAAAATCTCAACACACAGTAGACAGTACAAAATAACAGACAGGCAAACTATTAGTAACAGATCCTCCAATCGGTTTGTGCGCTGTAATAGCGGAAAGACGAAACATTCTAAGTTATACAACAAATTATTTAGCGCATGGGTCGAATAAACGATGTAGCACCTGACATCAAATAAAATTAAGCTAAAATGTGAGAGGGAGATACCACATATCTATGTTTTAATAAACATACAACACTAAAAATTTCCTCCTCCGTATTTTGTAAAAGTAGATGACAGTACTTGACAGCAGCAAACTATTAAGACGGCATAAGTATGACTTAGAAAATCTTTCTCGAAAGATCACAGTCCTCTAGACAGAAAATAAATTGTTAACATTCAAGTACGGAGTGCAAATTGAGCTGATACTTTTTCCGAACGAAGGTTCAGATTGATAGTTTCTTGCTGCTTCTGATTTAATTTGAGTCTCTTTGGAGATAGCTCACCCTTTATGAAATCAAATGTTACTACGGTCATTATAGTAAAAAAGCCAATAGAACATCTACATGTATAAAGACTCGTTTCTAATGTTATTTTAGATGAATCATCTATCTATTCTTCGAGTCATCACACTACATACATCAAAGATTTCCTTTCCTCAATGATCTTTTAGCATGTATTCTCTCATGTTTCTGCTAAGGATCACTAAAGTATATGTTTTAAATGATGTTGTTCGCATGTAGCGGAATTGGTAGTTCCGCCCTGACATTGTGTCTCGCAGAAGTGAGCTTGTAGATAATTGTTAAATACACCACAAATTTACTTCTCTAACATTAGAGAGCGATCTTTCTCCAACAGTTGACGGTAAACCGACATCAAAGTCATCCATACATTATAACGACCGTCCACGCTAGAATGCTTTCCGGCGATAATAGTTGACTGCCACTGTGTGGGTTTACATACACTTGTAAAATCGCACCCCTCCATGCCCCAGTTACTGCTTGCCAACCACGATGGCCCACGTAATCTGCAATGGCGGGAAGGGTTACTACTTTGAATAGTCTGGATGTACAATAGGTACAAAAAATGTAGGCCATAGGCTACAGACAGAATTGAAAGAAGGCTATGACACCCACCATTCCTTGACAGCAGCCCCTGACCTATTTGACTATCTCACATTTGCAAGACACTTGTTTACAGACGACACTGATCTATCTAGTATAGGCATAAATGTCTTAACAGTAGTGCTGTGCAGGGGAATAATTTTGGATGAATAGTACACTATGTGATCATACGTTTTTCATATTAGGTGCATTGTGCTGCCAAATAATACCAGGTAGTCTATATCAGCGACCTCAGTAAACATTAAACATCGAGAGAAAGCAGAACAGGGCGCTCCGCGGAATTCACGGACTTCGAACGTGGTCAGGTGATTGGGTGTCACTTGTGTCATAAGTCTGTACGCGAGATTTCCACACTCCTAAACATCTCTATGTCCACTGTTTCCGATGTGATTGTGGAGTTGAAACGTGAAGGCACACGTACAGCACAAAAGCGTACTGGCTGACCTCGTCTGTTGACTGGCAGAGACCACCGACAGTTGAAGCGGGGCGTAATGTGTAATATCCAGAGAATCCCATAGGAATACCAAACTGCATCAGGATCCCCTGCGGGAGGTGAGAAAACGTGGATTTAAGGGTCAAGCAGCTGCTCATAAGCCACACATCTTGCTGGTAAATGCCAAACGACGCCTCGCTTGGTGTAAGGAGGGTAAACATTGGACGACTGAACATTGGAAAAAGGTCGTGTGGAGTGACAATCACGGTACACAATGTGGCGATCCGATGGCAGGGTGTTGGTATGGGCAATGCCTGGTAAACGTCATCTGCCAGCGTGTGCAGTGCCAACAGTAAAATCCGGAGGCTGTGGTGCTATGGTGTGGTCGTGTGGGCTTGCACCCCTTGTTGTTTTGTGTGGCACCATGACAGCACAGGCCTACATTGATGTTTCAATCATATTCTTGCTTCCCACTGTCGGAGAGCAATTCGGTGAAGGCGATTGCATATTTCAGCACGATCGAGCACCTGTTCATAATGCACGGCCTGTGGTGCAGTGGTTACACGACAGAAACATCCATGTAATGGACTGGCCTGCACAGACCCCTGACCTGAATTCTATAGAAGAACTTTGGGACGTTTTGGAAGGACGACTTCGTGCCAGGCCTCACCGACCGACATCGATACCTCTCCTCAGTGCAGCGCTCCGTGGAGAATGGGCTGCCATTCACCAGGAAACCTTCCAGCACCTGATTTAACGTATGCCTGCGTGAGTGGAAGCTATGATCAAGCCTAAGGGTAGGCCAAAACCATACTTAATTCTAGCATTACCGATGGAGAGCGCCTCGAAGTTGAAAGTCATTTTCAGCCAGGTGTCCGGATACTTTTGAACACATAGTGTACCTCTGTCTTTAATCCCGAGGGGCACTATCTACATGTATTAAATGCCAACAATCAGTGGTATTGTGTCGAAGTACCTCCGCTGACACATGTTATCATCTCTGTGACAATTCTATAATTATGTTTTGGTAGTAAAATCTTGGTTCAAACAGTCAGTGCGACACTTTTTCTTTTAAAAAAGAGTCAGTACTGCTTTTATAAGCAAGGTCTTAGTGGCAGGGTGGAAGTGCTATGTAACCAATATGAGCGTGGTTGGTTTCTTGTAAGGAAAGGGCATTCCACACAGAGGGGACGAGCCATGGGACACCTCCTAATATCGTGTCGGATCTCGTTTTGCCAGGCGTAGTGCCGCAGCACAATCTGGCGTGGACTCAACAAGTCCAGCCAAGCTGCCTCTAAAGCCGTTATAACTGCGAAAGTGTTGCCGGTGCAGGATTATGTGCACCAACTGACCTCTATATTTGATCGGAGGAGTATTGTGGTTAACAACGGCGTTTTACGAAAATTTAAAACTGCCAAGTATTTAACTCTAAAAGCAAAAATTCGTATGTAGCCTTAGTTTTATGTAAAAACTTTAAATACGTGACACCAATAAGTTACCTCTATTAATTTTCAAGTTATTTACTTAAAACCAATTTTGGAACGGAAAAGTCCTTATTCATGGTAGATTAAGTATCATTTGTATTTGTAATAGCAAAGTTCTAATTACAGCTCTCCCTTAAATTCATGAAATAATACAGCTGTGCCAAGTAGCAAATAACAATGATCACAATGAATGTTAAAGAGGCAGTTCAGAGGACATGTTCTACTGTCGGTTCTGTTTTAAAAATGCTATCCGGCAAAATTTAAATGCGTTCGAGGTAAAACTTATTCAGTAAGTAAAGCAAACCTAACTCCATTGATATAAAAATTAAGAAGATTATAAATCGTTAAACGACAGAGATATTAATTAATAAGTGTCTGAATAGAGGCCATTTAGATGCTGCTGACTGTACCTCGGGCAGTTTACAGCTGCTGTTCCGTTTGGCTGTCCGCTGCGCCCATATATATATATATATATATATATATATATATATATATATATAATCTAAGAAATCCAGGACGTTGTACGAGTTGTACGAGTTCACTTCCTACTTTTTACCGAAAACGCTTGTGGTTTGTGACTAGCACTGACGTCATCAAAGGCACAGCGCATGCCGGCGTTTGACTGACGCAGAGAGATTGACATCTCTATGCGAGGTGTCTTTTTCAACTGCCTCTCTGGCCGTATGCGCCGTATACGCGCACACACACACACACACACACACACACACACACACACACACACACACACACATATATATATATATATATATATATATATATATAGCTGGAAAGCAAGTACAGACATTTTAAGAGTCTTTTCATAAAGACATAACGAGGTAACGACCATCTGAATTCCCCACCACCCCACAGTATGACACTAGTTTTTAACGCGAGCTATTGCGCTGTGCAGTGGTCATGTATGCATTGTATTTTAAGTATTCATGATCTTACTGTGTTTTATATACTGACGTTATTTATTATTATCATCAAGATTTTATGCCTGACAGGCACTTCGTTGATGCAGAAGTTCACAGTATGAAAGTAGACTTACTTTTCTATTTTAGGATATACAAAGTGTTCTTGTGTAATTGCATTGTCAGTATTCACGAGCTTACTGTGTTTTCTAGACTCATGTCATTTGTAATTAGCATCAAGTTTTATGCCTGACAGGCATGTCGTTGATGAAAAGCGTACCGTAGGAAATAAACTTATTTTTCTATTTTACAAAGTGTTGTTGTGTTAGCGACATATGTACGCATACTTCTGTTGTTTATCCTCTGTACCAGATGCGACCGATGATGAACTGTAGGCCCGAATACCCGTGTGGCAAAATAAATAAATAAGTAAATAAATCCTTTCGAAGTGTAGCTCATGACGTCCAACGAGATCTCCTCGACTTGTTTCCACAAGTCAGAAAACCCACTCGTCGGGGTGGTGTGGTTGTTTACTAATGTAACGTAACGTACTGCAGCGGTGCTTTGTGCAAAGGGTGAATGGAAACATGTGACGTGCACAGACATCCGAGTCTCACGCGCCCCGTGTCCCCAGGCGAGGGGCGCCGCGGGTTGCCTACCCAGCAGCCCCCTTAAACCCGTTACGTCACGCGCCGGCGCGGCTGCTACAAGCAGCTCGTTTTTAAGAACCAGCCGCCAGCGGTGCGCGTGGCTCGTATTTACGAGAGGGGAGGGTGGAGGGACTGCTCATGAATTTGTTGGCGCCGCCCCGGGAGACGTGGACCCGGCGCCTTCTGAGGCGGCAGCCCAGCTCAGCACAAGGCAGCAGGTGAGATCAGAGCTACGTATCGAAGAGGCGACAGCTGCCTGGCCACGTCACCATATGACGTAATCACTTTGCGCTAGGGCTGTTCGATGACGATCGATTTTTACTAATGCCAACGATAGAAGTTTAAAAATCAATGATTTGATATCCACAATGAAGTCTATGAATGATCGTAGCAGCGACGTATCTTCTGTGACTGCAGTTTGTCATCACTGTGAATCATTTGTTTCGTCATTTAATAGAATTTTTTTGTGAACATAACTACACCAGTGCATCTTGTTTGTGCCTTGTCAAGCTTGCCCATGGTGGGCCGTGGGGGAGGAGGTGCAAAGGGAGAGGGAGGGGTGCAGCAATATTTTTGGACGTACCAAGATAGGAACATTGGCTGTTGTTGTGAACTTATGCCTTTCGTTGTCCATTCAGTTCATGTTTCCAAAGCGTCTAGTAGCGGGTGCCATTGTTTCGAAAGTTCGTTTTTAACTGCTAAAAATGATACTTCGAATTATGTAAGTCGATGTTCAGTTTATAATACGTTGCATTTGCTCCACACGGTGTTAAAAAAGTGTCGAATATTTTGAGGGGTGGTAGAACTCACCAAAACAAGAAAAAGGGCTAGTAAACATGGGATCTAAAATGCGTGCCGTAAGAGTTATGAGCACGTCTTCAGTAGAGGAGATGTGTTTCACAGTGTCGAAGACAAACAAATGTTCGTAGCTCCGTCAGTTCTCGAATAATTTTAGTCTTTTCGTTTGTTACTTCAAAAGATAATTACTACAAATACGAGGAGGAGTTGGAAAATAAGTTTTTCCTGCCGACTGTGGGCAGAGTTGAGAGACTATCTACGACATTCTTCGATACAGGAAGCTGTCAGCACGCTTGGTGCCTCTCCAGCTGACCCCCGGCGCACAGGAACAACGCATGGCGTTCAGCCTCGAACAGCTCGTGCGTTACCATGAATCTGGCAATGCACTGCTGTTTAAGATTGTGACGGGGGATGAAACGTGGGTCCAGCATTACACGCCCGAATCGAAGGCCGCGTCCATGGTGGGGAAACATCCGTCATCACCTGTCCGAAAGAAGTTCGAAAGCACTCCGTCTGCAGGTAAAGTGCTACTCACCGTTTTCTGGGACGCCAAAGGAGTTTTGCTGCTGGACTTTCTGGAGGATGAAACGATCAGTGCTGCGCGGTGCTGTGCCACTCTGTCGAAATTGAAAGAGGTGATTCGGAAAAAGCGGCCTGGCCTTCTCAGACATGGCGTTCTGCTGCTGGATGACAATGCGAGGCCACACACGGCGACCGCAACGCAAAACCATATTGCAGCTCTGGGTTGGGAGCGCTTACACCATCCGCCTTACAGTCCGGATCTCGCACGAACTGACTTCCATCTTTTCCTGCTTTGAAGTAGACTCTCGGGGGAAGGCGCTTTGGCAGCAGTGCTGACGTCAAACAAGCCATTCAACGCTTCTTCCGCATGCAACGTCCTGATTTTTTCCTGGAAGGCCTTTCGATGCTTATAAAGCGGTATGACAAATGTCTCAATGTACTTGGAAATTATGTAGAAAACTAAAGATGTGTCTTATCTTTAACGCCTCATTCGCTTTTGTTTCCTGTCTCACACAACTCTGACCTCAGTCGACAGGGGAAACTTATTTTCCCACTCCCTCACGTAATAAACACTTTCAAATCTCTTTCATTCCCATGAAATCTGTGTTAATATTAAAGATGTTTCTAAAATGATATGACAGTGTAGGGACGTCGTATTCTACGACTTGCAAAATGATTTAGATGAGATATCTGTATGGTGCGAAAAGTAGCAATTGACCCTGAATAAGGAAAAGTGTGAAGTTATTCACATGAGTACCAAAAGAAAACAGCTAAATTTCCATTATGCGATATGTCACACAAATCTGAAAGCTGTAAATTCAATTAAATACTTAGGGATTACAATTACAAATAACCTAAATTGGAACGATCACATAGATAATACTGTGGGTAGAGCAAACAAAAGACTGCGATTCATTGGCAGAACACTTAGAAGGTGCAACAGGTCTACTAAAGAGACTGCTTACACCACGCTTGTCCGCCCTATTCTTGAGTACTGCTGTGCGGTGTGGGATCCGCATCAGGTGGGACTGACGGATGACATCGAAAAAGGGCAGCTCGTTTTGTATTATCGGGAAATATGAGATATAGTGTCACAGACATGATACGTGAATTGGAGAGGCAATCATTAAAACAAAGGCATTTTTCGTTGCGACGGAATCTTCTCATGAAATTTCAATCACCAGTTTTCTCTTCTGATTGCGAAAACATTCTGTTGGCACCCACCGACATAGGGAGAAATGATAATCACGATAAAATAAGAGAAATCAGGGCTCGCACAGAAAAATTTAAGTGCTCGTTTTCACCACGTGGCGTTCGAGAGTGGAACGGCAGAGAGACAGCTTGAAAGTGGTTCATTGAACTCTCTGCCAGGCACTTTATTGTGAATAGGAAAGTAATCACGTAGATGTAGATGTAGCAGAATGCTGACAACGTTTGTTGATACTTACGCCTGTTGTGAAACACGTTACAAAAGTGGAGAAGACTTCCGTTTTACGTTGAGTGTGGAGTAGACAGTAAGACTCAGTTTTTACCTGGATCAGTACTGGAATCATCAACAGGTAGTAAAAAAGCATAATACTCTGCAGACAAAAAGATCGTGATTGACGTAATTCAACTTACTGATGCATTTATTAATAAATATACAACTTTTTTGAATTTTGATTATTATGTCCTATACAGTAACCGATTAACATCGATGTTAAAGAACTCGATTTTTGGGGTCGACTGTTATCGGCCATCTGTTATGAAACAGAAATATCACTCGATGCTTTGCTGACGTCACACACTGCTGCCCTGCACAGTGGCAGCTCTACGACGGCAGGCAATCAGCAAACGAGTCTCTCTATTTAGGGCGAATCTTGTAAACAAGGCCGACCCCACCTGCCGCTTGTGACGGCGGATGAAACTGGAAACTCGGCACATGTTACAAGTCATTACCCCACCTCAGTCTCCAGGAATCAGTTCACTTGTAACCCATTTATGGGTGTATGTATACAGCCGAGACTGAAAAAGGGATCGTATATCATTTCAAATAGTTCCCCTGACTGTTGAACGTACGTCCGGTCATCGCTTTCCGCATCATCAACAATCAGCTCTGCCACTCACTCGAGTGAGAACTGAGATCTGAAAATTTAACTTTATGAACAATGTTACATATTATTAGTGTCAAGGAGGACTGGTATCAAATATCTGTGTATGCGTGACGAGCGTAAGAACTTTCGTTCGATCATTCGGCTTCAGCATCATCAGCAATCAATCGCTTTGCGTCGGTTACGCGTACCCTCGTCCAAGTGAAATTGTGGACAGGTAATCACAAAGAATGTTAATTGGGATTAACGCTTATGACTTAGAATGTAAACAGTGCATCTTGCGATTTTAGTATCGTCTCAGAATATAGTTGTTCACACCAGACATAGGACAGTGTTGTTTTTAATGCTGAGTGGCTCCCCTAAACCCGCTTGCATATTTAGACACATAATTTAAGGCAAGCCAGGAGCAGTGTGGAGCAGAACAATACGACCGCCGTGGGAGTATTAGGTACGTGGTGTGGACGGGGCGCAAGGTCAAGAAGAGACAACCAGTTTAAAGGGACCCCCACCATTAGTACCGACGAGCGTGTTACAGGCAGCTACCAACATATAATGTCAGTAAAAAACACGACCTTCAAAGTACGTACACGAAAGAGGTGCAAGTGAAAAGCTCCATGTGATAATGATAGGCACCAAATTGATTTTATGTTAGTGAATGGAAGGTGTAGAAATCAAATAAAGGGTACCCATAGCTGTCCAGGATGGGAGAGAAAGGAATAAGTACAGAAAAAGAGCCACATAGGAGGCCAACTAAGATAGAGTCATAAAGAACACAATAGCGCCAAAATGCAGAGAGGCTGAGGAACATTAGATAAACGATATGTGCAAGGGTAGAGAATGGACGATAAAGCATCCCCAAAGATAAGGCGATTACAATGCAAGTCAAGGGCAAGATCATCTGCAAGGAATGCTTGCCTCTGATCATGGGACTTAACATCTGAGGTCATCAGTCCCCTAGAACTTAGGACTGCTTAAACCTAACTAACCTAAGGACATCACACACATCCATGCCCGAGGCAGGATTCGAACCTGCGACCGTAGCGGTCAAGCGGTTCCAAACTATAGCGCCTAGAACCGCACGGCCACACTGGCCGGCCCAAGGAATGCTATTACTGAATGCAGTTGAAATAGCCAACTGATGGAAGGAAAAGTTCGACGAACTTTTCAAAGGAAAGGACGTTGCCACAGATGAAGAATGCGCCTAAGAAAGTCAAATAGTGCTGGCAAGCGAAGTTGATGCTCTAACAATGAAAATGAATTCTGAAACAGCACTGAAAGAACTGAGAGTAAAGAACACACCAGATACAGATGAACTGTCATCAGATCTTGGTCAGAGTAGTGGAAAAATGTGATAGATAAACTTTCCAAAATTGTTAACCATTGTTGTGATCACAGATGTCTTTCACAAGATATTTCAGAAAGTAACGCAATACTGATTCATAAAAACAGGGAATACAACATAGTGCATCCAAGTACATTACGATAAACCTTATTTCTCATGAACCAAAAACATTCACATCTATTCTACAGAGAAATATAATAACATGCAGAGTGGCACTATTATATGGAGATGATCAGTTTGATTTTAAATAAAAAACAGGTATCAGAGAAGTTTCATAGCACCCAAGAACGTGCTAGAGAGAAGGTTGGAATTAAATAGAGATACTTACAATATTTTTATTGATCTAGAAAAGATATTCGACAGTAATACGCGAAAGAAATTCTCCGAGATCTCTGAATTTGCTTATTTAGACTGGCAACAGGGAAACAATATTCTAAAGATACATATAAGAAACCAGCATGCAACGACACAGATTAACAGAGAAGAACGTACAGCGAAAATTAGAAAGAAGCAACACAGGGGTGCTCATTATCTCCTTAGTTATTTAACTTTTTAACTGAAAAACTATGACTATCATCAAACGAAAAAATTTGATTCTATGGACAACGAAATCCATTTCAATGCACAAGATTTACAGATGACAGTGCCTTGACAAGTGACAGAGAAAAACGTTTTTGGAACATACTTCCTACATTTTCACATATTCTGAAAAATTTTGAACTTAAAATTTATGCAAACATGAATGCCTGAAAGTAAAGGAGGAGAATGACAACTAATAGCAAAACTATAACAAAGAGAAAATTTCATAACATTTGTTGTTTAGGCACCTTAATTATAGAAGAAAATAGATCCGGCATGGAAAGCAGAAAAAAGAAGTGCAGCAGCTGAACGTGCTTTAATGAACGATGACAACATCTACTGAACAAGGTATTTGGTACAAAATGGAAAGAAAAGAAAACGATGTCAACACGTTCTTCTGGTGCGTACTGCTACAGGGCTGTGAAAGACGCACACCAAAGCAGAGCAGTAAGGAACGATTGAGTTATGACTTTGGAGAACGAAAATCAAATGAAGATGTTTCGAAAGAAGTCAGATTACCAAAGAAACCTCATATCAACTACCTAAAAAAAAAAAAAAAAACGAACGAAATCAACTTTTTGGACACTTAATTCGACTCAAGTTTTTGACAGACATATTGGAAGGGGAAAATTTGGGATAGAGAACCAAGGGAAGGCCACGAAATAAAGTTGCCTAAGCTCTATCAAAGCAACAAAGTGTCAGAATTATCAAGAGATGAAGATAACAGAATAAAATAGACAAAATCGGCTACAGCGACAAGACTTAGGCTTTAGATGATGATTATGACGATAATGATGTGATGTTAGTTATTAAGATGAACGGCAAAACTAAACAGATTTCGAGCTATGAGTGGAACAGTTAATAGAAGTCTGAAAGAAAAAGCAAGAACAGAAGCACAACTCAAATTTTATAGTTTTATAAAGCTGTTGGAAACTTCTTTCTGGAAGCGAAATATTTGTAAAAAATGACTAGACCGAGTTTGATGGCGCAGTGGTTAGCACACTGAACCGCCTAGATGAATGAAAAGTGTCACATGTTAAGCGACTACTGTAAAGGGGGTGGAGGTGCCTCGTACTCATGTGAGACAGCGCTATCAGTATCTGACAGATTTTGAATGGGGCGTCATTGTGAGTCTCCGTTTGGCTCGCTGGTCGATTCGTACGATATCCAGATTTGAGTGGCATTGAGATGTGAGAGTGGTCCGATGTTGGACTGCATGTGAAATTGAGGGCAAGAGTATTCACCATCAAGTTTCCAGCTGACCTTGTGTAACTGCTGGAAGGCAGGGTGTCGTGTAATACTCCAAGCTCATTGTAACTCCGTCACATCTTCACCTGCCACACGAGAACAACTATTTGACTCCCTGTAACATTCTGTGTCGTCCCACAGAGTTGGTGGGACACGACTAGCAACAGCCAGACCAAGGAATTACCGTCCCATGCAGAGTGTGCAGTTTATACCACAGCACAGGCAGGTGCGTTTGGGACTGCTATGAGTGTAAAGTAACTACTGATGATGAGTGGCATCACATTGTGTTCAGTGACGAATCACGGTTCTGCACTTCACCAGGTGACCATCGTCAATGATTATGAAGGGGACATGGGGAGAGGCCCCATCCTTCCAACGTTCTGGAGAAGTGTAGCAATGTTACTCCTGATATCATGGCGTGGTGAGCAAGACTTTAGGTCACTGATGGTAATGAAACTTCCTGGCAGATTAAAACTGTGTGCCAGACCGAGACTCGAACTCGGGACCTGGTACTGGTAGGTATGAAGCTGCGAGGACGGGGCATGAGTCGTGCTTGGGTAGCTTAGTGGGTTAGAGCACTTGCCCGGGAAAGGCAAAAGTCCCGAGTTCGAGTCTCGGTCCGGCACACAGTTTTAATCTGCCAGGAAGTTTCATATCAGCGCACACTCAGCTGCAGAGTGAAAATATCTTTCTGGAAACTGCTGGTAATGACTGAGAGAACTTTGATAGCACAACACTAGATCATGGACAACTTTTGCCCTCATGTGAAAATATTGCGGTGCCATTTTTCAACAGGATACTGCACATCCACACAAGACACATGTCTCTATGAATTGTTTGCTTGCATTGAGCTACTCCCAGATCTCTTCCTGATTGAAGATGTGGGGGACCAGCACGGAATCACCTATATCTCAGTGCCATTACGTATTGCGTCAAGGGGAAGTTACAGAATTCTGAGCCAGCTCACCTCAGGAGAGGAGGTAACGACCTTAAGAGACTTTTCCAAACTGAGTCAGTTCATGTATCCAGCCCAGAAGCCCAGACTCAAACTGCCAAGTTCTTTGTCAGTTTAGTTTGACATTGTAATCATTGCAATAACATCACATACATTCTGAACACATGAAGTTTCATTTCGTTTGCTCCTCCTATTATGACTGCTTCATATTGTCTTTTTTTGTCAAGCAGAGCATTACTTGGTGCGTGAAACGAGTGCACAGTCCTGAAGAAAATAAACACATTACTGCCTGAAAATGATGTTTCCGTATATTTCAAAGTTCTTCCCATTTAGATTTTAAATGAGTTAGTCATTAATTGCGACAACGTATATCTGATAAAATTTAATGTTTAATAGCTTGTGTCATGCAGTTACATGAACATCATTGCCTTGACTGATATCTCGTTAAGTGTCACGTGACACCTACCTTCCAGACTCAGCCAAAACTTAAAAGTCCAACCCATGGAATTATCCTACATTCTACTTGATGTGGCTGTCACATGCTCCTCTTTCTGAAACCGTCACGCAGTGTGTCCATTGCCGTAAAGAGACTTAACTCCTGGAGTGTCCGCAACCAACATCACATCAGTGCTTCGAAGCTACCTACACACAGGGCATAATTTTCCGGATGGCAGGTGGGTATGTTTCGATCGTCTATCAGCAGCCAAACTAAACGGCACCAGAGGCCTTAGGATGCACAAACCTATTCTCTCCAGGAAGACCCGTAATGAAATTAGTGCCCAGCTGCAAAGCGGTATTTAGGGCAACGCCCAGGCCAGACCATACCATTTCACTTGAATGTGGGCCAGGTGCCAATTCCATAAGGATTCCGCCAGTCAGAATTCTCACTTGAGAGCCGCCTCTATTAGGCTGCTGCCATTCACGTCTAAGTTCGAGGACTCAGGAGCTGCCCACTGTGCACTTACTCCATGGCCTCCTTTCCGAAGAACATGGGGACTCTGTCGTTGTGGCTGACCTGTGGACTTGTAAATTTATTCCTGTTCATCATTTAAGCGTCTACACGCGGTACTTCGAAAATTTTGCTACCTATGGCGCTTAAACTTTGTTTGTTCAGCTTGTACTTCAACACTGAGTGGCTTACAGGACTTTGAGTTTTACGAATCGGGTGTTTGAGGAACTTAGTGACAGTAAAACCGCCTTCAGCCAGCAGAATCATTATTGTTCTTATTTAAGAGGTAACCTATTTTTTGTCCAGTTTCAGTTTCATTCCACATTGGAACAGACTTGATATTAATAATGGACAAATAAATTTGTTTAATCATTATTATCTGGGTATTTTATATGGTACCCCCGTTGCCATACATATCACCAACTCCATGCGTTTACATCTGTTCTGCTACTCTTGAAATGTGCCCCTTTAACTTGACATTAGCAAAATTTACGGTAATTTTCCATATATGCAGTTTTCTCAGTGCGCATGGTAGCTGTTGTCGTTGTGAAGAATTGTTAGTGCAGAGCACTGACTGACTATTATATTTTCAGTAGCCATGATATGTGACACCAAAAAAATATTGCTTAAGTATCGGTTCACTGAGATGACCACTGCTGTAAAAAACTTTTCGTTTAGACGAGCTTGGTTTAACGTGTTTCAAAATTTGTAAACAAACATACACGGCAGCAGTCTCAGACACAACGGGTGGTCAAAAGTAGGGAAACAAGAGAAATACATTATCATGCCTAATACGGCGTTGGAAACTCGTTGGCATTCTAAACGAACATCCACTCTTCTCGGAATGAATAAATACAAGTCCCATATGGTTCTCAAGACAGTCTTACACCATTATTCCAGCAGAATAGTGACAAGTTCAGTTAAAGATTAAGGAAGTGGATAGTGATCACAAATTCTTCTCTCCGAAGTAGACTACAAAGCTTCAATAATATTGAGAACTGGTGACTGTAGTGGCCAGGGGGAGATGCCATGATTTATTCATTCTCGTGTCCACAAAACCGGTCCTGGACGACACGAGCTGTGTGAACAGGAACACGACATCACCATTGGAGAACAAAGTTAGTTAATTAGTTAGTTAGTTACCTGTTCTGCAGATCATTTGGGCGCGTCTTTTATCGGAATGATGAGGAACGAGTCAGTTTACAGGATATGTACACATGATTAGTGTTAATATTATGGAAAACTTTACCATTTTATTCCTACTCATGCAATTAAAATTTGTAAAAACAAAATGTTATACCATGGGTGGACCTCATGAAGAAATTGCTAATTATGAGAGATAATTTTTTTTCTTCTTTACCCGCCAGGTTAGCTGAGAGCGGTAACGCGCTGCTTCCTGGACTCGGGCAGTTGCGCCGACCCCGGATCGAATCCGCCCAGCGGATTAGCGACGAGGGCCGGTGTGCCAGCCAGCCTGGATGTAGATTTTAGGCAGTTTTCCACATACCACTTGGTGAATACAGGGCTGGTCCCTGGGGGGGTGGGGGGAGGGGACGGGGTGGTGGCAGGAAGGGCATCCGGCCACCCTCTGACACTAACAACGCCAAATCTATGGTAACAGGGCCGATCCCGCGTTGAAGTGGTAGGGTGAAGTGGGACAAAGGCCTACGGAAATAATGATAATGAAGTTTATTTTCTTCTTTCCTTTCTTTTGCCTTCTTTCAATCTGTACATACATCATTGATGGCCTAGAATATTTTTTTGTTTTGTTGTATAGTATGAAATAAATCTGTGTTTTGCTTTGTTGATATTTTAAAAATTTTAATAAAACGGTCTTGATATCAGCATGATTATTTTGGCTAGCAAGGTTAAAGTTACATATAGTGGGAATTAGTGAAGTTCGGTGGCAGGAGGAATAAGACTAAAGTATTTGTTTGGAGTGTCGCCATGTATGGAAGTGAAACATGGACCATAACTAGTTTGGACAAGAAGAGAATAAAAGCATTCGAAATGTGGTGCTACAGAAGAATGCTGAAGATAAGGTGGATAGATCACGTAACTAATGAGGAGGTATTGAATAGGATAGGGGAGAAGAGAAGTTTGTGGCACAACTTGACTAGAAGAAGGGATCGGTTGGTAGGAGATGTTTTGAGGCATCAAGGGATCACAAATTTAGCATTGGAGGGCAGCGTGGAGGGTAAAAATCGTAGAGGGAGACCAAGAGATGAATACACTCAGCAGATTCAGAAGGATGTAGGTTGCAGTAGGTACTGGGAGATGAAGAAGCTTGCACAGGATAGAGTAGCATGGAGAGCTGCATCAAACCAGTCTCAGGACTGAAGACAACAACAACAATACAGGTTTCACTCTATAATTTAGACCATCTTCAACTTGTAGGCGGTGGATGGACCAAGCTCAAGTCCGTGTCATTACGAATTTTGTTCCGTCCAGCGCAGCCAGCCACCATCACATTGCCTGCAATCTGAAGATGGTCTAAATCATAAACCGAAACCGGTTGCCAACCAAAATGAAGATTGTAAGTAGGCTGTTTAGGTTTTTATATTGGTAACACCACGTAGAGCTATGTATGAAAATCACTGGCTGTGCTGTGTGCAGTGTGTGGCTGGTTTGCATTGTTGTTGGCCATTGTAGTGTTGGGCAGTTGGCTGTTAACAGCGCGTAGCGTTGCGCAGTTGGAGGTGAGCCGCCAGCAGTGGTGAATGTAGGGAAGTGTGCTGGCGGATTTTTGAGAGTGGATGATCTGGACGTGTGTCCATCAGAGACAGTACATTTGTAAGACTGGGTGTCATGAACTGATATATATATATATATATATATATATATATATATATATATATATATATATATATATATATATATATATATATATATATAATATGACTTTTGAACAATATTAAGGTAAATACATTGTTTCTTCTCTATCAAAATCTTTCGTTTGCTAACTGTGCGTATCAGTAGTTAGTGCCTTCAGTAGTTTAAATCTTTTATTTAGCTGGCAGTATTGGCGCTCGCTGTATTGCAGTAGTTCGAGTAACTAAGATTTTATTGAGAGGTAAGTGATTTGTGGAACGTATAGGTTAATGTTAATCAGGGCCATTCTTTTGCAGGGATCTTTGAAAGTCAGATTGCGTTGCGCTAAAAATATTGTGTGTCAGTTTAGTGTTGATCAGAATAAGTAAAGAACGAAATGTCTGAGTGCATTCAGTTCTGCTCAGCTGTTTGAAAATCAAATAATGTAAGAGGTTTATCTGCACCGTAATTAATTAATTTTTGTAAGGGGACGTTTCAAGATCTGTTGTCATCAAGACTGTTTTAATAAAATTTATAAAATATTTTACACGGATCGCTGTTCATTCCACATTGAAAGAACTCTTTTTAAATTTTTTATTGATGTTGCTACATGACTCTTTTAACTGAGAGTGCAAATTTTCAGTGAATGTTGTGTCTTCTTTGTAATGCTTCTCATAAATGCACTGTGGAAAACTAAATGTAATATGTCAAATGTTTAGTATATAAAAACTGTGCGTCGAGTGCAATATGGATAGTTACAGTCGAACATTGATAGTGAGTTGCTTGCAGTGTGGTGTCGTGTGCCCGTGTGTTGTATAAACGTGCTAGGCAGAAACACGCGAAAATTTATAGCCGTGTTCGTATGTTTCGGCCACGGCTTAAACTAAGTTTCAACGTGGATGTTGTGAAACAAAATGATTGTGTGAGTACTGTGAGCTTTGTGCAGTACAATGTAATGCGAGTTGACAGTGATCGTTGTAGTGAAAATCGATTTGCACTTAAATGAGTTGCACGAACTGACGTAGTTTAAAATACTGGTCTTGTTTGCAACTCAATGAACTGCCCCGCGCGTTAGAACATTAACTGTCGCCATGGAGACTTCCAATTTGTTTGTGAAGTGTGGTGCTCTTTTCGCCAGAAATGAGAATTCGCGATCACGATTGTTAAAAACAGAGGGATACAGTTTCGGGATCGGCTAGAATAGTGTATTTTATACTATTTTAAAACTGTTTACGGGACACTGATAACAGAATCGTGTGTGTAAGGAACGTTATTGCCGTGCACATGCGAATTTGGATTTGTACAGCAACAACTACGTCTGACCGGACTGTGATCAAAGCAGCGCCAAGAACGGTAATATCACGAACCGGAGAAAGATAATGAGCAACAGGAGATATACTCTGCAGTTTTACAACTGATGGAGCTACTTTAACAACGCCGCCAGCACCAACTATCTGCCGTTTTAAGAGCCATACACGCAGGTAGGCTGCAACGCCAACTGCTTTCCCTTTGTAAGCAGTTAAAGCGCTTCACGTAGTTTCAAACGTAATTTCTTTTTCTTTTATAACGAACTTTCCTCATTATTTGCTTACTTTAAGTAAATTTAGTTTCTGCAAAGAGTGTTTCTATGCTGACATTGTTTACCCACCATTAACAGAACAGTAGTTCATACTAGTTGCTACCTGTCTTTTCTCTATTTTTTATTGCAGCTGTTGCGCCAATTATTTTAAGGGGTCTTTTGGAGGGATGTGCTTGTGTGAATGTGTACAGAGTTTTATCAAGTGGATTAATTTTGAATACATTGTGGGCGTGGCTGTGATCAATGTGTTACAAATATTTACTATTAAAAACAGTCTTGATCACGATTTATTTATCAAGGTGACCTGTTACGACCACTGCTGTGGTCATCTTCAGAACTATAAGATGTATATAAAGCTATAATTAGAGGGCTACATACATTAAAGAAAATAATGAAGCAATAAACTGATGAATTATCAGTGAGTAGGAACCTCTTTCTGTTGGAGAATCACTACTGGAGAAACGAGTGCACGTCTTACTATATGTAATGGAGGCTCCGTCCACCTCTGACGCCATGATGTCATTACTAACCCATGAGTTAATGTATGTAGCCCTCAAATGATAGCTTTGTATACAACTTGTAGGTCTGAAGATGACCACAGCAGTGGTCGAAACCGGTCACCTTGATAAATAAATTGTGATTAAGACTGTTTTTAGTAGTAAATATTTATCAGGTGAATTTACGTGTTTTTTGTGGTATGTGGAGCTTAGTGTAAGTTGTGGCGCCCACCATCAGGTTCCGAGAGTCGAGCAATCTTAGCAAAACGCTCGCTCACTATTGGTCCAAGGCACGCCACAGCAGAAAACTGGGGTTTGGCAGCTGTCAGCTGTGTAAACTGTGTTTATGTCTGGTAGGACGTCATATTAGGGCATACTCATGACTAGTGATTTTAAATGGAATTACCATACAAAATTAATCGTCGGTATAGCAGATGCCAAGCTGACATTCATTGGAAGAATCCTAACGAAATGCAGTCCGAAAACAAATGAAGTATGTGACAGTACACTTGTCCGCCCATTGCCTGAATACTGCTCACCAGTGTGGGATCTGTGCCAGATAGGATTGATAGAAGTGATAGAGAAGATCCAACGCAGAGCAGTGCGCTTCGTTACAGGATCATTCAGTAATCGTGAAAGCGTTACGGAGATGATAGATAAACTGCAGTCGAAGACTCTGCAAGAGAGACTCTTAGTAGCTCGGTACGGGCTTTTGTTGAAGTTTCGAGAACATGCCTTCCCCGAGGAGTCAAGCAGTATATTGATCCCTCCTACGTATATCTCGCAAAGAGACCATGAGGACAAAATCAGAAAGATTAGAGCCCACATAGAGGTACGAACAATACGAGACTGGAATAGAAGGGAGAACGGATATAGGTACTCAAGGTACCCTTCGCCACACACCGTCAGGTGGCTTGCGGAGTATGGATGTAGGTGTAGATGTATTTGGCTTTCGCAGTAAATGAATAAAATTAAAGAATTCCCTTAATTATTGACGGGATTTTTTTGTGTTCGTGTTCTTTGGCAGTTTGTTACCAAACTCTGACGTGGTTAGTTTAGTTAGCTTTTGAAGTAAAACGGGTTCTTTTGAGTGTGAATAGTAGAAATCCACGGTCAAAATTAAGCGAAGGAAATGTCTGAGAACCATTTTCCTTACGCATAGTTCAGCTTGTGGCTATGGCCATTACGGATAAATTTCGTGTCACCACTGATTCATTTTGTTCACAATGTATCAGCCAAAATGGTCGCATAATCTTTGGTCGTAATGCGACCTTGCACAGTAACACGGGCCCATGGAATGCCACGCTGTGGTTGCCAAAATCATCAGCAAATCCCCGCCATGTTTCTCTCTTGGGAAGTAAGCGCGGCCAGAAGTTGGAAACAATGTGAAACGAGACTCATGCGACCAAATGGCTGTCTTACATCGCTCCATGGCCCGGTCTTTATGACTTTGGCACCACTTTTTCCTTCTACCGGCTTTAGTGTCACTGATGTGCGGTTTTGGAATTCCATTCCCTGCTTCTGGAGCTAACTTCATGTTGTTTTGATGCTGACAGGATTCACGGGTGCGACATTCAGTTACGCAGTGAATTTTGCCACTACCGTCCTCTCAGTTTTCGTTACAATTCTCTTCAAAAAATGGATTAAAAACAGTATTGACTGCAATTAAAAAAATGCAATGGCATCGGTTTTGGTCAAAATTTGATCATCTTCAGACCATTTCCACTGAAACGTAAGTACAGAATGACTTTAGAGGGAAGTCTGATAATGGCATAATGGTGGTAACATATAAAATGCTGTACATATAACCAAAACTAAAGGAAGAAATTATACCTATGATACAAGGCGGTGGCGCTTAAACATGCGATGCTTCGCCCACTGCATACAGAGTTACGTCAGCGATAGCCAGTCAGGCATACAGGACGTAACACAGTGGTTACTATAAGTTACATACAGAGTATTTACATAAAAGCTAAAACAGTGGAAGAAATAGTTACATTACGTTATATGAAATAACTACTGTAGACAGCATTGCGTCAATATGTGATAAAAATATACGTAGAAGAGGTAACCAATAATAATCTGTTGTGAGGAAACTGATATCCACCTGCGAGGATTTGCTGAAAAGTTGTATGGTGGCAGAATAAATGAAGGTCAATTTCGCGCCTTACATAAGAGTTCATACATCGTAACGGGAAGGTGAAAATGACACCTAACTACTTCAGCAGTAATGAGGAGATTTGCCTGTAAGTATGTAATTAAAAAGGGATGACACTCAATCGACGGTATTAACCTACCATTCGTACATAATGCATTCCAATGAGCAGCAGGTCAAACAAGCAGCGAGAGCAAACGTTTTTTGTGGAAGCCAAAGCGGGCAGATGCAGAGGTCGCACCCCTGGAGGCACTACAGAAAGCTCTTAAGTGGGCGCGTCCCGCAGTGGTGGGTCAGTGACCGGACAGGTGATACATACTGTAGGGCGAGTAACGGACCGCTAGAAGTAGGACAGAAAGAAGCTTTCGAAAACTGCGTTGCGGAATTCCAAAGGAGTAAGAACAAAACCAGTGTCGCATTCGATCATGTGAACTGCAAGCGGCATGCACGTGATAGACGTATGTAACTTCTTGGGCGTCTCGATGCGGCTGGTCCCGGCGGCGATTCGAGTCCTCCCTCGGGCATGGGTGTGTGTGTTTGTCCTTAGGATAATTTAGGTTAAGTGGTCTAAGCTTAGGGACTGACGACCTTAACAGTTAAGTCCCATAAGATTTCGCACACACAATTTCGGCGTCTGGAACAGGCACAAAACGTCCGATTGGCGGAAACGCACCGGGAAGGAGTAAAGTGGCGAGATTTCTACATAGTTCAATGGTAGGACCCTTGCGATTGGTAGAGAGAGTTTCCACAAAATTGGCCGAAAAAAGCCGTGACATGGAGAACGAAAGAAGCCAGGTAGGGAGAGAGTTCGGCTGTGAGAAAGACGAGGGCGAAATTTTCGGGGACTCTTCTTTGAACTGGCGTCAAGAGCAGAACGGAGTGCATTACGCTCTGTACGGCGCAGACGAGAGATTTGTGTGAACACTGTGTTCACTGCGGCTGAGCTTCAGCTAGAAATTAGCTGTAGCGTCGTTGAGCTCCAACTGTGGAGAAACGAACCAGCCAGTTAGTTAATTGTTCTTGCGAGAATGGAGAGGGCTTTATAATATGCACACTGCTCCAGCCATGCGCGTGTATGTCACCGTAGTCTGAGACTAAGGATGAGTTCATGTTTTCTCACATATCGAGAAATACAGGGAGAGTTTCTGCTGGAAAATTCAGCAAAGGCGTAATTAGATTATATAGGAGTTTCAGTGGGCGAGAATAGCTATGGAGACGACAACTCATCGCAGCTATAGTAAAGACTGCGTGCAGAGGTGTAAACTTGTTGGTTCACCAGCTTGCGTCCACTGGAACTCGAGAGATCTTGGATAGTCTTTTTTCTCAATTTGTCACATAACTAACCATCCACCATAGACTTGATTGCCATCCTAAAAAAGTACCGAACTTTGAACCGGAATCGGATGATTTATCATAGTGCTGACCAACATCATAACGTAACCGTAAGAATAATTACGTAAAGAAACGTCTGGTTAAAATGTAATATTGTTGTGTTTAGGATTAGTTCACTTTCAGGCGCCGAGTTGTGTCATTTGGACAACATTGTCACACTGTGAACTGTGTAAAAGCTCATATTTCCGTGGCAAGATTGCAATATCAAACAATGTCATTACGGAATGAGATTTTCACTCTGCAGCGGAGTGTGCGCTGATATGAAACTTCATGGCAGATTAAAACTGTGTGCCCGACCGAGACTCGAACTTGGGACCTCTGCCTTTCGCGGGCAAGTGCTCTACCATCTGAGCCACCGAAGCACGACTCACGTCCGGTACTCACAGCTTTACTTCTGCCAGTACCTCGTCTCCTACCTTCCAAACTTTACAGAAGCTCTCCTGCGAACCCTGCAGAACTAGCACTCCTGAAAGATAGGATACTGTGGAGACATGGCTTAGCCACAGCCTGGGGGATGTTTCCAGAATGAGATTTTCACTCTGCAGCGGAGTGTGCGCTGATATGAAACTTCATGGCAGATTAAAACTGTGTGCCCGACCGAGACTCGAACTTGGGACCTCTGCCTTTCGCGGGCAAGTGCTCTACCATCTGAGCTACCGAAGCACGACTCACGTCCGGTACTCACAGCTTTACTTCTGCCAGTACCTCGTCTCCTACCTTCCAAACTTTACAGAAGCTCTCCTGCGAACCCTGCAGAACTAGCACTCCTGAAAGAAAGGATATTGCGGAGACAAGGTACTGGCAGAAGTAAAGCTGTGAGGACGGGGCTTGCGTCGTGCTTGGTAGCTCAGTTGGTAGAGCACTTGCCCGCGAAAGGCAGAGGTCCCGAGTTCGAGTCTCGGTCGGGAACACAGTTTTAATCTGCCAGGAAGTTTCATATCAGCACACACTCCGCTGCAGAGTGAAAATCTATTCTGGAAACATCCCCCAGGCTGTGGCTAAGCCATGTCTCTGCAATATCCTTTCTTTCAGGAGTGCTAGTTCTGCAAGGTTCGCAGGAGAGCTTCTGTAAAGTTCGGAAGGTAGGAGACGAGGTACTAGCAGAAGTAAAGCTGTGAGTACCGGACGTGAGTCGTGCTTCGGTAGCTCAGATGGTAGAGCACTTGCCCGCGAAAGGCAGAGGTCCCGAGTTCGAATCTCGGTCGGGCACACAGTTTTAATCTGCCAGGTAGTTTCAATGTCATTACGACTTACTTTCTAGTGTTCAGTCATAGAATAAGAAGCCACCTGACCATAAACCATTACAAAGTCGTACATCGGATGCTAGCAAAGGCAGTGGTTATGCGACACCCGTGATTTCCATGGACGTATCGATGTACGCCATCCAGTGGAAGACGATTTACGAGCCGCGACGGCAGCTGAATGTTAAAACCGTACTGGCGCGCAGGCAGACACATAGAAAGGCGTGTCAGGCGTTGTAGACTGCTCCTAGATCGTAGTGCCAGTGCTGTATATACCTTGTTCCAACTAGTGGTTTACATCCTGCATGCTTGATTGGCTATCGCTAACGTAATTTGGTATGACGAGGGTGGAGCATCGCGTACCTAAGTAACGACTCTGTTGCTCTCCGTAGCTGTTGATGTTCGGGATGTCACCAGTTTCGTTCATCGCCACTGCTTACCATCATGGGTACAATTTCTTATTTTAATTTTGGTTGTGTCTTACGTCTTTGACATGTTAGTTTTATTATCAGACTGCACTCTAAATTCGTTCTATATTTACATATATAGGTATAAATGTTTGAAGGTAGCCACATTTTGACCTAAACCACTGCAAATAAATATTTTATTGCGGTTAAGATTGTTTGTAACCCTTTTTTAAAGCATTTTCGCTACACGGCTGTTTTCCTCCTCGAGAAAGGTTCTCATAAATTAATATCCTTTTCAGTACCATCTATTACGATCACTCAACACACACTTTCGTATGCTTTGTGACTTAGGGACTGATGCTTTTTCGCTTTCCCTGCACACGTTATAAATCTTAGCTGCTGTTTCTCTGAGAACACCAAACACTCGGACCAAGAATTTGCTCACTCTCGAATTTGCTTAGCTCCGACATAATCCACTCTGAACTGCACAGAACACTGTTCTGACCACCTCTGACGCACGCAACGTATTGAGAACGCTGGACAGGTGCCGTTCGTGATCAAACAAAACAGCGCAACCATACAAGCATTTCTCGCTTTCTTTCTATATTCTAGTCCAACTATTGCACATGTTGACCAGTCATCATTACTTCTCTCTCAGTTATAACGGAAACGTCTATTAAGTGAATCAGTTTGTACCAATTTAAGTGTGGAGGGAGGAGCTGACTAGAGGCCTTGCGGAGGATGAGTCAGAAAACGGAAGAGCCGTCTGTCAGAGGAAACAGAGTTACGCGTGTCCAACTCGTTTGTCAACTGCACTACAGAAGTAATCCTGTGAACTGTCGTAGGGATAGGTGTACAGTGTTCACACATCAGAGACTGCGTGGAAGCGGCCACAGCACGTTAAGGGCATAAAGCAACCACTGCCACACACCACGGAACCACAGCGCTGCTGTGCGCTCTGACATTTGCAAGCGCGCGAATTCCGTGCGAAGCGGCGTCCACTGTTGTCGAAGTTTCAACGACCGCTACAGAACTAGGCTGGACATTGATTACAACAACTTTACGTTGTACAAGAGCGAAGGAACGTTAATAGCGTCCTCAACTCTCCCTCTTCTGCAATGGAGGCAGACAATTGCTTTTGGTCAGCTGTGGGAAAGTATGTCGTTCTACATCTACACTGGAGTCCGAAATTAAAGCAACAAACACAAATTTTACTAGTTTTTCGACAAAACAGTATAAACAGATAACATCGAAGTTGAAACAATGTAAAGAACATAGAACGTGAACAAGTGCAACAAGCATAACTGTAGACGAATATGTTCTTTGTTTTTTTACAACGTAACAGATTTGCACACACCTTCCGACAACTGGTTAAAGAGCTCACTATGGTGTGTGACAACCGCTGGAAGCAAAACAAGTCTGACAACGACGGAGCACGCGGTGAATAACGTCATCATTGTCATGTTGAGGCAATAATGCCCATTCTTCCTGCGGAGTTGCTCGCAAGTCTTGGGGAGTGATTGGTGTGTGCTGACGTGATGCAACCTGTCTCTCTAGAGTCTAGTGCATCCCAGACATACGCCATGGGTCCGCGAGGTAGCCGTGCGGTTTAAGGCGCCTTACCACGGTTCCCGCGGTTCTCCGCGTCGGAGGTTCGATTCCTCCCTAGGGCATGGGTTTGGTGTGTTGTCCTTAGCGTAAGTTAGTTTAAGTTAGATTAAGTAGTGTGTAAGCATAATGACCGATGATCTAAGCTGTCTATACACGATAGTGCTGCCAAAGCATAATTCCTAAACACGGCCTTCCGAAATTCCTTCACGAAAGAGGACGAAGTAAATATTCCAGAATTCGAATCAAGAACAGCTGCCAACACTAGTAACGTAGAAGCAGATATCCTAGGAGCAGTGAAGCAACTTAATTCACTTAATAAAAGCAAGTCTTCTGGTCCAGACCGTATACCAGTTAGGTTCCTTTCAGATTATGCTGATACAATAGCTTAATACTTAACAATCATATACAACCGTTCGCTCGACGAAAGATCCGCACCCAGAGACTGGAAAGTTGCACAGGTCACACCAATATTCAAGAAAGGTAGTAGAAGCAATCCAATAAATTACAGACTCGTATAGTTAACGTCGATAGGCAGCAGGATTTTGGAACATATATTATGTTCGAACATTACGCATTACCTCAAAGAGAACAGTCTTTTGACACACAGTTAACATGTATTTAAAAAAAAACATCGTTCTTGTAAAACATAACTAACTCTTTACTCACACGAAGTGTTGAGTACGAGTGACAAGGGATTTGGGATTGATTCCGTATTTTTATATTTCCAGAAGGGTTTTAACGCTGTACCACCCAAGCAGTGAAATTGAGTGCTTGTGGAATATTGTCTCAGTATCTATTTAAACGAGTTTGGAGACAATCTAAGCAGCCGTCCTAGTTTGTTTGCAGGTGATACCGTCGTTTATCGACTAGCAAAGTCATCACAAGATCAAAACAAATTGCAAAACAGATTTAGAAAATATATCTGTATGGTGCAAAAATTGGAAATTGACCCTACAAACTAAAAGTGTGAGGTCACCCGCATAAGTGCTAACTTCGATTACACGATAAATCAGTCAAACCTAAGGACCGTAAAATCAACTAAATACCTAGGAATTACAATTACGAACAACTTAAATTGGAAGGAACATATGAAAGACGTTGTAAGGAACACTAGCCAAAGACTGCATTTTATTGACAGGACACTTAGAAAATGTAACAAATCTGCTAAAGAGACAGCCTACACTGCGCTTGTGCGCCCGCTTTAAGAATACAGCTGCGCGGTGTGCGATCTTTACCAGATAGGATTGACTGAGCACATCGAGAAAGTTTAAAGAAGAACAGCACGTTTTGTATTATCGTGAAATAGCGGGTAGAGTGTCACTGAAATGATACAGGATTTGGGGTGGACGTAATTAAAACAAAGGAGTTCTTTCGTTGTGGTGCAATCTTCTCACAAGATTTCAATCGGCAACTTTCTACTGCGAATGCGAAAATATTTTTTGTCTCCGACCTAAGTAGGGAGAAACGAGCGTCATAATGAAATAAGGGAAATCGGAGCTCTTGCGGAAAGATATAGGTGTTCGTTCTTTCCGCGCGCTGTACGAGATTGGAATTATAGAGAATTATTGTAAAGGTGCTTCGATGAACCCTCTCCCAGGCACTTAAATGTGATTTGCAGAGTATCCATGTAGATGTACGAGGTGTAACAGTAAAGTAATGATACTGATTTTCTTTGCAAGAAGTGGCAACCCTGTTGGCTTGCGTAGGCGCAATATCTTTGACCTTGGTCTATAAGCTGCTTCTAGTCCAAGCGGCACATCGATGCAACTGCTCAGTCGTGAGTTGTGCTGTAATAAGTTAACATGTGTTTGTGTCACTCGTCACGGAATGGAATCGCATAATATTGCTCAACAGTATGCCTTTTCTTTTTGCATTAAATTGGGTGAAAACGTGACGACAACTTACGGTAAGCTTCAGAAGGCTTTTGGAGAGGAGGTTATGTCAAGAGCTCAAGTTTCCGAGAGTCAAAACGGCGGTCTTTAGTGAAGGCAGAACGAATGTTGAAGGTGAGGAATTCAGTGGATGACCATCAACCTCACGGACGGATATCGACTTGGCCACGGTGCGTGAACTCGTACGATCTAATCGAAGACGATCCGTGAAAATGATTGCAGAAGAACTGAACATCAATCGAGAAACGATTCGTCTAATAATAACTGAAGATCTTGGTATCTGAAAGATTTGTGCAAAAATGGTCCCCAAAAATCTCACACCACAACAGCGAGAAACACGGGAAAAAGTATCAGCCCATTTGTTGGAGCAAACGGAAATCAATCCAGAATTGTTGAGCAGCGTTATCACTGGTGATGATAGTTGTTTTTTTCAGTACTATCCGGAGAAAAAACGCCAAAGTTCGTAATGGTGCTCAAAGGGATCAACCAGACCAAAAAAAACTCGCATGTCAAAGTCAAAAGTGAAATGCATGCTCGTGTGCTTCTTTGATTCCAAGGTAATTGTTCATAAAGAGTTGGTGCCTCCTGGACAAACAGTTAACCAATATTACTACAAAGATATTTTAGAAAGACTTCGTAAAAGAGTTCTTCGGGTCCGTGCCAACATTGCTGATAATTGGATTCTGCATCACGATAATGCGCCATCCCATACTGCTCTGTCAGTACAGCAATTTTTAACCTCAAAACAACTTTCAGTACTACTACAGCCACCTTATTCACCAGATATCGCTCCGTGCGACTTTTTTCTGTTTCCGGGAGTCAAAACGGCGGTCAAGGGACACCATTTTAGAACTACACAAGATATCCAAAAAGCTGTGACGAGGGTCTTGGAGGATATTACAGAAGATGAGTTCCAGAAATGTTACCGTCAATGGCAGAAGCGCTGGAAAAAGTGTGTGCAATCAGAAGGGAATTACTTTGAAGGAGAGATCACTAAAGTTGACTAAAACGGTAAGCAACATTTTTTTTCACATCAGTCTCATTACTTTATTGTCACACCTCGTAGATGTAGATGTAGAAGAAACGTACCGTTAATTTCACCGTTCCTGGTGGTGGCATAGACTGTATGCGAATAAAACTCCCCTCCAGGAAGTTCAGGCGTGACGGAATCCCCTACCATCCGGTAGTCGTTTACACATCCGTCAATATTAACGCCATCAATAATCCCAACATAGTTCTGTAGCCAAGTAACCAGACTGTACACCGGGTCGAGTAGAGCACACCCTTCCTGTTACCGGCTCAGCAGCTCACGGCCGACATTAAGCCGTCGGCATACGGCTCGTACTTTTGAACGTCAACGTTGAGCGTTCCGAGTTAAGCGTGCTGCCGAAAGCTCAGAAACGATGCGACTTGTGCATACGGGGCTAACGAGATATACGGGACCTGCATCTAACTTGTGACGTCACATGTGTAGGCTTGCCCGCATCACTTCGGGCACGTTCGGCTAAGTGCAGGGCCCACGGGAAATCAATATTTAATTAAAAAAGTACCCACTAAAGGTCTTAATTTTGTCTGGTGTATTTAGACGCCCAGTTAAGGATTATTAAACTCCTGTGTAATTATTACTCGCTTTGCACCAGAGACGTCTGCTGTCACTCGTAAGACATACAGTGTCACGCGCCACGGCCTGTCTTTCTCGTGGCCTTCGTGGTACACGTGTCTCAACGTGGTATACGCAATGGCAGCGCGCACCAGCAGCAGCTGTCGCCTGCATCTGACCCACAAATCACACTGTTTACGAAATACAGGGCGTAAAAGTACTACGATAGCTCACTTAAAACGCACATTTCCTCCCTACTACTCAAGCTAGTCATGTTTCTCTTTCTGTAATATAAAAGCGTCAGTGTCCATCAACATGTTATACAGCAGAAACGGATCATATTGTTCTTTGTGTAATATACACAAATTCCAAAGTCCATCAACATGTTATAAAGCCGAAAGGAAAATAAGGACATCGGCTTATAAAACTTCAGTTGCAAATAGAGTGATACAAATTTACAAACTTACTTGATCGCTGCCCCTCTTCAGTAGCAGAAGCTTTACAACAAGTGGAACACAAAGCTTGAAACAAGAAAGTGGTGCAAGCTGTCTTATAGATAAAGCCAATCGAACAAACTCAACCCTTACAAAGAGCGCAGTTATATTTACATAAAATCGAAATCTATGGAACGCACATCTTTTAAACTGATAAAAAGGTATCAGAACCTATTATATTAGTAAAGAAGTATTTGGATCCTGTGAGACGCGAATCAGACGTGGTATTTTATAAATCTACATCTCTCTCCAGAACACGTCACCGACAGTTAATGAGTTATGACCATACTTTGCATCTTACCATATATCGTAAATACGTTATTAACTGACATATAATTATAGTAAATTGTAGCAAGAACAATGCGTCTTTCATGGATCCTCAACGTGCCGTTGCCTTGAAACAGTATATTTTCATAATACGCAAGGTAAGTAATTCGTTAACCATCAGTATGAGGTTTCCAGTAATTTTGTTACTATAAATCGTACATTAACGATGGGTTTTTGGAAAATTCTCAGTTTGATGGTGCTTAGAAACGGCTTATATACATATGGATTGCAACTGACAGTCAATATGAAAGCCAATATGACGTCTCGTGACCTGTACTGACGAAAGATGACGTCATGTGACATAGGTGGCGTCCTTCTATCTCATTGGTCTACATTGAAATGCACACTCAGAATATCTGCCCAACGCGCTTTTTCCATTATACGACGTCAGAGAGTCAGCACGCTCAACGTTCGGCGTTCGAATGCACGGTCCGTATGCAAACGGCTTTAGAAGTGCCTGCCGAACTATACCAGCTGCCTCGCTCCGGGCTCCCGCTTCTCCAGCAAGGCCTACAAATGTGCCATTGTTGCAATAAAGAACCTCACAAAACCACAGATATGCGAATAGTCGGCAAGAAATCAATTTTGATATATACTAATGAGCGAAAACATTAAGACCGCCAGATTAAAAGCGTGTTGGTCCAGCTGTTGAATCCGATACAGCAGCGCCTCTGAGGGCCAGTCATTCGACAGGCTGTTGATAGGCTTGCGAAGCTATGTCCACTCACGAGTCACGCAGTTCCCGAAAATTGCAGGCCGGTGGGTTGTGGTAATTTAGCTGGCGTCCGATAGTGTTCCAGATATGTTTCATCGGATTCAGATCAGGAGCATTTTTTTAGCAAGAGAACAATGTCAGTCAATATCATGCGCTTCAAACCTCAATAACATCGTCATGGGCTCGTGACTGTGACATGGTCAGCTATCGTGCTGAAAGATACCACCGCCACCGAGGAAGACACGGAGCACGAAAGGTCTACAGTAATGGTCATCTAGTCCACAGCCGTCAAGGTGTCTTTGATTACTACCAAAGGTCCCAGGGGAGGTCAGATGGACGCATGACATAGCATAACACTGCTCTCACCGGCGAGCGTCGGTGTAGTAGTGAATGCTTGGTTCAAATGGCTCTGAGCACTATGGGGCTTAACATCTGAGGTCATCAGTCCCCTAGACTTGGAACTACTTAAACCTACCTAACCTAAGAACATCACACACATCCATGCCCGAGGCAGGATCCGAACCTGCGACGTGGTCGCGCGGTTCCAGACTCAAGCGCCTACAACCGCTCGGCCACACCGGCCGGGTGTGGATGCTTATAGCGGCCATTCTACTTTTCGACGGCGCACCTGGACGAAGACATCAACCTGACACAACGACAAATTTTATTCTTACGGCCCGAATACTAGTGTTCACTGATCCTGCGTCCACTGCTCTCGTATGTCACGATGCCGTTGGGCCAAAATCGCAATGTATAGCTTTCTTCTGCTGAGGTGACAAAAGTCATGTGATACCCCCTAATACAGTGTCAGAGCTCCTTTTGCGCTGCGTAGTTCAGCATCTTTAAATCGCGTGGACTCAAGGAGTCTTTGGAAGCCCCTGCAGAAATACTGAGTCATGCTGCCTCTATAGCCGTCCATAATTACGATAATGTTACTGGTGCAGGACACTAAGTGGCCTCTCGATTATGTCCCATAAATGTTCGGTGGGGTTCATGTCGGGCGATCTGGATGGCCAGAACATTCCCTCGAACTGCCCAGAATGTTCTTCAAACCAGTCGCTGACATTATTGTGGCCCTGTGACGTGGCGCATTGTCATCCATAAAACTTGCATTGTTGTTTGGGGACATGAAATCCAGGAATGTCTGCAAATCATCTCCAAAGATAACCGTTTCTGGTCAACAGTCGTTCAAGTTGCACCAGAGCACCCAGTCTATCCCATAGTGTTACGAGGCCACCACCAGCTTGCACAACGTCATGTTGACAACTTGGGTCCAAGGCTTCGTGGGATCTGCGGCACATTCTAGTATCAACTCTTAGCTGCAGCAGGGACTCGTCTGGACTCACCTAACTCTCACCTGCAGCAGGGACTCGTCTGGACTCACCTGACCACGATTCTCCAGTCGTCTTGGGGCCAGCCGATACGGTCACGAGGCCAAGAGCGGCGCTACAGGCGATGTCACGTTGTTCGCAAAGGACCCATGTCAGTCGTCTGTGGACACAGCGAATTAACGCCAAATTTCGCAGCATTGTTCCATCGGATATGTTAGTCGTACGTCTCACATTCATTTCTGCGGTTATTTCGCGCAATTTTGCTTGTCTGTTAGCACTTACAACACTACCAAACGCCGCTGCTCTCGGCCATTAAGTGAAGGCCGTCGGCCACTGCACAGTGCCTGGTCAGAGCTAATGCCTGAAATTTGCTATCCTCAGCCCACTCTTGACACTTGTGGACGTCAGAATAATGAATTCGCTAACGATTTCCAAATGAACTATCACATGCGTCCAAGTCCAACCACCGTTTCTCGTACAATGCCTGCTAATTCACGTCGAGCGGCCATAATCACTTCGTAAACCTCTACATATGGATCATGTGATTACAAATTAAAGCTTCGCCAACGTATGGTCCTTCTATACCTTGTGTACGCGACACTACTGGCATCCTGTATGTGCATATCCCTAACCCATAACTTCTGTCACCTTAGTGTGTGTACACTGAATGATTTTCTCGAAAACACTTGTGCCTGCATCATAATTGTACTCCAGCACTGATCTGCCACAGATTACCGTGCTGTTGTTGTTGTTGTCTTCAGTCCTGAGACTGGTTTGATGCAGCTCTCCATGCTACTCTATCCTATGCAAGCTTCTTCATCTCCCAGTACCAACTGCAACCCACATCCTTCTGAATCTGCTTAGTGTATCCATCTCTTGGTCTCCCTCTACGATTTTTACCCTCCACGCTGCCCTCCAATACTAAATTGGTGATCCCTTGGTGCCTCAGAACATGTCCTACCAACCGATCCCTTCTTCTGGTCAAGTTCTGCCACAAATTTCTCTTCTCCCCAATCCTATTCAATACTTTCTCATTAGTTATGTGATCTACCCATCTAATCTTCAGCATTCTTCTGTAGCACCACATTTCGAAAGCTTTTATTCTCTTCTTGCCCAAACTATTTATCGTCCATGTTTCACTTCCATACATGGCTACACTCCATACAAATACTTTCAGAAATGACTTCCTGACACTTAAATCTATACTCGATGTAAACAAATTTCTCTTCGTGAGAAACGCTTTCCTTGCCATTGCCAGTCTACATTTTATATCCTCTCTACTTCGACCATCATCAGTTATTTTGCTCCCCAAATAGCAAAACTGCTTTACTACTTTAAGTGTCTCATTTCCTAATCTAATTCCCTCAGCATCACCCGACTTAATTCGACTACATTCCATTATCCTCGTTTTGCTTTTGTTGATGTTCATCTTATATCCTACTTTCAAGACACTATCCATTGCGTTCAACTGCTCTTCCGAGTCCTTTACTGTCTCTGACAGAATTACAATGTCATCGGCGAACCTCAAAGTTTTTATTTCTTCTCCATGGATTTTAATACCTACTCCGAATTTTTCTTTTGTTTCTTTTACTGCTTGCTCAATATACAGATTGAATAACATCGGGGAGAGGCTGCAACCCTGTCTTACTCCCTACCCAACCACTGCTTCCCTTTCGTGTCTCTCGACTCTTATAACTGCCATCTGGTTTATGTACAAATTGTAAATAGCCTTTCGCTCCCTGTATTTTACCCTACCACCTTTAGAATTTGAAAGAGAGTATTCCAGTCAACATTGTCAAAAGCTTTCTCTAAGTCTACAAATGCTAGAAACGTAGGTTTGCCTTTTCTTAATCTTTCTTCTAAGATAAGTCGTAAGGTCAGTATTGCCTCACGTGTTCCAACATTTCGACGGAATCCAAACTGATCCTCCCCGAGGTCCGCATCTACCAGTTTTTCCATTCGTCTGTAAAGAATTCGAGTTAGTATTATGCAGCTGTGGCTTATTAAACTGATTGTTCGGTAATTTTCACATCTGCCATACCTGCTTTCTTTGGGATTGGAATTGTTATATTCTTCTTGAAGTCTGAGGGTATTTCGCCTGTTTCATACATCTTGCTCACCAGATGGTACAATTTTGTCAGGACTGGCTCTCCCAAGCCAGTCAGTAGTTCCAATGGAATGTTGTCTACTCCGAGGGCCTTGTTTCGACTCAGGTCTTTCAGTGCTCTGTCATACTCTTCACGCAGTATCGTATCTCCCATTTCATCTTCATCTACATCCTCTTCCATTTCCATAATATTGTCCAGAAGTACATCGCCCTTATATAGATCCTCTTATTCTCCTTCCACCTTTCAGCTTTCCCTTCTTTGCTTAGAACTGGGTTTCCATCTGAACTCTTGATATTCATACAAGTGGTTCTCTTTTCTCCAAAGGTCTCTTTACTTTTCCTTTAGGATGTATCTATCTTACCCCTAGTGAGATAAGCCTCTACATACTTACATTTGTCCTCTAGCCATCCCTGCTTAGCCATTTTGCATTTCCTGTCGATCTCATTTTTGAGACGTCTGTATTCCTTTTTGCCTGCTTCATTTACTGCATTTTTATATTTTCTCCTTTCATCAATTAAATTCAATATTTCTTCTGTTACCCAAGAATTTTTACTAGCCCTCGTCTTTTTACCTACTTGATCCTCTGCTGCCTTCACTACTTCATCCCTCAAAGCTACCCACTCTTCTTCTACTGTATTTCTTTCCCCTGTTTCTGTCAACTGTTCCCTTATGCTCTCCCTGAAACTCTGTACAACTTCTGGTTCTTTCAGTTTATCCAGGTCCCATCTCCTTAAATTCCCACCTTTCTGCAGTTTCTTCAGTTTTAATCTACAGTTCATAACGAATAGATTGTGGTCAGAGTCCACATCTGCCCCTGGAAATGTCTTACAATTTAAAACCTTGTTCCTAAATCTCTGTCTTACCATTATATAATCTATCTGATACCTTTTAGTATCTCCAGGGTTCTTCCATGTATACAACCTCCTTTCATGATTCTGAAACCAAGTGTTAGCTATGATTAAGTTGTGCTCTGTGCAAAATTTTACCAGGCGGCTTCCTCTTTCAATTCTTAGCCCCCATCCATATTCACCTACTACGTTTCCTTCTCTCCCTTTTCCTACACTTGAATTCCAATCACCCATGACTATTAAATTTTCGTCTCCCTTCACTATCTGAATAATTTCTTTTATTTCATCATACATTTCTTCAATTTCTTCGTCATCTGCAGAGCTAGTTGGCATATAAACTTGTACTACTGTAGTAGGTGTGGGCTTCGTATCTATCTTGGCCACAATAATGCGTTCACTATGCTGTTTGTAGTAGATTACCGTACATCCTGCTTTATTGAGCAGACGAATCTCCGATGTTCAAGTTGTATGTTGAGACGTGGATATTCCATTCCTCCTGACCTACTCGTGCTCTCTCGTCCTTGAACTACTGTCCATCGATGATCGTGACAGTAACATGTGAACAGCCGTGCGTCTTCGTCGTTTCCGATGTCCTCGTTCCCACTCGCTGGGCCATAGCAGTCTCCCCTGATGCCAGTGGCTTTCTCCATTTGCGATCCATATCGCTGGTAGAATGATTCCCCATTCATCTCTACTCCGCTTCTGTAGTTGCCTAAACGTGCCATACGCGGCGACGCCCTCAGGCAGCATTCCGTCTCACGGTGGGATTGATGTTGCCACACAGAAGTTTACATTTTACTTAAGTGACCAATTACAATTTTGTACAGCATTAATCGACGTCAGGATGACTGCGGTAACATGGGCATGGTGGTGATCCCTGAAACAACCGGTTTTCGGTTATAGCTTCTTCTTTCTTTCTTCGTTTGGATCATCTAAGGACCACTTCGTTCTTCTTTCTTTTTCCTCCAGTATTCTTTCATCTTTTCACTATGTATCCTTTTTCTCTTCTCGGACCATTTTGATCCTGTCTTCTTCTCCCTCCTGCCTTGGAATCTTTCCATTTTTAACACTTTCCTCTTGAAGCTCTCTTTCTGTTGCATCTTTTTCACTTATGTTGGTTCTTTCCAAATCTTTCCTAACTTCTTGACTCCATGCTATTGTTGACTTAAAAGTCTGTTTAGTTAAACTGTTCCTGTTTATTCTGTATAAGTGTCCAAAAAATGGCAGTTGCCTCTTTCGTAGTGTTTGATTTATGTTTTCTATGTTGCGATAGACTTCTTCATTGCTTCTTAATTTCCATACCCCTGTATTTTTTGGTGGTCCAAGTATTTTTCGAATGATTTTTATTTCTAGGACTTCAAGTTCGTGTAATTTGTAGTTCAATACTAAACATTCACTTGCATAAAGATATTCTGGTTTTACTACTGTACTTTAGTGCTGTATCTTCAAATTTTTAGACAGACACATTTTGTTGTAGACATTCCCAGCTATTCCATAAGCTCTCCATTTTATGTACTCTTTCTTTTATAGGGAATTTTTGTTAACAATTTTCTTGGATAATTTCTCCCAAATATTTAAATTTATTTACCCTCTTTATCTGACCAATATCTGCTGCTAGGTATTCCGGAGCGTTTTTTATGTTGTTGTTGTTGTCTTCAGTCCTGAGACTGGTTTGATGCAGCTCTCCATGCTACTCTATCCTGTGCAAGCTTTTTCATCTCCCAGTACCTACTGCAACCTACATCCTTCTGAATCTGCTTAGTGTATTCATCTCTTGGTCTCCCTCTACGACTTTTACCCTCCACGCTCTACTCCAATACTAAATTGGTGATTTCTTGATGTCTCAGAGCATGTCCTACCAGCCGATTCCTTCTTCTAGTCAAGTTGTGCCAGTTTGTGTTGAATAGGAGTGAGGAGAAGAGAAGTTTGCGTCCAGCAGTAAATGGACATTAAAGATTGGCGATCTGGTAACCCTGTAATCACATGTACGGTGGCTACTTCGGTCTGCGATCGCAATTGTACTGTGCAGTTGGTACAGTCGATAGCGTACGTTCAAATATTGCGCGACCTGGTGGATCATACAGCTCTGGAATATTCGCAATGTGGCTGCATTCACAGTTACAAGAGCGGCATAAACATCCATGTGTCAGCGGAGTAGAATACACGTCTGCTTCAAGTGTCCACACAGGAAGAAATCCAGGAGATTTAGGCCAGGTGAACGCGAAGGCCATACAACAGGACGTTCCCGTCCGAGCCATTTCCCTGGAAATGTTCTGTATAAATATAATTCCATGGTATGGATGTGCACCATCATGTTGGAACCGAAACCTCCGCCGAATATGAAGTGCACCATCTTGCAGTGCGCCAGGCAAATAGTTTGAAAGAAGTGTGTGATATCTTCACGTTCCACATCATTACGAAGTGTCGTATTCATGATCTCTGGAACAAGTACTAATCTAATCCAATCTGCAATCAACCAGTCAGACAACAAGGAGGGAGCCAAAACTCCTGTCTCCCAACATTCCGGTCCGGACGTTGATGCCAAAGTGAGCTTGATATCCACGGTCGCGGGTGACGTGCCGGTTAACGAGACGCCAATGGCGGACATTGTGCATATTGAGGAAGCCCGAGTGAACGTTGCTTCATCCGACTATATAATAGTATTTATGAAGTCGTCGTTGGCTTCCTGTTATTGGTGAAACGGCTCAGAGAATTGTATCCGCAAACGGCGGTCCGCAGGAAGCAGGCGTTGCGTTAAAGAATAATGACAGGGGTGCAGCCATGCCCGTGCAGCACGTCAGTGAGAGAACGTTGCGATGCGCGCAGCTGCCTTGCTACTCTACGTGTACTTCGCTTAGTTTGTTGGTGTATGACCTCCAGAATAGCTTCCTCGGTAGCTGGAGTACAGCGAGTCCGTGGACGACCTCTCTCACGCGATGGTGGAAGGAGAGAACCCGTCTCTCGAAGGCGTAGCTCCACACGACGAAACACATTTTGATCTGGATAACGTCGACCAGGATATCTAGTGTGATGTATCAGGCAGCGTAACTTGCTGTGACAGTGCGAGAGAGAGAGATAGAGAGAGAAAGAGAGAGAGAGAGAGAGAGAGAGAGAGAGACAAAGATATTGTTTATTTCTCTGCAGCGGTCAGCGCTCACATAATTATTCTTAGGACATAGAGCTTTTGTTCTTCTTAAGAGTAAAATATGTGAGCGCTGACAAAAGCTCTATATCCTAAGAATAATTATGTGAGCGCTGACCGCCACAGAGTAATAAACAATATTTTTGTCTCTCTCTCTCACTGTCACAGCAAGTTACGCAGCAAACTCATTGCTATGCAACAGAGCCCCGAAGAATATTTCGCCGTACTTTGGTTACCACTTTCAGCTCAACACGGTATCTGCAGCATCTGAAGCAGATTTCTACAACAGCGGAAGCGTGTAATCGCTATCAGTTTCACACATCGCCCTGTGTACGCTGTATATATTTACCCACAACAGTGAACATACAGTTACTCACACACATAGAAAGACAATACAAGGTGGTGTGGGAAACATTTCAGTATAAAGGTCCTGTAGAGCTAAACAATAATTAGCCTAGTAGCAGTAGTAAATGTTTTTTTTTTTTTTTTCAAGGAAGCCTTTATACTAGTAGGGCATCACGAGCGGCAACACCAGCGGGTTATCAGACGCACCACGAATCAGAAGCGTATTCACATATTCATCGTCTGTGTATGCCATACCTCTGCCACACTGTTTTAGAGTAATTCAAGAAGAAAATACGATATGTGTACGAATGTACACGGAGTCAGTCAAGAGCGCGTTTCTCCGCTAGCAACTTGGGCCCATCTGGTGAACGGCGCATATAGTATAAATACGTCATTAGTTGCAGCGGGCTGTTCCACCTAACGCGCATCATATCTCTTACAGCTTCTGCACGATTCGTCCCGGCAATGCTAATTGTGAAATTTTCGTTTTCGAAACACACTTTTTCCCTGAAGGTAATGTACGTAATGTTTCCACATTTCCGTCGACTGTAACAATAATAATAGAATCGCATGTTGATACTTGGTAACCAACATGCGGATATATATACATATACTTTGGAAATTATTTACAAAGGACTTTGCTAGCGCTAAAGGAGACGCAATGTCGTAACGAAATGTAATGGACCTGAACGTGGCAAGCGTAATGGTTGTCCGCAGCTCGTGGTCGTGCGGTAGCGTTCTCGCTTCCCGCGCCCGGGTTCCCGGGTTCGATTCCCGGCGGGGTCAGGGATTTTCTCTGCCTCGTGATGACTGGGTATTGTGTGATGTCTTTAGGTTAGTTAGGTTTAAGTAGTTCTAAGTTCTAGGGGACTGATGACGATAGATGTTAAGTCCCATAGTGGTCAGAACCATTTGAACCACGTAATGGTTGGTACTAATCAGTTAGGGGAGGGTACAAAGAAAACAGGTTTGGAATCTAGCAGATGCACCAGTGCGAAACAAGTCGCGTCCACGACGTGCAAAAGGCTCCTTTAAAAGCTGACCAATGAAATAGATTGTACTTCCTTTTCTGTGTTCGTAGTATGCAAGTCCAACTGTGTTGTAGAAGATACGCTGCAAATCGCTGTATGAGGATTAAGAAGCCAGATACCGTGCCATGCAGACTGCATTTAGCAACTATATGCATATCCTGGTCGAGCCCGAATCGAACCCTAAAGCTCCTATATTCTAACCTAAAACGCCATCGACTGCAACAACTGCACAACGTTCCTGCCGTTTCCTGACAGCGGCAATTATCGTACATGTCATTACAAGATTGCTAATCTTCAACGTCCATTTACTGTTGGTAATAGGCGCAGGAAGAAACTTTGTGAGAGACATTTTTGTATTGCTTGTACGCGAGAAATAGCGCTGCGAAGTCAGAGTGCGCGAATTTTTCTTCACCGCTATAGTCGTGCATACGCATTCGTGTGTGCCCGAGAAACTGTGCTTGTGCAAAGACAGAAGCGTGGCCAGTGGCAGTGGTCGCGAAAGAGGGAGGGAGGGGGAGAGGAGAGTAGGAGAGAGAGAAGGAGAGAGAAAGAGAGAGAGAGAGAGGGGGGGGGGGGTGCGACAGAGAGACGATGTCAGACGGAGTGGGAGTAGCAAACTTGGAGGATCCCCTGCCCCCTTGGGGTGTGTGCAGATGCTGACTTTACGGCTCCAGACTCGGTTCGCCCCCAGTAGGTATCTCAACTTTGGTTCCTCAAGTCCGCCCGTGTATCCTGCAGCCGGACTTCGGGCCGAGTCCTGTTTACATTGAATGGACGTAGTTTTGCGGTGCCGCCCAAAGACACGTAATCTTCACCCCGAGATTAGAACACTTCCCCTTTTCTGCTCCTACCCGGAGTTCTCCTTTCTGAGAGGGGAGACATTTTCAACTTGTTCGCGGCTAATCCCGATACGCCTTCCAGTCAAGAGTCGTAATGTATTTCGCGAACACTAAAAGTTAAGCGATATCCGTCTGCACATTAATAGAAAATACTTAATTTACGATAGTGCAGTGCCTGTGTTATTCTGTTTACGATGCAAAGTTCCATTGGACATGCAGTATCGTATTTATCTGCCGATACCGGGCAGGCGAGTTTCAAATACAACGTCTGAGCTATACAGGAATATACAAAACGTATGTACGAGTACAGCCCGTAGACGCACGGTTGACGACATATGGAAGCTTGCGCCTTGCTCTGAGTCAAGCGTTGATAACCAAACGGTAAGATGACAACTCGCGATAAGCTGGAAATCAAGGTTCGATTCCCGGTCCGGCACAAATTTTCACTGTCGTCATTCCGTTCTACAGCTGATTGTTGTCCTCATTCGCAATGGCGAATTCATTTAATGTAATACTTAATTTGCTCTTCCGTTTGTAATCCAGAGCTGACGTATTGCTACGTAAGGAAAAGCCCCAACAAGCTATGACAAAAATTTGAAACCAATCATAATAAATGTTAGCGCTGCCTTTGTAAGCGTCGATAAAGATATATTTTACTACGTCGGAAGGCGAATAACATGATAAAAAAGAACTCCTTTCAATTTTTTTTGTCAATTAATAGAGACACTCGGTCTTTAGTTCTCGTGGAGAGAAGACGTTCTTCTTGTGAATCAATGTGTTCTCTGAATAATAATGCTATGAAAATACTAAGTCTGAAAATTCGTTTTTTGTGCATAACGACGAAAGTGTTCATTTCTTCCGCGCACCATCTCAATGTCAGGTCCACAAGCGGCAAGCCCGATTAAGAACTGTTACACACACGGCCAACAGATAAATACTGATGTCGGAAGAAGACGAATACAACCGAGGATACCAGATTCGACGTAAGTTGACGACACTACTGGCTCACAATTTAAGAGATTTATGAATTAAAAACGAAAGACAATTTATTCCCTCCAAAATTCATGAAAATCAAATATGCCAATAGTATACAATCAATTTGGTTGCACACTGAATAGCCAAAGTTTCACCATTTAAGAATTGCACGTATACTGAATTTAACTCACTAATTAAATAAACATTGACAACTTATTGATTGTGTGTTTCGTGAATAAACAAACAAAGAAAAAACATAAATGTTTCAATGTAACATGGCTAACACGTTGCCAACCTAAAATTACTAAGAGAAACCGCCCAGGAGACACTCATCAAATTTGAACGACAGCTTAGTAACAACCGACATTTCTGACTGAGTCGGAAAAGAGGGGGGAAATAAATAAAGGTGAAACCGCCACTACCAACTTTATCAATCATGGATCAAGAGATATTTCGAATACAAGTATCCTTGGCTGAATACTTGTATGTTAAACTTACTGTCTGGGTTAATCGCTGACCTTACCTTTGGGCATACAAAGTGAATATTGAACAGAACACTGAAATGAAAGGTTAATCCCTGCAATTATATAGCACGTGATTAATGTAGGCCGCGCGGGATTAGCTGAGCGGTCTCAGGCGCTTCAGTCATGGACGGTGCGGCTGGTACCAGCGGAGGTTCGAGTCCTCCCTCGGGCATGGGTGTGTGTGTTTGTCCTTAGGATAATTTAGGTTACGTAGTGGATAAGCTTAGGGACTGATGACCTTAGCAGTTAAGTCCCATAAGATTTCACACAAATTGGAACATTTTTTTGATTAATGTAGGTAGGGTATACCTCGTAGGGACAACCAGCCCCTGCAAGGCACATGTTTGTGCTGGCAGTATTAGCTTTGTTAACTGCATATAACAATAATTAAGGAAAGTATACACACATCAACGATTGTGCTAATGTCTCCACTAATCTGGCTATAAATCCACAGAAAAGATTACAATCATTCATAAACGAGAAAATGTATATTAACACATCTGAGTATAATAATAACATCTGCATTGCTTTGTTTACAAGCTGAAAGAAAAATGGGAGCATGGATATACGTTTAGCTGTCTCCATAGTCCTCAACTACGTGGCCAAAATTCCCGTGACCAAAACTAAAATCAGAAGCAATACAGACATCGCTGTAATACGGAAAAACTGGATCAAAAATTGAATAAAACAATTAAACAATAATCAAGACCTGTCAGAGGCTGAAGATGGGCTCTGGTAATGGATAGTGAGTTGCGTTACCATGGTTCTAGAAAAATCATTCGCGTGTTGGATATAAATTTTATACAACTATTTGTTTACGCAGTAGCTACAGGTTCGAGCACCGATGGTATTCGCCAACCAGTAAAGATATAATTAATTTAACACGAGTCCGGGGGGTCAAGAAAAAATTGCAGTATGAAAGACTCAGTCTCTCACATAAAATAGAAAAGAGAAATTACAGGGAAATCTACCCAAAATATACTACTCTTATTACTTCTGGACTTACATGAGACATCGCATGGAAAACGGATCATATCGGAAACACACGCGTTTGTCGAACATACCGACTAAAGGAATTTCAGCAACCATTCTGACAAAAAAAAAAAAAAAAAAAAAAAAAAAAAAAAAAAAAAAAATTAGAAAAAATACTCATAAATTATCCTAACAAAATGTTGTCTACTACCGAGAGGTCCATTTGAAAGAGGCTTGTCAGACTGAGCACGAACGATGACGGACAGAAAGCGAATGGATACATGATACACGTTACCATCTTATAGAAAACCACCCAGAGTATTTTTAAGTTCCTAGCGCATGTGAAACCGCGATCGTTGCGAAAAATGATACTTGAACACACTCGCACAAAGCCAGCTGAATACCGAGACCATCTAGAAATCTAGAAAATTAGCTGTTGAAACGTACTTCACACACACACACACACACACACACACACACACACACACACACACAAAACCGCAAAGTGTGTGATTTCGTCTGTGTACTTCAAATCTAGACACAGAAACTGAACTCCAAGCTCTAACACAACTCCAACTGTACACTGGCTTAAAATCTCACTGTGATGAACGTTAATGAGATAATTAATGAGTTATTGTGGATACAATAATTAACTAATCAGTAATTACAATTTAACATATTCAACTGAATTTTGCTTCTATCGATGTAGTTGGTACACTGCGTCGGCTACACCAGAGTAATCACTCTGATTTGTGATGTAATCTAAACTCTTGCAAAACATCACGTCTGATACATCAAGTTAATTAGACAGTCGTTGCACAAGCTATTATGTCGCTCGCAAGTGTGTGTACTCCTGACTTCTAATAAGTACACTCCTGGAAATTGAAATAAGAACATCGTGAATTCATTGTCCCAGGAAGGGGAAACTTTATTGAGACATTCCTGGGGTCAGATACATCACATGATCACACTGACAGAACCACAGGCACATAGACACAGGCAACAGAGCATGCACAATGTCGGCACTAGTACAGTGTATATCCACCTTTCGCAGCAATGCAGGCTGCTATTCTCCCATGGAGACGATCGTAGAGATGCTGGATGTGGTCCTGTGGAACGGATTGCCATGCCATTGCCACCTGGCGCCTCAGTTGGACCAGCGTTCGTGCCGGACGTGCAGACCGCGTGAGACGACGCTTCATCCAGTCGCAAACATGCTCAGTGGGGGACAGATCCGGAGATCTTGCTGGCCAGGGTAGTTGACTTACACCTTCTAGAGCACGTTGGGTGGCACGGGATACATGCGGACGTGCATTGTCCTGTTGGAACAGCAAGTTCCCTTGCCGGTCTAGGAATGGTAGAACGATGGGTTCGATGACGGTTTGGATGTACCGTGCACTATTCAGTGTCCCCTCGACGATCACCAGAGGTGTTCGGCCAGTGTAGGAGATCGCTCCCCACACCATGATGCCGGGTGTTGGCCCTGTGTGCCTCGGTCGTATGCAGTCCTGATTGTGGCGCTCACCTGCACGGCGCCAAACACGCATACGACCATCATTGGCACCAAGGCAGAAGCGACTCTCATCGATGAAGACGACACGTCTCCATTCGTCCCTCCATTCACGCCTGTCGCGACACCACTGGAGGCGGGCTGCACGATGTTGGGGTGTGAGAGGAAGACGGCCTAACGGTGTGCGGGACCGTAGCCCAGCTTCATGGAGACGGTTGCGAATGGTCCTCGCCGATACCCCAGGAGCAACAGTGTCCCTAATTTGCTGGGAAGTGGCGGTGCGGTCCCCTACGGCACTGCGTAGGATCCTACGGTCTCGGCTTGCATCCGTGCGTCGCTGCGGTCCGGTCCCAGGTCGACGGGCACGTGCACCTTCCGCCGACCACTGGCGACAACATCGATGTACTGTGGAGACCTCACGCCCCACGTGTTGAGCAATTTGGCGGTACGTCCACCCGGCCTCCCGCATGCCCACTATACGCCCTCGCTCAAAGTCCGTCAACTGCACATACGGTTCACGTCCACGCTGTCGCGGCATGCTACCAGTGTTAAAGACTGCGATGGAGCTCCGTATGCCACGGGAAACTGGCTGACACTGACGGCGGCGGTGCACAAATGCTGCGCAGCTAGCGCCATTCGACGGCCAACACCGCGGTTCCTGGTGTGTCCGCTGTGCCGTGCGTGTGATCATTGCTTGTACAGCCCTCTCGTAGTGTCCGGAGCAAGTATGGTGGGTCTGATACACCGGTGTCAATGTGTTCTTTTTTCCATTTCCAGGAATGTATTAGTATTCCAGAAAGAATTTCCACTCTGCAACGCAACGCAGTTGAAACTTTCTGTCAGATTAAAACTGTGTGGAGGATAGGTAATCGAACTCAAGACCATTGGCTTTTGTTAACAAGTGCTGTACCGACTGAGCTACCGCGGCACAGTCCACAACGCCTCGTCACGGCTTTACTTCCAACTATAACTCATCTTCTTCCATCCAGACTGCACGGATGTTCGTATGAAATTGGGCAGTGTTCTTTTAAACTTTTTCAAAACGCGACCCCTTTCCAAGTACACAAATTCTGGCGAACCCCCACAACCGTAATAAAAGTACGCCAGTCATTGCAAATAGAATAAATTTACAAAATTTTGATAAACACAGCCTTCAGTCGCGAACACAATTAATTTGTAACCTATGTTTCGGTGTCACAAGGGGCCACCTTCTTCGGACAAAATTAAAACTAAATGTAACAGCATAACGTACCAAAAAATACGAAACCTGCGGTCATACCTGACAGCGTCAGGTAGTCAGAATTAAAATAAAATGCAACAAAGGTGCAAACCACTAGGGGCTGCCATGTGTCCTCTGCTACAGTGAACACAAAACTCTCAGCCCCTAGTTGCTTGCACCTTTGTTGCAATTTATTTTAGTTCTGAATAACTGACGCTGTCAGGTATGACCGCAGGTTTTGTATTTTTTGGTACGTTATGCTGTAACATTTAATTTTAATTTTGTCCGAAGACGGTGTCCATCGTGACACCGAAACATAGGTTACAAATTAATTGGGTTCGCGACTGAAGGCTGTGTTTCTCAAAATTTTGCATTATACAACAGTTTCTGATTGACAGCCATATTAAAAACCTTACAATCAATTTAATTTACTTTCTCTTGATACTACAATGAATAAGAAATGAGTGCACTGTGCAACGAAGCCGTAGCGCTCTGAGGGGGCGGTGGTACAGTCTTTGCCGTGGTGGAGTCGTCGGGGGGGAGAGAAGGGGTCAGCAGCCGCATAGGCGCGCGATATTCGTTCCCTTCATACGCCAGGGGGCACGGCCGTGATTATTGTGTCTTTGCACTTCGCCGAGAGCGCGCATGCAGACGTTTCTGAAAAGATCTGCGCAGCACTCCACGTCTGGTAAAAGTGTTAAGAGTCCACACAGGACATGGTGACCTACGCACAGTGACCAATTTTCGTCCAAAGCACTGAGCGAGTGCATTCGTTTGTTCGGAAGGGAGGCCGACACTGTGCGTCACCTTTCGGTCGGTCGGCGAAGTCGGATCCGAGGCGCACGCCGTGCAATCTTTCTCAAACGATTTAACAGAAATTATTCGGTAAAACAGTTTCGTTTTTGCTTTACTTTCAGCGTTGCGCGAAATTCGAAAAAGTTTCCAATGAGAAACAGGAGCCGCTATGATTTTACGTTTGGTACGTATTGCGTGACATGTTGCTGCGTATGAAATTTAGCTAACATATTGAAGTTTTCTTTAGAACTGGGTGGAGGTCTCTGTCACCAGCATCGAGAAAATTGATCTGATGTAGTGGACTCATTTGTGATAGCACCACTCCAGCGAAACGGCCAGACTGAAATATCCACAACTTTTATTTGCTCCTCACATCAGAGGGAGTTAGGTATAATTAAGTATTTGCCGCGAGGAATGGGCATCTGGGGTCTACGACTGAGAAACTGAACAGAAAAACACTAGCGAAGCGGTGTGGAGCATAGAAGGGAATCATTCTGAAGGCGCTAGATAAAAATAAAAAGATCAAGATTTATAAGATTTCATATCATATACACATATCACAGAGGATTGGAAAGAAACTGATGTCAGCCAACATAGCTCCGGCACTTTTTATATCAAAGAAATTTGGGCGATACTTTAAGGAGCTGTGAAATCACCGAAAATGATTTTTTCTTCTATCCCGAAGTGTATCGTATTGAGTGCGATAGGAACCCATTGTGCAAGAGCACATACATTGGCCAGGCAGACAAGAATTTTTATACGAGATTTAAAGAACATGAAGCCCTGGTCAGTTCCACGTCAGCTCTGACAGGGCATCTGATTGACAACCAGCATCAGCTGTAGCAGGTTAGCGATACCTGAACTCAATGCAATTTTGTCATATGATGACATGATGGAGACCGTGGCTGTCGTTTGAAAACAAATGTTGATGGAGTTAGGACGGCCACCAGACACAATTTAACTTTCAGTTCCTTTATTCAAACTGTCTTGCCGGCCAGGGTGCCCGAGAGGTTCTAGGCGCTACAGTCTGGAACCGCGCGACAGCTACGGTAGCAGGTTCGAATCCTGCCTCGGGCATGGATGTGTATGATGTTCTTAGGCTAGTTAGGTTTAAGTAGTTCTAAGTTCTAGGAGACTGATGACCACAGAAGTTAAGTCCCATAGTGGTCAGAGCCATCTGAACCGTTTAACTATCTTAAGCACGGGAGAGAAAGGCCGGATACTCAGTGTTATGGAAGAAATTGCAATCTTAAGCTCTCTTCATTCCCATCCTCTCGATACAATGAACGAACGAAGAAAACTGCAAAAATATTTTCGTTAATTATGACACTATCCAGGCACATAAAGGTGTTCATATTACGTAATAGTTTTCCTTTTTTTTAAAATATACAAGTCCTCTTCCCTCTCAATGTTCTGATGGTTCCGTCACCTTCCTGCTGTTCTTTCCCACTTTTCCACTTCAAACAATACACCAGTCTCCGGTTTGTTTCGTTCAGCGCCTGCGCTTGGGTTGTGTGCGGCTTCAGTACTCACAGCTAGGATTTACTGCAGTATTCCTGTTTGTATTCCTCGTCGCGCAGCACGGGGGAAAGGTTGTTGCAAACTGTGCGACTGGTCCCGGCGGAGGTTCGAGTCCACCCTCGGGCATGGGTGTGCGAGTTGGTCCTTAGGACAATTTAGGTTAAGTAGTGTGTAAGCTTAGGGACCGATGACCTTAGCAGTTAAGTCCCATAAGATTTAACACAGATTTGAACATTTTGTTGTTGCGAAATTTTGTAGGTTATTCTACCCAATTTGTGATTCCCCCCCCCCCTTCCCCATTTTTATTGCGCTTTACATGTTTCATTAGCTTCGTAACTTTTTGTGTCTGGTCGTGCTGTCCGTTTTTTGGTTTTTTTTTTAGTTTCCTTTTACCGTTATGACACGGAATCTTTAGTTTCATGACAACTTGTGAGTGAGGGTGACTTCAGATGAGTAAGTGATTTTGTTTGTAACTAATGTCGTGTTCTATCTCTTAATTTCTTTTAATTTAAAAATCTTAGCTGCATGGTGCCTCATCTGATATTTCAGATTTGAGGATCCTCTGCCATTGGCGTGTAACAGAATACTTTTATTATTACTGTAAATCTTTCAAAACTGGTCGTGTACACAATAAAAGATTGTGGATTAAGCAATTGTTCTACGGTTTCTTTGTTTTTCAAAATAGACTTGTACAATTGTTGCTGCCTCGTAAGAAGGACTCTTTGTATGTTAGGTAAGTAGGCGGCAAACAAGCTAAAAAGGGTAACACTTACTAATAATATAATGATTGCAGAATAGAGAATATAGTCGGTGATATTTGAGAACAACAGTCGTAAAATTAAACAAGAACCCACGTTTTTCTTAGCAGTTTGATTAATCTAGTGATATTTCAGATTTTGCACGATTTATGGTATTTGTACGCTTTATAGCGGATGAAAGGATCATGGAAGAAATTATATTTTGCAAAGCACTTCCTTCGAAAAGTACTGTACAGTATTTGCACGACATGTTTTTACAAAGCACTCACAGCTACAAGACTGACTGGACAATCTGTATTACCATTTGTAGTCCTGGTGCAAAACCCTTCTGGCAATAAATTGGCTCATTGCAAAATTGAAATCAATAACCAAGCTGGATCATATATTGATGGGCAACGCTTTGAGATGACGATGTTACACAGCAGATGACTAACTTGGACACTGAGTTAATTAGGAGGAAAAAGAATACTTTCATCTGCACCTGTGTTGTAAGCCGGCCGGGGTGGCCGTGCGGTTCTGGACGCTACAGTCTGAAACCGAGCGACCGCTACAGTCGCAGGTTCTAATCCTGCCTCGGGCGCGGATGTGTGTGATGTCCTTACGTTAGTTAGGTTTAAGTAGTTCTAAGTTCTAGGGGACTGATGACCTCAGAAGTTAAGTCGCATAGTGCTCAGAGACATTTGAACCTGGGTTGTAAACATGATACACTTGTAAATAAATGTACAGATACATATTCCAAAAAAATAACCTGCTAAACATTGCAGTGATTAGCGACTAGGGTGGTGCTTTTACTTGTAGTGTACCTAGGAATCAATAATGCGTATTAATTTTCAATATCTGATAACTACGTATAGAAATGTGCATTATATTATTATTAAAACATTACACTTAATGTCGAAATAAGCCTACAACGATGTGATTACACTTTCATTAAACAGGAAAACACTGTATCCTGCACTTTATGAAACTGGAAGTTACTTATGTCACACGCAAATAAATTTATGAAATCGTGTACAATGACAGTGTTTTCCTGCTGTAGATAAATAAAATTGCCCGGTACGTTTTGGTGTCTTCGTCTGCAACGTGCTTCAGATTTGTAGTAATATTTACAGCAAAATAGCTGGTATAAATTCTTTTGCAACACTTCGACGTATTTCTCAATTACACCAGTAATAGAAATTTAGAACCCGTAATATTTATAATCATCTCCAGTGTTTTCACTAAAAGAGAGCCCAGGCCATTACTTTTACAATATATTGTCCTAGTATGAGAACTATTACACACTGAACCGCGCCAATAAAAACATACTTGAGTGTTTTCACTGGTGGTGAGCACTGCTTGTAGCCTCTTACGAGAACTGCTACAGTACGGTGAATTTGCAGCTTTTGATTATGACTTATATGTCGTAGTACTTTCCATCGCCAGGCTTGATCAGCACATCAGATCTTGCTGCAACGTAAGGCATGCCGTAAGCCAGCATACAACAGCCTCAAACTGGCCCACAAAATACACAGTCACCTCTTCTTCCCTGCATAAGAGCTGCTTAAAACCGCTGCAGAATTTATAGCACCAACTTTATCTCGTTCATCCGAGGCTTTTATTACAATTATACCCAGTTTTACGATAGTTACGCACATCTACATCTACATGGATACTCTGCAAATCACATTCAAGTGCCTGGCAGAGGGTTCATCGAACCACCTTCACAATTCTCTATTATTCCAATCTCGTACAGTACTCGGAAAGAATGAGCGCCTGTGTCTTTCCGTATGAGCTCTGGTTTCCCTTAATTTATCGTGGTGATGGTTCCTCCCTATGTAGGTCGGTATCAACAAAATATTTTCGCATTCGGAGGAGAAAGTTGGTCATTGGAATTTCGTGAGAAGATTCCGTCGCAAAGAAAAACGCCTTTCTTTTAATGATTTCCAGCCCAAATCCTGTATCACATCTGTGACACTCTCTCCCATATTTAGCGATAATACAAAACGTGCTGCCTTTCTTTGAACTTTTCCAATGTACTCCGTCAGTCCTATCTGGTAAGGATCCCAAACCACGCAGAAGTATTCTAAAAGAGGACGGACAATCGTAATGTAGGTAGTCTCCTTAGTAGGTCTGTTACATTTTCTAAGTGTCCTGCCAATAGAACGCAGTAATTGGTTAGCCTTCCCAAAACATTTTCAGTGTTTCCTTCCAATTTAAGTTGTTCGTAATTGTAATACGTAGGTATTTAGTTGAATTTGCGGCTTTTAGATTACACTCATTTATCGTGTAACCGACGTTTAACGAGTTCCTTTTTACACTCATGTGGATGACCTCACACTTTTCGTTATTTAGGGTCAACTGCCACTTTTCGCACCACTCAGATATCTTTTTTAAATCGTTTTTCAGTTTGTTTTGATCTTCAGATGACTTTATTAGTCGATAAACAACAGCGTCATCTACAAACAACCGAAGACGGCTTATATTAATAAGGAACTGCAAAGGGCTTATAACACTACCTTGGGGAACGCCAGAATTCACTTCTTTTTTTACTCGATGACTGTCTATCAGTTTCTGTGACCTCTCTGACAGGAAATCACAAATACATTCACATAACTGAGACGATATTCCATAAGTACGCAATTTCACTACAATCCACTTGTGTGGTACAGTGTCAAAAGCCTTCCGGAAATACGGAATCGATCTGAAATCTCTTGTCAATAGCACTCATCACTTCAAGTGAATAAAAAGCTAGTTGTGTTTCACTGGAACGATGCTTTATAAACCCATGTTCACTGTGTGTGTGGAAAAAAAACTCAAATGGCTCTGAGCGCTATGGGACTTAACATCTACGGTCATCAGTCCCCTAGAACTTATAACTACTTAAACCTAACTAACCTAAGGACATCACACATATCCATGCCCGAGGCAGGATTCGAACCTGCGACCGTAGCGGTCACGCGGTTCCAGACTGAAGCGCCTAGAACCGCACGGCCACGCCGGCCTGCACTGTGTGTCAATAGACCGTTTTTCCCATTTCACACGTAACTCGAGACTGTCTTCCACGTCTACTTTGAGAATGTTGCAGTGTGTAAAAAGACGGTAATATTGCCCCCAAAACCCTTCCACTGGGAAGTCCCTACTGATTGTGTCTTAAAATTAAAGTCATGACCCTGCACATTTGTAGTTACACAAATCCATGGCAATTACAATGATAAAAGCATTATACAAAATACATATAAGAATACACAAGTCATTATTTAAACAGTAAAGTTCAAAAATATATCTACGGTTTAAGATTACTCAATTACCTGTCAGGCGGTAGCACCGTGCAGTGCGTGGGGGAATTCAGTTTATCGTCAATATCTCTAGATGTCATAAGTGTACCATACTTACTCTGAAACCTCTCTGTCATCGATATACTGTCACCCATATATCCACGGCTGATACTCGTAATAAAAAGCTACCAAAAAAATTATATATGATTGAAAATCAAACAGTTTATAAAAGGTGGTAACGACGCTTGTACCGTAACGAATTGCTCAGGGAACTGTGGTAAAGCAATGAAAAAGGTGAAAATTCTATCCGGACCACTACTTGAGCCTAGACTCTCAGATCTAGAGCGTTTGGCTCAACCACCTCGGCTATTCGACTACGCTTTTCGTAAGATCCAAATTATTAAGTTATCGCAAGCTGCAATGCAGCGTCCTTCGTCCATTAACCCCCTACTCGCAAATTCTCGTAGAGTTCGGACGATACTAGTGCATCAACAATGAAAAAAATGTCAAGAAGGCATCTAGTTCTTACAGAAATGTGTGTATTTGAGTGGTTATATACATTCACAGAAGTTCATCAGCGAAACTTGGGGGCCTAGCATTTCTGGATAAAAAGCTATTGCTTAGCTTTGCAAAAACAGACATAATGTCTGATGGGATAACAGCAATCAGTGATTTTATAATGTTACTTATAATCCGTCTTGATTGCAAATTTTTTTATTCATATGACCGGTTTCGGTTCATTCAGAACCATCTTCAGATCTGATATTTCAGTTACAGGAGTAACCCGTTCAAATCCAGCAACTTTTACATGTTGCGTCACATCACATCACATGTGAAAGTTGCTGGATTTGGACGGGTTACTCCTGTAACTGAAATATCAGATCTGAAGATGGTTCTGAATGAACCGAAACCGGTCATATGAATAAAAAATTTTGCAATCAAGACGGATTATAAGTAACACTATTGGTTAGCCATAGACAGGAAACTGTTTGCAGAATGAATTTTCACTCCGCAGTGCAGTGTCTAATGATATGAAACTTCCTGGCAGATTAAAACTAGTTGTGTAAGGCAAAATCCCTGGGTTCGAATCTCGGTCCGGCACACAGTGTTAATCTGCCAAAAAGTTTCAAGTGTTAATATCATTTGTGTGTGCACACAACTGAGAACTGAGTGTATATAACGCGTTTACCTAGTACGTTCATAAAAGTAAATACATTAAGGTGTCTCTATTAACTTAGTCAGGTAATGACAAGCAAAACTAAAAAGGTGTCAAAGTCGAACTGAAATATTATTTAAATTTAGACAGTGTGCCAAACATTCGAACAGTTTCGCCGTTTTAGAGATGTTCGTTCACTTGTTCTGCGTAATAGTTATCTGCCCTTTGTCGAAGTCGCTTATTTCAGTGGCTTTCCTCATCTGAATCCCAAATGTTCGCTAGGGTGGTCATTTGTCCCTGTCTGCTCCGCTTAAACACTCCTGGAAATTGAAATAAGAACACCGTGAATTCATTGTCCCAGGAAGGGGAAACTTTATTGACACATTCCTGGGGTCAGATACATCACATGATCACACTGACAGAACCACAGGCACATAGACACAGGCAACAGAGCATGCACAATGTCGGCACTAGTACAGTGTATATCCACCTTTCGCAGCAATGCAGGCTGCTATTCTCCCATGGAGACGATCGTAGAGATGCTGGATGTAGTCCTGTGGAACGGCTTGCCATGCCATTTCCACCTGGCGCCTCAGTTGGACCAGCGTTCGTGCTGGACGTGCAGACCGCGTGAGACGACGCTTCATCCAGTCCCAAACATGCTCAATGGGGGACAGATCCGGAGATCTTGCTAGCCAGGGTAGTTGACTTACACCTTCTAGAGCACGTTGGGTGGCACGGGATACACGCGGACGTGCATTGTCCTGTTGGAACAGCAAGTTCCCTTGCCGGTCTAGGAATGGTCGAACAATGGGTTCGATGACGGTTTGGATGTACCGTACACTATTCAGTGTCCCCTCGACGATCACCAGAGGTGTTCGGCCAGTGTAGGAGATCGCTCCCCACACCATGATGCCGGGTGTTGGCCCTGTGTGCCTCGGTCGTATGCAGTCCTGATTGTGGCGCTCACCTGCACGGCGCCAAACACGCATACGACCATCATTTGCACCAAGGCAGAAGCGGCATGCTACCAGTGTTAAAGACTGCGATGGAGCTCCGTATGCCACGGCAAACTGGCTGACACTGACGGCGGCGGTGCGTAAATGCTGCGCAGCTAGCGCCATTCGACGGCCAACACCGCGGTTCCTGGTGTGTCCGCTGTGCCGTGCGTGTGATCATTGCTTGTACAGCCCTCTCGCAGTGTCCGGAGCAAGTATGGTGGGTCTGACACACCGGTGTCAATGTGTTCTTTTTTCCATTTCCAGGAGTGTATATGTTCGTTACCGCGTCTAGAGCTCGCAAAGTCAACTGCGGGCGTACGACATCGCCGTGGGCAGTGATCATTATGTTTAGGCTTACGGGTGTATAGATTGTGTGACTCTGTTTGTTATTGAGATCCGAATTCATTGCAATACTGCACTCAACACAACTTGTGTTAATCGGCAGTACCTCTACCAGTTGAGCTAATTAAAAAAAAAATTTCAGGCTTTGGCTTCAAATATAATCCCTTTGAGAAAACTAATGTTGCAGCTGTATAACATTACTGGCTACTGTCCATTGTTTCTTTTGTTGTTCTTATTTCAGTTTTAAGTATATTGGTGTTTGCGTGTATCTCGAGCCCTTGTATAAGCTGTTTTACATACCTGCTTAAATCATAATTACTTTCGTGCTCACCATAATGATACTTCTACAACTATACCGCTTCCTAGATGTAGTCTACAGTCTGACGATGTGCTAGTTAGAATGCTGTTGTAGATTTCGAAATCTTTTAGTGAAGATACTTCTTTTAAAGTCAGAGTGACCAAACGCTCACCTGAAGCTCAAATGGTGGATGAAAGCGTGGTGACTATTTTTTCTATATGATTCTTCTTCTTCTTTGCAGCTATCGGGAGGAACTTCAGGCTCAAATCAGGACACTCTTATGTACTGAATTTTTGGCAGCATCAACAATTGTAGAACATGGGTTTGTAAAGTAGTGATGTAATTCTCGAGATGGGTATGGATATCCAAATAAATTAAGTACTAGAAGCATTTTCACTTTTTAGCACATGTAGTCCAGTTAGTTCTAGGTCCTCAAAGAATGTCTATATTTATAAATCTGAGCCTGCCCGTGTGGCCGAGCGGTTCTAGGCGCTACAGTCTGGAACCGCGCCACCGCTACGGCCGCAGGTTAGAATCCTGCCTCGGGCATGGATGTATATGATGTCCTTAGGTTAGTTAGGTTTAAGTAGTTGTAAGTTCTAGGGGACTGATGACCTCAGAAGTTAAGTCCCATAGTGCTCAGAGCCATTTGAACCATATAAATCTATATTTGTTTGATTTTCACATAATCTTAAGCAACGTATTACACATAAACACTTCGCGAAATTTCGGGATGCGGAACTTTCTGACGGATTTAAGCAAACTGGTATTTCAAGTTTTTTTTTGTGTGGGCATCCTCCGCAGCAAGTATATAAATACTTGTTTTGTAAATAAAACTGCCTTTTCCTGCTGCTAGACTGGTATTTGTAAACAGGCTGTTGACTGTTCCAGCTAAAAGTTTTTTTTTTTTACACATAACCAGTGAAAAATACCAGTCCACGTCGGTTTTAAATATAGTCCGATTCCAGAAGCCACAGATTCTACCATCTTTTTCCGTCTTTTTGCCTCATCAAACTCTTTTTGAGCACTTTTTGGATCTTTCACTGCTTGGGCGATGATTGAAGCTCCACAAGACAAAGATTCTATCACTGAAAGTCTTGCCAGTGCGCAAATTATGAGTGAAAGAATTGCAACTGATCTCTAAGATACTGGCAAGGCCGTTGCATTTGAACCTGTCTTCCTCCTTTTCTTTTTTGCTTTTTGTTTCAGGGCACGTTTATCAGCTGACAATAGCGATTCATTGCATGTTTTCTAAGCTTCTTGGATTTACTTTAGTGGTCGATAAGTAGAGTACTTTAGTGGACTATAAGCACAGTTCCTACGTTGCCAACTATTCATCCCAGCACCCATTTCATGTTTGGGATGCTTTATTTAATCATCTGGAAATGCTGCAAAATGCTAAACTATACCAGTATCTCTTCTCATATTGTCTGCTTAGCTGTACCAGCTGAAATTAGATCTGCGGTGTGATGTTTTGCTTGATTTTTACTCGTAACATATGCAGTATCATGTTGTCTGGAAAATTCGTCCAATACATTAACTCCTTTATCACTAGGTGCTAACCAATTCTCCGGCTTTGTTTTCAGTCTACAATAGCTGCATATCGAAACGTGTAAGTCTGCAGGTAGCTTGGGGAGAATACTCCCACTACCATGTACGATGTGCTTGCTACAATGCATGCTATCCTACTATATCGTTTCAGGGTTCGCGAGCCTTGTTATATACCAAACGCTTGACGTACATCCAATTATAGTGTGACGAAGGGAAACTTAGCCATCAAACCAACACACTGTTCCCTCTACATTTCATGACATGTGCTATGAGAAACATGTCTGGTCCGATGCTTGTCTGTAATTCTTAAAAGTAGAAACTTCCTGCTGTTTTGTTAATCCTGCTAACCTTTAAAATGTATGTTGTCAAATTCATCTGCTGAACTTGGATATGGTAAATATATTTGTGAGCAGTTTGGTAGGTATGATTCTTCGATGCAGTCTTGTATTTTGAAATATGTACCAAAACATTACTATTAAGTATTTGTTTGCATGGTTCCAACACCCAACTGTATACAGTATTTGGAAGACTACTATCATGAACCCCAATTGGTTTCATATTTAATGTTTGGTGTGCGATTCAGTTACAAAGCTAAATTGTTTGTGAAAGAGTAACAATCCATTTGTATGACCATGAAAATTGAAACACATCCATTTATGGGTTTTTATAGTTCTGTTTCATTGTTCCATGATACTTTTTTCCTTCTGGGAGAATATTTAATTGTGGCATATAGCATATCGCTCCTAGTAATGCCTTGAAAAATCTATTGTAAAACTCACCACCACGATCAGTTTGAAAGTTTTTGGGATAGTGATTCGTCCCTGTGTGCAGAAATTGATCCACCGCCTTCGCAACTGCCTCACCTATCTTTGCTTTCTGCAGGTAAGACCCAAGCGAATTTGGAATATGCATCAGTGACCAATAGAAAATATTTGAAACCTTTATTCTCCTGTGAGTGTTGTTTCATACCTACAAGATGAGCGAGAAGTAAGTCATTCAGGCCTCGTATTATAATGAAACTACATAGGAATATTTTGTGTGTTGGTTTGTTGGGTTCTCAAACTACTGTCTGCATAGCTGTTCGATAACACGTCTTTCTCTGACCTCCGAAATGATTGACTTAACTTCTTTCATATGCGCAGTGTAAACTACAACAGTCCATGCTACTTTCAAATAAATAATACTAACATAATAACAGTATGACAATCAGCTCTAGCACATGGAATTTGTTTATGACAGTGCAGCAGCATTCTGAAAAAAATTGTTTATTGAAAGTGAAAAGACACACACACAGACAGACACACACACACACACACACACACACACACACACACACACACACACACACACACACACACACACACACACCGCGGGGAGGGTAAATGATGATATAATGAGGACTGAGGCTGAAAGAATAGAGGTAAAGTGGTTGGGCTTTGGAAGGGAGAACACGGGGGTTAGGAATGGGGCTGGTGAAGTCAATCCCTCATGACACTGATCTCTTGTGCGGCAAACTAACTAACGATGTATGTAGTGGGATTCCTAAATTGAAGGGTTCTTATAAGCGCCTATCTGGTTGATACATTGTATAACATAGATGGTATGAAGTGGACTGCAATACGTTGTGACGTGATGGTATCAATATTCGAATCAAAGCGTTTCGTGAAGGCAGGTAAAGTTACAATGTGTTCAAATTTTTGGTATACATGGCAAGCTGTAAAGGCCTGCGTCCGCTTGCGATATTATGTTCAGTAAAGTTTTTTATTTTACTGATCCTTGATATTAGACCTGGCAGATTTTAATGCAGTAGGCTAGTGCAACCTTTTTGTTTTCAAAACACGCGCCTTCTTCTTAGTCTTCAATTATTGTGAAAGCTTTTGCTGTCCTCTGACGTTCCGACAGTCGTGCCTGACCGAGGCAATTCTTTCTTGCTGTCTGCCATGGATAATAAGAGAAACCTTTTAATGTTTAAAATCAGTTCCAATTAAATTGTGAAACAATATGTTCGACGCTTACAGAGCATGGACTGAAATATGATTGTAGGCCCCTCCAGTTGGTTAATGGCGTCCGAAACACCCTCCGCTTCCATACGGCGTGGAGCAAACAAAATCGCGGCAGCTGCCGTATTCGCGGACCGGCGTCATTAGCCGTCCAAACACAATTACGGCGCCGCTCCAAATACCCGTCGGCATGCATCACTCGACACGTTTGCTGGTTGTCACGGATTTCACAGCTCCTCGCTGCACATTAACGCGCACGGTGCAACTTGTGACCGAGCAGACAAATCGTCAGAAAACACATGCATCGCGCTGTGTGAGGCTTTTTCACAGACGGAAACTTTGACACTGTTTGCACCACTCATGTCCTCTACGCACTCTTTCTGACTTTGGCTGTTTTACGGCACATCTGCATCGACGCACTGGACGAGGTGGCGCAATGGTCAGCACACTAGACTCGCATCTGGAAGGACGGTGGCTCAATTCCGCGACCAGCCATTTGAATCTAGGTTTTCCGTGATTTCCCTCAGTCGCTCCCGAAAACTCAGAGACAGTTCCTTTCAAAGAGGCATGGCTGATCTCCTTCCCCATCCTTCCGTAATTCGAACTTGTGATACCCTTCTAATGACTTTCCTGCCCATAGGACGTTAATGTTCCTGCTTGCTTTTGCACGAACAAGCGGTTTGGATTTAATATACACTCCTGGAAATTGAAATAAGAACACCGTGAATTCATTGTCCCAGGAAGGGGAAACTTTATTGACACATTCCTGGGGTCAGATACATCACATGATCACACTGACAGAACCACAGGCACATAGACACAGGCAACAGAGCATGCACAATGTCGGCACTAGTACAGTGTATATCCACCTTTCGCAGCAATGCAGGCTGCTATTCTCCCATGGAGACGATCGTAGAGATGCTGGATGTAGTCCTGTGGAACGGCTTGCCATGCCATTTCCACCTGGCGCCTCAGTTGGACCAGCGTTCGTGCTGGACGTGCAGACCGCGTGAGACGACGCTTCATCCAGTCCCAAACATGCTCAATGGGGGACAGATCCGGAGATCTTGCTGGCCAGGGTAGTTGACTTACACCTTATAGAGCACGTTGGGTGGCACGAGATACATGCGGACCTGCATTGTCCTGTTGGAACAGCAAGTTCCCTTGCCGGTCTAGGAATGGTCGAACAATGGGTTCGATGACGGTTTGGATGTACCGTACACTATTCAGTGTCCCCTCGACGATCATCAGAGGTGTACGGCCAGTGTAGGAGATCGCTCCCCACACCATGATGCCGGGTGTTGGCCCTGTGTGCCTCGGTCGTATGCAGTCCTGATTGTGGCGCTCACCTGCACGGCGCCAAACACGCATACGACCATCATTTGCACCAAGGCAGAAGCGGCATGCTACCAGTGTTAAAGACTGCGATGGAGCTCCGTATGCCACGGCAAACTGGCTGACACTGACGGCGGCGGTGCGTAAATGCTGCGCAGCTAGCGCCATTCGACGGCCAACACCGCGGTTCCTGGTGTGTCCGCTGTGCCGTGCGTGTGATCATTGCTTGTACAGCCCTCTCGCAGTGTCCGGAGCAAGTATGGTGGGTCTGACACACCGGTGTCAATGTGTTCTTTTTTCCATTTCCAGGAGTGTATATGTTCGTTACCGCGTCTAGAGCTCGCAAAGTCAACTGCGGGCGTACGACATCGCCGTGGGCAGTGATCATTATGTTTAGGCTTACGGGTGTATAGATTGTGTGACTCTGTTTGTTATTGAGATCCGAATTCATTGCAATACTGCACTCAACACAACTTGTGTTAATCGGCAGTACCTCTACCAGTTGAGCTAATTAAAAAAAAAATTTCAGGCTTTGGCTTCAAATATAATCCCTTTGAGAAAACTAATGTTGCAGCTGTATAACATTACTGGCTACTGTCCATTGTTTCTTTTGTTGTTCTTATTTCAGTTTTAAGTATATTGGTGTTTGCGTGTATCTCGAGCCCTTGTATAAGCTGTTTTACATACCTGCTTAAATCATAATTACTTTCGTGCTCACCATAATGATACTTCTACAACTATACCGCTTCCTAGATGTAGTCTACAGTCTGACGATGTGCTAGTTAGAATGCTGTTGTAGATTTCGAAATCTTTTAGTGAAGATACTTCTTTTAAAGTCAGAGTGACCAAACGCTCACCTGAAGCTCAAATGGTGGATGAAAGCGTGGTGACTATTTTTTCTATATGATTCTTCTTCTTCTTTGCAGCTATCGGGAGGAACTTCAGGCTCAAATCAGGACACTCTTATGTACTGAATTTTTGGCAGCATCAACAATTGTAGAACATGGGTTTGTAAAGTAGTGATGTAATTCTCGAGATGGGTATGGATATCCAAATAAATTAAGTACTAGAAGCATTTTCACTTTTTAGCACATGTAGTCCAGTTAGTTCTAGGTCCTCAAAGAATGTCTATATTTATAAATCTGAGCCTGCCCGTGTGGCCGAGCGGTTCTAGGCGCTACAGTCTGGAACCGCGCCACCGCTACGGCCGCAGGTTAGAATCCTGCCTCGGGCATGGATGTATATGATGTCCTTAGGTTAGTTAGGTTTAAGTAGTTGTAAGTTCTAGGGGACTGATGACCTCAGAAGTTAAGTCCCATAGTGCTCAGAGCCATTTGAACCATATAAATCTATATTTGTTTGATTTTCACATAATCTTAAGCAACGTATTACACATAAACACTTCGCGAAATTTCGGGATGCGGAACTTTCTGACGGATTTAAGCAAACTGGTATTTCAAGTTTTTTTTTGTGTGGGCATCCTCCGCAGCAAGTATATAAATACTTGTTTTGTAAATAAAACTGCCTTTTCCTGCTGCTAGACTGGTATTTGTAAACAGGCTGTTGACTGTTCCAGCTAAAAGTTTTTTTTTTTTACACATAACCAGTGAAAAATACCAGTCCACGTCGGTTTTAAATATAGTCCGATTCCAGAAGCCACAGATTCTACCATCTTTTTCCGTCTTTTTGCCTCATCAAACTCTTTTTGAGCACTTTTTGGATCTTTCACTGCTTGGGCGATGATTGAAGCTCCACAAGACAAAGATTCTATCACTGAAAGTCTTGCCAGTGCGCAAATTATGAGTGAAAGAATTGCAACTGATCTCTAAGATACTGGCAAGGCCGTTGCATTTGAACCTGTCTTCCTCCTTTTCTTTTTTGCTTTTTGTTTCAGGGCACGTTTATCAGCTGACAATAGCGATTCATTGCATGTTTTCTAAGCTTCTTGGATTTACTTTAGTGGTCGATAAGTAGAGTACTTTAGTGGACTATAAGCACAGTTCCTACGTTGCCAACTATTCATCCCAGCACCCATTTCATGTTTGGGATGCTTTATTTAATCATCTGGAAATGCTGCAAAATGCTAAACTATACCAGTATCTCTTCTCATATTGTCTGCTTAGCTGTACCAGCTGAAATTAGATCTGCGGTGTGATGTTTTGCTTGATTTTTACTCGTAACATATGCAGTATCATGTTGTCTGGAAAATTCGTCCAATACATTAACTCCTTTATCACTAGGTGCTAACCAATTCTCCGGCTTTGTTTTCAGTCTACAATAGCTGCATATCGAAACGTGTAAGTCTGCAGGTAGCTTGGGGAGAATACTCCCACTACCATGTACGATGTGCTTGCTACAATGCATGCTATCCTACTATATCGTTTCAGGGTTCGCGAGCCTTGTTATATACCAAACGCTTGACGTACATCCAATTATAGTGTGACGAAGGGAAACTTAGCCATCAAACCAACACACTGTTCCCTCTACATTTCATGACATGTGCTATGAGAAACATGTCTGGTCCGATGCTTGTCTGTAATTCTTAAAAGTAGAAACTTCCTGCTGTTTTGTTAATCCTGCTAACCTTTAAAATGTATGTTGTCAAATTCATCTGCTGAACTTGGATATGGTAAATATATTTGTGAGCAGTTTGGTAGGTATGATTCTTCGATGCAGTCTTGTATTTTGAAATATGTACCAAAACATTACTATTAAGTATTTGTTTGCATGGTTCCAACACCCAACTGTATACAGTATTTGGAAGACTACTATCATGAACCCCAATTGGTTTCATATTTAATGTTTGGTGTGCGATTCAGTTACAAAGCTAAATTGTTTGTGAAAGAGTAACAATCCATTTGTATGACCATGAAAATTGAAACACATCCATTTATGGGTTTTTATAGTTCTGTTTCATTGTTCCATGATACTTTTTTCCTTCTGGGAGAATATTTAATTGTGGCATATAGCATATCGCTCCTAGTAATGCCTTGAAAAATCTATTGTAAAACTCACCACCACGATCAGTTTGAAAGTTTTTGGGATAGTGATTCGTCCCTGTGTGCAGAAATTGATCCACCGCCTTCGCAACTGCCTCACCTATCTTTGCTTTCTGCAGGTAAGACCCAAGCGAATTTGGAATATGCATCAGTGACCAATAGAAAATATTTGAAACCTTTATTCTCCTGTGAGTGTTGTTTCATACCTACAAGATGAGCGAGAAGTAAGTCATTCAGGCCTCGTATTATAATGAAACTACATAGGAATATTTTGTGTGTTGGTTTGTTGGGTTCTCAAACTACTGTCTGCATAGCTGTTCGATAACACGTCTTTCTCTGACCTCCGAAATGATTGACTTAACTTCTTTCATATGCGCAGTGTAAACTACAACAGTCCATGCTACTTTCAAATAAATAATACTAACATAATAACAGTATGACAATCAGCTCTAGCACATGGAATTTGTTTATGACAGTGCAGCAGCATTCTGAAAAAAATTGTTTATTGAAAGTGAAAAGACACACACACAGACAGACACACACACACACACACACACACACACACACACACACACACACACACACACACACACACACACACACACCGCGGGGAGGGTAAATGATGATATAATGAGGACTGAGGCTGAAAGAATAGAGGTAAAGTGGTTGGGCTTTGGAAGGGAGAACACGGGGGTTAGGAATGGGGCTGGTGAAGTCAATCCCTCATGACACTGATCTCTTGTGCGGCAAACTAACTAACGATGTATGTAGTGGGATTCCTAAATTGAAGGGTTCTTATAAGCGCCTATCTGGTTGATACATTGTATAACATAGATGGTATGAAGTGGACTGCAATACGTTGTGACGTGATGGTATCAATATTCGAATCAAAGCGTTTCGTGAAGGCAGGTAAAGTTACAATGTGTTCAAATTTTTGGTATACATGGCAAGCTGTAAAGGCCTGCGTCCGCTTGCGATATTATGTTCAGTAAAGTTTTTTATTTTACTGATCCTTGATATTAGACCTGGCAGATTTTAATGCAGTAGGCTAGTGCAACCTTTTTGTTTTCAAAACACGCGCCTTCTTCTTAGTCTTCAATTATTGTGAAAGCTTTTGCTGTCCTCTGACGTTCCGACAGTCGTGCCTGACCGAGGCAATTCTTTCTTGCTGTCTGCCATGGATAATAAGAGAAACCTTTTAATGTTTAAAATCAGTTCCAATTAAATTGTGAAACAATATGTTCGACGCTTACAGAGCATGGACTGAAATATGATTGTAGGCCCCTCCAGTTGGTTAATGGCGTCCGAAACACCCTCCGCTTCCATACGGCGTGGAGCAAACAAAATCGCGGCAGCTGCCGTATTCGCGGACCGGCGTCATTAGCCGTCCAAACACAATTACGGCGCCGCTCCAAATACCCGTCGGCATGCATCACTCGACACGTTTGCTGGTTGTCACGGATTTCACAGCTCCTCGCTGCACATTAACGCGCACGGTGCAACTTGTGACCGAGCAGACAAATCGTCAGAAAACACATGCATCGCGCTGTGTGAGGCTTTTTCACAGACGGAAACTTTGACACTGTTTGCACCACTCATGTCCTCTACGCACTCTTTCTGACTTTGGCTGTTTTACGGCACATCTGCATCGACGCACTGGACGAGGTGGCGCAATGGTCAGCACACTAGACTCGCATCTGGAAGGACGGTGGCTCAATTCCGCGACCAGCCATTTGAATCTAGGTTTTCCGTGATTTCCCTCAGTCGCTCCCGAAAACTCAGAGACAGTTCCTTTCAAAGAGGCATGGCTGATCTCCTTCCCCATCCTTCCGTAATTCGAACTTGTGATACCCTTCTAATGACTTTCCTGCCCATAGGACGTTAATGTTCCTGCTTGCTTTTGCACGAACAAGCGGTTTGGATTTAATATACACTCCTGGAAATTGAAATAAGAACACCGTGAATTCATTGTCCCAGGAAGGGGAAACTTTATTGACACATTCCTGGGGTCAGATACATCACATGATCACACTGACAGAACCACAGGCACATAGACACAGGCAACAGAGCATGCACAATGTCGGCACTAGTACAGTGTATATCCACCTTTCGCAGCAATGCAGGCTGCTATTCTCCCATGGAGACGATCGTAGAGATGCTGGATGTAGTCCTGTGGAACGGCTTGCCATGCCATTTCCACCTGGCGCCTCAGTTGGACCAGCGTTCGTGCTGGACGTGCAGACCGCGTGAGACGACGCTTCATCCAGTCCCAAACATGCTCAATGGGGGACAGATCCGGAGATCTTGCTGGCCAGGGTAGTTGACTTACACCTTATAGAGCACGTTGGGTGGCACGAGATACATGCGGACCTGCATTGTCCTGTTGGAACAGCAAGTTCCCTTGCCGGTCTAGGAATGGTCGAACAATGGGTTCGATGACGGTTTGGATGTACCGTACACTATTCAGTGTCCCCTCGACGATCATCAGAGGTGTACGGCCAGTGTAGGAGATCGCTCCCCACACCATGATGCCGGGTGTTGGCCCTGTGTGCCTCGGTCGTATGCAGTCCTGATTGTGGCGCTCACCTGCACGGCGCCAAACACGCATACGACCATCATTGGCACCAAGGCAGAAGCGACTCTCATCGCTGAAGACGACACGTCTCCATTCGTCCCTCCATTCACGCCTGTCGCGACACCACTGGAGGCGGGCTGCACGATGTTGGGGTGTGAGCGGAAGACGGCCTAACGGTGTGCGGGACCGTAGCCCAGCTTCATGGAGACGGTTGCGAATGGTCCTCGTCGATACCCCAGGAGCAACAGTGTCCCTAATTTGCTGGGAAGTGGCGGTGCGGTCCCCTACGGCACTGCATAGGATCCTACGGTCTTGGCGTGCATCCATCCGTGCATCGCTGCGGTCCGGTCCCAGGTCGACGGGCACGTGCACTTTCCGCCGACCACTGGCGACAACATCGATGTACTGTGGAGACCTCACGTCCCACGTGTTGAGTAATTCGGCGGTACGTCCACCCGGCCTCCCGCATGCCCACTATACGCCCTCGCTCAAAGTCCGTCAACTGCACATACGGTTCACGTCCTCGCTGTCGCGGCATGCTACCAGTGTTAAAGACTGCGATGGAGCTCCGTATGCCACGGCAAACTGGCTGACACTGACGGCGGCGGTGCACAAATGCTGCGCAGCTAGCGCCATTCGACGGCCAACACCGCGGTTCCTGGTGTGTCCGCTGTGCAGTGCGTGTGTTCATTGCTTGTACAGCCCTCTCGCAGTGTCCGGAGCAAGTATGGTGGGTCTGACACACCGGTGTCAATGTGTTCTTTTTTCCATTTCCAGGAGTGTATTTTTACATCCGATAATCGATGATCAAGAAAGACAAATCAGAGTCCCCCCCCCCAATGCACCTTTAGATAGGCCATTATCAGATGGAAAAGAAAAGACAATATTGCGAGCAGCAATTTGTAATGTGTAAATTTTAGATTAACTTAATTTTATTTAAACGTTAATACTGATTTCATATCACAGTCCCAATAAAGGAAGAACCGGGTGAGGTTGAGTGTGCACAAAATAACTTTGCCCGTACATGCGCAGGTGCCTAAAGAAGGATGGGTCAATGGCAGTGGTGTGAGCTTCTCTGTGATCGACGTACCGCGCAGTGGGAGGACGCGTAGGTCGGCAGCTGAGGCCTACACGTATTTTACGTTAGTTGTGAGGTGTCAGGGGTAAAATATAGGGAGCGAAACGCTATTTACAATTTGTACAGAAACCAGATGGCAGTTATAAGAGTCGAGGGACATGCAAGGGAAGCAGCGGTTGGGAAGGGAGTGAGACAGGGTTGTAGCCTCTCCCCGATGTTATTCAATCTGCATATTAAGCAAGCAGTAAAGGAAACAAAAGAAAAGTTCCGATTAGGTATTAAAATCCATGGAGAAGAAATAAAAAAAAATGATGTTTGCCGATGACATTGCAATTCTGTCAGAGACAGCAAAGGTCTTGGAAGAGCAGTTGAGCGGAAGGGACAGTGTCTTGAAAGGAGGGTATAAGATGAACATCAACAAAAGCAAAACGAGAATAATGGAATGTAGTAAAATTAAGTCGGGTGATGCTGAGGGAATTAGATTAGGAAATGAGACACTTGAAGTAGTAAAGGAGTTTTGCTATTTGGGGAGCAAAATAACTGATGATGGTCGAAGTAGAGAGGATATAAAATGTAGACTGGCAATCACAAGTAAAGCGTTTCTGAAGAAGAGAAAGTTGTTAACATCGAGTATAGATTTAAGTGTCAGGAATTCGTTTCTGTATGGAGTGTAGCCATGTATGGAAGTGCAACATGGACGATAAATAGTTTGGACAAGAAGAAAATAGAAGCTTTCGAAATGTGGTGCTACAGACCCTGTCCATTCGGTTCAACTGCTCTTCCAAGTCCTTTGCTGTCTCTGACAGAATTACAATGTCATCGGCGAACATCAAAGTTACCTACTCTGAACTTTTCTTTTGTTTCCGTTACTGCTTGCTCAATATACAGATTGAATAGCATCGGGGACAGGCTACAATCCTGCCTCACTCCCTTCCTAACCACTGCTTCCCTTTCATGCCCCTCGAGTCTTATAACTGCCATCTGGTTTCTGTACAAATTGTAAATAGCGTTTTGACCCCTGTATTTTACCCCTGCCACCTTCAGAATTTGAAAGAGAGTATTCCAGTCAACATTGTCAAAAGCTTTCTCTAAGTCTACAAATGCTAGAAATGTAAGTTTGTCTTTCCTTAATCTATTTTCTAAGATAAGTCGTAAGGTCAGTATTGCCTCACGTGTTCCAACATTTCTGCGGAATCCAAACTGATCTTCGCCGAGGTCGGCTTCTACCAGTTTTTCCATTCGTCTGTAAAGAATTCGCGTTAGTATTTTGCAGCTGTCACTTATTAAACTGATAGTTCGGTTTTTTTCACATCTGTCATCACCTGCTTTCTTTGGGATTGGAATTATTATATTCTTCTTGAGGTCTGAGGGTATTTCGCCTGTCCCATACATCTTACTCACCAGATGGTAGAGTTTTGTCAGGACTCTGCCAAGGCCGTCAGTAGTTCCAATGGAATGCTGTCTACTCCCGGGGCCTTGTTTCGACTCAGGTCTTTCAGTGCTCTGTCAATCTCTTCACGCAATATCATATCTCTCATTTCATTTTCATCTACATGCTCCTCCATTTCCATAATATTGTTCTCAAGTACATCGCCCTTGTATAGACCGTCTATATATTCCTTCCATCTTTCTGCTTTCCCTTCTTTGCTTAGAACTGGGTTTCCATTTAAGCTCTTTTCTCCAAAGGTCTCTTTAATTTTCTTGTAGGCAGTATCTATCTTACCCCTAGTGAAATAAGCTTCTACATCCTTACATTTGTCCTCTAGCCATCCCTGCTTAGCCATTTCGCACTTTCTGTCTTTTTTAGAGTTGCATCGAATGCTATTGGTAAATTGATATTTGAGTTCTGAATGTCATGTACCATTAGCATTAAAAAAAAAAAATACAAAAATCCGACTGCTCTTGTGAGGGAAAAGTAACAAAGACTGACTTTCTAGGACATAGATGGAAAGAAAATGAAGAGAACACCTCCCGCCTAATGCTTGACATGGTACAACAGCTCGACGTATCACTGACAAGACGTAGCACGTCTTCTGCGGAAGCATTGAGCCACGCTGCCTCTACAGCCGCCGATAGTTGCCAAAGTGTTGCCGCTGCAGGATTTTGTGCACGACCTGACCTCTCGATTATGTTCCATAAATGTTAGATCGGATTCATGTAGGGCAATATGGGTGGCTAAATCATTACCTCGAATTGTCAGAATGTTCAGCAAAACCAATCGCGAACAATTGTGGTCCTGTGAAAAAATTTGGAAATTTTGTCGTAAGTTCCTATGGGACCAAACTACTGACGTCATCGGTCCCTAGGCTTACACACTACTTACTCTAACTTAAACTACACTCCTGGCAATAGTCTGGATGATTGACTGATCTGGCCTAGTAACAATAACCAAAACGGCCCTTGCTGTGCTGGTACTGCGAACGGCTGAAAGCAAGGGGAAACTTCAGCCGTAATTTTTCCCGAAGGCATGCAGCTCTACCTCTTGGGTAAAATATTCCGGAGGTAAAATAGTCCCCCATTCGGATCTCCGGGCGGGGACTACTCAGGAGGATGTCGTTATCAGGAGAAAGAAAACAGGCGTTGTAAGGATTGGAGAGTGGAATGTCAGATCCCGTAATCGGGCAGGTAGGTTAGAAAATTTAAAAAGGGAAATGGATAGGTTAAAGTTAGATATAGTGGGAATTATTGAAGTTCGGTGGCAGGAGGAGCAAGACTTTTTGTCAGGTTAATACAGGGTTATAAACACAAAATCAAATAGGGGTAATGCAGGAGTCGGTTTAATAATGAATAAAAAAATATGAGTGCGGGTAAGCTACTACAAACAGCATAGTGAACACATTATTGTGGCCAAGATAGATATAAAGTTCACGCCTACCACAGTAGTACAAGTTTATATGCCAACTAGCTCTGCAGATGACGAAGAAATTGAAGAAATTTAAATAAAAGAAATTACTCAGATAGTGAAGGGAGACGAAAATTTAACAGTCATGGGTGACTTGAATTCGTCAATAGGAAAAGGGAGAGAATGAAACTTAGTAGGTGAATATGGATTGGGGGTAAGAAATGAAAGAGGAAGCCGCCTGGAAGAATTTTGCACAAAGCGCAACTTAATCATAGCTAACAATTGGTTCAAGAATCATAAAAGAAGGTTGTATACATGGAAGAAGCCTGGAGATACTGACAGATTTCAGGTAGATTATATAATGGTAATACGGAGATTTAGGAACCAGGTTTTAAATTGTAAGACATTTCCAGGAGCTGATTTGGACTCTGACCGCAATCTATTGATTATGAATTGTAGATTAAAACTGAAGAAACTGCAAAAATGTGAGAATTTAAGGAGATGGGATCTGGATAAACTGACTAAACCAGCGGTTGTACAGAGTTTCAGGGAGAGCATAAGAGAACAATTGACAGGAATGGGGAAAGAAATACAGTAGAAGAAGAATGGGTAGCTTTGAGAGATGAAGTAGTGAAGGCAGCAGAGGATCTAGTAGGTAAAAAGACGAGGGCTAGTAGAAATCCTTGGGTAACCGAAGAAATACTGAATTTAATTGATGAAAGGGGAAAATATAAAAATGCTGTAAATGAAGCAGGCAAAAATTAATACAAACGTTTCAAAAAATTCTCGAGAAAATCGATCTTGAAGCTACTGTAAGGTCGCTGTTTCGACAAGCGATGTGATTCAGTGGTATGGTGCTCACCTGCGGCGGGGTGGAGCGGGGGCAGATTCTATTCCTAGCATATTCGAATTTTTAAACAAAGATCTGGGCGTAAAATACGTGAAAGATGGAAAAATGGAATATAATTTTTTAAATCCTAACAACCTTGTTTAAAAATCTTTTATAAATAATTAGGGATTTATATTTGCAATGAAGACGGGATTTTTGTGTGCAATTTGTAATTAGGAATAAGAAGCCGTGCGTTCTTGAGCAGGCTAACAATTATACATATATTGATTAGAAAATATTTGATTAATTTTATGTACAAATGATGTAGGTATTTGAAGTGAACGGAGAAAGAAACAAAAAAAGTTCCGGAACGAGACAGTCCAGCGATTACCAGTCTCAACCGCTACTAGTTTTTTTCCATTTCTATGTATTTTACACTTTGCAGGAATATTCATGGAGTATGCTCATAACTTGAATCCGGTTGGAATCGAACTCAGCCCCTCTCCCTCCACTGCAGGTGAGCCCTTTAATACAGGGCTCAAGACCAAACTACTTGTCGAAAAGTCGACCTTACTGTAGCATATTTAAGGTGGTCAGGAAACTTCAAAGTCGATTTTCTCGCGAATTATTCAGAGTTGGTTTTAACTGCTTTGCGGGGCTGACATTTCCTACCATAAGTATAGAAAATTACTACAGAAATCCCATTACCATCTAGTCCCCTTGTTAGTGGAAGGCGTTTCCACCTCTGCCTTGCCTTGCTCTACCTGCCGAGGTTTCCCATCTGTACCTGTGGACCGACGAATCGGGTGGCACTTGTCGTCGTCAGGTAGGACCAACCCGAGCGTTTACCGGGCTGCAGTGTTTTCTGAAGTTTGTTAGACCGAAAGCCTAGTCAATGTCCGCAAGGAAGGGAAAAGAATCCTACTGAAATAATTTGTTATCGTTCGCAGAACTTTATTGTACGATACTTAGCGAAAACATGGAAATGCCATATGCAAAATAATGTTTCTAGTAAAATGTTTATTTTTCAGAGAGGGGATGGAGACATCGTGAATTCCAATCATTATCCAAAGCTTGGACGACTCCTGATCGTTACAAACAGCATTCAGGTTTTATTATGCAAATGTGACTCGAAGAAATGAATAAGGTTGCAAGAAACACTTGAAAAAGTGTCAGTTCTCTGTAAAGTATCAGTTTCTCGCGTTAGAAAATCACTTCACTACATACATATGTTTTTCTGTTTAATGACTGAGTGGCCGTCGCATAATGTAAATAACACGTAGTGTCCCTGGCGGCTAATGTGGACTGACGTGAGAAGCCTCTTCGTACACCGTGTGCTTGCACACTTCGCTACGGTGCCAGACGGGTAGGAAACTACACTCCTGGAAATGGAAAAAAGAACACATTGACACCGGTGTGTCAGACCCACCATACTTGCTCCGGACACTGCGAGAGGGCTGTACAAGCAATGATCACACGCACGGCACAGCGGACACATCAGGAACCGCAGTGTTGGCCGTCGAATGGCGCTAGCTGCGCAGCATTTGTGCACCACCACCGTCAGTGTCAGCCAGTTTCCCGTGGCATACGGAGCTCCATCGCAGTCTTTAACACTGGTAGCATGCCACGACAGCGTGGACGTGAACCGTATGTGCAGTTGACGGACTTTGAGCGAGGGCGTATAGTGGGCATGTGGGAGGCCGGGTGGACGTACCGCCGAATTGCTCAACACGTGGGGCGTGAGGTCTCCACAGTACATCAATGTTGTCGCCAGTGGTCGGCGGAAGGTGCACGTGCCCGTCGACCTGGGACCGGACCGCAGCGAGGCACGGATGCACGCCAAGACCGTAGGATCCTATGCAGTGCCGTAGGGGACCGCACCGCCACTTCCCAGCAAATTAGGAACACTGTTGCTCCTGGGGTATCGGCGAGGACCATTCGCAACCGTCTCCATGAAGCTGGGCTACGGTCCCGCACACCGTTAGGCCGTCTTCCGCCCACGCCCCAACATCGTGCAGCCCGCCTCCAGTGGTGTCGCGACAGGCGTGAATGGAGGGACGAATGGAGACGTGTCGTCTTCAGCGATGAAAGTCGCTTCTGCCTTGGTGCCAATGATGGTCGTATGCGTGTTTGGCGCCGTGCAGGTGAGCGCCACAATCAGGACTGCATACGACCGAGGCAAACAGGCCCAACACCCGGCATTATGGTGTGGGGAGCGATCTCCTACACTGGCCGTACACCTCTGGTGATCGTCGAGGGGACACTGAATAGTGTACGGTACATTCAAACCGTCATCGAATCCATCGTTCTACCATTCCTAGACCGTCAAGGGAACTTGCTGTTCCAACAGGACAATGCACGTCCGCATGTATCCCGTGCCACCCAACGTGCTCTAGAAGGTGTAAGTCAACTACCCTGGCCAGCAAGATCTCCGGATCTGTCCCCAATCGAGCATGTTTGGGACTGTATGAAGCGTCGTCTCACGTGGTCTGCACGTCCAGCACGAATGCTGGTCCAACTGAGGCGCCAGGTGGAAATGGCATGGCAAGCCGTTCCACAGGACTACATCCAGCATCTCTACGATCGTCTCCATGGGAGAATAGCAGCCTGCATTGCTGCGAAAGGTGGATATACACTGTACTAGTGCCGACATTGTACATGTTCAGTTGCCTGTGTCTATGTGCCTGTGGTTGTGTCAGTGTGATCATGTGATGTATCTGACCCCAGGAATGTGTCAATAAAGTTTCCCCTTCCTGGGACAATGAATTCACGGTGTTCTTATTTCAATTTCCAGGAGTGGATTAGCGTCACGGCTGCAGCGGTGTCCGGGCGGTGGCCGCTTTGCCCACCCCTGGGGACTGCTCGCTTGTCAGTCTGCTGCCGCACTCCGCGCCTCCGTCGTGAGTAATGAGAAAGCGCTGGTCTGGCTGTAGTTCCGCTGCCGCCCGCCGACTGCAGCGCCCCCCCCCCCCCCGCCCCCGCCGGCTGCTCTGTGCTATCTCGTCCCTGACGCCTACCCCCTCCCCTGAACCTCCCCTCCCGGAGGAAGTATAGGCCCCTCCCCTCTGCCCGCCCCCACTATCGTCCAGAAGTCGACGACTCCATCGCCAGGGATGAAGCCTCTTTGATTTCCGACCTCTGCCAAATGAAAACAAAACGAAGCACAATCAAAACATCAAAAGCGAGAAATCAGGCGGCACAGAAGCAGGCGCCGCTGGAACTTCAGCCCGCCCATTCAGTACCAGTCACCGATAACGCGCGTAACGAGAAGAATGTAAGAAGAACTGTGTAGCAAATCTGTAGGTATTATTGTATCACCAAACGTGTGGCTGATTACACGGTTAGTGATCTGGCTGAGTACTATATTACGTAGGAAATGGAACGACATGTCTGTAATGTAGACACCAAGCTTAGTATATTTACACATTTTATAAAAGTATAAATACATTGTACAACTTATAAATTAAAATATTTCACAAATTCCTTGTGATATTAACTCAAAACCTCATACGTGTACCAAATGAAATGTTGCTTCGCGTAACAGATAAAACAGTTTCAATTAAAATAGTAAATTTTTTGGATTCATATTGACGTACGTGAAAGACGAGCTTCAGAAGGTGAAACATAGGCTTTAAATTGACCTTTAAACTCCTCTCTGGCTCAAGATAAGCTGAATTTGAGCTGTATCATTAAACTGTCTCTCTATGGCGATCAGCTTGACTACCCAGCGTCAGACGGGCGAAAGCCTTCCAACTACGTGAAAAGTATCCCACCTCTACTTTTGTTCACAGCGCCAACGACCGGCTGGTACCTGGCCTAACAGGATCGCGCAGATGTGATACATCAGGTGCACGTAGCACTGGCTGAATGCGCTCTGTGTCGACCGTCCCCTCCAGATGGCCTCTTTTTCGCCATGGCTGGGCTTTTTTGGCGGCTGCCCGACTGCAGAGCGTACAGAGTGCGGTTCATAATCTGGACAAATGAAACTTTTTAAGAAGCAAATTTATTAAAGCAAAATACAAATTAAAATGAAAAGTAGAGGTCTTTTTCAAGAGTAACATTACTCGATGTAACTCCCTTCAGCCGCAATAACTGCCTCCAATCTTATCCTGAAGCTATCGCATGCACTCTTTAAAACAGAGCTGTCCATATTCTCTGCTTTCCCCCTCCTGGATGATGCCCACTCTCCCTCCATTTATCCCTCCTATCAACTTTGATCCTCACCTCCCCCTCCTTCCTCTGTCCTTTTCCTGGGCTCCCTCTTCCCCCCCCCCCCCCCCCTGTTTTTTCTCCACCTACCCTCTCACTGCCTCCGTTCTCTCCCCCAACTCCCCTCAACTGGCTTTCCCACACCTTCTCGCGTCCACCCAGCTCCCCCTTTTCTATGTCCCCTCTCCATCGGCGCCCCCTTTTTTCTTTTCCTCTCCTTCCCCTTCCCCTTCCCCTCCCCCTCATCGGTCCGGGTCCACCCCCCCTGTATAGTGAGGTTTTAAGTGAGTGTTCAGTGTTGTGCGTCCGCTGTCAATGCTGCAAACAGCCACCATACTGTCACTAGTTGTGTTTATTATCTCGTGCGAACACAAACCAGGCTGTCGCCTTATTTTTTTAATTGTGCCTGTCTGCTTATTGTGTGTCTTCATCAGCATCGTCACCACAGGGTTTTTAAATTCCACAACTTTCCGCCATTTTACAGTTTCTTATGTCACCTTTTTATCGCCTTTTTTCTTGTTTGTTCATATTGTCATTACGTTTTTTTAACTTTTCTGTAGGCTTTAGAGCAGCATATTATTACGCCACCGCCAGCCCGCCCCCACCATGTGGGGGAATCGAAATGCAATAACAGAAAAAAAATCCCTGCTTCGATAGCGTCGCGTATAGATGCGACATTAGAGCGCCTCGTGTTATTGGTAACTCTTTTGATGATGCTCGAAATGCAATAGAGGAGGGAATTCAAATCTGGGCTATTCGGGGGCCAGAACTCCCTTGACCAGAACATGTCAGCGCTATACGAGAGCCCGTTTTAAACTAAATATCTCGTATGAGTTTCTCCTCTGCCATCCGACACATTGATCGCTCGCTGACATTTAATACTGACGCCAATTTCCTCATTGCTTGCCCCAGGTCCTTCGAAATTAGTGCCTGAAGCTTTTCGATGACGCTCGCCGTTCGTCACACTGTTTCCTCGGATGAGGTTTCCTCGCTGGGTTAGCAGAACCTTCCTCAGATTACTCCGAAGCGTTATACGTGGCCACAATATCGTAAACAGTTGATCTCGGATACCCGAAGAATCGAACTATTTCAGTCGAAGACTTCTGATAATAGCGGTTCTTCGGTTGTACTCCGCATTTGTCCGTAACATCTCGGCCATTTTGAGGTTCCACATGTTTGCTCGATGCTATGGCTTTCAACAACGCAAATCGCGACGTCCGACGAACCTACGATATGGCTGGAAATTGAAATTTGTCCGGATTTAAGCGCGCACCTTGTATGTGAAACTAATATGTCCCAGGTTTGGACCATTATCCTTTCAATTTAATCTTGGTTCAGTATCACATAAAAGCCCGGCGGGCTAACTGCGCGATCTAATGCGCTGCTTCCCGAGCGGGAAGGCGTGCTGGTCCCCAACACGAATCCGCTCGGCGGATTTGTGTCGAGGTCCGATGTGCTGGCCATACTGTTGATGGGTTTTAAGGACGTTTTCCATCTGCCTCGGCGAATGCGGGCTGGTTCCCCTTATTCCGCTTCAGTTACACTATGTCGCCGATTGCTACGCAAGTACACCATAATTGCTCTACCCCTCAGACATTGCGGGTACACTGGTTTGGTATGAGATGAGACGTTTCCAGAGAGGGCACTTGGCGAGGGGGCACTTTGGGCCTAATTGCACCATCAACCTGGACCAGCCTGGGTTCGGTGTGGGCCGGCAGTGGGGTGGGTGGTCTGCTGTGGCTTGTGCAGTTGGGAACCATTGCGGGCCCCCGATTCAATGCACACAGCACACACACAATCACAAACAAAAATTTGACTGTTTTAATGAACACCTGGCGATCTCTTTGACAAGTGTGCTTAAAACTGATCCATGTGTTGGTAAGCTATGTATAACATGTCACATCTAACTTCCGCTATCACCATTCCTATGGTTTAAATCTTATACACACTATATTAAATATACTAAAAAAAGTGTGTGTGTGGATGAAATTTGGAATGGTTATTTACTGTACGCTGAATTAGTGCATAGGCTACCTTATACATGGAGCGTGCACTCAATCCTTGAAGCCAGTTGAGGAGCTACTTGATTGAGAAGTATCGGCTCTGATCACGAAAGCTATCAACTGCCGGGAGAGCACTGTGCTGATCACATGCTCCTCCATAGCCGCATCCAATGACACCTAACGACTGTGGATGACACGACGGTCGGTCGGTACCACTGGGCTTTCCGAGGGATGTTCGGATGGAGTTAAATTTTAGCTTACTTCTACCTTGTACATACCTACCTATCAAAGAGACGGGGATGGTGGTGAAAAAGGAGTGTGCCGTGCGGGATTAGCCGAGCTGTCTTGGCGCTGCAGTCAGGGGCTGTGCGGCTGGTCCCGGGGGAGGTTCGAGTCCTCCCTCTGGCATGGGTGTCTGTCTTTGTCCTTAGGGCAATTTATGTTCAGTAGTGTGAAAGCTTAGGGACTGGTGACCTTAGCAGTTAAGTCCCATAAGATTTCACACACATTTGAACATTTTTGAAAAAGGAGTGTGGCTCACGACGCACAAATATTCATCCAGTATTTGAGAATGACAGCACATAGTGACTTGCACCAAACTTTACATATAATTTCAAACCTTTACGGAACTTTTAAACGATAACAATTTCCACTAAATTACGAAAAGAAAAAGTTTATCGCTTACTACATTTTCGCTGTTCATGCTGTAAAACAGCCGCATGAAGCCTGACGATCTAATTTATTACTTCTTTACTACTTACTACACTCGCGATAAATTTTGCAGACAGTATTGTCATATACACAAAGGGTTCCAGCAAAATTATGTCCTTGTACGACACATAGTTTAGGAGATATGACGTCAAATACTAAGACGACTGAAACTGCGGCGTCGTGCATGACTTTTCAATTTTCGTAGACAGTAGCCACATATACCACTAGACGACCTGCAAAATTATGTCAGTGTACGATACATAATTTAGGAGGTACGACATCAGAAACATTGATATGCGTGAAACTCAGGGTGAAATTCGCTAGAGATATAGGTGAAATATGCGCACAAATCCGTGTGAAATATGTTAAATGTATATGAAATAAATTTGACGGAGAGTATATGTACAGAGGCAAAGCTGTGTGTAAATAACTTATTGAAACCTTGGAACAATTTGTAACAAATTTGGTAGGTATATTAGTCATTATTTGGAAAGAAATATTGAGGGAGTACATCTACATCTACTTCTACGTTATTACCCTGCTATTCACAATAAAATGCCTGGCAGAGGGTTCAAATAACCACCTTCAAGCTGTCTCTCTGCCGTTTCACTCTGGAACTGAACGGGGGAAAAACGAGCACTTAAATTTTTCCGTGCGAGCCCTGATTTCTCTTATTTTACCGTGATGATCATTTCTCCCTATGTAGGTGAGTGCCAACAGAATGTTTTCGCAATTGGAGCAGGAAACTGGTGATTGAAATTTCATGAGAAGATTCCGTCGCAACGAAAAGCGCCTTTGTTTTAATGATTGCCTCTCCAATTCACGTATCATGTCTGTGACACTATATCCCCTATTTCGCGATAATACAAAACGAGCTGCCCTTCTTTGTACGTTTTCGATGTCATCCGTCAGTCCCACCTGATGCGGATCAGACAACGCACAGCAGTACTCCAGAATAGGGCGAACAAGCGTGGTGTAAGGAGTCTCTTTGGTAGACCTGTTGCACCTTCTAAGTATTTTGCCAATGAATCGCAGCCTTTGGTTTGCTCTACCCACAATATTATCTATGTGATCGTTCCAATTTAGGTTATTTGTAATTGTAATCCCTAAGTATTTAGTTGAATTTACAGTCCTCAGATTTGTGTGACTTATCGCGTAATCGAAATTTAACTGATTTCTCTTAGTACTCATGTGAATATCTTCGTACTTTTCTTTATTCAGGGTCAATTGCCACTTTTCGCACCATACAGATATCTTATCTAAATCATTTTACAAGTCGTTTTGATCATTTGATGACTTTACAAGACGGTAAATGACAGCACCATATGCAAATAATTTATGACGGCTACTCAAATTGTTTTCTATGTCGTTAATACAGATCAGGAACAATAGAGGGCCTATAACACTTCCTTGGGGGACGCCGGATATTATTTCTGTTTTACTAGATGACTTTCCGTCTATTACTACGAACTGTGACCTTTCTGACAGGAAATGACGAATCCAGTCGCACAACTGAGGCGATACTCCGTGGACACGCAGTTTGATTGGAAGTCGCTTGTGAGGAACGGTGTCGAAGGTCTTCTGTAAATCTAAATATATGGAATCAATTTGACTTCCCCTATCGATAGCACTTATTGCTTCATGAGTATAAAGAGCTAGTTGCGTTTCACAAGAACGATATTTTGTGAATCCGTGCTGACTATAAGTCAATAAATCGTTTTCTTCGAGGTACCTCATAATGTTCGAATACAGTATATGTTCTAAAATCCTACTGCAATTCGGCGTTAGTGATATAGGCCTGTAATTCAGTGGATTACTCTTACTTCCCTTTTTTGGGTATTGGTGTGACTTGAGCAATTTTCCAGACTTTAGGTACGTATATTTCCGTGAGGGAGCGGTTGTATGTAATTTCTAAATGTGGTGCTATTTTAGCAGCATACTGGGACAGGAACCTGACTGGTGTACAATCTGGACCAGAGGCCTTGCCTTTATTAAGTGATTCAAGCTGCTTTGTTTGTAAGAGAGAGAAGAAGGAAGGAGGAGACAGTAGGGGAAGAAGGTGGTGGACTCAGATGGAGGGAGAAGGAGATTGATAGAGAAAGGAAACAGGAGGAGTTGGATAGAAAGTGGGGCTGTAGGAGGGGGCAACGAGAGGGGAAGGATGAGAGGGACAGAAAGAGGTGGAGGAGATGGAGAGAGAGAGAGAGAGAGAGAGAGAGAGAGAGAGAGAGAGAGAGAGAGAGAGAGTCAGGAGGAGATGGTCAGAGAGAGGGGAAGACGGAAATAGACTGATAGAGGATTGGAACATATACATATCCGGGTAACGTTGGGTTCTCAGCTATCTCTCCACAGATGCAGAGAACAATAATTTCTGGATTGTTGTTTCCCGAGACCCACTGTACTAGACTTCTTGCGCTCCATACACATCGAGACAATTGAGTTCTTTCCCGTGCTAAGCATGTCGCAGACAGTCGTGAAATTATTTACTCCCTTTTCTGGAACATTTTGTAGCTCGTTGCTTGGTCGCTTAAAAATGTTTTCCGTGAAGTAAACTAAAGAGCTGCGAGTGACATGAGTTCTATCAATTTTTTCCAATTGTCTCAGAATTTGGTGCTTTTTTTCGATGGTGCGCTATTTTCTGAGCCGCAAGTGATTCGCGCCGCAAGACTTCAAAGAGATAAATTTTGTGGTGGCACATGGTGCATGGAGAGAGTTACGCCATTAACAGTATTTTATAAATTATAAAAAAACCGCGGGGAGTAGTTAGTAGCATACTAAATTTTCTTTCGCTAGGTTTTTCAATCACGTACCTGATAGCTATTGAAAACGCTGTAGGTATTTGCGACTGTATTTTCCATTGGACTAGTATCGGATTTTAGATAAGTTAAATGCTGTAAGCTCATCGAAAGTTCAGACGAAGGCTGGAGACAGCATTGCGTGGAGAAAGCAGTCCTCTTTTATTACGAGGCTACGCCATTTACAGTAGTGCGTGTGCGCCAGAAAGCGCGCTGCCCGCCCATTAGCGGCGTTTTGTGGGTTGCCTGCCGGCAGGCGCTGCTGTGGCTCACGGAACGCTCCTCGGCCCTTCCCGCAGCCGAAGGGGCGGCCGCGCATTAGCCTCTCCTCAGCGCCGAACTTCACTCTTATTTATAGCCCTTCACCTACCGTGATGTATATTTACGGATATCCCTTTTTATACCCCGACCTGGCTATATACTCACGCCAAAAAGCGGAGATAATGCCATTTTTACAGACAAGATATATCGCCTCTTCTACATCAGCGCCACTGGCAGCGAGCTGTAGCAGGGAAGTTTCCGTCGATGTTAACTTATCAGGGGCTGCTGCATAGAACATTAGCTAGGCCGTGAAAGGCTATCTACTACACGATACTGCTACACAAAGCTTAACCGACATAAATCTGGAGAACTAACACTCGGTAAACCTCTAACAACACTCGACACCTCCCCCCCCCCCTCCATCCCTCCCCCTTCACCGGCCTGTTTCACTGACAACGGCGCCGTCAGGCAGGAAGCGGACTGTGCTATGTAGTACGTGCCTGCCATCCGTGCGAATTTCCTCTCTGCTGCTTTGTTGTGCGGATGCATGGATTTCGAGTTATTCTGATGTCTCCTCTTGTATCACAGATCCTGTTTGAAGTGATCGCTTATAAATCGTGCAGCAGTTTTCTCGTAAGAAAAAGGTGAACGTATGTATGCGATTATCCATGTTCGAGGAGCCTCCTTATGACGTGCAACGGAGGGTGTTTCTAGTATCATTATCATCGCTGTGCAGAAAAAATGAGTGCTGGCCGGCCTATGACTGAGATCTAATTTCTCTAATTTTTCCATTGTGCTCAGTTAACGAAACGTGTATGGGAGGAAGTGAAACGTTACCTTATTTTTTACAGGAACGCAAGCTCTTGGAAAGTCAACAGTAAATCTCTCCGTGATACACAACGCCTCACTTGTAGCGCCTGCCAGTAGACTTTTTTGACGATCTCTCTAATGCTCTCGCACGTACTTAATGATACCATGACGAAACTATTCGCTCTTCACTGGATCTCCCCTATCTCTTCTACTAATCCTGGGTCCTGTACCGACGAACAATACTCAAGTATCGATTTGTAAGTGAGACGGGTGTTACGATTAATCAAGAAAAACCCCCAGTTGGGAAACGGGACCAAAATTAGTTGGTTACTGTCAAGTTGCAATTTACGATTTCTTTATTGATTACTTCAACCATTAAAAGTCATTTCTTTACCACTTGACCAGGAACAGATCCCAAAAAGCTAGCAGACATGAGGGCCTTTTCGAAACAATTTACTTTACAGTTAACGGCCAAGCCATTTTACTTAAAACCGGCTTTGATAAAACATTTGATAACAAAATTAAAACCTTTTTAAACAGTGGCCAAAATGAATAAGAGTAAAATACAACCATTTAGCATTTTACAATAACTAACAACTTTAATACCATGTCCTGCCACCAAAATGTTTTGGGACAGAAATAATTAACCGACCGGGTGTAAGGGCGGCCACAATTGCCTCCCGAAGTATGCTCAGGTAGAAGCGGACTAACAAACCCACAACGCCTCACATTCAGCAATCACATCGACCTCACGTGAGGCCAGGCGAGGAGGAGGAATCAAATCAGGAACCATAATCCCTGCCCAAAAATACACTTCCTACCGGGCAGTACTAATAAGAAGCGGAAAAGATCACTGTCTATAAATACTCCATGCATAGTTCGCATGAGAGCTTCTGTAAAGTTCGGAAGGCGGGAGACGAGGTACTGGTGGAAGTAAAGCTACAACGACGGGTCGGGTCGTGCTTGGGTAGCTCAGTTGGTAGAGCACTTGGTCGCGAAAAGCAAAGGTCCCGAGTTCAAGTTTCGGTCCGGCACACAGTTTTAATCTGCCAGGAAGTTTAGGGACTTCACTGAAGTTTAACACGTCTTACCTTACACGTGGAACATGTGCAGTGAGCACACTTGGCTCATAGTGATTCATCTTTCGTCAAGAAGATAAGAATTTTGAACGTTCCAAGAATATTGTCTGGAACATAACATAGTAAGTGAGCTTCTGAAGATCTCGACGAAAACGTACCTTATGGAACGTCTAGGCATTTTACGACATAACTAATGAGGAAGTATTGAATCGGATTGGGGAGAAGAGAAGTTTGTGGCACAACTTGACCAGAAGAAGGGATCGGTTGGTAGGACATGTTCTGAGGCATCAAGAGATCACCAATTTAGTATTGGAGGGCAGTGTGGAGGGTAAAAGTCATAGAGGGAGACCAAGAGATGAGTACACTAAGCAGACTCAGAAGGATGTAGGTTACAGTAGGTACTGGGAGATGAAGAAGCTTGCACAGGATAGAGTAGCATGGAGAGCTGCATCAAACCAGTTTCAGGACTGAAGACCACAACAACAAGAACAACAACAGGCATTTTACTAAAAACACTGACGGAGTAGGTGCTCTACATACAAATCTTAGTGAGCTAGTAACGACGCTGAAGACAAATATATACTTCTCATTTTTATAATGGGAAGACAGTTGAATAAATAAAGAAAGATCTCGTATCTCTTGATAACCTTTGGAAATCAAAAATACAATCAATTCAGGGTGAAAGAATGTAATTAACATTACAAGAAACTACGTCGCGGCTATACCATGGCGAGTTCAAAGACTTCGTTCACAAAATATAGATGAAACCCACAAATAACTCCGCTACGCCGGTCCCAAGCCCGGGGCCTCACCATACAAGAGGTGAGGAAGGAGGAGGGGGAGGAGTAACAACCTCGTTAAAAAACCAAGGATCACCTGGCCCGGGTGACAGCACCTTGTAAGGGCTCCTTGCTAGGACTACAGTGAAGACCTCAACGGTAGTGAAGGCGGAGGGAATAGTCCTCGGTACGGCGGAACTAGCGGAAGAGGCAACCAGAGAAGAAGAATCCACTTGGCGTCTGCCTTGAAACAAGCGGCTGGGTGGTCAGCGCCTGCCCACCAGTGGTACGGCTGAAAACCATTCCTCGAGTAGAATCCTTAGGGGACTTGTTCCCCTAACCCAACAAACAATCAACGATGGATACGCACCTTGTAAGAGAGTTTACCCCAGGGAGTAACCAATCTCCAATTTATAAGGAAATTAAAAGTAGCCATTCGGATTCTGGGGGCCGACAGCAATGTGCTAAGGATGAGTCGGAGCATCGTGAAAACTGCCTTAAGCAAGCAACAAATAAAATTAAACACAAAAATATAAACTACTTGGCAACGTTCAACGTAAACTCACTTCTAAAAACAGGAAAACTTAAAACGTTAATAAATTTTATAAAACAGAAAAATATAATGATAACTGCACTCCAAGAAACAAGGTATACTGATGAACATTCATTTGATTCAGAGGGATTCAGAATCTTCAAAGGGAAGCCAGAAAAAAAGAGTTATGAAGAATGTACCCCAATTTGGAACAGGATTCAATGGAAATATATTAAACTCGATAGTAGAATTTAAATCTGTCAATGAATGGCTTTCAACATTAACCTTTAAATCAGTAAACAAACTGTATACCATTGTAAACTCATATGCACCAAGAAATGAGAAAAACAGAACACAAAAAGAACAAACAGAAATTTTTTGGCAGGAACTGTCAAACACCTTAGACCAGATTTAATCCAAAAACACAATAATATTGTTGGGAGACTTAAATGCTCAAATCGGCAAAGACGTCATCACCAATCCATAGTAGGCAAATTCCCTGCACATAAAAAACCAATGCAAATGGAGAAAGACTTATTAGTTTATGAAGAGAACATGACATAGTTCTAAAGTCTACGTATTTCAAAAAACTCCCTAGAAAACAAACTACATGGGTATCCCCGAATCCAGTCTGTGGGGAGTAACAACTTGAACATGTTGCTATAAGCAGACTGTCTGCATCAGAGATACTCAATGTAAAAGTTGCTAAGAGTGCAAGTTTAGATTCAGATCACTATCAATCTGTCTTTAAATTCAAAATTAGACCAATATATAAAAGAAAGAGCGAATATCAACCTAAAAAGTTTGACACTCAGAAATTAACCAAGGAACACAATTTCAGGACACTTTTGGAAAAGAAAACACCTAAAACATGGGAACAACTTCAAACAGATATAGTACAGACAGCATAAGAAACCATTCTCCTTACCAAAAAATGGAAACATGCCTGGTGGAATGATGAGTGTGACAAACTAATCCTAACAAGACAACGAGCTTGGAACATTTGGAAGGCAAACAAAAATGATAAAAATAGGATCTCCCTAAAAGAATCCCGGAAGCAAGCTTCAAAAGGCCTTAAAAAGATCCAAGTTCAATACACAAAAGACCAACTTGCATCAATAGACTCCAACTTCAAACAGAACAGTGCTACGGACTTTTACAAAACTTTCAAAAGTAACTTAAAGAAATACTCTCCTCCTAGTCTATTTTTCACGGACCCAAAAATGCTGAAAACTGCATACAGTAGCATAGAGAACTGTAGAATACTTGCTAAATATTTTGAAGAACTACATAACTGTTATCCACCGACAGAAAAATTTAATTTCAATATTGTAAACCCAACACCACCAGACTCCAAGCCTCCAACCACAGAAGAAATAAAAGAAATCATAAAAGAGCTTAAAAATAATAAAGCCCCTGGAGAGGATAATATAGTTGCTGAACTATGGAAATACTCTAGTGACAACATGATACAGTGCCTATCAGAAATACTAAAAGAAATCTGGACAACACAGATTACCACCAGACTGGACATCTGCATTAATACATCCACTACATAAAAAAGGGAAGAAAACAGATCTTAGAAATTATAGGGGAATCTCCCTCTTACCAGTGACCTATAAGATCTTGTCTAAGGCGCTTTTAAAAAGAGCAGAAGAGATAGTTGACAAACAGCTAGGAGAGTATCAGGCTGGATTTAGGAAGGAAAGGTCATGTGCAGAACAAATACTAAATTTAAAGAACATAATAGAAATGAGGAAAATCAGGAAGTTAAAATATGTCATTACTTTTGTGGATTTTAAAAAAGCCTATGATTCAATTGACAGAAATACACTGCTTGATATCTTAAAAGAATTGGGACTCGATGCTAAAACAACTGCAATAATTAAAGGTACTTTGGCAAATACAAAATCGAAAGTAAAATTTAGGGGAGAGCTCTCAAAAACGTTTTTAAATAAAGTCAGGTGTTCGACAGGGAGATGGTCTGTCACCTCTACTTTTCAATTGTGTCTTGGAGAAGGTAGTTCGAGAATGGAGTAAGGCCCTCAATACTAAAGGGATTCAACTAGGGAAAAATCCAAACAAGATCACTGTCGACTGTTAAGCCTTCGCATGACATGACATTGATCAGATTCACTAGACAATGCCCAAGAACAAATAAGAGAACTACAAAAACAAGCAGCCAAAGTAGGACTACAAATATCCTATGAAAAAACCAAGTTTATGACAAACATCTGTGATGCTCCTCAAAATATTGCAGTTGACAACAACACAATACACAAAACAGATTCCTTTAAATACCTAGGAGAGTGGATTACATACAATGCCAAAGAAAAGACAGCTATAGAAACTAGAGTGCACAAAATGGAAAGAGTGTTTCATATGACCAAAAACGTTTATAATAAAAATCCTTGTCCTGGAACACGAAATTAAGACACTACCAAACAGTGGCCAGACCTGAAGCTCTCTATGCGGCAGAAACACTTAAACTAAAAAGAAATGGAGATCTTGAGAAACTAGAGAAGGTCGAAAGAAGAATTTTAAGGAAAATACTGGGAGCTAAAAGAAACGATAATGCTGAATACAGGTTAAGACCAAACAGAGAGCTATATCTGAAAACGGGGAAACTAACTGATGTAATGAGGAAGAGGAGACTACAGTTTTTTGGGCATATATTCAGAATGGATAACAACACACTAACCAAGCGGATATTCACATTACTCAGTAGCTACAAATCCAAGCAGTATGGTTCATAGAGACTGAAAAGGACATTGAAAATGCTGGAGTTACAATAGACACAACAGAAAGCAGAACACATTTCAGAAAGGCAGTTCAAAAGGCAGAATTTCAGGAAAGAAAGAAAATAACTAGACGAAAGTGGACTCAAGAAGAAAGGGAACAACACTCTAAAAGGATGAAGGAAATTTGGAAGCTGAGAAAAACTAATACAATGAAGATTAGCCAAAGTTGATTCATCGTACCCTCCAAATGGGTTATTCGAAAGAAGAAGAAGAAGAAGCCCACAAATTGCAACGAATCGTTAGGTGTACGAAGAACGGGTTTTGTACAGCTCAGTTAGGAATCAAATGTGCCACAAAGAGAAAAAGCTTCTGCCCCACGCTAGTCGAAACTCCATATTTCACCACACTAATCCCAATAGATCAGTACAGACGTGAATATCTTGCTACGCATCTGCAACAAATATTGCCTTATTTTGCTGCACTCGTGCTCAGAGAACTGCAGGTCATAATTCTCATAGTAAGATTTTCACATACAAACCCAGATAGTAGCCTTCAACCACTCTCTTTCTCTCTGTATGCATCTGAGCAACCACACTTCCATCTTACAACTACACCCCACCGCAGACAAGAACGGAGTTGAAATCCTTACAATCTTTGTTCCTTATTGAGAAACACAGGCAATGCTTACCTCACTGGCCGCGTTAAATTCATATTGGCCGAGTCAACACTCTCCCCAAACAGCTCAGTTAAGACAAACCACCGAAGCTGAGCCTAGAGTGGTTACTCAACAGATATCGAGCAATGGCACAGATTATCGTAGCAAAAACTGCTTGCTAGTCGCCACGGACCTTCCGACCTTAGCTACCACCTTATTTACAAGTACTCTAAACAATAAGACATATACTCGGAGTCTTCCCTTCCTCTTGATAATAGTGGATGGACTTCCGTTATTGTTTTGTGACAGCTGATGTAAGCTTCCGGCAGTGTCCTAATATCACACAATCCAATAGTGATGCTACGTCTGCTTATTTTGATGGCTACTAAGATTCGACTTCGAGACTGCGAAATAATTGCAATAATCTGCTGACGTCTGTGGATTATGAAACGATTGCATGTATAAGGTCAGTAATTGACTTAACATGATTAAAATGGTTCAAATGGCTCTGAGCACTATGGGATTTAACATCTGTGGTCTTTAGTCCCCTAGAACTTAGAACTACTGAGACCTAACTAACCAAATGACATCACACACATCCATGCCCGAGGCAGGATTCGAACCTGCGACTGCAGTGGTCACGCGGTTCCAGTCCGAAGCACCTAGAACCGCACGGCCACACCGGCCGGCTAACATTATTAGAATACCAGCTACTGATAACCTACATTTGCGTAAAATTTCAGTCTGATTTAAATTGCACACAACAAGTTCTGATAATACTCAAATTTTGGTAGTAATTTTGTAATCTGTTTCACATCAACCAAATGTGTCTGTCAGTAAACGCAATATAAATGTCTCATTCTCGACTTGAGTGCACGCCAGATTACACTGAAGGACAAGAGCACACGGAGTTCGTAAAGGTTTATAACGAACTGCTTCTTGAAACTGATCCGTAATAGCTGATCCGCTCTCATGGATCGCGCTGCATCATTTACATTATTGTTTATCGTCAGCCTTCCGACTCTTTCGACGACTTCCTCACCTGCGCCAACCTCTTCCTCACAAATTATCACATACTGTAACAGCAACGACTCTGTACTATTGTACATATAAGTAATTCTTTTCATCTGATTTTACGATAAACTTGTGTAATTGATGTTCTGACGTCATTTCTTTTTGTTTCATGCCATTATGTTAACAAAACTGTAAATAAGTTTCAATGTGAATATTAATATTTATGTCAAATGTCAAGTAATGTTGTAATAGATTTGAAGTGTAACAAATGTTGAAACTGTTGTAAGATGTTTAAAATTGTAACTGTGCGTCTGGTCCATACGTAGGCAATGCAGAAGGCGAAACCTCGGGTGAATGCCCTGTCTGTCAGGGAGCAGTAAAAGGTGGATAGCAGGCGAGCGCGGGAAAATGCACGCAGGCACTGCACGGCACAACGGGCTCAGCAGCAGCAGTGGTAGTTGGAGTCTGGCACTGGTCTGAGCAACACCTTCTGGAGCGAGGAGACTCTCCTGGAAGACATAGCTTCACTGAGCCTCGAGTATGCCGTTCCAACGCCCACACAGCATGGCAATATTCCATGGACACTAAATGGAAAAGTACTGCGACGCTAAGAAGAATTAAAGTGCCGATACGTCAAGAGCCATAGCTGTGGTTGTGTGTGTGCTCTGTGCCTCGCCATCTTGCCGCCCGCTAACCGCCGCATCGATACTAGCAAGTTGAAACTTTTAGTACTGTATTCGTATGGATCAGAGAGTGAACTGTGTTTGTTTGGTGCAATAATAACCTAAATTTTACCAGAACCTTTCCATCATTTAGTTATCCTCACAGCTAACCTAGACAGGGTCCTTTCCAAACGTTGTGCAATCCGAGTGTCCCGAAATGATAATTAAAAATTGTGTTAATAATAATTATTTGCAGAACTAGCTGTATTAGAAAGGTGTTTAAAGAAATGTTTTGTCAATGAACCAGTAAATGAATAGCGAAGGTCTAACGAAGTCGAAAGATAATTTTAGTATTGCTATATTAATTAAGTTTATTATTTCGATACATATTTAAAGGCGTTTAAATGCGCAGTAAATAAGATGAAAAGAGTAGTGACTTATATAATAGAAATTTTGAATGAAGTATAAATTCAGTAATCATTTTTTTAAATACAGCGATCATAACAGTTTCAGGGTCCTCCCTTCATTCATTTGAATTCTGAAGAATTTGCCGGCCGCGGTGGTCTCGCGGTTCTAGGCGCGCAGTCCGGAACCGTACGACTGCTACGGTCGCAGGTTCGAATCCTGCCTCGGGCATGGATGTGTGTGATGTCCTTAGGTTAGTTAGGTTTAAGTAGTTCTAAGTTCTAGGGGACTGATGACCACAGCAGTTGAGTCCCATAGTGCTCAGAGCCATTTGAACCATTTTTTTGAATTCTGAAGTGTGCTAAATTGGTTTGACTAGCAAAAGTTAAAGTTAATATAAAAGTCAAAATTTATCAGTGTTTTATCTTTATTAAAACTGACATTTTGTGTGTGGCATGAAAGTACAATTTCAAGGGTAACCTATGCCCGATTTTAACCAGATTAATAGACAGTATAAAGTTCTGTACTAAACATTATAGTGTAGTGTTATGTATTCATGATTTTCGATATCAGTACAGAACGTGAAACTATCAGTTCAATAGATTCTCTGGTTCTAAAATTCTGTTATATTATCCAGTGTTACAATTTGTTGTTTTGCATGAATATACACCAACATGTACAGGGAAGAAACTAAGTTAATGCCTAATTAGGCTGGCGACCGTATTATTGTCAGATTGGTAGCATCTTCTGGTTTGCTTTTGATCCGTCCTGACGTGTGACTGCATTTCGAACTTACTTGACGTATCATTGTTATTACAGAGTGGATGTAAGTCTGATTTGCCACCATTCAGGTACACGCGGTCGATATCTATGCGAAAATCCTTTCTCATAAGGTGAATCCCGCTCACTTACCATAGCACAGGCTTTAACGAGTTCTGTGTCAGGGATTACAATACCCCACTGCCTCGATTGCTTGGTTAATATTTTCCAATCTCTGTCTTCTTCTACAGTTTTTAACCTTGTACTATGGAAGTTACTATTGGTACTTGACATATGTGTTATTATCGTATCACTTCTTCGAGTGAGTGTTTTGCGCATATTTCTCTCCTCACTGATTCTGCAGTTGACCCCTCGTTCCTTACCAGTGCGCTTAGTTGTCAACATCCTTCTATAACACCACATCTCAGTCGCTGCGATTCAATTCTTTCCTGTTTTCCCCCAGTCCGTGATTAATTTCCAGGCAACGCTGTGCTCCAAAACTACCGGGTGATCAAAGAGTCAGTACAAATTTGAAAACTGAGTAAATCACGGAATAATGTAGATAGAGAGGTACAAATTGACACACATGCTTGGATGACGTGGGGTTTTATTAGAACCAAAAAACTACAAAAGTTAAAAAAATGTCCGACAGATGGCGCATCATCTGATCAGAATAGCAATAATTAGCATAACAAAGTAAGACAAAGCAAATATGATGTTCTTTATAGGAAATGCTCAATATGTCCACCATCATTCCTCAACAATAGCTGTAGTCGAGGAATAATGTTGTGAACAGCACTGTAAAGCATGTCCGGATTTATGGTGAGGCATTGGTGTCGGATGTTGTCTTTCAGCAACCATAGAGGTGTCGGTCGATCACGATACACTAAACGACTCCAAGTAACCCCAAAGCCAATAATCGCACGGACTGAGGTCTGGGGACCTAGGAGGCCCAGCATGACGAAAGTGGCGGCTGAGCACACGATCACCACCAAACGACGCGAGCAAGAGATCTTTCACGCGTCTAGCAATATGGGGTGGAGCGCCATCCTGCATAAACATCGTACGTTCCAGCAGGTGTTTATCAGCCAGGTTGGGGATGATGCGATTCTGTAACATATCGGCGTACCTCTCACCCGTCACTGACGTTTTGCTGTCCAGCGCCATCTGTCGGACAAATCGTGAACTTTTTTTTGGTTCTAATAAAACCCCATGTCATTCATAGCATGTGTGTCAATTTTTACCTTTCTATCTACATTATTCCGTGGTTTATTAAGTTTTCAAATTTATACTGACTTTTTTGATCACCCGGTACATCCTCAGAAACTTCTTCATCAAATTAAAACCTACGTTTCATTCTACAGTGTCTACTCGAATTAATGTGACCACCTGTCAGACGCCTGAATAGAAGGCTTTGAAAGCGCGGACCGCTTCATGACGTGCAGAAAGGTGAGTGAGGTTCCGGAAGGTACGGGGAAGTGTATAGGGCAAGGCCGACTCTAGTGCCGCGGCAGGAAGATCCACAGCACCAACAGCCCGAGATTCCGAATATGGTTTAAATCCAGAGAGTCTGGTGGGCAGGGGAGTACAGTAAACTAATTGTGATGCTCTTTGAACCACCCACGTACGCTTTGGACTGCGTGACACGTTACATTGTCCCACTGGTAGATGACACCGTGCAGAGAAAAACAAAGTGTATATGGACATACTCCCCAAGGATAGATGCATACGTGTGTTGATCCAATGTGCCTTCCAGAGTGTCCAAATCATTCATGAAATGCCACGAAAACACGAAAACATTCCCCAGACCGTAACGCTCCATCCTCCAGCCTGAACCCTTCCGATGATTGTTGTAAGATGTCGGTATTTTCCAGCCACCGCCTTCCGCCCTCCTCTCCGTCCGACACGGTGTTGCATGTAAGTACTAACACCGTTTTACAAGTCTATGTCGGTAAGCATGTAGACTATGTGATCAAAAGTATCCGGACATATGGCTGAAAATGACTTAAAAGTTCGTGGCGCCCTCCATCGGTAATGCTGGAAATTCAATATGGTGTGGGCCCACCCTTAGCCTTGATGACAGTTTCCACTCTCGCAGGCATACGTTCAATCAGGTGCTGGAAGGTTTCTTGGGAAATGACAGCCCATTCTTCACAGAGTGCTGCAATGAGGAGAGGTTTCGACGTCGGTCGGTGAGGCCTGGCACGATTCGGCGTTCGTAAACATCCCAAAGGTGTTCTATACGATTCGGGTCAGGACTCTGTGCAGGCCAGTCCATTACAGCGATGTTATTGTCGTGTAATCACTCCGCCACAGGCCGTGCATTAAGAACAGGTGTTCGATCGTGTTGAAAGATGCAGTCGACATCCCCGAAATGGTCTTCAACAGTGGGAAGCAAGACGGTGCTTAAATCATCAATGAAGACCCGTGCTGTGATAGTGCCAGGCAAAACAACAAGGGGTACAAGCACCCTCCATTAAAAACACGATCACACCGTAACACTACCGCCTGCGAATTTTACTATTGGCACTACACACTGGCAGATGACGTTCACCGGACATTCGTTATCCAGGCCATCGGATCGCCACATTGTGTACCGTGATTCGTGCAATGTTTACTCTCCTTACAGCAAGCGAGGCGTCGTTTAGCATTTACCGGCATGATGTGTGGCTTATGAGCAGCCGCTCGACTATGAAATCCAAGTTTTCTCACCTCCCGCCTAACTGTCATAGTATTTGCAGTAGATCCCGATGCAGTTTGGAATTCCTATGGGATTCTCTGGCTATTACACCTTACGCCCCGCTTCAACTGTCGGCGTTCTCTGTCAGTAAACAGACGAGGTCAGCCTGTACGCTATTGCGCTGTACGTGTGCCTTCACGTTTCGGCTTCACTATCACATCGGAAATAGTGGACCTAGGGATGTTTAGAAGTGTGGAAATCTCGCGTACAGACTTATGACACAAGTGACACCCAATCACCTGACCACGTTGAAAGTACGAAGTTCCCCGGAGCGCCCCATTCTGCTGTCTCACCATGTCTAATGACTACTGAGGTCGCTGATACGGAGTACCTGGTAGTAGATGTCAGCACAATGCACCTAATATGAAAACGTGTGTTTTAGGGGGTGTTCGGGTACTTTTGATCACATAGTGTATTTGTTTAAGGATACGAAGGACGTCTACAGCGTTTCTATGAATTAATGCATTAATATCCAACTAACGGATCATTACGAAACGAAGAGCTTGTGACTTTCAACTCCGGATTACGCTGTCGAGTATAAGGTAAATATTTTCATATGTCATGAAGTCAGATGGAGACCACATCTGGTCAGTATGTTTAGCCGTGTGCCTGAAAACGTATCGGACTGTCCGAGAATGTTAAGACTATTCTAGGCAGTGTCTTGCAAGGACACCAGTCAAGTTAATCTGTGTGCCTGAAATTATTCTCGTCGTTAACGGAGAAGAGAACTGGTGGATTAACTTTTAACGAATGAACCATCCCGTCCTCTTTAGCGGAGCTGCTGTCTACTGCTGCAGATCACTCAATTTAATTTCATCTCTGCTTGCACGCAGTTTTGTAGACTACTGCCAGGGGTTACAGCGCGGAGCAGCAGTCTGGAACCGTGATACTCACGTATAATGAAAATAATGTTGCTCAAAAAATTCAGTAAAATAATGTAACGGATTTTACGGAGATTGGTGATGCCGAATCACTTAGTTGCGCCTACGGAGATCAGAATGCGACCGTAACGTTTTGTGTTTAGGGGCTTAGGCCTGGACATATGAACGTACGTGTGTGTGTGTGTGTGTGTGTGTGTGTGTGTGTGTGTGCGCGCGCTCTCGCTTCCTGTGACAGGCAGCTCCGCTTGCTCGCAGATTTCGCCGCCCGATGCACATCAGGTCGTTAATTACGGCCCAGGATTTTGCGCAATAATTCATGCGCATTATTCTCCCTGAAATTCATTACGCAGGCGAAATTAATTTTTCATGGGCGTCAGATGTGTGGCGCGCGTCATCGCGGTGGGCTGCTTGCTTCCTCTCGCAAAAGAGAACCAATCCTCCAACCCTCCAACGCTCGGTCTGTCTACCTCTCAGCTCCTGTTGCCACGTCCTGAGCCCTCCGTTCATCTTCGCAACATCAGACACACGCGGCCAAACTCTGAATAAAACTTTCCTGTTGCCGCTGCGTTATTCGTGACCAGGCGCAAAAGAAAAAGTTACTGTTAAGCCAAAATGTGATAAAATACTCTAATTCTGATTAATGGTGTTGCTAACCGACCCCAGATTTGACATCCACTGACATAAAAAGTGAAGTACGCAGAGGACAAGGTCGGATGTCAAAGTAACACCGTAGACGTACACAATACCGGCGGGTATATACAGGGTGTCACAAAAGGGTATGGCCAAAATTTCTGGAAACATTCCTCACACACAAAGAAAGAAAATATGTTATGTGGATATGTGTCCGGAAACGCGTACTTTCCAAGTTAGAGCTCATTTTATCACTTCTCTTCAAATCACATTAATCATGGAATGGAAACACACAGCAACAGAATGTACCAGCGTGACTTCGAACACTTTGTTACAGGAAATGTTCAAAATGTCCTCCGTTAGCGAGGATACATGCATCCACCCTCCGTCGCATGGAGTCACTGATGCGCTGATGCAGCTCTGAAGAATGGCGTATTGTATCACAGCCGTCCACAATACGAGCACGAAGAGTTTCTTCATTTGGTACCGGGGTTGCGTAGACAAGAGCTTTCAAATGCCCTCACAAATAAAAGTCAAGAGGGTTGAGGTCAAGAGACCGTGGAGGCCGTGGAATTGGTCCGCCTCTACCAATCCATCGGTCACCGAATCTGTTGTTTAGAAGCGTACGAACACTTCGACTTAAATGTGCAGGAGCTCCATCGTGCATGAACCACATGTTGCGTCGTACTTCTAAAGGCACATGTTCTAGCAGCACAGGTAGAGTATACCGTATGAAATCATGATAACGTGCTCCATTGAGCGTAGGTGGAAGAACATGGGGGCCAATCGAGACATCACCAACAATGCCTGCCCAAACGTTCACAGAAAATCTGTGTTGATGACGTGATTGCACAATTGCGTGCGGATTCTCGTCAGCCCACACATGTTGATTGTGAAAATTTACAATTTGATCACGTTGGAACGAAGCCACATCCGTAAAGAGAACATTTCCACTGAAATGAGGATTGACATATTGTAGGATGAACCATTCGCAGAAGTGTACCCGTGGAGGCCAATCAGCTGCTGATAGTGCCTGTACACGCTGTACATGGTACGGAAACAACTGGGTCTCCCGTAGCACTCGTCATACAGTGACGTGGTCAACGTTACTTATACAGCGGCAACTTCTCTATCGCTGACATTAGGGTTATCGTCAACTGCACGAAGAATTGCCTCGTCAATTACAGGTGTCCTCGTCGTTCTAGGTGTTCCCCAGTCGCGAGTCATAGGCTGGAATGTTCCGTGTTCGCTAAGACGCCGATCAATTGCTTCGAACGTCTTCCTGTCGGGACAGCTTCGTTCTGGAAATCTGTCTCGATACAAAGGTACCGCGTCACGGCTATTGCCCCGTGCTAATCCATACATCAAATGGGCATCTGCCATATCCGCATTTGTAAACATTGCACTGACTGCAAAGCCACGTTCGTGATGAACACTAACCTGTTGATGCTACGTACTGATGTGCTTGCCCGCATCTTGTGATCGTGCGGTAGCGTTCTCGCTTCCCACGCCCGGGTTCCCGGGTTCGTTTCCCGGCGGGGTCAGGGATTTTCTCTGCCTCGTGATGGCTGGGTGTTGTGTGTTGTCCTTAGGTTAGTTAGGTTTAGGTAGTTCTAAGTTCTAGGGGACTGATGACCGTAGATGTTAAGTCTCATAGTGCTCAGAGCCAGTTTTGAGCCACTGATGTGCTTGATGCTAGTACTGTAGAGCAATGAGTCGCATGTCAATGCAAGCACCGAAGTCAACATTACCTTCCAGAATGAGATTTTCACTCTGCAGCGGAGTGTGCGCTGATATGAAACTTCCTGGCAGATTAAAACTGTGTGCCCGACCGAGACTCGAACTCGGGACCTTTGCCTTTAGCGGGCAAGTGCTCTACCAACTGAGCTACCGAAGCACGACTCACGCCCGGTACTCACAGCCTTACTTCTGCCAGTATCTCGTCTCCTACCTTCCAAACTTAACAGAAGCTCTTCTGCGAACCTTGCAGAACTGGCACTCCTGAAAGAAAGGATATAGCGGAGACATGGCTTAGCCACAGCCTGGGGGATGTTTCCAGAATGAGATTTTCACACTGCAGCGGAGTGTGCGCTGATATGAAACTTCCTGGCAGATTAAAACTGTGTGCCCGACCGAGACTCGAACTCGGGACCTTTGCCTTTCGCGGGCAAGTGCTCTACCAACTTTTTTTTTTTTCCGACGCCTTATCCATTTTTTTTTTATTATCAGATTGACTTGGTATATTTCACGAGAATTCAGACAACCATAGTCAAATCATCATTTAATATTAGCTGCAAAAAGAAAATCAACAAATTAGGTGAAACACAAATAAAACATTTCTTCTGAAGGGGAAGACCAACCCGTTACCCCACCCGTATGAATTTTGGGTGTATATATATACATGCAAAAGAGAGAGAGAAAAAAAAATTACGAAAAAATACAACAAGGGAGGGGACTCGAGCTCAGGGAAGAAACAGGAATCACAGGGGAACTTAACCAACCCCTTGACGGTTAAACACAAGAAAAAAGCGTTCGGTATTGTGGTAACCGCTGCCATTTCCAATGCGCAGTTGACAGATAATGGTGAAAAACGCGGGGATCTGGGTCATTACCGCCTTCAATGACGTAATGGACATAGTAACCCAAGAGCCAGACAATCGTGTTCGTTTTCGTCTGAGGAAAATAAGAGATGTCCGGATGTAAGAAGATGTCGTCTGGGAATGCGGTTTCAGGCCCTCTAGTAAGAAAAGCTAATTGACGGCGGACCCAGAGCCAATGATCCCGTCCGCAAGCAACTAGCCTGTGAAGTAAGGTGTCAGTTTGATGACATTCCTCACACTGATCAGTCGGACGAAGGCCAATACGAAAAAGACGATCACCAGTAGGTATCAGACGGTAAATGACCTTATACCACGTTGAAACAATCTCCATCGGCAAAATGGGAAGACTAAGATGAGACCAGACCGTTTTCCATGACGTTGACGGGGAAGCCAGTTCAACAGAAGAAGGGAAACATGCTGTACCCCAACGGATTTGTAGCATGTTGGTAGTAATATGCGTCATAGAAAGTATATCAGCACCCAGAATACCGACAAGTACAAAGTATTCACGAATGTGCCGCAATTTAGGATTAATCCGTCCAACATCAACAGGAGGGGTCAGACTGGCCGGCCGGAGGCGGGAAAGTAAACGAGAGGTGACTGAATGCGGAGCCCGCGTACAGGTTAAAACATTGCGGCGGGCAAATAAGATGGACGTCTTCACTTTGATATCTGAAAGACCCAATCCTCCAAGCTTCCGAGGCCTGGCCACAACTTCATACCGGACACGGAAGACATGGCGGCGCCACAGAAATCGACTAGACAGCTGTTTCAGCCTGCGAGCCATCATCGCGGGAAGCGGGAAGACCTGCGCAACGTAGTATATTTTACTGAAGACATAGGTCTCTAAAACCCGTGCCTTGTGAAGGAGGCTAAGGGAAGGGCGGTCATGTTCAAGGATCGCCCCGTGAACACGACTCGTAACCTCACGCCAATTTAGTGCCGCCATTTTGATCGGATTACGATCCACTATGATCCCCAAGGTCTTATGGCGATCGACAACCGTCGCCCAAGGAATGACGACATGATCAAAGCCTCTCAACGGCAGGAACGTGCATTTGCGATCATTAATGCGAGCACCAGCAAGACCACAAAATGAATTCAAGGTATCCTTAAGCCGCGGTATATCCTCGGCATGTCGTACTAAAACCATGACGTCATCGGCGTATGCACGGACTGCAAAAATTTCCCCCAATATATTCCAGCCACGTAAGTGCATGGTGAGATGGCGAAGTAAGGGCTCTAAGGATAGAACAAAAAGTGACATGGATAAGGGGCTTCCCTGGGGTAACCCCCGTCTGATCGATATCCGGGGGGTAGGGTGACCGTTCACAATCACCGAGACACTGATACCGGTAAAAAGATTAGTTAAGACTTGTCGAGCATCATTATTAAAGCCGACAGCGGTGAGCACTCTCGATAAAAAATCATGGCTGACGCGATCGAACGCTTTTTGGAAATCAAGAAAAAGCAAAGCCCCTGGGATATTAGCGGCAGCCGCCACCGAGATTACATCGCGACATTCGAGAACGGAAGTCAGTATCGTGCGTCCAGGCACACAGCTTTGGTGGGCGGCAATAATGGTATCGAGCAGCTTAGAGAGACGGATATTAATTGCTCGAGCGACATGTTTATAATCAAAGTTAAGGAGAGTAATAGGACGGAGGGAATCAATTGCAGGTCGACCTGTGGATTTCGGGAGGAGGACCATTCTGCCTTCCTGAAAAGGAGCAGGAAGTGAGACTCCCCGCATCACTTCATTTACCATTGACGTTAAGGTGTCATCAATGAGCGGCCAAAATTGAACATAGAACTCCTTAGGAATACCATCTAATCCAGGCGACTTGCGGGACTGCGATCCTGCAACAACATCATATATGTCATCCTTCTGAAAGGGACGCAGAAAGGCGTCGTTTAATTGAGGAGTGACGACGCGAGGCAGCAAGGAGGTAAAGTCGTCAAGAGAGGTTTCCGCCGGGACATGAGTATCGTACAGATCAGTAAAATAGGTGTAAACGAAGTCAGAAATGTCACGGTGAGAGGTGAACACGCGGCCGTCAGCGGTTGTGAGGGAGGCAAGGCACCCACGTTTCCGGCGCGACCGTAAACGGACTAGATGGTAGAGTGACGTCAGTTCCTCTTGTAGAAGGGAACGTGGTTGAGACCTCATCCGCAGGCCCTCCATTTGAATGCGTTTGAGCTGCAGCAATTTGGCTTTGATGCGCTGTATATCAGTAACCCGGAGGGGAGCATGCGTAGCACTATCGTACAGTTGACGTAAGACAGAATAGTAAAATTCTTGCGTTCGTCGATCTTCTGCCACCTTCGCAGCCCCAAAACGCATGAGAGCCCTACGGATGTGTGGTTTTGCATACAGTGTCCACCATGCCACGATAGACGGGTACCGGTCCATAGTACGAGAACAACGAGTCCAAATGTCCTCCAGGACGATACCAAGGGAGGTATCTTGCAAATACGCGATATTGAGCATCCAAGGAGGACGAAACAATTTTACCGGTTGTCGCTCGTAATTAAACGTAACGGCTACAGCGCAATGATCAGTAAAACAGGCTGGTATCACATCAACAGCCAGAAGTTGCCCACACAAGGAATCGGAAAGGTAAAAGCGATCGAGGCGACTGCTAGACGTGGGAGTAAAGTAGGTATGTCGCTCAAGTGTAGGATAGCGAGAAACCCACACGTCACGCAGGTGCAAGGAGCGCACAAGGTCGTCGAGTTCTTTACTGAAATTAAAATTAGGAGACTGATCTACCGGCCGTAGAACACAATTGAAGTCCCCACCTAAAATTATCTTTGACGGGGATTTACGAAGCAGGTAAATGACTTCTTCTTTATAGAAACTCGAGCGTGCGGTAGTACAACCCGAACCAGAAGGGGCATAAAGAAGGAGTAAACTGAGATCATAAAACGTGCACCCGATCCCCCTTCCACTGTCGAGTACTTCGAAATTCATCAACGGAATGCCTTCTCTATAAAACAAAGCAGTGCCCGTAGAAAGTTCGGAAGCGACATTAAAAAACGTCGAGAACCCAGGAATGGAAAATTGGTCGAATAGGACTTCCTGTAAAAAAACAACATCTGCCCCAGACTGATAGATAAACTGTCGCAAAGCGGCGAGCCGAAGCTCAGAACATATTCTGTTAATATTCAGAGTAAGAAATGTATATGCTTGCATGGAACTTCAACCTAGAAAGAAAAACAAAGATCGGTAGAGAGCCGTCAGCTGACGGAGCAGCATACAAGTAATCATACCAGAAACAAGCGCTGAACCACAGAGAGAAAAACTACGAAACAGAACCCTCATCTTCCCACTGCTTTTTCTTCGGCCGTGACGCGGCTCTCCGTGGCTGTTTACGGATTCGACTGCGGCTCCGCGGTGCCGACGCTGCAGCGTTCGGCTGCGTAGGAGCATCATGTAGACATTCCGTGTCAGATTGCGAGAGAGAGGCCTCTACATCCCACTCGTCCGCAGACATGGGTTCACGGTGGGACAGTTGGTGAATAACAACGGGATCCACTGGCTCTGGAGAATCAATCAGTTGTTTGATGGGAGGAGGCTGTGACCCAGAGGGGGCGACAGAAATTCCAGAAGGGGGATGCGAAACAGAGTCAATAGGAGAAGTGTCAGAGAGCACCGGAGAAGACACGTGGCAACCAGAAGCAGGTTCCGTCACGGGCGTCTCCGAAGAGGCTGCCGCGGTAGCAGGAACGACGTCAGATAAGGTGTCAGGGAGCTTCTGCAAAGGCGTGATAGCACCTGTGGCTTCCTCATCCACGATTTCCGACTGAGAAAGAGAGTCCTTTACCGGAGGCCCATCGGAAGGGCGAGCCAATAAGGAAGATTCATCAGCCGCATCATCCTGTGTTCGCCGACGCTTGTTGTGAGAAATCAGCGCGGGAACATCGGAATTAAGGGCAGCAACATCCCTACTCAAGGACAACGGGGGAAAATCACGGCCGTTGTCGGACAACGGATCACTGCGTCCCTCAGTAACATTGAGCGATTCAGTCCGAGATCCTTGCGGGAGAAGATCAGCTAAAGTCAATTTTTTACGCTGTTCGTATGTAGGTTTTAATACCACCACACGCCGCGGACAATTAGTACGGAAATGACCAGTTTCATTACAATAATAACATGTTCCTTCCTGGCCACTGTACGTGATATGGACCCTATAACCACATACCTGTAGGTGAGAAGGAATAGGTTTTTTGACCACCATTTCCACCGACCGAATACCACTATATACCTGTAAGCGGTGCTGAGCAGACCAGCGTTCCTTTCGAATATGGCGTACGTCCCCATAAGGAAGCAAAACGGACTTCAGAAAAGAGTCGTCAACCTCGGGCGGAAGGTTAAATACCCGAACATTCGTATATATCACTTCTGCATTTGCCAAGAGAACCATACTAGTGGAACCATCACGGTGCGTAAAGGGTACCTGAGAACCATGACGAGAAAGTAGCCTATCAACCTGGAGCGGGTCAAGAAACTTAACAAAAAACACATATAATTCGCTGTCGAAATATGCGGTATGCACCTGATCAGTAGTGACCTTAACTGTATCGACTAACCAGTCATGTATCTCCAAAGAACCGGGCTGGACGTGACGCGTGGATTTGTCAAAGGTAAAACTGACTGTACCTGTACGCGGAACTTTCGTGGGAACCATGGTGGACATCACGGCGAGAGACGACGCCGCGACAGGAAGGGCCGCACGAACACCAAACACCAGCCGACAACCAGCGATGCGACGCGCACGGAGACCAACACGGCACTAAACTGACAGGAGGAAAACACGCTGCGCTACGGTAGAGGCGGAACTAAGAGCACGACCTAGTCGCCCGACGCGCGAAGCGAGAATTCCAACTGAGCTACAGAAGCACGACTCACGCCCGGTACTCACAGCCTTACTTCTGCCAGTATCTCGTCTCCTACCTTCCAAACTTTACAGAAGCTCTTCTGCGAATCTGCAGAAATTCTGGAAACATCCCCCAGGCTGTGGCTAAGCCATGTCTCCGCTATATCCTTTCTTTCAGGAGTGCTAGTTCTGCAAGGTTCGCAGAAGAGCTTCTGTAAAGTTTGGAAGGTAGGAGACGAGATACTGGCAGAAGTAAGGCTGTGAGTACCGGGCGTGAGTCGTGCTTTGGTAGCTCAGTTGGTAGAGCACTTGCCCGTGAAAGGCAAAGGTCCCGAGTTCGAGTCTCGTTCGGGCACACAGTTTTAATCTGCCAGGAAGTTTCAACATTACCTTCCTTCAATTGGGCCAACTGGCGGTGAATCGATGAAGTACAGTAAATACTGACGAAACTAAAATGAGTGATTTAAAGAGAAGTAATAAAATGAACTCTAACGTGGAAATTAAGCGCTTCTGGACACATGTTCACATAACATCTTTTCTTTATTTGTTTGTGAGGAATGTCTCCTGAAAGTTAGGCCATAGCTTTTTGTAACACCCTGTAAATGATCAGAGTTTGTAAGGCTTATGTAATTTATCGATTATGTAATAATTGTAACGATTAACCTAATGGATCTGTAGATGAATACGCAAATTCTCAGTTATGTAAATTTCTATAATTTTTTTTTGTAAATGCCATTTAAATCTATGTCTTCCTGTATACAATGAGGTGACAAAAGTCATAAGATACCTCCTAATAATGTGTCGAGGCCTCCATTTTCCCTCAATAGTCGAGCAACTCAGCGTGGCGTGGACTCAACAAGTCGCTTGAAGTACCCTGCAGAAATATTGAGCCACGCCGCTTCTATAGCCGTCCACAATTGCGAAAGTGTTGCCCATGCACACGATTATGTACCATAAATGTTCGACGGGATTCATGGCGGGCGATCTGTGTGGCCAAATCATTCGCTCGAATCGCCCAAGGTGTTCTTCAAACCAGTTGCGAACAATTGTTGCCCGGGGACGTGGTGAATTCTCATCCATACAGATTCGATCGTTGTTTAGAAACAAAGTCCATGGATGGCTATATGGCTTCGTGGGGTCTCCACCACACTTCAACCCTACCATCAGATATTAGAAACTGAAATCGGAGCTCATCCGACCAGGCCACGTTCTTTAGTCGTCCAGGGTCAAAGCGCTATGGTGACGAGTCCAGGAGAGACGCTGCGGGCGGTGTCGTGCTGTTAGCAAAGGCGCTCTTACCTGTTGTCTGCAGCCCATTAACGAATTCGCCCCATTGTCCTAACGGAAACGTTCGTCGCCGGTCCCACATTGACTGCTGCGGCTTTTTCACACAGTGTTACTCGTCTGTTAACACCGGCAACACGACGCAAACGCCGATGCTCTCGGTCGTTAAGCGAAGGCCGTCAGACACTGTGTTGTCGGCGGTGAGAGGTAATACCTAAGATTTGTTATTCTCGCCACAATATTGACACTGTGCATCTCGGAAGACTGAATTCCCTAACTATTTCCGAAATGGAGTGCCCCATGCGTCTGACTCCAGCTACCATTCCGCGTTCAAAGTCTGCTAATTCCCGTCATACGGCCACAATCACACCGGAAACATTTTCACATGAATCACTATAGTACAAATGACACCTTCTCCAATACACTGTCCTTTTATACTTTGTGAATTCGATACCTCTGCATCTACATACATAGTCCGCAACCCACCATAAGGTGCGTGGCGGAGGGTACCTCGCACCTCCACCATATCTGTATGTGCATATCCCTGTTCCACAACTTTGGTCACCTCGCAGTACGTACTGTAACGTCACCAGTTTTCGGGAGAGCTAATCGACTGCCCAGTATTTCTAAGACATGGATTCGTTGTACTGCTGAGCACTATCGGGCGCAAGTCTAATGGATCGCCTCGGCTGTTCCAGCTTCCAAATTTCAAATGGCTCCAAGCACTATGGGGCTTAACGTCGGACGTCACCAGTCACCTAGACTTACAACTGCTTAAACCTAACTAACGTAAGGGCATGACACACACCAATGCCCGAGGCAGGATTCGAACCTGCAGGAGCGCGGTTGCGGACTGAAGCGCCTAGATCCGCTCGGCCACAGCGGCCGGCCAACAACTCGCAGCCAGGTGACAGGTACGAGTGAGTCCAGGTCGCAAGACTAGCAGCTGCACCGGGCGTGGGTTTGTACCAGTACGGTAAACTTGGGCGACGCGTCGGTCGCTTAAGAAGGCCGACCATGCTGTCAGAAACGGCGGGCTCTGAGACGAACTGAAAAATGACTTCTTACAGCTCTGTGACAGTCTACGTCAATTTAAAATCAGTTATTAATGCAAATCTGAATACATTGGCGATCTCTGAAAGATAAGGCGCATCCAGTCACACAACAATAATTTCAATACCTTTAGAACTACAGAAATTAATTTTCACAGTGGATAAACATTTTCACAATGTGCCTCTGAATTAACAACTTTTTATTGCTTCGTGCCATTGCAACTAACGATACTTCAGATGATAGCATTACCATGATCTGTATCTATTTCATTTCCGATTAATTATGTCATTTACATATTTTTTATTATGCAAATGTTTGTCAGCATATCGTTATTGCCACAATACACAGCAAACGAATACAGCATGAATACCTCATACATCTCCAAACTTGTGTGTTCATTTAGTGAACACTATACTATTTTGCCAGCAACTTTATTTAAATGTTAATGCAAATGCCACTGAAAAACTGTGCTAATTTAAAAGTGCTCAGTCGCTTGTGTTAGCAGACCCCACAATTGATAAGAGAACCATAAGACGCTTCTGTCAGGAAGACGTAAATGAATTTGAAGCCGTTTTGACTATTTTTCGACTGTGACTGTCTCAATAAGTAATACAATAGTCAACAAAGTTTGTGACTGGTAGCGGCAATTTTAAAAACCTTTACAAGACGTAAATGAGTGTTTAAACGATACTTAAGGACAATCTGAAGTCGTATATCCTGAGCACACTTGCGGTAGAACACTGGTTTATTTATTTGTGAAGCAACTATTACTTATATAGAATCTCATTCTGGAAATATCCCCCAGGGTGTGGCTAAGCCATGTCTCAGCAGTATCCTTTCTTCCAGGAGTGCTAGTTCTGCAACGTTCGCAGGAGAGCTTCTGTGAAATTTGGAAGGTAGGAGACGAGGTACTGGCAGAAGTGGAGGTGTGAGGAGGCGGCGTGACTCGTGCGTGGGTAGCTCAGATGGTAGAGCACTTGCCCGCGAAAGGCAAAGGTCCCGAGTTCGAGTCTCGGTCCGGCACACAGTTTTAAGCTGCCAGGAAGTTTCAACTATTACTTATATACATTTTTAATGATCTGAATGTAACCCAATGCTTAAGACATCTCTTTACTTAAATATTTTTGCAATATATTAGTTTAGTCCGGGAAGTGGAATCAAATCACGTCTGTGGAGCTTAAGGACGATGTATTTTTGATGGTGATGGGCTTAGCCAATCGAAAAGCAGATACTAGTGGAACACCAGGGGAGTGGACTGGATACTGGGACTTCGAGTAAAGAGCTCAAGGGACCGATTCTGGACACAAGGTGTCACGTTCTTGAAGGGGGCAGACCTGCCTGCAGTAACGTGCGTGGTTCGGTCATATAAGTGACTGATTATGGGCAGCGAAAGGCCGCTACCATACTTCAATTTCTCTAGGAAAGTTATATTTCGAAGGATATTAATGTGCCCCAGAGGAGGAATATAACGAATTTTGCTCGCATTACGGAACTGAGAACAGACAGAGTATGAGTTGTTATTCCTTGCATCGCGTGTGTTAGTGAATCATCATATTGAACTCTGAACTGTTTTCAGCTGGTGAATACCTCGTGCTTTATGAACACGAAACGGACTTGCTTTTGATCACTATTTAGTTTGAAGATTTTGCTACCATTCTCGTAACGCTCTGAACGTAACTTTTCTGCGTTTGATGTAATGTAAATGTCGTGTGACTAGGGCCTTCCGTCGGGTAGACCGTTCGCCGCGTGCAATTCTTTTGATCTGACGCAATTTCGGCGACTTGTGCGCCGATGGGAATGAAATGATGATGATTAGGACAACACAACGCCCAGTCCCTGAGTGGAGAAAATCTCCGACCCTGCCGGGAATCGAACCCGGGCCCTTACGATTGACATTCTGTCCCGCTGACCACTCAGCTACAGGGGGCGGACACTGCATTTGATCAGGGTACTTTATGTCTGTATTTTATCTGAATGTCCCGGAACCACTTGATGTTTATTTGTTAAATCGTATCTTGAACAAAACATTATTGAGCAGAATTCTCTGTCGTCTGCATCAATTACACATATTAGAATAGAACCATTTTTATTTAAATATTCATTTATCTTTTATTTTATATTTATGTGTATTTTATTAAATCGCAATTCTAACCAATGCCTAGACTATTTGACTGCAGGATCACAGCTACATGTTATTGTTGTTGTTGTTGTTGTCTTCAGTCCTGAGACTGGTTTGCTGCAGCTCTCCATGCTACTCTATCGTGTGCAAGCTTCTTCATCTCCCAGTACCTACTGCAACCTACATCCTTCTGAATCTGTTTAGTGTATTTATCTCTTGCTCTCCCTCTAAGATTTGTACCCTCCACGCTGCCCTCCAATGCTAAATTTGTGATCCCTTGATGCCTCAAAACATGTCCTACCAACCGATCCCTTCTTCTAGTCAAGTTGTGCCACAAACTTCTCTTCTCCGCAATCCTATTCAATACCTCCTCATTAGTTACGTGATCTATCCACCTTATCTTCTGCATTCTTCTGTAGCACCACATTTCGAAAGCTTCTATTCTCTTCTTGTCCAAACTAGTTATCGTCCATGTTTCACTTCCATATATGGCTACACTCCAAACAAATACTTTCAGAAACGACTTCCTGATACGTACATCTATATTCGATGTTAAAACATTTCTCTTCTTCAGAAACGCTTTCCTTGCCATTGCCAGTCTACATTTTATATCCTCTCTACTTCAACCATCATCACTTATTTTACTTCCTAAATACCAAAACTCCTTTACTACTTTAAGTGTCTCATTTCCTAATGTAATTCCCTCAGCATCACCCGATTTAATTAGACTACATTCCATTATCCTCGTTTTGCTTTTGTTGATGTTCATCTTATATCCTCCTTTCAAGACACTGTCCATTCCGTTCAACTGCTCTTCCAAGTCCTTCGCCGTCTCTGACAGAATTACAATGTCATCAGCGAACCGCAAAGTTTTTACTTCTTCTCCATGAATTTTAATACCTACTCGAAATTTTTCTTTTGTTTCCTTTACTGCTTGCTCAATGTACAGATTGAATAACATCGGGGAGAGGCTACAACCCTGTCTCACTCCTTTCCCAACCACTGCTTCCCTTTCATGCCCCTCGACTCTTATTACTGCCATCTGGTTTCTGTACAAATAGTAAATAGCCTTTCGCTGCCTATATTTTACCGCTGCCACCTTGAGAATTTTAAAGAGAGTATTCCAGTCAACATTGTCAAAAGGTTTCTCTAAGTCTACAAATGCTAGAAACATAGGTTTGCCTTTTCTTAATCTATCTTCTAAGATAAGTCGTAAGGTCAGTATTGCCTCACGTGTTCCAGTATTTCTACGGAATCCAAACTGATCTTCCCCGAGGTCGGCTTCTACTAGTTTTTCCATTCGTCTGTAAAGAATTCGTGTTAGTATTTTGCAGCTGTGGCTTATTAAACTGATTGTTCGGTAATTTACAGATCTGTCAACACCGGCTTTCTTTGGGATTGGAATTATTATATTCTTCTTGAAGTCTGAGGGTATTTCGCCTGTCTCATACATCTTGCTCACCAGCTGGTAGAGCTTTGTCATGACTGGCTCTTCCAAGGCCGTCAGTAGTTCCAATGGAATGTTGTCTACTCGGGGGGCCTTCTTTTGACTCAGGTCTTTCAGTGCTCTGTCAAACTCTTCACGCAGTATCTTATCTCCCATTTCGTCTTCACCTACGTCCTCTTCAATTTCCATAATATTGTCCTCAAGTACATTGCCCTTGTACAAACTTTCTATATACTCCTTCCATATAATAATGTTATTATTTGAAGCGAATTAGCTGTGGGGCATGAAAATAGAGATGCGCAGCTCTAGCCTATGACTACACTGAGCTACCGTTTTTAAACACAGCCGTGCGTAGCCCAAGTACCGGTACCTAAAGTACGAGTAGCCGCAGGTAAAGACGCAACTGGTTCCCTCGTATGCACTGCTATTTAGAAGAGCATCCACACCACACCAGCATTAACTGTTACGTACGTCGCAACGTCATTTGTTGGTTCTTGTAGGCGGTTCATGCATAGAGACTACAGCTCTATAAGTGGTAGGGAAAGAAGGCGGTAACGTTAACGTGCGAAAGTAAAAGAAGCAGAAAGGTGAAGTTAGCACGCAAAGTGATTTTCTTGGCACCAGACTGTGTTTAGCCTTTGCAGCGTGAACATCACGTTTCCATTGAGGCTAAAGTTATTCTAAAAGTCGATTAAAATGTCCGGAATGGAGATAGCTATTAGCAGCAGCAATTAAGGCATTTATTGGTGTGCTCTAAATTTATGATTACGCCGCCAAGAAGAAAAGTATGAGTCCCATTACTCGAAGAGCCATGACTACGTCATGCTGCGTTACACTGTCGAGAAGAAGATCGTCTCCACGTACACCTTCATGCAAAGTAATAATTTAGTTTTTTTCTTCCACGCATGAATCATTGTTTGCTGTTGTTTCTCCAATGTAATTGTTAAATTTGGTAAGGATAGAAGCTGAAAGCAATGAACTAACATTTGTGCCCAGGTTGGGACTCGAAGGTGTTCTAGGCGCTTCAGTCTGGAACTGCGCCACCACCGCTATGGTCGCCGGTTCGAATGCTGCCTCGGGCATGGATGTGTGTGATGTCCTTAGGTTAGTTGGGTTAAAGTAGTTCTAAGTTTTAGGGGACTGATGACCTCAGAAGTTAAGTCCCATAGTGCTCAGAGCCATTTTCTTTTTCGAATGTGTTGATTGGTAAAAGAGTTACTACGTAGAACGTTTTAAGGGTCCCTACATGTGCTATAAGCATTGTATCAGTAAATTATCTGTGAAAGTTTATTGAACGTTTATGCATTTATTTTTAAGGTTTATTTGTACTGGACTTAAAAAGCTTGAACGAAAGTAATATTGTCACGCGGAGTGGTCGCGCGGTTCGAGGCGCCATGTCACGGACTGCGCGGCCGGAGGTTCGAGTCCTCCCTCGGGCATGGCTGTGTGTGTTGTTCTTAGCATAGCTTAGTTTAAATAGCTTAAGTAGTGTGTAAGTCTAGAGACCGATAACCTCTGCAATTTGGTCCCTTAAGAACTCACACAGATTCGAAAGTAATAACAGATTCAGCGCCCCCATGTCCAAACGTTAAACTATGAAATGCAAGAGATAGCAATATGCATAACTATAACCCGTGTGCTCTGCAGTTAATCGAAGAGCACTAATGACCTTCAGTAAAGATTCAGGGTCCCCATTAGCTACAGTATACGCTTGCCCCAGTTAAGTGAAATATTGCAAAAAAATATTATCACTCTGTAACGTAGCGAGTCAATACGTAATAGCATTTATTGCACTACTTTGCAGTACGACTCGTAGCTTTGGAGCCGTTGGTGGTGATAGAAACAACCGCTTGTAGCTTAGCATGACTCTTTCACACCTGTCGGTAGCCTAGCCGTGGGAAGCGGTAACTGTGCCAGTTCGAGAGACAGAATATTTAAGCCTCTATGAATCTAAATAAACTGTATTAAATATTATTCAATTTTGTTAAAACTCAATATACAGCCCTTTGTTACTAAAAGGAAGCTATCTAGCTGAGATGCTTTCAGATCTAGAGACAATTACCTAAAACCCCAAAAACCCGAACAGTTAGGATTCATAGCAGTTTGTCTTTTAGTATCATTTGGAATTATTACTGAAGTTCACTAAATGGCAGAACAATTTATTTAGATTTTTTACAATTAAAAACGTTCACTATTTTTCATTTTCGTAGCATTGAATTCGGAAAGGATTAATATTTATTAAATAATTGTTTGTTTTGCATTACGTAACTGTGTCACGGGAAAGTGTGAAGCAAGCAGTAGCAATGGCAGCTGTAATTGCCCTACCTTGCTGATAACGTAATCCAAAGGTACTTGCTTTTGTAAGAAGGCAGCCAGGACAGCCATTTGCAGAGTAATGATTTTCTAAAGTAACTTCAAGATTAGTTTTCTTTTCGTTTGATTTTGTTAAACATTTGATTAAGATTTGCATGATGAAGTGACGTGAATGCCTCTGTGAATAATCTGGCTTAGGACAGTTTTAGCGCGAAAATGATCTCGAAGGATTGTTTTGATTGGCTGGTCATTTTGAACAACCAATCAGAATTAATCATTTCCCGCGCATTGCAATTAGTTATAGGCCCTCAAAGGAACAGCTATCGGACGTGCAGGTCATGTTGGACGTGTCCGTCTACAGTATGAGTAAAATGAACAAGTTACGAAGTTACTGGTTTCTCGCGTCCGGATTGTATTGCCGTGAAAGCAGTTGCACTTACGGACAGATTGTGGAATCCTGAGCTTTGTGAAGTGATCTGTTGGACAGATAAACGAGTGTGAACTTTAGGCTTTGTACAATTCCGCGTGGCATGTTTCAAACCCAGCTATGGAATAGCTTGCGAGCAATTTCTGTTAATAGAAATCCACCGAAAAGGACCGAATGTGAAACTTGTATATTGTAGGCGAGTAATGACTGTAGATCGTATAACAATTCGGGTCAGACTGAAGTACATCTCTGGCTGTCTTGCGTGTGTACTGAGTTGTCTGAACTGTGAGCTGAGGACAGTGATATTTTTCGTTAATTAAATACAGGCTGATGGCAAGTGTTTATTTTGAACCTAAAACAAGTAAAAGAAGCAATAGCCCTCCACCCGAAATTTGTCATAAGGTATTACAGGATAGTTTGCTACCAGAGATTACGCGGACTTTGCAAACGGACGTATTGATGGTGTTTTTCTTCAACGCTGCTTTTAACATCGTCTGAACGATATCTACGTATGCAGAGAAACGAGCTGGCGATTAGACGCCTTACTGAGGTATGTGGAACTTTGGTAGTTAACCGTACGACGAGGACAGTGATCAAACAAGTACGCCACCTTTCTAATACGCCCCACCGCAACTCCTTAATGAAAAGGTTAGTTACTTTGGTCTTACGTAGTTTTTTACATTAATATTAACAGATATAAAGTGAAATTAACACTGTCTATATTGAAAGAGTTCATATGTGATTAAAAGAGTTTCCTTAATGGATTTAGCAGCAGTTATACACCGGAATATCATTACTATAGATTCTGTCAATATTACTTTTGTCCATACTGGGCTGGTGACTGGATTTATTTTTTTACATACCTATAATTTTCGCTAGAGACTGTTCTACATATTTCAGCTCTAATTACTCTTCATCCTTTCAATATTCAGATTACGCAGGGTACGTAAAGAAGCGCGATCAACTTCCCATTAGTCACAAGAACAGGATCATCCAAAATCCTCTCGAAGGGGGAGTATCTTAGGGTGGACTTGCTAAAATTAAAGCACTAGCATTCCCCCAATTTTGTTACACACTGAAGAGCCCAAGAAACTGGTACTCCTGCCTAATATCGTGTAGGGCTCCCGCGAGCAAGCAGAAGCGCCGCATGGACTCGACTAATGTCTGAAGTAGTGCTGCACGGAACTGATACCATGAATTTGCAGGGCTGCCCACAAATCCGTAAGAGTACGAAGGGGATCTCTTCTGAACAGCACGTTTTAAGGCATCCCAGATAAGCTCAATAATGTTCACATCTGGGGCGTTTGGCGGGCAGCGGAAGTGTTTAAACTCAGAAGATTGCCTCTGGAGCCACTCTGTAGCAATTCTAGTCCTGTAGGGTGTCGGATTGTCCTGCTGGAATTGCTCAAGGCCGTCGAAATGCACAATGGACATGAATGGATGCAGGTGTTCAGACAGGATGTTTACGTACGTCCTATCTAGACGTGTCAGGAGTCCAATATCACTCCAACTGCACACGCCCCACACCATTGCAGAGCCTCCACCAGCTCGAACAGTCCCCTGCTGACATGCAGGACCCATGGACTCATGAGGTTGTCTCCATGCCAATACAACTCCATCCACTCGATATAATTTGAAACGAGACTCGTCTGACAAGGCAAAATGTTTCCAGTCAACAACAGTCCAATGTCGGTGTTGACGGGCCAAGGCGCGGCGTAAAGCTTTGTGTCGTGCAGTCATCAAGGGTACACGAATGGGCCTTCGGCTCCGAAAGGCGATGTCGATGATGTTTCGTTGAACGGTTGGCACCCTCACAATTTTTGATGGCTCAGCACTGAAATCTGCAGCAATTTGCGGAAGGGCTGCACTTCTGTCACGCTGAAAGATTCTCTTCAGTCGTTGTTCTACATCTACATCTACATCCATACTCCGCAAGCCACCTGACGGTGTATGGCGGAGGGTACCTTGAGAACCTCTATCAGTTCTCCCTTCTATTCCAGTCTCGTATTGTTCGTGGAAAGAAAGATTGTCGGTATGCCTCTATGTGGGCTCTAATCTCTCTGATTTTATCCTCGTGGTCTCTTCATGACATATACGTAGGACTATACTGCTAGACTCCTCGGTGATTGTTTGTTCAACAAAAGCCCGTACCTAGCTACCGAGTGTCTCTCCTGTAGAGTGTTCACACTGGAGTTTATCTATCATCTCCGTAAAGCTTTCTTGATTACTAAATAATCCTGTAACGAAGCGCAATGCTCTCCGTTGGATCTTCTCTATGACTTCTATCAACCTGTAACCTCCCCCTCACTTACTGACCTTAATGACAGTAAAAATTAAACCGCGTGTACCTAATGGAAGTTTGGGAAAAGCAACCGTCACCGAAGTTAATCTGTCGGTAAAGAGGGAGGAAAGGGTTGCATCGAAATGAAAGGAAAAATGCAAATAAAACTGGTGGAAATTAATTTTGAACAGAGGTAAAGTTAATAAAGAAAGTAAATGTGCGGCCGTTACGTTAACAATTAAGTAGCGGTAATTAGATATTTGAGATTTGGGGGAAATTACGGTCGCCAGTCCTATGGACAATTACTATAGTAACTGAAAAAGAAAGGTTATTAGACATATAATTAGCACTAGAAGCGTGGCAACTGAAGGTTGACACGTGGAGTGTGAAAACTGAAAGTTTGTCAGAAGTAATAAATTTCGCTAACCCTGACTTAATTTAGCAAAAGAATTAATAAAACAGGAAAATTGAAAGTTAATTTAGTGACTGAAATTAATAGTGAGCTTTGTTTCTGAAGCACATCGAAATTCAGTAAAATACGGTTAGTCTTGGGGTACCTCAACAATCATTTCAAAAGCTACTTGAATCTACGCAATTTAGAAATAAGAGATTTAACTTTGAACTTGAATTAAATGATTCTGAACAATTAACAATAGTAAAATTTAGTACATACCAAACTGAGCTGCAGTCACAGGTAAGCTAAAATACGGTAACAAAACTCGCACTCTTAATTTGTTCTTGTGTAATCTAAATATTGTAGCCAGCTATGAATCCTTTAACTTAACTTTGAAATTAAAGCAGTGAAATGGAATGATATTACTTTAATGCTGACGTATGAATTTCAACGACACTCGGGTTCATTCCGGAAAAGGAAGGGACCCTGCTTGGTAATGCAACTGGGACAAAGGTTGCTGTAATCTTGTGATTTGAACAGTTTGAAAAGCTGAGGTCTGCCATACAGTTCTAAAATTGTACGTGCTTGCAGTCTTCCTTGTTGGTTGATTGAACGTTTGAAGTCGTCGATCGAGGAGGTGGCGACAGTCACTCATTGTCGGCCGTCGCTGTTACAGAAGCTGGATGTTGGCGCGCCTTCTTCTCGACACTGTCATCAGGCGAAACGGGCTCTTGATGTGCGACAGCTAATGCTTTCCGTCCTCGACACCATGTCAGAAACTATCATAACAAGTGGAGTACAATTACATGCTGCCAAACCCCGAAAGCGCGGCAACTCGCGGGAGCGTCACACAACACACCTGCTCCACCGCCCTACGCCAGCCAGACTCCCCTCTGCCCGCGCTCCACGCGACAGAGTTAACACTATCAAAGACCCTAAACACTTTGGTTCTCCACACGACCTATCGATCTATTCTTTCGATAGCATAGTTTTCCCTAGGCAAGACCCCGCGTAAAAATACAAATAGTATTTACAAAACAAACCAATTATACATCGACATAAATGCATATATATATATATATATATATATATATATATATATATATATATATATATATATATATACAAATAGTAAAACAATTACAATGTATAAAGACACAGAAACGTCATATCTTCAGGTAACAAAATAAGGAAAAAAATTTATAGTACAATAGATGGAAATAGGAGGATATGTATTTCCGGCGTTACAAACCCTATCTGATACGGATCCCACACCGGTGAGCAGTATTCAAGAAGTGGGCGAACAAGTGTACTGTAACCTACTTCCTTTGTTTTCGGACTGCATTTCCTTAGGATTCTTCCAGTGAATCTCAGTCTGGGATCTGCTTTACCGACGATCAACTTTATATGATCATTCCATTTTAAATCACTCCTAATGCCTAGCCCCAGATAATTTATGGAAATAACTGCTTACAGTAGCTGACCTGCTATCTTGTAGATAAATGATAAAGGAGCTTTCCTTCTACGTGTTCGCAGCACATTACACGTGTCTATACTGAGATTCAATTGTCATTCCCTGCACCATGCGTCAATTCGTTGCAGATCCTCCTGCATTTCAGTACAATTTTCCATTGTTACAACCTCTCGATATACTACAGCATCATCCACAAAAAGCCTCAGTAAACTTCTATTATTATCCACAGGGTCATTTACATATATTGTGAATAGCAACGGTTCTACAACGCTCCCTGTGGCACACCTGAAATCACTCTTACTTCGGAAGGCTTCTTTCCATTGAGAATGACATGATGCGTTCTGTTATCTAGGAACTCTTCAATCCAACCACACAATTGGTCTGATAGTCCATATACTCTTACTTTGTTCATTAAACGACTGTTGGGAGCTGTATCAAACGTCTTGCGGAAGTCAAGAAACACAGCATTTACCTAGGAACCCGTGTCTATGGTCCTCTGAGTCTCGTGGATGAATAGCGCGAGCTGGGTTTCACACGATCGTCTTTTTCGAAACCCATGCTGATTCCTACAGAGTAGATTTCTAGTCTCTAGAAAAGTCATTATACTCGAACATAATACGTATTCCAAAATTCTACAACTGATCGACGTTAGAGATATAGGTCTATAGTTCTGGGAAAATCACATAACTAAAGAGGAAGTATTGAATAGGATTGGGGAGAAGAGAAGTTTGTGGCACAACTTGACCAGAAGAAGGGATCGGTTGGTAGGACATGTTCTGAGGCATCAAGGGATCACCAATTTAGTATTGGAGGGCAGCTTAGATGGTAAAAATCGTAGAGGGAGACCAAGAGATGACTACACTAAGCAGATTCAGAAGGATGTGGGTTGCAGTGGGTACTGGGAGATGAAGAGGCTTGCACAGGATAGAGTAGCATGGAGAGCTGCATCAAAGCAGTCTCAGGACTGAAGACCACAACAACAACAGTTCTGCACATCTGTTCGACGTCCTTTCTTGAAAACGGGGATGACCTGTGCCCTTTTCCAATCTTCGTCAGACCTTTTCGACCAACGTTCGGAAAAAAGTTACCGGATACAGACCGGAATGAGCACGTTTTTGCATCCCGTGCTTCGTTAAACTCAATTTTCAAATATATTTTCTCATGAATGTGCCACTTCTCGTAGGCCACGTGCTAGAAATATGGTATTTTTGGGCTGCGCAGGGATGACATCACAACATTTGCTTGGACAGTATTTCTTTGAACCGACTGTGAATGGAGCAAATTATTTACACATATTACAAACATCGTTAATACCTCAGTTTGAGAAAAGGGGCCTCAAAGAATGGATATGGTTGCAGCAAGACGCAGAGCCACCTTACTACTCTCTTGCAGTGCGCGAGTTCCTAAAATAACACATTCCAGGACGACAGGTAGATTGTGCTTCATTAGCAGCACTAGCTCCGTTGAAATTGCCACCAAGAAGTCCTCAGCTCACCAAACCCGACAACTCGCTATGGGGAGATTTTAAGGCGCATGTAGCTGCGCGTCGGTATGCGTAATGATGTTGAGGATGCATTTCAAACCATAACAATGGGAATGCTCAAAAATATGTCAAGAGGAGCATGGAAACGCGTTAACAGCATGATGGAGAACATATCTTTTGTGACGTCGTCGACGCTGTAGGGTCTTGTAGACTACTGGCCATTAAAAATGCTACACCACGAAGATGACGTGCTACAGACGCGATATTTAACCGACAGGAAGAAGATGCTGAGATATGCAAATGATTAGTTTTTCAGAGCATGCACACAAGGTTGACGCCGGTGGCGACACCTACAACGTGCTGACATGAGGAAAGTTTCCAACCGATTTCTCATACACAAACAGCAGTCGACCTGCGTTTCCTGGTGAAAAGTTGTTGTGATGCCTCTTGTAATGAGGAGAAACGCGTACCACCACGTTTCCGACATTGATAAAGGTCGGATTGTAGCGCATCGTGACATTGCTGCTCGCGTTGGTCGAGATCCAATGACTGTTAGGAGAATATGGAATGGGTGGGGTGAGGTGCGTAATACTGAACGCCGTACTGGATCCCAACGGCCTCGTATCACTAGCAGTCGAGATGGCAGGCATCTTATTCGCATGGTTGTAACGGGTCGTGCAGCCACGTCTTGATCACTGAGTCAACGGATGCAGACGTTTTCAAGACAACAACCATCTGCACGATCAGTTCGACGACGTTTGCAGCAGCACGGACTATCAGATCTGAGACCGTGGCTGCGGTTACCCTTGACGCTGCATCACAGACAGGAGTTCTTGCGATGATATACCCAACGACGAAACTGGGTGCACGAATGGTAAAACGTCATTTTTTCAGATGAATCCAGTTTCTGTTTACAGCATCAGGATGGTCGGATCCGTGTTTGGCGACATCGCGGTGAACGCACATTGGAAGCGTGTATTCGTCATCGCCATACTGGCGTATTACCCTGCGTGATGGTATAGGTTGCCATTGGTTACACGTCTCGCTCACCTCTTGTTCGCATTGACTGCACTTTGAACAGTGGACGTTACATTTCAGATGTGTTACGACCCGTGGCTCTACCCTACATTCGATCCCTGCGAAACGCTACATTTCAGCAGAATAATGGACGACTGCATGTTACAGGTCGTGTACGTGCCTTTCTGGATACAGGAAAATGTTCGACTGCTGCCCTGGCCAGCACATTCTCCAGATCTCTCACCAACTGAAAACGTCTGGTCAATGGTGGCCTAGCAACTGGCTCGTCACACTACTCTTGATGAACTGTGGTATCGTGATAAAGCTGCACGGACAGCTGTACCTGTACACTCCATCGAAGCTCTGTTTGACTAAATGCCCAGGCGTATCAAGACCGTTATTACGGCCAGATGTGGTTGTTCTGGGTACTGGTTTCTCAGGATCTATGCACCCAAATTGCGTGAAAATGTAATCACAAGGCAGTTCTAGTATAATACATTTGTCCATTGAATACCCGTTTATCATCTGCATTTCTTCTTGGTGTAGCAATTTTAATGGCCAGTAGTGTATCTCGGCAAGCAGGAGAGGATGTGTTTGGTACCCTCTGTCTATAACACAACTGCGTGGATGTATTAACGGGATTCTTTATTAACCAGAATAGAAAGCTACTTATCTTTAAGCAAGTTGTTGTGGTACAAGCTCTTCTGTAACAATCCATGTTAGTCTCACTGCTGGTGGGGGACAAATCCCACTATATACTCTTCTCCAGTAGCGAGGTACTGACAGGGCTGACTGTCTGTGACTGACTGGGTCCTCTGGTCCGTGGTGGCGATCTAAACACTGGCGGCAGAGAGGGCGTTGGCGGAGCGTTGCTTTCGAGTCTGTCTTTGGCCTCTCTCCTGATTGACGCATTTGATTCAGCGCCTATTATCGATCTTTGTGCAACTTCTTTGCCGACCGGTGTGCTTGTGACAGCTTACGCTAGCACAATACCGATGTAATGGACACTTAATATGTAAGAAAGTACTTGTGCTGAAACAAATCACATCAATTAACATTGGATACTAGGGCATACAGGGACTTCTCGCCCACCCTGAATTGCGACCTATGTTTTGGTGATGGTACCAGAAAGCATGAATAGCACTTTTCATATACTCGCCAGAGTATAAGAGTGGGATTTAATATTTACACCTTTATTTTATAATTTGCATAGGACCAAAACTCATTAGGTATTTTTGACTATGTGGCAGCGAAACTGTGCTTCTCAGTTATCTGCTCCTTGCCTTGTTATTTATTTATTTATTTATGCATTTATTTTACCTGGCAAGATTAGGGCCTTCAGGCCCTCTCTTACACCTAACCAGGCATACTCAGATTGAACGAGTTACAGTTTCTAAATAACATTAAGAACATTTAACGTATTATGCAGTATTGATGTTAAACAAAAAATTGAGATTATAACAGTAGTACAATGATAGTTATAACAATAAATTATAACAATAAATTATCTGCTCACTGCTGAACCAAGGTGGAGCCTTTTCATCCCTCTCTTCCTACCACTGCACAAACATGTCAACCACCCCTGAGTGTGCCACAGAACCACCACATCCTCCACCTCTGAGCCGTATGGCCGGTATTACTCTAACATATTGGTTTTACAAAGAAATACGACCAAATTTCTTTGACAAAGGTCTTTGATGTGGCACTTAATAGGGGTGCTACACTGTCGTAATATTTTTTGTGAAATTTCGAATTGGTGAATACCAACTTGTTACTATGTGCTACAGTTGCTAGTACCACAGTTACATTGTGTGCGTATTTAGAAGGAAAGTGGCAGAAAAAAAGGAAATATACTTGGATGAAGCCATAAGTATTATGATGAGATAGTAAAAGCATTCAGCGAAATTTTTTACGAGAGCTGCAAGTGGAGGACGTCAAGTCTTATATATAAATTACTTACGAATGGATGAGAGTGTATTTAAGTATTTGCTTAGAAAAGTGGCTTCTCATATTACAGAACAGAATACTCTCTTGAGAAATGCTGTACGTCCAAAAGACACGCGAACTGTGACAATGTGATCTCTTCATGCGGGAGAGAGCTACTCTAATTTACAACACAGCACACGAATATCACATTGCACATTAACCAAAATAATTCCAGAAACGTGGGAAGGCATTTATAAAACACTGAAGAGGGAATGTGTGAAAGTAAATAAATGTTTCGTACACTATATGGACAATAAGGACTATTTTCATTTTTTAATAATTTAATTAATGGAATTAGTGTTCCAACAACTACAAAATTAGTAAAACGTACGAAACAGATGAAACGCTGACATCTTGGATATTCGGGAATCCAGCCGGATGTTCGCGTCGTTCTCGCACGCTGTTGAAATATCGTGCGAGAACGACGCGAACATCCGGCTGGATTCCCGAATATCCAAGATGTCAACAGATCGCCGGGAAAGCATGAAGAATTACAGATGAAACGCTCTTTAGCTTGAGGCATCCAGAGTTTAAAAAAATATAGACGAATTAGAATGGAAAGCTAAGAAAGGACTTATTATTTTAGAGTGTGACCATATTGTCTAGTCCGGCTTGCCGAAATGCTCCCTGGATCTTTGCAGACGTAGAAGTGGATGGCTGTAGCGGTGATTGTGGACATGAAGTCGCCTGCAGCATACTCCACCTGCCCATCAACACACAGTTAATAGCATTCAATGTGCCCCTTGCTAGCTTGCCGAAAAGCTCCCTGGATCTTTGCAGACGTAGAAGTGGATGGCTGTAGCGGTGATTGTGGACATGAAGTCGCCTGCAGCATACTCCACCTGCCCATCAACACACAGTTAATAGCATTCAATGTGCCCCTTGCTCACCCCGCACCCTAGTTGAAGCAAGTGTACTAAAAAGAAAAAAAGAAAAAAAGAAATTCGAAGGAAGACTCCATATTTACAAACACACTGCAGAGACGTTTAATAGCTGTACCGACGCCAGCGCTCCAAGCGGTTACATTTCACATTGCAGTGAACAGAAGACGAACGACTTTTATGATCAAAACGACGGCGAGGCTCTAGATTTGACAACATTTATTTGACGACAGGTGAGATTTAACAAAGTTCCGTATTAAACCAACAAATTTCTTTGACATAAATATTTGACATATCAGCTTTCACAAAGAAATATGATAGTGTAATACTAGTCTATGTTTACTCTTGGCTGTTCTCGTGAGTTTTAAAGACTACATGGGTTTTTTAGTTGGCTGCTGGATGTGTAGGCAACCTAGTTCCCCAATTTAAACACCACATTCGAGACGCTACGCAACTACACCCCAAACGATAGCACTACTCTAAATTGATGATAAATAAATTATTAGTAAATTAAATTATGGTAATAATAATAAACAATAACAGTTAAATACACAGCGAGGAAACTATCATGGAACTTGCGAAAACAATAACAGAGTAATTTCCGGTCGCGAGCCTAATTTGGAATAAGTGTATCAAACTATCAGTCACAATTTCCGTTCAACATAAGCACGTTAATTGGAACATACGGTAAATTCCGTATAAACCAGTGAAAAGTTAAACTACGTACTAATTAAAACTCTGTCACTTGAGACTGAAAAATAAAGAAACATGCTTGGTGCTTCAGTTGATGCAAACAAGATCACCGATTGGAATGAAACATTGCTGGTGGACAGTACAGATGCACTATAATTTGCCATTTCGCAGAGCAAACGCTAAATCTTTATACAACTCCATATACTAACAACAAGCGGACAATTTTCAAAGCAATAAGACAGCTACTGTAATGCATGTAATAATCATAATTCCAATTAATGTCTAAAGATCTCCAAATACTGTATTTTTAAATTTTGTAATTGTCTGTGTTTAATGGGAGGGATATCTGTCATGTTAGTATGACGTGCGTTGCCTAATGTCCACTGAGATTTCTTCCAATTGCTGAGGCGTCATATCTGTTAAGAACTGTGTCTACCTGTGGCTATTTACAGTCCCAGTAGTGAAACAGGGACTAATGAAGCTATTCTTGAAAACGCCACCCATTCACAGACCAAGGTCGTTGTTTATTCTCTTCTCTGTCACCGTGAATTAGGAACTCATCATCAGTGCATTTTGGTAAGATTAATTTGCCCGTGGCTTGTAAATGATATTTCATCCCTAAACAACATGTTGCATGGGTACGCCAAATCACACAGTAGTTTTCGTAAACATCACGCTGAAGACAGAAATCGATGTAGAACACGCTTACTGCAAAACTTGTATATAGGGAAACTCGAAGTGGCTCAAATAGGTTGGAATATTGTGTCTGCAAAACATTGCCTTGGCTGATCCCTCTTACATATTCAAGCTGCTTTATAATGAAATGTTTATCTTGTATTACCACTGCTGGTATATTAGTTACATTTACTGTTTTTTCGTTGGCCAATTTTATTCTCAATACCTCTAATTTCTTGGAATCTATTAATAATTCTTTGCAAAGGCAGAGCATGAAGATTTGACGCGACCAGGTCACCTTTTAGCATGCAACAACACCGTTACTCTAACAGTTCGTCGACATTCGCCACAAATGAACACCATCTCCAGTTATACGACTGTCGTTTTTTTATTCATTAGTCATTTCACCTGTAGATGCCGTCTACACGATTTCTTTTCCCGTTAACTTCTTCACTTCAAAGTAGCATTTGCGTACTACCTCCCCACTTTTTTGTTGGACGTATTCCATTTTCTGTCTTCCCTTTCAGTTTTTACCATTTATAGCTCCCCATAGTACCAGAGAAGTTAATCTCTGACTTATCAACACATGTCATATCATCCTGATCCTCCTCCTTCTCAGGGTTTCCCATTTCCTCACAGATTTTATGGAGTACTTCCACATATCTTACGGTATCAGTCCACCTAATTTTCAGCTACAGCACCAGTGCTGGTTTGCCTGCAGTCCATGATTCCTGTCATACAATGCTGTCCTTCAAACGAATTTATTCCTCTAATTAAGGCCGAAGTTTGATACTAGCGGGTTTTTTCGTCCAGGTATTCCATCTTCGCTTGTGTTATTCTGCTTTTTATGCCATTATTGCTTTGTCTGTCAGCTGTAATTTGGTCCAAGTAGCTGACTTCCTTACCTTCACCTACTTTGTGTCACCAGATTTGTTACAATTTTTTTCCAATATCATTTCCGCTACCCGTCTTTACTTTCGTCTTTCTTCAGTCCATCCTCTGTACTCTTTAGCCTGTCATTCTATTCAAAACGTCATATAATTATTATTTACTTTCAGTGAGGATCCCAATGCCATCAACGAATCTTATCATGGATATCCTTTCAACCTGAACATTAATCCAACTCCTGAAACTTTCTTTTATTTCCTTATTTGCTTCTTTGGTGTAGAAATTGAGAAACGGCGGTGAAAGACTACATCCTCGTCTTTCACTGTTTTTAAACATGGCGCTTCTTACTTAACCTTGCAGTGTAATCGCTCCCTCCTTGTTTCTGGCCATTTTGTATATTACCCGTCGGTCCCCTTAGGTAACGCTCATTTTTATTATGAAGTCGAAAATTTTGCACTATTGTATTTCGTGTAACACTTTTTCTTTGCTGACAAATCCTATGAATGCGTTTTGATTTTCCTAAAGTCTTGCCTCCTTTATCAAACGCAACGTCGGAATTGTCTCCCTGGTGCCTTTACCTTTCCTAAGCGAAACTGACATTCATCTAAGAGATCCTCAGTTTGTTTTTTCTTCTTATGCGTATTGTTCTTATCATCTTCTTCGATGCATGAGATGTCAAGCTGATTGGACGATAGATTTTACTTTTTTTTCCCCTGCTATCTCTGCGATTGTTTGGATGATAGTTTTTCGAAAGTCTGATTATATATTTAAACCGTCGCATTTTCTAAAAACTAACTTAAATAGTCATTTTGTTGCCACTGCCGCCAATAATTTTAGGAATTCCAACGGTATGTAGTCTACGCCTTCCACTTTATTTGATCTCGCCTTCCAAACCTCTGTTAACCTATGAATCTGGTGCTGAATCACTATATCATCCATATCACATCGTCATCAGACATATCTTCTACCTAGTAAATGCCTTCATCATCTTTCCACCTGTCCTTCTGCACTCTTAATGTTGACGTCTTTACTTTTAATATGACCGAAGCTTGTTTTGACTTTTCTGTATGCTGGTTCTGTCCTTCCCGTGATCATTTCGTTTTCAATTTCTTCACATTTTTCCTGCAATCATTGTTGTGAAACTGAATATCTACGCTATGAAGTTGTGCGTTCCCTATAACAGCAGAGGACAGACTGGTGGCCTTTAGTACACGACGCGTATCTGAGTAACTATTTTGCTTACATTTGACAGGCGTCTGTGAGACCTCTTGTTCTGACGGAGGGACTGTGTTTTAAGGCGTTGTCATTTGTGTTATGTCGTGAAAGCCTACTTCGAGCGTTGTTTGAAACGCCATACAAGAAAAGGTTATTAATTTCACTAAAAAAAGGTTGGTGTCATAACAACTATGAGCGTTGAAAACTAATTATGTTCTCTGTCAGAGATACCTTTCGCAATAAGTCACATTCGTTGTGTCCTGAATTAAAAAGGCTGGCAGCATCTGCTAATAACACTGGCTCTGCCGCTGACAATAGGCTTGTTAACACTTTAGGAAAATCGAGAGTAGCAGAATCAAGAAACGAAATATACAAAAACAATGCGTCTTTTGATCTCTCTTTAGTGTAAAAATATTTTTCTGTTTTCGTTCAATAGTGACGAATGCCTGATTGTTCTTCCAATGTTACAACAAGCTTTCTAAATGTGGAAGTGAAAGTAACTGCAACATTACTTGCGACAATTCGTGCTGATGTGAAGCGATCAGTCGTTGATATATTGCGAGGTCCGCTTGTGTTTTCTTAAGGCACAGCATGAGTCTTAATTTGTTAGAGTTTTTATAACCAGCTTGAAGTTCTTCACTAATGCATTGATAGTTACCATTAGATCTTTTAGTCTGGCGCACAGACACAAATGGAGATCGTTCGCAAACAGATGATAGTTTCATTTGAAATGTATGGGAGGTATGTGCTAATATATCGTAATGCGACCATCACTTTTCCAATTTTATTCGCTAAGCGACCTCACTTGATCCGAAGACCTCGGGAAGGAAGAAGGAACTGCTGCTTGCATCATAATAGATCTGCAAGAGCGAAACGCGATTAAAGTGTCAGAACAAAGCAACGTAGATAAATAAAACAGTTTCTGTGACAGTCGCCGGTTTATTTTGCCACTGTGCGTTTAGATGGTTCACACCACCTTCAGGTAGGGAGTTGTTTATTTACGTAGCTGGTGTTGGTGAAGAGTACAGACGTCTTTTCAAGGTAGCAGGAACAGGATGTTACTTGCGTCTTCTGTTAATGGTGTAAGTAGGCTGTTTAGGTTTTCTTATTGGTAACGCCACGTAGCGCTCTGTATGAAAAATCACTGGCTGTGCTGTGTGCAGTCTGTGGCTGGTTTGCATTGTTGTCTGACATTGTAATGTTGGGCAGCGGCAGCTGGATGCTAACAGCGCGTAGCGTTGCGCAGTTGGAGGTGAGCCGCCAACAGTGGTGGACGTGGGGAGAGAGATGGCGGAGTTTTGAAATTTGTAAGAATTGGTGTCATGAAGTGATATATATATATATATTATGACTACTAAGGTAAATACATTGTTTGTTCTCTATTAAAATCTTTCACTTGCTAACTATACCTGTCAGTAGTTAGTGCTTTCCGTAGTTTGAATCTTTTATTTAGCTAGCAGTAGTGGCGCTCGCTGTATTACAGTTGCTTGAGTAACGAAGATTTTTGTGAGGTAAGTGATTTGTGAAACGTATAGGTTAATGTTAGTCAGGGCCATTCTTTCGTAGGGATTTTTGGAAGTCAGATTCGTTGTGCTAAAAATATTGTGTGTCAGTTTAAGCACAGTCTTGTTATAATTTTTCAAAGGGGACGTTTCATATGTCGACCCTTAGCCAAGGATAACTCACTGGAATCTTCTGATTTTTTCTTGTAGTTTGTGTAATTAATGTAGATTTTGTTTATTGCTAGCGCGTAATTGTAGAGAGAATCTCCTTTGTAGTTGCAGTCTTTCATTGTTGTACAGTACAACAGTTGTGGCATGCCTTTAGATTTGCACCAAGTATTTCGCAGCTGCGCTTGCAATTGACTAGATATTATTTTCAGTGCTACATTAATGTGTTCTCTTATTTTTGCTCTTCAAGTTGTGACTTTCTGTGTTGTTGTGTGAAATATTGTGACAATAATGGCGTGTGAAAAACGCAATACTAGGCTTCAAAGTAAACTGAGAAATGACAGTGAAGACGAAAGCAGTGTGTTAGCGCCACCGAGTAATGAATTAACTAATGTTCAAAGTAGTAATCTGGTAATTGTACATAGCGAAATGGAGCTGGCTGCAAACAATGGTGGAGACAGTGAAACAAATAGTGAACAGGGAACAATTATCGATCTATCAGTCGGCAACAGCTCGCCTCAGGATTCCGAAATGACAGGACACATTCTTGCAAATACAGTAGATTCAGGTTTTGCGTCCTCACCGTTTTCTCAAATAAGTAAAGACACATTTTCTGTTTTTCAAACTGCGAATATTGCCGGTTCAAATGCATTGCCGAATAGCACTAAGGAACATGTTTCAGACACCAGTGCATTGTTATTACAATTAATGCAACAAATGGGACAAAAGTTCAAAAGTTAGACACAATGGAACAAAATCAGAGATAAACACAGCAAAAGCTTCAAAAGTTAGACACAATGGAACAAAATCAGAGACAAACACAGCAAAAGCTTCAAAAGTTAGACACAATGGAACAAATTCTTCAAAAGTTAGACGCAATGGAACAAAAGCTTCAAAAGTTAGACTCAGTGGAACATACGCTTGAACAAACACGTGAAGATTTAACTACTGAATTACATAAAATCGAATCGAAATGTCAAAAAGTCTGTAATGACGTAAAAACACAAATTTGTGAGCATTTCCAAACTATTTTTTCGCGGCATGAAAATGCACTACAGAATCACGAAGCAGCCATAAAAGAACTGCAAACTATTGTTCATGAAAATCATGAGACATAAAATTGACTCAGTTGCATCTACCGATTCGGTTACGCAACTTGCAAAAACTCAAGCGAACTTAAAGGACACAGTAGATACTCTGAAAATTGGTTCAGAAAGACACATGGAGGACATTAGTTCATTAACAGAGAAAGTAGTTGAACTTTCGGATCAGCTAAATAATTTATCTACGAAGGTAGATGATAATCTGAATGACACAAAACCAGTAGTCTTTAATGACGCAGAAGAGTTCGAACAATTTAGGAAATTCAAACAAAATCAGAATATAATTAATACGCAACACCAAAGAGAAATCCGGGAAGTACAAGATCAGTGACACAGGTAATACAAGAATTATGTATTTCAGAGGACACTCGCACTCCAATACGGGAAGAGGGACATAAAAATACGGAACTGCCACAAAATAATAACACAGGGCACTTTGGAGATTATGAAAGAAATTGGCAAAGCACACCGAATTTTGAGATGGAACCGCCGAAACGACGTAACAATGACCGATATGCGACCCGCCGAGACGATGATTTTGACTATAAGCTGTTCATTACTACACGTAAATTCAAAACATTTAAGAATTCTGGCAACGACATTCATCCACAAGCGTGGCTTCATCAATTCTCTCATTGTTTTCCTCCCAACTGGTCATTAGAGCACAGATTAGAATTTATGTGTGGCTACTTGGAGAATGAACCAGCTGTAAGAATGCGATCGGTCATTCACGATTGCCACAGTGAAGGAGAATTTTATCATGCCTTCCTCTCAGCATATTGGTCTCAAGCCACACAAGACCGACTAAAACATGGCATCATAATGATGAAAAATTTCGAACAATCTGAATTTTCAAGTCTTGTGAAATATTTTGAAGACATGTTACATAAGAATCAGTATCTTTCAAACCCATACAGCCCGTCAGAACTCATCCACATTTGCTTAATCAAATTGCCTGAACATTTACAGCATATTATTTTGGCAGGCCGTTGCAAAGACGACATTGAAGCTTTTCAGGGACTCTTACAAGAATTAGAAATTGACACTGACAATCGCGGAACGCGAAAACGGGAACACAACAATTACAGGTCACATCCGTCGCAATTCCGCGATGAAAGAAATAACAACTGGACACGACAAGGCTATTCTCACAACACAAATCGTGACCAAAACAGACACCACCCGTATGACAACCACTGGCAGAGTAATACTTACAGAGAAAGATCGTATTTCCGTAGTAATGAACATGACAGGGACAATCATAGAAACAGACAATATGGCAATCAGAACTATTATTATTATCAAGGGAGACTGAATAACTTCAGACGCAACGGTCCAGCGCGCAGTTACGATTCAGGGAGAAATTCTCCACCACGTGGCCGACAAGAAAGAAACTATGGAATCTACCGACAAAATGACAGACCTGAATTGCATCAGAACTGGCGGGATTCCTACATGACAGGGCCCTCTCGGCAAGGTGAATTTGTAGAAGTTAGGTCTCCTAATCCCAATAACGGCGTGCGCCAACAAAGAGACAGACAATGACTCGCACCGCAGGCAGCCGCGTGCGCCGGCTGGCTCAGAGAAAAATAACATAAGCTAACCTTGAGCAAAATTCCAGTGTTCCTTACCGACGTAACCACATGATAATTGCATTGAGACTGAAACTCTGCGCACTAGGAAGAGTAAAAGATTGCACCACATTTCACATGTAAAACCGTTTATTGAAAGATAATCTGCTTTTTAACTTTGTCTTTGCCATAAAACATTTCACTTCACATTTCTAGTATGCTTTGTCACACTGAGAAACTGTTAATATGCAACAATGTTTGAAGTTAAATATCCAGTCTAGAACCTAGGGAACATTTTTAAACACAAATTACGAATGCATTGTTATGGTGAACAGACGACACAGTGTTGTTATTTGTACATTCTTGCTTGTTAGTTGCACGATTACGTAATGACTATAAGGCTTACATACTTAGAACATATACTGTTAATGAGGTTTTAATGCAACATTTTGGTTTAGTTGAAAAGACATTCTTTATTTGAAGTACTTTTTGTGAGATTAAAGATGACATAGCATTTGGTTTCTTTGATAGCTACACGATTATATCACGACGCTACTAATGTGTGACACAATTTACATTGTGCTTTTGCGGTGTATCTGTTTTATATCTGCACAGTTTTTCTGAATTCTTCTGGAAAGGAAAACATGTTTTAGTAGTAACTTTGTGGTATAGCTACAATGAGACAGCCTTTTCTGTAGCACAACAATACGTTACAGTACAGTACTTACTTCATCACAACAATAAGCGTAGTAACTATGATATCTATACGCAAAGCATTTCACTTTTGTTTATCATGAGGCAAGTACATTGACTTCTGCAGAACTTAGCTTTTGGAGGACGATCACTACGACACTTCCACAGAGATTATCTTACAACAAGACTCACAGTTTAGTGCTACAGTACAGTTATTTGAGTGATTAATTTTGTACTTAAAACATTTATTTTTTAAAGATATTTGAAGTACAATGATACAAAGGTTTTCTGTGATACATTTCATTCCATTGCTGTAATCTGTAACACCTGGGGATATAATTACATTAATCCTCAGGGGGGTACACGCCTACTTTGTGTACCATGTGTTTGGCAAGCACAAGGAGCCCTAGCTAATATGGTATTTGCTTATACAATTTTACACATCGGTACCATATTTCTCTAACACAGAATTACACAGCTATCTGATTATTTGGCAGAGAAACAAACATATTTTTACTACGTCAGTGACACATGTTTACGCAATTACGCAGGTGGATAACTTCACACTTATGAAATTGTATTTTGTCTGTACTTTGTGAGCTGTTCATATTTTTTCGCAACCATTGTGATACTATGAGAGCTTTGAATGATTATTTGGTATGGGATCATGATTTTTAAAGTACGTTTGAGGCAGATGACACTTTTGACATGAGCAGAGAATTTTTTTTAGGTTTTGAAATTATTGGAGGATGCTACGACGATTTTGAGAGTTGACTGAGGTGTTACGATGTTATTATTACGATGACTATGTGTATTATGCTGTTGAGGTATGTTGATCATCAATAAGCTGATGCTATATGAGGAATTTGATTATGCTACATATTTATTATGATGAAATATTGAAGAAGTGTCTACGAATATGTATATGTGTAATAAAGCAAGGAATAATGAGTAGTGGTTAGCGACTCTGATTTGTGAAAAAGGATGTTGGAAACCGAGAATCGTACTTTAAGAGTTATGAAATGTGTGTATATGCGTGAATGTATCACTATGCTGGCGAAATTTTTTTGGACACTATTATAATTAAATGATTTTATTTCTACAGATCTGAAACGCAAATTCTTAACCTCTGAATGTTTTTTTATATGAGACTGCCACTGTAGCGGAAACTGGTGTCGTAAATATTTCTATAAGACAGTTAAGTGACCACCTGCACGTAATGTGTCGTGGGCACCCAGCTGCGCGACAACCACCTGACAAAAGAAAGCCATTAGTGTGTGCCTTTCAGAGGCACAGGTAAAAAAAAGGGAGGCCATTATCCTCGCTATTGACATTCCTTTGTAGAAAGCACCGCAAATACGACACGCTCATCACTGAGAAAGATACTTACATCTGACACCTGATTATAACAAATGTCTTTCTACGAGAGTTGAGATAATTCTACTAACTTATGAAATGTCACATGACTATTGAATGATATTTTTACGTTTTGTCCATAGTTGCTTGTTTCATTTGATATCTGTTTTCCAGCTGTGTTGCAGCATTGGTTTTATAAAATGAAATGCATTTGCTAATGTGAACACTTTCTGTCGACAGATCTATTAACTAATTATTTTATGATCCACATTCTTCGAAAATGGAGCTCTTGGAATGGAAAGAGCAATAAGAAGCGACTAATAACAGTAACTGTATATATAATTTTCTTTTCAAGTACTTGGTAATTTGTTGTAGCATTAGTTTTTGTGGTGCACCACTTTAATTATATAGACATTAAGATGTGAATCGACATCTCCCTTTTCTGCATTGTTGTCTTTACTGTAATATCTTTTCTGCTTGAGCTTTGTCATGTTTAGTTATAAGCTGTTGCATTTGCTTCTACTGTGTGCCAGGCATAGTGCTACTCAATTTCCCTTTGTATTACTCTGTTAAGCCAGTTTTATTACGGATTTATTTTTCTTGTTTGCTGTGCATTGCCTTATATTAGTTTTAATATTGCTGCTTCTTTGACAACTTCCATTTTATTTCATTGTTGTTTGTATTAATTATTTTGTGCTGCTGCATTGCCTCGTCCCTTAGTTTAGCATCTGAGCTCATTAGCTTTAAGTTAGCTTAAGAGGGGGCAGACTATATAAGAAACTAACTATGATGAATTGGAAGAAAAGCATTGAGAAGCTATAAGAAAATGGTTTGGCCAAAAAAGTATTGTACAGCGGAGGAAAACTATTTTTGAAAGAGGATGAGAACAGAATACAGGAAGCAGGTATAGATAGGACTTTTTGGAAATAATGAAGAACAAAGGGAGATCTCCGAGAAGTAAAGAAAGTTTTGTTTGCAAAATACTGCAGTAAAAAAACCCTGCCCTTTCCTTGTGTTATCCCAGTATGTGTTTGTATACCCTTGTGTATTTATGTTCTTCCTGTCTTTATATGTTCATCTGATAAGACTTATGTTGTAGAATTTTCGAATATTCAGCTACATTCACTATGATGAGGAATACTGTTATCCTCAAATATAATTTGCATTAATAATATGTCGTTTTCTTTGTAAATATGTTTAGAAATTATTTATTCTGTTCTGTTTTAATGCTCATGTGTGAAGTTGATGTTTCAAAAGTTATTTTTATCTTTTTTGTATGCACTTATGTCATAATTTTTGTAACACTGATGTATTTGTTATTTCGATTCTTTGGTAAAGCCTGAATTACTGCAAATGTTATCTGTGTTGTAATGTTCTTTAATGATGTATTTTGTACCTCTGTTATTGTATTGTATATTATAAAATTGTAATTGACACCAGTTCATAAAATTAAGTAACTTGTAAATTACATTTCACTGCACACGTTTCTGTTGGTCATAATATATGAACAATATGTGAGAAGTAGGGACTGATAGTGTTTGACCGTGTGTTAATAATTCAGCAAGGGACTGGACAACAGCATTGCTGGTTCTAAGGACATTTCAAACAAATTCTTTGTAAGTGGTGGTTTATGGACTTGCTATATTATCCGCAAGACTCTTTAATGGTGATTGTGCGCCTGCACAGTCATACAGATGGCTGCTGGCCATCTCTACAAGGACTACAGTGGGTCTATACATTTGATGACCCACCAATACCATTATTTCTACAAGGACTGCAGTGGGTCTGCACCTCTGGTGGCCCACCAATACAATAATCTCTACTAGGACTACAGTGGGTCTGCTCTGTGATGACCTACCTACCAATAGTCTTCACCTTCGAGTGACTCTGCTGTGGGTTTGCTCTGTTGTGGCCCATTATCTGTCTGCATGTCAAGAGTCAGCACTGTCTTTCCGTTGGAAGGACAACAGTACTTCTTCAAGACTGCTTAGAAATCCACTACTTCCAAGTGCAATTTCTTTTATTGCTCAGACTTTGAGGAAAACACAGCAATTTTACTGTGATGAACGATCAGGACTGTCTTTATGGACTGTGAGAAAATTTTAGCTTTTGCCCAACATTGTATCAATATGTGTGTGCATTTGATTTCTTTGCTATTGTAATCATAATTATGAAAAAAAATTTCAAATCTGTATTGGCCACTGTCCAAAACAATTTGTAAATTTTTTTGTGGGGAGCATGGGGGCTATGTACGTAGGCTGTTTAGGTTTTCTTATTGGTAACGCCACGTAGCGCTCTGTATGAAAAATCACTGGCTATGCTGTGTGCAGTCTGTGGCTGGTTTGAATTGTTGTCTGCCATTGTACTGTTGGGCAGCGGCAGCTGGATGCTAACAGCGCGTAGCGTTACGCAGTTGGAGGTGAGCCGCCAACAGTGGTGGACGTGGGGAGAGAGATGGCGGAGTTTTGAAATTTGTAAGAATTGGTGTCATGAAGTGATATATATATTATGACTACTAAGGTAAATACATTGTTTGTTCTCTATTAAAATCTTTCACTTGCTAACTATACCTATCAGTAGTTAGTGCTTTCCGTAGTTTGAATCTTTTATTTAGCTAGCAGTAGTGGCGCTCACTGTATTACAGTTGCTTGAGTAACGAAGATTTTTGTGAGGTAAGTGATTTGTGAAACGTATAGGTTAATGTTAGTCAGGGCCATTCTTTCGTAGGGATTTTTGGAAGTCAGATTGTGTTGCGCTAAAAATATTGTGTGTCAGTTTAAGCACAGTCTTGTTATAATTTTTCAAAGGGGACGTTTCAATGGGAAAAATTGTTTGGTTATAAATAGGCCTTTTGAGATTAAAAACACGAATTTTTGACTGTGAGCGGTACTTACGGGGACGGTGGAGTCGTAAAAAGTCTGCATACTGCTGCCTGACGTATGCCCTCTTCACTGTACATTATATTTACTTGGTCATTTCAGAGGTGTTACAGATAGGCTTGTTTACATTGAATACATCGACAAAAATTAATATTTATGTACAAAACTTTTAATCTTTTATCTTTTTTCCGATATAAAACAGTAAATCTGTAACTTGTAAAAATTTTTTAAAGTGACGGTGTAAACATTACGTACAATGGAGAGGATTTCATCAGGCAGCAGTATTTAGACTTTTTACGACTCTACCGCGTCTGTAAGCACAATTCACTTTCAGAAAGTCTTGTTCCTTAACCTCAAATGCGCTTTTTCTAAATAAAAAAATTTTCGGTAGAGGACGCAACATGACCTATACTGTTCTCGGTTTGCTACTGTAAAAAGACATCTCTACTCTTTAGCAATAGCAGCTATGTAAATAAATAACTCCCCACCCGAAGATGACGGCGTGAACCATCGTAACGTATAGTGGCAAACAAATGAAAGAGGCAGAAGGAGCTTTACTTGTAGTTCTCAACAGTCGCAGTCATGATAATTCCGTTCCTTATCGACGAAATGTTCATACGTACATAAACTAAACAACTGACAAAGCAGCAAGCAAGGAAACGAGAATCCATCTTGACTCGAACTACAATGTAGACAGTGTCGTGTGTTGTAGCGTGTAGAACTGCTGCCTGTGTGGATAGGTAGTATGCCTGATTTTGCAGCTAATGATTGTCTCAAAACGATGAACATCAGTTACGACTGCACAATATTAAATTTTTAAGAGCCATTGATCGTGCTCTGAAAACGCGACGCAACATACGCACATTACATGTAAATGAAACAAAATGAAAGTTATGGATCTTCGGTATAGCATGGACTTTTCATATACCTCGAAAACATATTTAAGTAGCAATTTCCAATAAATGAGCTCACAGGCGAATGAAAAATATTGTTGAAAACAATTTTTCTGCTTATTTCTACTGATCGTTTTATTTATTTATTTATCTTTTCATTGAAACACAACTGTATTATGCACTTTCTCACACCGTAGTACGTACGCCCAGGGCAAGGCCTAAGCTCTTAGTGACCATGGGAGTGCCTCACAGTGGTCATCGACCAGGTATGTAGCCAGTTCGACGGCATGTGATAGTCTCTTCGCTTGTGCAACTAAGCAGTTCATCAGGAGCTGTCATGAATTTAAGAACATAGCCATTCATAAACTTTGCCCAAAACAACACATGGAAGCATGTGCAACGGAAGTAGACTTTCATAAAAAAATTCTTTATTATATTAAGACTACATTGAGCAGTGTAGGTAACTTTAATCTGTTCATAAACCACCTTGAAGCTGTACTGGCCCATTTAGCAACCAAAAACAAAGAAATAGTGGTTGCTGGGGACTTCCATGTAGATTTGCTGAAAGCCTCTCGCAATAAGAACTTATCTGAGTTAGTAACACTATCATTCAATTTAATGCCCAGTGTAAAGTTCCCAAGTAGGATAGCCAATTGCTCACAAACAGCCATTGATAATATCTTCATAGAAAAGTCCAATGAACAAAATTATATTATAAAACCGACAGTCAATGGCCTCTCAGACCATGTCATGCAGTTCCTTCTCTTAAATGTTCATAGTGAACAGGATATAAAATCTGTTAAATCTGAACTCAAGAGGGTAATCAATAAGCCAAAAATTGATTATTTTAGGAGACTCCTCAGAGACATTCACTGGACTGATGTTTACAGTGCTTATGGCATGAATGAAAACTATAACACTTTTGCAAATAAAGTGCTTACCTTATCTGAACACTGTTTTCCTCCAAAACTAATCAAGGTTAGAGCAAAGTCTACAAAGAAGCCATGGATTATTCTAGGAATAGGGATATCTTGTAAAACAAAAAGAAATCTGCCAATCCGAAACAGTTCTGATATTGATGCTATAATTTATTACAAGAAATGCTGCAGAATATTAAAGACTGTAATACGGACATCAAAGCAAATATAATACAAGGAAAAGATAGTCATATCAGATAACGAAATAAAGATAGTATGGGATACAGTGAAGGAGGAGACCGGTAGAGCCAGACATGAAGAGGGACAAATTGCATTAAGAGTAAATGATACATTGGTGACAGATGTGTTTAGTGTTGCAGAACTTTGTAGCAAACATTTTATAACTGTTACTGAAAAGATGGGGTTGTCAGGTTCTGTAGCTGCTGCCAAGGGACACCTCAGACCAGACATTTCAAGTAAATTCCATAATACGATTTTGACCCTCACTACCCCAGAAGAAGTAATGTTCATCATAAAATCTTGAAAATCAAAAACATCTAATGGGTATGATGAAATATCAACAAAGTTAATTAAAGAATGTGATTCTGAGTTAAGTAGCATATAAAGCTACCTGTGTAACCAGCCGTTTAACAGTCGAATATTTCCAGAATTGTTGAAATATGCTGAAGTTAAGCCACTGTTTAAGAAGGGAGATAAAGAAATAACATCAAATTTCCTTCCAATTTCATTTTTGCCAGCATTCTCAAAAAGCTTAGAAAAGGCAATGTACAGTCTGCTTTATAACCGTCTTATCAGAAAAAAAAACAAACTGTCGAAGTCGCACTTCGGGTTTCTAAACGACTCTGGTATTGAGAAGGCTATATACAGTTACAGTGAAAATTTACTTAATCCAGTAGACAAACAGTTGCAGGAAACTGATATATTTTGAAAGGCATTTGCCTGTATAAATCATAATATCCTTTTAAGTAAATTAGAATATTATGGTCTAACAGGAAATGCTGCAAAATGGTTCAAATCTTATATCTCTGGCAGGAAACAAAGGGTGTTATTAGGAAAGAGACATGTATTAAGCTATCAGCCCTCATACAACTGGGTATTAATTACATGTGGCGTCCCACAAGGCTCCATCTTAGGGCCCTTACTTTTTCTTGTGTATAGCAATGACCTTTCATCAGTAACATTTCCAGATGCCAAGTTCGTTTTGTTTGACGAAGATACAAACATTACAATAAATAGCAAATCAAGTGTAGTCTTAGAAAGATCGGCTAGTAAAATATTTATCGACATTATTCACTGGTTCCTAGCCAATTCTTTGTCACTAAACTTTGAAAAAAAAAAACACACTACATGCAGGTTAGAATTTGTTAGGGGTGTCCCACGAGTATATGCGTAACATATGATGACAAGCAGATAGAAGAAGTGGACAATGTTAAATTCTTGGGATTACAGCTTCATAATAAATTCAACTGGGAGGATCACACCACAGAACTGCTGAAGCGTCTAAACAAATCTCTATTTGCAATGCGAATTCTGTCAGACATAAAGGATATAAAAATGAAAAAGCTGGCATACTATGCTTACTTTTACTCCATAATGTCATACAGGATTATTTTTGGGGGCAATTCATCAAGTGAAGCTAATGTTTTCTGGGCGCAAAAACGTGCAGTTAGAGTTATATGTAGTGTGAACTCAAGAACATCCTTCGGAGGCCTGTTTAGGGAACCACGGATGCTAACTACTACTTCCCAACACATTTATTCCTTAATGTAATTTATCATTAAAAATATATCACTTTTTAAAAGCGACAGCTCAGTTCATGGAATCAATAGTGGAAATAAGAATAATCTCCACAAGGATTTAAAGTCACTTACCCTTGTACAAAAATGTGTGCATTATTCAAGAACACACATTTTCAATAACTTGCCAGCAGCCATAAAAAGATTAAAAACCAATGAAATTCAGTTTAAGAGAAGGCTAAAGTATTTATTGGTGATCAACTCCTACTCCATTGATGTATTTCTCATTAGAACCAACTGATTTTCTGTATAAAGTAAAATATAACTTCTTTACCATTTCAGTGCAGTAATGTGTTCCTTGTAAATAAGTATTGTATTTGCTCTATTATACGTTTATTACCTTATAAATCAAAAACAATTTTTTTTAATTTTAAATTCAGTGCATTAATGCGACCTTAGTAAATGAGTGTTGTAAAATGACCTTTTCATATAGTGTTCATTTAAAAAAAGGTTATTTGTTTTAGTTGTCAATATTTGTCATGTATTGTTGTTTTTATGACTTGTTCCACATCCTGGAGAACCTCCTCACTACATACAGATCAACTGGAATGAATCTAAATCTAATCTCTAATCTAATCTAATGACCTGTGTATTCTACGTGCAGTCATGTACCCTCTCCACTGTGGCCAACTTAATGCCATTGTGCATGAGCCCTCCCTCAATTTCTACTAACAGCTGCAGGATGGCCATCAAAGGACAAATGCTATCAGTCATGTGGGAAGTGTATGCTGTGAACATTTGTTGAAGTTGAATATGATTGTGAGACTGGCATTATTTTAGTTTAAATCATTTCGGTGTAATTTAGATTTTATTCATAAATTCATTTATAGAGCTTAAAACCCAGTTACGTACATTGGTACATTATGTCTTGGCTGAGATTTTCAGTCTGCTTAATTTCATGTTTGGGTATTTCTTCATAATCTCGGGCTCTTTCAAGAGACAACCCATACGTATTTATGATAGTTCAAATAATCTTGCTCTGATTTACGTAAAGGTTGTATTTCACATTCGTTTTAGTTGATCGATGCCTGTTGTAAGTTTGTATGTTTACAGGTGTTAAACGATGTGTAATCCAAATGTTTATTGATTCTTAAAGTATTTTTTTAATTGAAATTGTTTTCTGTTTGTTCTAGTAGTACCTAAATTCGCACTGTGCGTTTAAAACAGAACCATTTGAGTGGGGCGAACCTTTAGGAAAGGCTACGGTTTGAAATCCCACATTAATATTGATGAAAATTGAAACACTAAAAGTTTATTTCAGATTTTTTTTTAACTGATATAAACAGTTGCATTCATTAGAGATAAATTTCACATGTTAAAAAGTCGTAGAAAAAGTTTGTAAAACTTCTGAAATGAAATTGTTTTTTGTCGGAATTGTGTTACTTTTTGTGGTGACGTGGCACATTACCACCTCCAACTCCCCGCTTGCTACCGCTTCCTGTGTAAAGATTATGTTATGTCTCGAAAATTAATTTTTATTTCCGATATATTCAGTGTCTAAGAATGGTGCAATCGTAACAGTCTTTGAGTTGAGTGACGCTGTGTCGACTTTCTTGCCCCCGTATAAGATAAAGTTTCAGAGCACCTGATGATTGGTAAAAGCCTTTTTAAATTTTGAAATAATGTTAAATGTAGATTGAAATATAAAAGGAAGGAGTACGTGCAGAAACCAATGGGAAAGAGATAATGATTATAAGTAACTAATTGTACTGCTGATCACTTTGACTCTTCAAAATAATACTACTTGAATGGAATTCATGAGAGCCAGCAGGGGACTACAATGGCGCTACCAACGGCGTACCAGATGCGAAGAGCCCCTCGTTCATGAGGAGGGGACAACGCAGTTAGCACAGGTCGGTGAAGTGTGGCAGACACATCTTGTACAGATTGCGGACGCAATGGAGTGTGCGACAGCGCAGCTTCTCGAGTGACAAGATCTTAGTGACAGTTCGACAAACTGGTAAATGTAGTTCTGTGCTTGTTGCACTGGCCAGGGTAAGACAAGTCACCTCACAGCAGAAAGCCAGATGAAACAGCGTCGATGGTGACAACGATGAGTGTACATAGGCTGTGGGCACGGTAACGAGGTCGCGTCATGCAAATCCAGATCATGGGGACTGCTCGCCATGCTAATAACTATGCGGAGGTTGAAAGCGCCTCCTGCATCCAGAAACTCGATTGGACAGCAACGAGGACTGTAATGACATATTCATGATTAAAGCGGTAGGATAACAGTCGACTATAAAGAGAAAAGGCGCAAGTGATGAAGGGGAAGAAAAGATGGTGTTTACCTAAAGAGCGGGACAATACAAGCATGGCAGACACATTTGATCGCAATGAACAACCAAACACAACAGAGGACATGTAGGAAATGTTTCTCAGAGAGCAGGCTGTAAATATATCTGCACGTCCACATACATCCTTCGCAAGGTGAGTACCTTGTCCCACTACTAGCCATTCCCTTTCGTATTCCTCTCTCAAATGGAGAGAGGAAAAAAAAGACTATCTATGTGCTTGCATACAAGTCCTAATTTATATAATATTCAAAGTCCTTAAGCGAAATGCACGTGGCCAACCGTTCTGCAGTCAGCAGCAAATACCCGGTCCCTAAATCTTCTCAAAAGTGTTTCGGTATAGAATGTCGTCTTCCCACCAGGGACTCTCATTTGAGTGCAAAGACCATCTTCATGATAGTCACTTGCTGATCGAAGGTAGTAGCACTCCTTTGAAATGTTTCGATGTCATCCTTTACTGCGACCCGATGAAGATTAGAAACACTCGCGTAATACTCAAGAACGGGTCACACTAGAGTTGTACACACTGTCTCCTAAGTAGAAGAACCACAGTTTCCTAGAATTCTCCAAACAAATCAAATTGGATTGTTTTTCTTACTCATGTGCATTAACTTACCAAAATGCCACGTGCCGCATCACGGAAGGGTCGATGTGAAGGGGGTGGAACAAACGACTCTATGTAGAGCGCCTACCCCGAATGAATATCTTACTCAGTGTAATGTTAAACAGAGAATCTGTAGATGGTACCAGAAGCAAAGTCCCGTATGATGCTACACTACGTGATAAAACCCTTAGCCTCGATGACAGCTTCCACTCTCGCAGGCATATGTTCAATCAGGTGCTGGAAGGTTTCTTGGGGAATGGCAGCCCATTCTTTACGGAGTGCTGCACTGAGGTGAGATATCGATGTCGGTCGGTGAGGCCTGGTACGATGTCGGCGTTCCAAAACATCCCAAAGGTGTTCTATAGGATTCAGGTCAGGACTCTGTGCAGGTTAGTTCATTGCAGGGATGTTACTGTCGTGTAACCACTCCGCAACAGGACGTGCATTGTAAACAGGTGCTCGATCGTGTTGAAAGATACAATCGCCATCCCCGAATTGCTCTTCAACAGTGGGGAGCAAGAAGGTGCTTAGAACATCAATGTAGGTCTGAGCTATGATAGTAACACGCAACACTACAATGGTTGCAAGACGCCTCCTTAAAAACACGACCACACCATAGCACATAACACTCGTGGCACTACAGACGCTGGCATATGACGTTCACCGGGCATTCGCCGTACCCATACCCTGCCATCCGTTCACCACATTGTGTACCGTGATTCGTCACTCCACACAACGTTTTGCCACTGTTCAATCGTCCAATGTTTACGCTTCTTACACTAAGCGAGACGTCGTTTGGCATTTAACAGCGTGATGTGTGGCTTATGAGCAGCTGCTCGAAATCCAAGTTGTCTCACCTCCCACCTAATTGGCATACTACTTGCAGTGGATCCCGATGCAGTTTCGAATTCCTGTGTGATGGTCTGGATAGATGTCTGCCTGTTACACATCAGGATCCTCTTTAACTGTCGGCGGTCTCCGTCAGTCAACAGACCAGCTCGGCCTGTACGCTATTGCGCTGTACGTGTCCCTTCACGTTTCCACTTCACTATCACATCGGTTAGATTAAGTATTGTGTGAGCCTGGGGACAGATGACGTCAGCAGTTTGGTCCTAGAGCAACTGACCACAAATTTCCAAATTGTGTTTTCCTTCGTTCTGGGGAAGAAGGTTGAATCGGGAAGCAGGAGAATCTCACTCATTACAGATTGTCGCTTCCGTCATTCTGGCAAGAAAAGCCAATTGCCAGCGGAATCAACTTCAATGTCTGTCTCACAAAGGCCACTAGGAAAAAGTGGAACTTTGGTGGGGACAAAGTTATGAAGTAGCTTGTACCATAAAGGCGCCTCTTCCATTGAAAAACTGTTAGGCTGACATTGTACCAAACAATCTTCCAATATGTCTCTGGCGACAGTGAGTCCACAGGAGAAACATGGTTTCGAGATGTGCAGCGACGTAACAGCTTTTTGTATAGAGAAGTGCGACTGGGAGAGAATATCAACACCAAACAATTGACATCAATAAAAAATTTCCAAATATCCCTTAATTTATTATTTATCCGACCAAAATCTACCGGCGGGGCTAAACTCGCTGGTCGGAGATAGGCAAAAAGGAGAGCTGGAAGTGACTTGGGGACGCGAAGACATTTAAAACAGCGCGGCGCAGAAATAAAGAGGAAACCTTGTCCTGAATAACAGGGAGGCCCGAACCTTTCATCAGCTGAGATCTCGGCAAAACCTCTTAGCGCATCCGGACACTAGATTTTCTCCACATAAACCTGTCCGCTAATCGTTTTAAGTTTCGGGATATAAACGCAGAAAGGGGAAAAGTAGATTCAACAAAATAGGCTTTACTCAACACAAGTTTGCAAGGTCCGAACATTATGAACTAACAACAGGATCGCTCCTTAAGTTCTATTCATAAAGGACTTCGAGTTTAACCCAGCCATCTTTATCGGTCAACGATCAATAGTAACATCCAACGATCGATTGTGGGCGACCTCTGCAGCCATGAAATCTCAACCCCTTCTATAGGGTAACAGCACCTCCAGTCATTAACTTGTACTCCCGTAATGCACTCAGAACGTCGCTGTGCACCGATATGTCGTCATGAGTACCAAGAAGTACCATAACGTCATCGGCGTACGCGTGGACGATAAATCTTTCTCCCAATAATGACTGTCCACCCTTATGGGTTCGACAAATAGCATGAACAACGAAATACGCAGGAAACTCCCTTGCAGGCCATTCACGTCACCAGTCGCCTGAGTACCAGTAACTAGAGAGGTGAACATCCGTTATGCACATCCGTTGTGCACCATCATTGCCGGCCGGTGTGGCCGTGCGGTTCCAGGCGCTTCAGTCTGGAACCGCGTGACCGCCGCGGTAGCAGGTTCGAATCCTGCCTCGGGCATGGATGTGTGTGATGTCCTTAGGGTAGTTAGGCTTAAATAGTTCTACGTCTAGGGGACTGATGAACTCAGATGTTAAGTCCCATAGTGCTCAGAGCCATTTGAACCATTTTTTTGCACCATCATTAAAACCAACAGCAGTCAACCCTCGCAACAAAAAATCATGACTAACACGGTCAAATTCATGATTAAACCCAATAAAGAATAAAGCTCTCGGCACAGGAGCAGTGGAAGCAATCGGGATGGGACCGCGACATTCAGCAACGGGAGTCATGAGTGTACGACCCGTGAGACAGCTTTGATAACGTGCCACAATGTCAGCAAGCAAAACCGACAAAACGCTATTTATCGCCCGCTCTATGGTTGCATAATCGAAATTAACTTAGAGCCCGGTGCTTCGCTCGCGTGGACTACATGGCCTGCACAGATTTTGTTTTTTGTTGTTTTGTTTTTTTAATCTAATTTTTATGTTCAAAATCTAAGCTTGTTAAGTTAATTAAGTCCATATAAGCATAGTCTTTTCCGAATGTGTTTGAATTTCTGACCGAAAAGCGATCCTGGTGGCTGGAGTCCAAAGTTTCTGTTAATCATGGCTCTTGTTTTCTTGTGGAGTTTTTTCCATAGTAATTTTCATCCACTAGCAAATATTTCTTTATTTATAATCGAGAAGTGAAATACCAGTTTTCATAAATTTAGCTATAAAATCTTTTTAATGTAACAAAATATTTTCTTAAAAATTTTCATCCCGTATTGTACTCCCTTGTGGTTGGATTTCCAGGAACACTCAACAACGTATTTTTTTAATTTCTAATCGAGAAGTCAAATACCAATTTCCGTTGATATAGCCTTAAAAATCATTTAGTAGTTCTTTAGTAATTATTTTCAAAAACCTTTCACCCACTATTTTACTCTCTTAGTGGTTGAATTTTCAAAAATGCTGAAACACGTGTTTCTTTATTTCTGACCTAAAAAGCAAAAACCAATTTTCTTAGGTCTGGTTTCAAAGATGCCTTAATGGCAACGATTTTCGAAAAAACTTTCATTCTCTAACTCATGCCATACGGTAGGAATTTCGAAAAACGCCTTCTCCAGCGACGCCTTCTCCCAAGTTCAAATTTCTATCCTTAGTGGTTTGGGCTGGGCGGCGGTGAGTCGGTTCCTCAGGACATTACTTACAGAGATTCAGTAATTTCTCCGTCGGACCTGATCCACTGACAGCCGTCCATTCTTTTTGGGAATTAAAACAATTTTTTCGACGTTAATGGTGCGCGGGATGTGTCCTCTTTGCGTCATTTTTTTCATCATAGAAGTTCTCGTATCTCCTATCACAGACCAAAGCACAACATAAAATTCTGCCAGCCGTTGTGGACGAGCGGTTCTGGGCGCATCAGTCCGGAACCACGCTCCTGCTACGGTCACAGGTTCAAATCCTGCCTCGGGCATGGATATGCGTGATGTCTTAATGTTAGTTAGGTCTACGTAATTCTAAGTCTAGGGGACTGATGACCTCAGATGTTAAGTATCATAGTGTCTAGAGCCATTTTAACCATGAAATTGTTTGTGAAGACCATGCAAACCCGACGATTTGCGAGAAAGAGAGCCTATTACAATGTCAGACACTTCATCAAGGTGCAGAGCTGCCAAAAACCTCTCATGGACAGCTGGAATAATAACTGCATCAAGGAGTGAATTAAAATCAGCAGTCGGTATACCCTCTGACTCCACTCCAGTGTAAAGATTGAAAAAATACCGGGAAAGTTCACGGATTATTGCAGGTTGAGATGACCGCTCACTTCCATCTGTAGAACGAATTGTAGTGAGACAAGTCCTTTGAGATTGCATTCGAAGCCAACTTAGATCATGCACAGATGGAAGACCGTCCAAGTGCAGACTTTTTAGTTGCTGGAATTTCACTTTCACGCGATGAACATCCATAACTCTCAAATGGATGTCTCGAGCACTGTCATAAAGATCACCAGCGCTAAAAGCATGAATGCAGTGCGAAGACCAGGTCTGGCCATGGGAACTCACCACTCCATAACTGACGGGTAACGCACTTGGCTTGCCAGAGAGGGGTCTGACAAATGTTTAGCCTTTAAATAGGCCCAGAAAGATGTACCCGCTGCATAACGCGATTAAGATCACTGCAACACTACAGTGGTCAACGAGACTGGCAGGAATCACATCATTGATAAAAGCTGGCTATATAGGGGAAAATACGTAAAAACGGCCTAGTCGACTACTAGAAGTAAAATACGTAAACTACTGGGGGATGTCTGCTGATCCGAACATCCTTTACACTCAACGACTTCATCTTATCATCAAATTCTCGACAATAGCTATAACTGCGAGTCCGATCCACAGGGCGTAAGACGCAGTTAAAGTCTCCCACTATCACAGATTTTTCGTGGGTTTTGATAAGTAAATTAATGGCGTATTCCTTATGAAAATGCGAGCGGTCATATATACTACCAGATCTAGGTGGAGCATAAAGAAAAATTAAGGCAAGATAATAAAAACTATACCCTTTACACCGACCACCGTCTAGCGTTTCAAAGTTCTTCAACGGAACACCGTCCCTAAAGGGCACGGCGATGCCAGTAGAATTTCCCAGTGCAACACTGAAAAACCCAGAGAGGCAAAACACATCAACTTCGGGGTCGTGAGTAATACGTCGTAACGCAGGAATCCCTAATGGCGACCTTATCCTGTTAACATTTACGGTATGAAACTTATTGGTATGCTTTAGTTAACACATCTAAGGCATGAAAAGGGAACTGGAAAAGAATTTGAACATCACGTCCTGATCTCCACAACACCATCAAATGACGAAGAAAGTAAAGGATTTGAATCCCCCTCACCGGAAGGGGCATATCCGGCTTTGTTTTATTCGGCGCGCGCGCCACTGCACGCTCAGGTTGAAAAAGTCGTTTCACACCGCTGCGTGAAAACAGTCTCTTGACGCAGATGGGTAGAGAGCTCGTGAACGTCCGCTGCAGGTTGGGCGGGGGGGGGGGGGGGGGGGGGGCAGCCATCCCCACTCCACTCAACGGAATGCGAGAAACACAACCGGGAGTGATGAATGTCGTCAGTTAAAGAAGACACTGGCGGTGCGGCGTCTGAAGCTGCCTGTATCACCTGACTACCCGGAGAATGGTCCGTAGTAACCTGTTGCTCCACCGTATCAGAGTGAGGAAGGGATGGTGTTACACTTGAACACTGTAAATGCAGAACATGTGACGTCACCTGGAAGCCTATCTAATGTATCACGCGATTTATTCAACTGGTATGAATTAAATGTAAAAAGAGGAAACAATGCCTGTAATATTATAAGTCATTTTGTCACGTCTGATAATATTCTGTGGCAAATATTGCAGATATTTTCCTTTAATCGTAAAGAATATCATACTTTAATACGTTCCATGAAAGCATGGAACTTTGTGTAATGTATATACACAAGAGGCATACTGCTCGCCCCTGTTTGTTCTCTGTTTATCGCCTGTTTGTTCTTTCTCTCCTGTGGGTCCATGTATGTGTAACTCTCTGCCTGTACTTTAAAGTTACAATATATTGTTAATTGAAAGTATCTTATGTTTCTTTTCAGAAATGCCTCTCCCTCCACGTGAAATTTATTTAAAAATAATAGTAACATTGCTGCCGACTGCCCATCTGGCTTCGACTGTTTCGGTGCCGTTGAGTCCGCCATTACGTGTACTAAAAATACTTCACTCGCAAAGGAAAGTAATTTTAAGTGCTTTTATGAATTTTTACAGTCACTTTTCAATATTAAATTTTTGATTACAAAACTTGAGATTTAACACGGAAACGCTTTAGTGAGCCTTCACCTCTGATAAAATATTTTCAGTTAATTCAAAGTATTAAAAGTTAACTCAATTCTTAAAGAGATAAAGTTAACGAAATTCTTTGCAGTTATTTTAATAATACGCAGGTGCTTGTACCATTCTTTCTTTCTGTGTAAAATTAGATTAATCTGAAGGGAAGAGAAATCATTTCATGTTCTATATTATCAAATGTTCAAATGTGTGTGAATTCCTAAGTGACAGAACTGCTTAGGTTATTGGTCCCTAGACTTACACGATAATTAAATTAGGAACAACACACACACTCATGCCGTAGGGAGGACTCTAACCTCTGGCGGGAGGGGCCGTGCAGTCCGTGACATGGCGCCTCGAACCGAGCGGTTCTATATTATGGCTGGGTTAGATGCAGGTTACGTTACGTTGTCATTCACTGAAAGAGAGTGTAACATTTCCATTAATAATAAATAAATAACTTTTTGTCTGTGCACTGAGACTAAGTCACGCTATGTAATGCAAATATTTTTCTTCAATCGTAAAGAATATTATATTTTAATACATTCCATGAAAGCATGGGACTTCATGTAATGTATACACACAAGAGCCATGTTGCTCCTCATTTTTGTTCTCTGTTTCTCGCCTGTTTGTTCTTTCTCGCCTGTTGGTCCATGTATGTGTAACTCGCTGTCTTTTCTTTAAGGTTACAATATATTGTTAATTGAAAGTATCTTATGTTTTCTTTCAAAAATGCCTCTCCCTCCATGAGAAATTTATTTAAAGATAATATTATAGCTGACGATTGCCCATCTGGCTTTCGGTGACGTTGAGTCCGCCATTACGTGTACTAAAAATATTTCAATGTTTGCGAGCTTCACTCAAAAAGAAAAATCATTTTAAGTGATTTTATGAATTTTTACAGTCACTTTTCAATATTAAATTTTTGATTACAATACATATTCAGAGATTTAACACCGAAAGGCTTAGGTGAGGCTTCACCTCTGATAAAATATTTTCAGTTAATTCAAAGGATTAAAAGTTAACTCAATTCTTAGAGAGATGAAGTTAAAGAAATACTTTGCAGTTATTTTAATAATACGCAGGTGTTTGTACCGATCTTTCTTTCTGGGTAAAATTTCATTAATTTGCTGGGAAAAGAAATCATTTCATGGTCTATATTATCGAATGTTCAAATGTGTGTGAATTCCTAAGTGACAGAACTGTCATCGGTCCCTAGACTTACACGCTACATAAGCTAAGAACAACACACACACGCGCACACACGTGCTCTAGGGAGGACTGTAACCTCCGGCGAGAGGGGCCGCGCAGTCCGTGACATGACGCCTCACACCGCGCGGCTCTGTATTATCGCTCGGTTAGTTGCATGGTTACGTTACGTTGTCGTTCACTGAAAGAGAGTGTAACACTTCCATTAATAATAAATAAATAACTTTTTGCCTGCGCATTGAGACTAAGTCACGCTATGTATATTTAAGACGAATTTACTCGCGTTCAAAATATACGTGGCGTTCCTAAAAACAATATGCAGATTTGCAACTGCTACGTTACATTATCATTGCTGTAGGTTGTGAATGACGCCTGCACGCGTATTTCAAACCGCACGTAGTAATCTTCACCGACTTATACGGAATAACTAAAATTAATTCATTACCACAACACTTACACAGAAAGGAGGTAATGGTACAGACATCAGACGATGTCTCCGTTAAATCATCGGACCACACATGCACGCAGATGCAACGCTCATTTCAACATCAATACAATCAGCCACGTCAACCCTGGCGAAACGAGAACCATTGGCAGATGCACTCTCAACCATCACCTTATCGGAGAGGCGAGATTGGAGAAGGGTGACTTCAAAATCTTAATCATCCTGAGTCCGCCGGCATTTAAACTGTGCTACTGCTGCCGGCGACCTAATGGCAGCAGGGGCGCCTCTCATCGTGCTGGCTAAGACGGAAAGTAGCGGCGAGTGGGGGTAACGACTCCCCAACGTCCTCTAAAGCTGGAGAAGCATTGGCAGCGGACTGCACAGACACTTACGCGATGCGGCAGATTGGGTCTGAGATGGCCACTCCCACTACGAAAGAAGCAGGTTCTTTCTTGACCTGAATACGTAACGTGAATCCCATAACCACAAACTATCAGGTGTGAAGGAATATTCTTTTGAACACACATATCTACGGTTCGAATACCACTAATACACGCGCAGTTGCGCAGGCAGCGTTCCTGCCGGATATGCCGCTTGGCTCCAAGAGGAAGCACGCCGCCTTAGGAAATGTATCCTTCACTGCGCGTGGGAGATGTACAGGGTGATTATAATTAAACTTTCAAAAGGCTGTAGAAATAACACCATTGGTCAGAATGACGCCAAATTGCAACAGAATATTATCGGAGATGGGGGAAAACGTATGGCAGAAGAAAAAAAAATATTGTGAAAATTGATCAATACATGCAGCTGCCTGTGTCAGAATACGTAAATGAAAACACCTGTCATGCGCACGATCCATTGAAGTTGATATAAAGACGCCGGCTACACGGCTTTTCCTCCTTTCGCGTTTGCGACGTTCGCCATGACTGTGTCAATGCAAGATCGCGCTCTGCTTGTAAAGCTGTATTACAAGCATGATGACTGTGCACACGTCGCTCTGCACAAGTTCCAGACAGTTAAGGGTTCTAAACAAGGCGTTGGCCCGATGACTGCCGTGAGTGTGGAGAAAATTATTCGGAAATTCGGAAAGACGAGTTCTTTTGGTGTGCATCCTGGTAGACCAGGCTGTTCCAACCAAACTCCAGGGAGCCGGAGCCCACGTGGAGGGGGAAAGCGAACTCTCTGCCCCCTGGCCGCATGCAGCCGCAACTGACGCAATAATCCGTGTTCAATGACAGCTATGAGTAGCCGCGGGAGCCCTGTACCTCTGTTGGAGGATACCTTTCTGTTCATTGAGAGGGATGGTTGTCCGCAGTGTTTTGTATGTCATAAAGTATTTAATTCTGCGAAGAGGTTCAATATTCAACGACATTACACACGTCTTCACGCAGCGCACTACGATCAAGTAGAAGACGCTGCACGCAGAGGACTGGTAGCCAGGCTAAAGAACGACATACCAGGAGACGTAAGTTTAAAAACGGTTTCGTAATACGGAGGGTATCAAAACATGCAACATAGTTGGTGTTCTGTAATGCGTTTATAATTTCCGGGTGAATGAGAGCGTAGAAAACACTACTGAATCTGCACTTCGAGCAAGCTACAGGGTCGCTCACATCACCGCGACGAGTGGCAAGCCTTTTTCGGTGGGACCACTCGTACAATCGTGAATGGTAGCAGTTGCACAATGTTTGTTTCCAAGGGAGGTGCAGGCAATTGAAGGGGTTTGCCTGTCGCAGCAAACAATGTCTCGTCGAATCCTGAACATGGCAGAGGATTTAAAGACACAGCTCAGGAGGAAAAAGGCGGAGAGCTTTGTTGCATTTTCGCTAGCTCTTGACGAAAGCACCGACATATCGGACTGTGCCCAGCTTGCAGTCTTTGTGCGTGATGTCGACATGGAGCTGCAAGTAACTGAAGAACTCTTGGATGTGTTACCACTCGATTACTCCGCAACAGGGCGTGACATTTTTGAAGCTGTTTGTGAATCAGTGCACAATATGAATTTGCCGTGGGATAAGCTCCATTCTGTAGCGACAGACGGCGCACCACAAATGATCGGGCGTCGCCAAGGTTTTGCTTCTCCTCTGAAAAATAAACTGTGGGCCGAATTCGGGAAAGACCTTTTGGCTCTTCATTGTTTTATTCACCAAGAAGCACTGTGTGCTGAAACAGTAGAGCTATGTGGCGTAATGAAAGATGTGAAGTGTGTAGATTTTGTGCGGTGTCACGGTATGGATCATCGCCAATTCAAAGGATTCCTGAACGATATGGAAGCAGAGTATGGGGATATAACGAACCACAGTACAGTTCGTCGGCTGAGTCGGGGAAAAGTTCTTGATGCTTTCTTTGCCATTCGTGAGGAAATATCCCTTCTTTTCGAAATGAAAGGGGAAGAAATGTGTTGTCTGAAAGATATAAAATGGATATCAGACCTGGCGGCGTTCCTAGCTGACATAACTATGCATCTGAATAATTTAAATCTGTCATTGCAGGGCAAAGCGTAGCTAATCGTTGACACGCACGACCAGATCAAAGCGTTCATGGAAAAGTTACGTTTATTTGAGAGGCAGATGTTCAATCGTCTTGCTTCTTTAAAACTACCTGAAGGTACTAATTTCGGCGATTACCAAGCAAAGTTAAAGCAGCTCATCACGTCGTTTGAAACACGACTCCGAGACCTCACTAGTTTGGAAATGGAACTTAAGCTGTTCAGCACTCCTTTGTCAGGTTCCCCCGATGACTTGACATCGTCACTTCAATTTCAAAATTCAACTTTGTTAAAAGAGACGTACTACAACACTTTGGATTTGTCACGATGGTATCGTTACAGCAAAAAAATTTCCCTAGCTTCGCAACAATGCCGCTCAGATGATGTGCACGTTTGGATCTACGTATTGTTGTGAGCAGCTTTTCTCAGCAATGAGAAGGGTAAAGTAAGGTTAGGTTAGTGGTGTTTAACGTCCCGTCGACAACGAGGTCATTAGAGACGGAGCGCAAGCTCGGGGGAGGGAAGGATGGGGGAGGAAATCGGCCGTGCCCTTTCAAAGGAACCATCCCGGCATTTGCCTGAAATGATTTTGGGAAATCACGGAAAATCTAAATCAGGATGGCCGGACACGGGATTGAACCGTCGTTGCCCGCATCTCGTGGTCGTGCGGTAGCGTTCTCGCTTCCCACGCCCGGGTTCCCGGGTTCGATTCCCAGCGGGACCAGGGATTTTCTCTGCCTCGTGATGACTGGGTGTTGTGAGCTGTCCTTAGGTTAGTTAGGTTTAAGTAGTTCTAAGTTCTAGGGGACTGATGACCATAGATGTTAAGTCCCATAGTGCTCAGAGCCATTTTTTGAACCGTCGTCCTCCCGAATGCGAGTCCAGGAAAGTAAGGAATGATCGTTTCCTCAAGATGCAACAATGAAGGCCATCCTCCATATTCTGATATTTCCGATCTTGTAATGAAAAGAAAATGTCAAGCTACAGAGGCCCAATAAATTTAGTATGCAATTGCTTGTAAAACAGTTGTTTCTTATTTAATTCCTGAACATCGTATTTCCTGGTGTAGCATGTCAGCACGTCTTAGCAGCCAAGAGTATGAGGTTGTCGATCTTGTAAGACGCAGCTGGCACATCAAAACGCTCGCCTTGCCGCCTGCCTCAGCCAGCGAGCGACGCGGCTCCCTGGAGCAGGCAGCGCTCCGCGGCTCACAACGGAGCCGACGGGCTGGAACGGCCTGTAGGTAGACGGAGGAAACGTCTTGTTTCGACGTCAGTGGAGGCAGTGACCACAACATTGCAGGGGGAGACGAGGTGTGGTGTGCAGACGTGTGGCGCACGGAGAACTGCCCCAACATTGCACACACTCGTGAGCACGGTGAGTCAAATTCTACGAAACATCCTTCTTTGTTATCCATTCAAAATTATCCGTGTGCACGAGTTGCTTCCTGTTGACCTGCCACCAACAGAGAGACCTTTGTTTTAGAATTTCTTCCTCACATGGAAGTGGATAATCATTGCCCGTGGAAGATTTTGTGGACAGACGAAGCCCACTTCCATGTGACAGGATATGTCAGTACACAGAACTGTCGAATATGGCAATGGAAAATCCACACGCACATCAACCAGTACCACTTCATCCAGGAAATGTCACTGTGTGGTGCGGGTTTACGGCATCATTTATCATAGGACCATCTATTTTCGAAGAGACAGGTGCTTCCGGTCCTGTTGCCTGTACCGTCACTGGTAAGCGCTATGAGTGTCTTTTGCGCAGCCACGTCATTCCAGCTCTCCAACAGCGTGGATGTGTGGACGGGATCATTTTCATGCAAGATGGTGCACCTTCGCACGCTGCAAATCCAGTTAAGCAGCTGTTGAAGCGCCATTTCGGAAATGCTTGAATTATCAGCCGCTATTGCCCTGCAACCTGGCCGTCCCCATCACCTGATTTTAATCCGTGTGACTTCTAGCTGTGGGGCTATCTGAAAGATGCTGCGTTCATTGCTCCGATTGCAAACTTAGCTGCATTGAAGGCACGCATCGCGCAACACATTCTGAACGAGGCTGTGGAACTTGCTGTCTCCCAATTTCAACTTGTTGCACAAAGCGGTGGACAGCATATTGAACACGTTTTGCGCCAGTCACACGGAAATTAATAATCCGATTTGATTTTGATTGATGCTTTTTATGCGGTTTTTGGCCTCAGGACAGTTAAAAACTGATTTTCCCATCCAATGTGATATGACCTCACCGTGGTGGATGGGCTTACGTATCTCTACAGTATCAGTCCCGTACACCCATGCACACTGAGTAGTACAGTTTGTTTAACGTTAAACGTACACCTTAGACATTGTTGTATGATTCATTTGTCATTTGTAGTCGACCACTATTAAATTATGATGCTTACTTCGCCATCTATTGCTGCATTTTGGAACTATTTACTTTTCTTCTGCCATACGTTTTCTCCCTTCTCCGTTAATATTCCGTTGCAATTTGACGTCATTCTGACAAGTGGTGTTAATTGTAAAGCGGTTTGAAAGTTTAACTTAAATTACAATCAGCCTGTAAATCCTAAACCGGAATATACTCAGTAGCCGCATTTGCTCAAAAAATGGCTCTAAGCAATATGGGACTTAACATCTGAGGTCATCAGTCCCCTAGACTTAGAACTACTTAAACCTAACTAACCTAAGGACATCACACACATCCACGCCCGAGGCAGGATTCGAACTTGCGACCGTAGCAACCGCATGGTTCCGGACTGAGCGCCTAGAACCGCTCGGCCACAAGGCGGGCGCCGAATTTTCAAGGAGTAGACTAACGAAATCATCACGATATGTGAACATGACTTGAGTACCAATCCAACAGAGAATCCGGTCTGTTTGCAAGGCATCTTGAAACTTGTAACGTTACACGTATGCAGGCGAGCTGATCAGCCGCCTAGAATTGGTACGACGTAAGCGCGAATTTGTTGCACGGCAGAACGCTAGCGGGCCGAGGATACATGGCACGATTTGACCAGTCTGGCTAGTTTCCAGTCATCCAGGTGCAGAGACGAACAGCGTCACTGGAAACTGGAAAATCCTGGCATGGAGAATTTAGAAGGGGCGTCAATCACTTAAGAAAACCGGCTATGCTCTCAGCAATGGTGGGCTTTAAGACAAATTGAAAGATGACATCTTACAGCTCTCTGAGAGTCTCTAATAATTTGCAGTCAGATACTTGGTAAAAGTCTGAATACATCTGCAATCCCAGAAAAATGAGGCGCATGCAGTGACAACAATATTTCCTATCTTTAGGGCTGCAGAAGTTAATATTTGACAGCGAATAAACATTTTCACAATGAATCTCTGAATTAACAACATTGAAACGCTTCTTGCGATTTCACAAACATTATCTCAGACGATAGCCTTGCACTGTATCTGTCATCCTTGAAAGATACGCATCTGTGTCAGTTTGATTTATTGATTTACGACGTCTTGTATATCTGTATCATTACGCAAATGTTTGTCACAACATCGTATTCGCCACAATTACACAGAAAATAAACACAGCGTCAATACCTCGTGCTGTCATACTTGTGTAGTTATTTAATGAACAGTTTACAATTTTCCCAGCAACTTTATTTACATGTTGCTTACAAACGCTATTAAAAGAACTGCGCTAATTTAAAAATGTGTCCAGTCGCATGTGTTAGCGTACATCATAATTTAAAAGAGAACCAGAAGACGTGAGGAAATTGAGGAGCTGTTCCGGTCACGAAAACTGACAACGGCCGGTAGAGCAGTGTGCTGACTACACGCCCTTCCCCCCCCCCCCCCCCCCCCCCCCCCCTAAAAAAATATCCGCATCCAGTGACGTCTATAGGCTGAGGATGATACGGCGGTCGGTCAGTGTTTCGAGGCCTGTTCGGACGGAGTTTAGTTTCGTTAGTTGTCATTTATGCTGAGCATACTTGAACAAGAATGCTGGCTTAGATATTTATGAACCAACTGTTACTTACATTTACTGTAAATGGTCTGAGTGTTACCGAATGTTTATCTACATCTACATGCATACTCTGCAAATCACATTTAAGTGCCTGGCAGAGGGTTCATCGAACCTCCTTCACAATTCTCTGTTATTCCAATCTCGTATACTGCGCGGAAGGAATCAACACCTATACCTTTCCGTACGAGCTCTGATTTCCCTTATTTTATCGTGGTGATCTTTCCTCCCTTGTAGGTCGGTGTCAACAAAATATTTTCGCACTCGGAGGTGAAGGTTGGGGATTGGAATTTCTTGAGAAGATTCCGTCGCAACGAAAAACGCCTTTCTTTTAATGATGTCCAGCCCAAATCCTGTATCATTTCTGTGACACTCTCTCCCGTATTTCACGATATGAACTTTTTCGATGTACTCCGTCAGTCTATCTGGTAAAGATCCCACACCGCGCAGCAGTATTCTAAAAGGGGACGCACAAGCGTAGTGTAGGCAGTCTCCTTATGACATTTATTTATTTAAATATAATTGTAATACATTAGTTTAGTCCAGGAAGTGCTCAAAGTTGAGTCATTGATGTCTGTAGCACATAAGAAAGATGTATTTTTGGTGGGGATGGCCTTCAGTCGATGGCAAAGCTGACAGTAGTGGAATTCTACGGGAGTCAAATGGAGACTGGGACTTTTCGGGTGAAGAGCTCACGGGAGCGATTCTCGACATTCGATGTAGACTTCTGGAAGAAGGCCGACCTGGCTATGGTAATGTGGGTAATTTGATTGTGGAGGTGTCTGGTTCCGATCGGTGAACTGCTGGTATCGTGCTTCTTCAGGGACGTTATATTTCGAGAGGTCTGAATCTGCTCCAGGGTAGGACTATTTTGCCGCTCGTGTTAAGGATCTGAGGATAGACAGAGTATGAACTATTGTTTGTACCGTGTGTGTTAACTTGTGAAACGTCATCTTGAAGTCCGAACTGTTTTGAGATGGCGAATATTTCGTGTGTTGTGATTGAGAAATGGACTTAGTATTAACGAATCGTTGATGACTATTTAGTTTGGTAATTTTCCTCCCATTGTCGTAATGCTCTCAACGTACCTTTATTGCGTTTCATGAGTTTACTTTCCGTCTGTATTTAAACTGAATATCGTAGGATCACTTTCCGTTCATTTGATATGTCCTCTCTTGAATAAACATTTTTTTTTTTTGTCGTCATCAGTCTACTGACTGGTTTGATGCGGCCCGCCACGAATTCCTTTCCTGTGCTAACCTCTTCATCTCAGAGTAGCACTTGCAACCTACGTCCTCAATTATTTGCTTGACGTATTCCAATCTCTGTCTTCCTCTACAGTTTTTGCCCTCTACAGCTCCCTCTTGTACCATGGAAGTCATTCCCTCATGTCTTAGCAGATGTCCTATCATCCTGTCCCTTCTCCTTATCAGTGTTTTCCACATATTCTTTTCCTCTCCGATTCTGTGTAGAACCTCCTCATTCCTTACTGATAAGTCCACCTAATTTTCAACATTCATCTAAAGCACCACATCTCAAATTATTCTATTCTCTTCTGTTCCGGTTTTCCCACAGTCCATGTTTCACTACCATACAATGCTGTACTACAGACGTACATCCTCAGAAATGTCTTCCTCAAATTAAGGCTGGTATTTGATATTAGTAGACTTCTCTTGGCCAGAAATGCCCTTTTTGCCATAGCGAGTCTGCTTTTGATGTCCTCCTTGCTCCGTCCGTCATTGGTTATTTTACTGCATAAGTAGCAGAATTCGTTAACGTTATTGACTTCGTGACCATCAATCCTGATGTTAAGTTTCTCGCTTTTCTCATTTCTACTACTTCTCATTACCTTCGTCTTTCTCCGATTTACTCTTAAACCATACTGTGTACTCATGAGACTGTTCATTCCGTTCAGCAGATCATTTAATTCTTCTTCACTTTCACTCAGGATAGCAATGTCATCAACGAATCGTATCATTGATATCCTTTCACCTTGTATTTTAATTCCAGTCCTGAACCTTTCTTTTATTTCCATCATTGCTTCCTCGATGTACAGATTGAAGAGTAGGGGCGAAAGGCTACAGCCTTGTCTTACACCCTTCTTAATACGACCACTTCGTTCCTGATCGTCCACTCTTATTATTCCCTCTTGGTTGTTGTACATATTGTATACGACCCGTCTCTCCCTATAGCTTTTCAGAATCTTGAACAGCTTGCACCATTTTATATTGTCGAACGCTTTTTCCAGCTCGACAAATCCTATGAACGTGTCTTGAATTTTCTTTATCCTTGCTTCCATTATTAGCCGTAACGTCAGAATTGCCTCTCTCGTGCCTTTACTTTTCCTAAAGCCACACTGATCGTCACCTAGTGCGTTCTCAATTTTCTTTTCCATTCTTCTGTATATTATTCTTGTAAGCAGCTTCGATGTATGAGCTGTTAAGTTGATTGTGCGATAATTCTCGCACTTGTCAGCTCTTGCCGTCTTCGGAATTGTGTGGATGATGCTTTTCCGAAAGTCAGATGGTATGTCGCCAGACTCATATATTCTACACACCAACGTGAATAGTCGTTTTGTTGCCACTTCCCCTAATGATTTTAGAAATTCTGATGGAATGTTATCTATCCCTTCTGCCTTATTTTACCGTAAGTCCTCCAAAGCTCTTTTGAATTCCGATTCTAATACTGGATCCCCTATCTCTTCTAAATCGACTCCTGTTTATTCTTCTATCACATCAGACAAATCTTTACCCTCATAGAGGCTTTCAATGTATTCTTTCCACCTATCTGCTCTCTCCTCTGCATTTAACAGTGGAATTCCCGTTGCACTCTTAATGTTACCACCGTTGCTTTTAATGTCACCAAAGGTGGTTTTGACTTTCCTGTATGCTGAGTCTGTCCTTCCGACAATCATATCTTTTTCGATGTCTTCACATTTTTCCTGCAGCCATTTCGTCTTAGCTTCCCTGCACTTCCTATTTAATTCATTCCTCAGCGACTTGTATTTCTGTATTCCTGATTTTCCCGGAACATGTTTGTACTTCCTCCTTTCATCAATCAACTGAAGTATTTCTCCTGTTACCCATGGTTTCTTCGCAGCTACCTTCTTTGTACTTATGTTTTCCTTCCCAACTTCTGTGATGGCCCTTTTTAGAGACGTCCATTCCTATTCAACTGTGTTGCCTTCTGCGCTATTCCTTATTGCTGTATCTATAGCGTTAGAGAACTTCAAACACATATCGTCGTTCCTTAGAACTTCCGTATCCCACTTCTTAGCGTATTGATTCTTCCTCACTAATGTCTTGAACTTCAGCCTACTCTTCATCACTACTATAGTGTGATCTGAGTCTATGTCTGCTCCTGGGTACGCCTTACAATCCAGTATCTGATTTCGGAATCTCTGTCTGACCATGATGTAATCTAATTGAAATCTTCCCGTATCTCCCGGCCTTTTCCAAGTATACCTCCTCCTCTTGTGATTCTTGAACAGGGTATTCGCTATTACTAGCTGAAACTTGTTACAGAACTCAATTAGTCTTTCTCCTCTTTCATTCCTTGTCTCAAGCCCATATTCTCCTGTAACCTTTTCTTCTACTCCTTCCCCTACAACTGCATTCCAGTGGCCCATGACTATTAGATTTTCGTCCCCCTTTACATACTGCATTACCCTTTCAATATCCTCATACACTTTCTCTATCTGTTCATCTTCAGCTTGCGACGTCGAAATGTATACCTGAACTATCGTTGTCGGTGTTGGTCTGCAGTCGATTCTGATTAGAACAACTCGGTCACTGAACTGTTCACAATAACACACCCTCTGCCCTACCTTCCTACTCATAACGAATCCTACAACTGTTATACCATTTTCTGCTGCTGTTGCTATTACCCGATACTCATCTGACCAGAAATCCTTGTCTTCCTTCCACTTCACTTCACTGACCCCTACTATATGTAGATTGAGCCTTTGCATTTCCCTTTTCAGATTTTCTAATTTCCCTACCACGTTCAAGCTTCTGACTTTCCACGCCCTGACTCGTAGAACATTATCCTTTCGTTGATTATTCAATCTTTTTCTCATGGTAACCTCCCCCTTGGCAGTCCCCTCCCGGAGATCCGAATGGGGGACTATTCCGGAATCTTTTGCCAATGGAGAGATCATCATGACACTTCTTCAACTACAGGCCACATGTCCTGTGGATACACGTTACGTGTCTTTTAATGCAGTGGTTTCCATTGCCTTCTGCATCCTCATGTCGTTGATCATTGCTGATTCTTCCGCCTTTAGGGGCAATTTCCCACCCCTAGGACAAGGCCGTTGGCAGAATGAGGCTGACTTCTTATGCCGGAAGTCTTCGGCCACCAATGCTGATTATTTATCAAAATTTAGGCAGTGCCGGGGATCTAACCTGGGACCGAAGGCGTTTTCATTATGAATCAAAGACGCTACCCCTTTTTTTGTAATCTCATTTTGTTCGTTATTGTTCGTTTCAATTGTTCGTGGCGGACGTCACCTGACGCCCATTGAAGTTCGTTACTGATCCAGTCACTCAGTTTTTTTATTACAGAGGGCAGCTAACCCTCTGACCGAACACGCTGAGCTACCGTGCCGGCACCCCTAGACCACGGGTATCACTAAACATTATTCGACATAATCTTCTGTCGTCTGCATTAATCACAGACATCAATCAGAGACGTTGGGATGGAATCCTTCTTATTGAATTAAGGATTTCTCTTTTATTTTATATTTCTGTGTGTTTAATTAACTTGCAATTCTAGCCAATGCATAGAATATTTGACTGCAGGATTATAGTTACAGGTTATCACTTACAGCTAATTACCTGCTGGTTTCGAAGTACGGTTGTCTCTGGCAACGTACTTCTACGGATCTCGCTCCATCTGCAGCCAACAGCAGTCATAATGGCGGGGAAAAGCCTGGAGACGGTCTGCGGAAAGAGCCTAAACCGGTTGCTAACAAAAAAGAATCTGAAAACACGATCTAGACTGTTTTTATTTGATTTTTAGCACTTCATACCGATCACTGAGCTCCAATTACAGAATTCTTTCTAAAATTTTATCTTCTAGGCCGATTCGACAGACTGTTTGGCTCTGGTAGAGAACGCCGCCGCCAGAGAACAAATCAACAACGAACACCGCTAGGCACGATCGATGCGATACAGGCCGATACACGCTCAAGACTGAGTAAACCGAAGTTCTAGACACGCGGTGCTCCGGTGCAGGCGGAAGTAAGCACAACCTGCTCACTCGACGCCCAAAGCAGGATTCACACCACATGGCCACAGCTCTGTTACGTCAACAACTTCTGAAAAAAGCCCTCGTACTCTTACGCTTGCACAATACGCTACGCTCACTTTCAACAAAGATACTGACCTGGTGCTGTGAGCAATGTCGCATTCATAGTGTCGGAAGGGATGACGTCACATCAGAGCATGCCCAGTGGAAAGCAGACGGCTGCGTCGCTTGTTGATTGTCGTGTGAGTGACCACTCGACCTTGGTTTCCAGTTATCACGGAGAGAGCGCTACAAAATCGCATTTTATTCGCATGCCAGCACACGTTCGAGGAGATGTAGCGTAATTTTAGTGAGATTTCCGGCTCGCATTTGAAGAGAAATGGCATACTTTTACTGCGTGATAACCAGCCGCCACTGTTTATAATTATGTAAACTACCCATTGAGTAGACAGTGTAACGTAACAACCCCTTTTACTGAAACTCCCAGTTCATGTCATGGGAGGAACAACCCGCCACAGCCGCTTGTGTAGCCAGGTGAAAGCTATCCTGAGAGGGGACAATAGCACCGAAACGCCTACGCTTTCAAAGCGCCGACGCCCCGTGGAGACAGTCGTATCGGCGGGCGACTGCGGCTGCTTCCTTGTTGCCAGAAGTACGCTGTTAACCGCCTAAACACAAAATTGATGAACCACAGCCCGGCACTTGAATTGTGGATGTTCTCTTTGCTATAAAAACGGTAGTTAACTTCATTACAAATAGGTCAAGAAGAGCTATAATCCAGTATGTCATCTGGTGAGACTCTATTTTGTACAACCCACAATTGATATGAAAACTAATAATAAAGGCTGACCACTGTGGAGGGAGGTGGTACTGTCTTGGCAACCACTAGCTGTCTGAGACAGTCCGGAGATGAAGCTTCGAAAAGACACTTGTTGCTGGGATCTGGAGAGATACACTTGTTTCTGAGATCCCGGAAGATGCAGCTGCGCAGAGATACAGTTACGTTTATGTGATGTTCCAAGCGGGTGAGATGTGGCACGTCCAATATTTTGCTCGTTCGGCGATGTGGCTTACCCTCAACCATCCATTCACGGCATGCTCAGTTTTTAAAGAAGAGTTTAGATTAGAATGCCATTTACGATTACTGGTAGCTATTCGAAACTACACCTGTCTTAAGTGATTAACATAGTTGACGTATGAATCTTGAACGATTACGATTTTTTCGTGTGATCCCATGAGGCGACTGTAAATGCTGTATGTTTATAACAGTAGCAATATATTTACATGGCATTTAGTTACTCATTTCTGGATTGTGATTCGGTGGCAACCTCTGCCTTTTAGTTGTGTATATCCTTTATGCAACAGCTTACAGAGGTGACAGTTTTGGTTAGAAACAATTCACAACCTTTTCTCGTTTCATCATACGTGTCACCTGACAGGCAGGAGTTTACCTATATTCCTTCAAACCTGACGACTCTATATTGGTTTTGCCACCCAACCTAAACGTAAGGGAACGTTTTTTCTTCATACAATCATAATCGCTACAAACGAACATCAGATAGACGGTTACGCGAATAATGCAAGAGTCTTACCAAAGGCAGAAATGAACGAACCAGTCCCTATTGTATTTAGGATCGAACAGTGACAGAAAGGACGAAAATCTTGACAGGGTACAGGTAGCTTGGAGTGGTAAGGTGCCAGACCATGAGTAAGCACAATTGTTGATCGGGATATTTACACAAACAGACTAACACAGAATTTGTTGAAACAAAGTTTCCCTTGAAAATAGATGTAAACATTTACTACATGTATAGAACATTTAGTCAGCCCATTTGTTAGAAAATACTTGTGAAGACCTTGTAATGACTGGCTGAATTTATTCAATAATTCTTAGCTTAACACAGTTAAAGACATTTGATTCCGTCAGCACTTCAGGAAAACAGACGAAGCTCGGAAATAATTGGGTTCACGAACGTTGACTTAAGCATTATGACAGGCAACATAATAATAGCATGAAGAGTCACAACATAATAATGCACAGCTTCTTAAAATGCCAACTGGAACCTTGGAATACTAACAACCTTTGCTTTAGACAACAACTGACGCAGTACAATAACAGAGAGAGAGAGAGAGAGAGAGAGAGAGAGAGAGAGAAGAGGGAGATAAACAATTAAAAGGAGCATGTTAATCCTTAAAACACCAATTTAGACAACTAGTACAATTTGTCTAAAAAAACTTCGGAGGTGCCAATTAAACTTGGTAAATAACACAAGGTTTAATGTGCCAAATATACTATCAAAACATCTAACAGGTTACAGCAGAATCTGATTAATCGCTAGTTGTAGATAAACGCCGCTAAAACCATATGTCGTTAGCATTCTCTGAATTATCACAATAACTTAAGGGAAAAAATAAAAAGAAAATTTGGATGTTTGGCCAACATGGTTGTTGAGTAACAGCGATTGATATAAAATTAAGTTAGTATTAACAAACAGTCTTAATCGTGTTTTTAAGACTGTTTTCTTAATTAAAAGTTAAAAAGAAAATTTGTCATTAGGCGCCTGGCTCAAGTAATATACTGAAAACTTCAAACACGGTACTGAACCGTTAACAACCGACCCAGGGAAGATACATTTACAGCAGATGTCACCCACAGTAACATTTAAATATTATTCGTAAATCGATAGCTAAAAAATTAACCACTGCAAGCAGAAAATGTGAAATTTCAATGCCAATTTTCAGGTGAGATCCGAAGTGATAACAGCAACAAGTTTAACAATTTAGAAGTCCGGCATCAGATTCCGATAAAAATCCTACCTTTCCGAAGTCATGCATCCCGGTAATTTGAAAACTATGGTTTCGAGAAAAACTAGCTTAAAGTTTTGCAAATTGGAAATTTGTGGCAAGGTCGTATGGGACCAAACTGCTGAGGTCATCGGTCCCAAAGCCTACACACTACTTAATCTAACTTAAACTAAATTACGCTGCGGACCTAACACACACATCCATGCCCGAGGCAGGATTCGAACCTTTGACGGGAGGAGTCGCACGGACTGTGACAAGACACCCCCTAGACCGCGCGGTGTAGCCGCGCGGCAAAGTTTTGGGTTACATTTCTCGTAGTTAAACGCACTTTTAGGTATCGAACCCTGGACCATACTGCAATCCTCTATTCAAAAGGAGTTCCTCGTCCACCTTCCTCGACCGGCGGCCTCTCTCGCAGCTCCTGTCGTCCGCTGCCGTGCTCGCTCGATGGACTCCTTGCCCGCTTTTGTGCTGCTCCGATCTCAAGTTCGAGCACGTTCATAACTTCCACAGTGGCCGTTAGGCCGCCAATCAAATTACATGGCGCCATATGGGCCGCGGTGTCAACTACTTTTTACACCAGAGAATGGTTTTCGCAGGCACTATTCCACAAATCGCCTTGTAAGTCGATAACGCAGTTTCTGGCGATCTTGGCAGGAGAACTACAATAAAGTAGACATTTCACAGAACATTTTAAGAAAAAAATCTATTCTTTGAAATTATTAAAGAGGACTACCGCCTTAAGTCCGTGTTGTACAGGATGTCCATTGGATGAGCGCAAAGTAAGCACGTTCTCTTCACTTATGAAAAGATACATACACATACTACCGATCCTGCGCAATTCGTAAGGGTCAAGTCTGAAGTAGGAATCCTTACTTAAAGTAATCCCACCGCAAGGAAGAGTAGCTAGCAAAGATTAACCTAAAGTGCAATACAGAACACGGCCTGTTTAATTCGTAGCCAGACTACAGAAATATGGTAGAAAGAAAAGGATTGTGATAGACCCGCACATCGATCAGAAGATGGACAGAGAGAACAGCCTGGCAAAACGCTGCCGTAGTATGCGGCAAGAAACCCGTAACGATTTTCTTGAACTGACGCGCCACGTAGGTCTTCATATACGAGGTGCATTCAAGTTCTAAGGCCTCCGATTTTTTTTCTCCGGACTGGAAAGAGATAGAAACATGCGCATTGTTTTAAAATGAGGCCGCGTTCATTGTCAATACGTCCCAGAGATGGCAGCACCGTACTAGCAGATGGAATTTTACAGCCAGCGGTGAGAATGAGAACTGTTCTAAATACTTAAAATGGCGACGTTTTCCTTACTTGAACAGCGTGCATTCATTCGTTTTCTGAATTTGCGTGGTGTGAAACCAATTGAAATTCATCGACAGTTGAAGGAGACATGTGGTGATGGAGTTATGGACGTGTCGAAAGTGCGTTCGTGGGTGCGACAGTTTAATGAAGGCAGAACATCGTGTGACAACAAACCGAAACAACCTCGGGCTCGCACAAGCCGGTCTGACGACGTGATCGAGAAAGAGGAGAGAATTGTTTTGAGGGATCGCCGAATGACTGTTGAACAGATCGCCTCCACAGTTGGCATTTCTGTGGGTTCTGTGCACACAATCCTGCATGACGACCAGAAAATGCGAAAAGTGTCATCCAGGTGGGTGCCACGAATGCTGACGAACGACCACATGGCTGCCCGTGTGGCATGTTGCCAAGCAATGTTGACGCGCAGCGACAGCATGAATGGGACTTTCTTTTCGTCGGTTGTGACAATGGATGAGACGTGGATGCCATTTTTCAATCCAGAAACAAAGCGCCAGTCAGCTCAATGGAAGCACACACATTCACCGCCACCAAAAAAATTTCGGGTAACCGCCAGTGCCGAAAAAATGATGGTGTCCATGTTCTGGGACAGCGAGGGCGTAATCCTTACCCATTGCGTTCCAGAGGGCACTACGGTAACAGATGCATCTTACGAAAATGTTTTGAAGAACAAATTCCTTCCTGCACTGCAACAAAAACGTCCGGGAAGGGCTGTGCGTGTGCTGTTTCACCAACAGAACGCACCCGCACATCGAGCTTATGTTACGCAACAGTTTCGTCGTGATAACAACTTTGAAGTGATTCCTCATGCTCCCTACTCACCTGACCTGGCTCCTAGTGACTTTTGGCTTTTTCCAACAATGAAAGACACTCTCCGTGGCTGCACATTCACCAGCCGTGCTGCTATTGCCTCGGCGATTTTCCAGTGGTCAAAACAGACTCCTAAAGAAGCCTTCGCCGCTGCCATGGAATCATGGCGTCAGCGTTGTGAAAAATGTGTTCGCTTGCAGAGTGATTACGTCAAGAAGTAACGCGAGTTTCATCGATTTCGGGTGAGTAGTTAATTAGGATAAAAATCGGAGGCCTTAGAACTTGAATGCACCTCATACTGACATGGCCCTCTCGCATTAACTTGACCACCTGTCAGAAGCTTGAATAACCTTCTTTTGCGGCGTGAACGTGGCGGAAGACTGTCAGTGAGGTTCTGAAAGGCACCGACAGGGATGTGAAGCGATACCGACTCCTGTGCCACAGCCAAATGTTGTAGGTCTCTCGGTTGAGGCTTCATAGCACGAACAATCCGATCGAGGTGGTCCCACAGACTCGCGCTTAGGTTTAAATAGGGGAGTTTGGTGGCCTGGGGAGTACGGTAAACTGGTCCTTGTGCTGTCCGAACTAAGTACGTGCATTGCGAGCTGTGTGACACTTTGAATTGTCCTGCTGGTAGATGCTATCGTACCGAGGGAAAACAAACTGCATGTGGGTACGGCCATGGTTCCGAAGGATAGACGCATACTTGTGTTGATCCATAGCGCCCTCCAAAATCACGAGGTGCGACGGGCAGAGACACGGGTTTAGCGGGGAAGTGGAGCGGACTGTTTGTACATTGGAAGTCGAACACTCCTCGTTTCAAAAGAATATTAATGAGCCGTGGCGAATGGCGTTAGTTATGCTCCACTTGGGTCGCTGATATCGACACTCGTCTGGTCTTGTATCTCTGACTGTTCCGTCTTTGGTTTTCCGGCTTGGCGCGTAGCTGGGGTCTCTCTCCGGTAGGCGTTCAACGAGGCAACATGTTTTGAAGGCAGGCCCTCGTCTCGATCCGCTTTGCCCGGGCCTCGCCTTCCTCACCGTCCTTGCGTTTTGCCGGGCGTCGGGTGTACGGTGCTCTTTAGTCGATGCGTTTGCGAGCGAAACGGTGGCGGGTCCGTCATCTCATGCTGGACATCTTCTCATCGCCTAACTGAAAGCCTGAACTTACGTGTGATTCATATTCTGCTGTTAACCCGTGAAGATTTGTAAAGCTTATGGTGGCATGTTGTATCCACCGGAGATCAGTTAAGGATGGCTGTGACTAAGGGATTGGTATACGGAACTTACGAAGTGTTGTTTCCGCGGAGCGGAGTCTAATTATTTCGGCAAATTCAAAAGGGAATAGAGTTTTACTGCGTTTTTTTAAAGGTTCCTTGCAGTGTTAATTTGATGTAGTATGCCAATTAGTGTGCTCTTCGCCCAGTTTTGTTCTTAGACTTTCTTTTAATATGAAGGGCAGAGCTTTTGTTAAGTCAGTGTAATTTTAATTGTTCCTTTATTCGGTAAACGTATCAGTTTGGTTTGCAGTTATGTTACAGATAGTAACTTAGTTAGTAAGCCTTGCTTGGTCTTGGAAAAGGTGAATCACGAGTTGAAATTGTCTGCCGCGTGAATTATTTGCTGATGCAGGAATGGTCTGGTATATGGGGAAGATGGAGTTTGTCGCCCTGGCGGGCAAGCTGAGATCGTGTGTGTGTTCGGCGTGTTTTCTGCCCTGGCTTGCAGCCTCATCATCTTAGAAATTGCTTGGCGGTTGCTTTTTACTTGTTTGTTCCGAGTGCCACCGTGTATATGCCGCGCTTCCATGCTTTAGTTAAATATCCGGCCTGTCCGCCGGGACGGACGAGTTCTTTTTATAACTAACTCAAGGCGAATCATTAGTGTTGTGTAAGTTTTGGTCACGTAGGTAATGAACTTAATAGTGTGCTTGTGGTGGTGACTGTCTGTGATCCTTGTGCAATCAGCTCTAATAATTATTATCTTTAAAATACTATTTATTATATTAGCTCATGACTTAATCACAGAGGTTTTCTAAGTTTGGTGAAGGACAACCGTCCGAAATTTAAAGATTTGATCTTTGGTAATTCCATCTGTACCTCTGGATATTTTTTTTTAGAAGGTAAACGTTTAAAGTCAGTTGTATATTACATTAAGTGGAGAAAGGTTCGAATTAAATTTTTATATTGTTATTCTGATTCTGTAATTCTGTAATAATGAAATTTATTCTTCAATTGAAATTAAAATTATGTACCAACCACAAGTTTGTCCATCAGCAAAGATCCCTAGCTTCCTATTTCCTTTGGGTAGCTGTGGTTAAATTGCAATTTTCATTTCTCTAGCACATAACCTGAGCAGTAACACAACTCAATTAATATTAGCCCAACAACCTTTTCTTATACATTTTCTGAACAGTCAACACCTTACTCTACCATTTCATTTATTTTGTTAAAGGGAGGTGTTGGTCTCTTCCTTTATTTAAGATGCTAGAGTCGTTAGTTAATCAGTTTCATCTTACACTGTAAACCTTTTGTTTTGTTTCCTAACAGTCACCTGTAAGCGCTTACGCAAAGAAAATACTCAAAAAATTTAAACAATATTAAAACAAATTTCTAAAAACGCACCCGCTGAACGAATTGCATTTCAATCCCATAAGTGGAAATTAAAAATCAAAATCTCGAAAGTACCAGAAGACAGTCCTTGTACAATAATCTATAAACTAACAATTGCAGAGGGCACTTTCCATTAAATTTGCACAACATAAATGAGTCTACCAAAAGAGTTTACGAGAGAACGTGGTGACAAATAAGCTCATGTAGAAAATGATCAGTTTAAGTTCTCACGCGATCATGTACAGTTAGTTAACCAAAGGACATGCAGTTTATAAAATTGTGTTTACGAAAACCAGTTACCAACATATTAACGTGAGAGCTCTCCACTGTTGCCGGTAATTAGTACACAGTGCCGATGCACACAGTCTTCAAACAAGAAAAATTCCAGTGCACTATATAACCGTACACAGTGAGCTGTTACAATAACAGCCGGCCGCGGTGGTCTAGCGGTTCTAGACGCGCAGTCCGGAACCGTGCGACTGCTACGGTCGCAGGTTCGAATCCTGCCTCGGGCATGGATGTGTGTGATGTCCTTACGTTAGTTAGGTTTAAGTAGTTCTAAGTTCTAGGGGACTGATGACCACAGCAGTTTAGTCCCATAGTGCTCAGAGCCATTTTTTTGTTACAATGGCAGAAAAGAAAACCCTTTACGGAAGTACCATGTAGAGACTAACCCTGCTTACAGTTACTTAACGCCTGCCCACCCCTTGTAGAGACTAACCCTGCTTACAGTTACTTAACGCCTGCCCACACCTTGTAGAGACTAACCCTGCTTACAGTTACTTAACGCCTGCCCACCCCTTGTAGAGACTAACCCTGCTTACAGTTACTTAACGCCTGCCCACCCCTTGTAGAGACTAACCCTGCTTACAGTTACTTAACGCCTGCCCACCCCTTGTAGAGACTAACCCTGCTTACAGTTACTTAACGCCTGCCCACCCCTTGTAGAGACTAACCCTGCTTACAGTTACTTAACGCCTGCCCACCCCTTGTAGAGACTAACCCTGCTTACAGTTACTTAACGCCTGCCCACCCCTTGTAGAGACTAACCCTGCTTACAGTTACTTAACGCCTGCCCACCCCTTGTAGAGACTAACCCTGCTTACAGTTACTTAACGCCTGCCCACCCCTTGTAGAGACTAACCCTGCTTACAGTTACTTAACGCCTGCCCACCCCTTGTAGAGACTAACCCTGCTTACAGTTACTTAACGCCTGCCCACCCCTTGGCCCGGTCGCACCTTTGTACTACTAGTACCAGGCTTCTCAAGCCTCACTACGGGAACAACAGGTCTTTCAGGACCAATACAGGAGGTTACAGTTCGTGCCTTATTTCCACCAAACCGAATGAACTTATTCCTTACAAGGGCTGTGTATATTACTCCCCCTCTTAGGAGACGGCTTCACAACACTGTTCTACGAGGTTCTAGGACAAGATCACTTCATAGTGTGAAACCGTAACGGTCCCCTCGTTTCCAGTGATCAAAATTTTCAAAAGTTCCAAAAGCGACGTACCATCATCCTACACAAGATAGCTATCATGGCGTGCCGCCTTCTTCCTCTGAATTGGCGAAAGTCTGCGCATCTGCCTTCATTCACACACGCATGCTTCTCTGCCTACCTTAGCCTTATCAACCCTACTCTACTCACTAACTGTCAGTCTCTCAAACCCTTCCTGCGAGCGATGAGCCACTCGCCATCCTTCCCACGAGATCTCTCTCTCTCTCTCTCTCTCTCTCTCTCTCTCTCCCGCTGGCCTCTCAGGCCTCATTCATACCAACAAAGATCTCTTATGAAGACAAACCAGTCAGCATACCCCAGGGAAAATCTCGAACCATCTAACATGGTTCAAGATCACTAAGGAAATGCCACGAACCATAAAGCAGGCAGGGTGTTTGCTTTCGTACAACACGACGACGGCTATCTGTACGATGGAGCATAAAACGTGATTCATTTGAAGAGGCCACCCGTCGCGCCACTCGCTAGACGTCTAGATGCGGAACTGGAGTGCAAATTCCGGCCTTCACCGGCGATGAACTACACTCAGAATGGGTGCATGTATCAGACGCCCGCTGCGGAGGTCCGTACAGAGCAACTGTCGCTGAACGGAGACACTGGTGGTAGCCCCTTGGTGCCATCAGGGCGGTCAGCTGCTCAAGAGTTGCTCTACTATTCGACCCTACAAATTGCCGCAGCCGTCATTCACCGCTGTGATCTATGGTCCATCGGGCACCACAGTAGTTTCGGCGCTAGTTTTGGGAAGCGCGGCGCTTTAAGCACTGCGGCGCCCGAACAGATTACGAACTTGGCCGTTTCGGACATGCTTCCACCCTTGGACGGAAAGCCAATGATCAGGCCCGTTTGGACGTCAGATAAATCGCTCCATTTCCGCAGCGTGACAACGACTGCACTGTTTTCCTCGTCCCCCTAATACGCTATATATTTCCTCCACTGCTCGTGCTGCCACCTGTCTTCTTTGAGTTGATTGGTTGATTTGGGGGAGGGAACCAAAGAGCGAGGTCATCAGTCCCATCAGGTCAGCGAAGAATGGGGAAGGAAGTCGGCCGTGCCTTTCCAAGGAAACACCTCGGCATTTGCCTGAAGCTATTTAGGGAAATCACGGGAAACCTAAATCACGATGGTCGGACACGGATTTGAACCGTCGTCCTCCTTGCCGGTGGTCACACTGTGTTTGATCCGTGTATCTGCATTTACACTAATGGCAATTAAAATTGCTACACCAAGAAGAAATGCAGATGATAAACTCGTATTCATTGGACAAATATATTATACTAGAACTGACATGTGATTACATTTTCACGCAATTTGAGTGCATAGATCCTGAGAAACCAGTACCCAGAACAACCACCTCTGGCCGTAATAACGGCCTTGATACGCCTGGGCATTGAGTCAAACAGAGCTTGGATGGCGTGTACAAGTACAGTTGCCCATGCAGCTTGAACACGATACCACAGTTCATCAAGAGTAGTGATTGGCGTATTGTGACGAGCCAGTTGCTCGGCCACCATTGACCAGACGTTTTCAGTTGGTGAGAGATCTGTAGAATGTGCTGGCCAGGGCAGCCGCCGAACATTTTCTGTATCCAGAATGGCCCGTACAGGACCTGTAACATGCCGTCGTACATTATCCTGCTGAAATGTGGGGTTTTGAAGGGATCGAATGAAGGGTAGAGCCACGGGTCGTAACACATCTGAAATGTAACGTCCACTGTTCAAAGTGCCGTCCATACAAACAAGAGGCGACGGAGATGAGTAACCAATGGCACCCCATATCATCAAGTAGGTTGATACGTCAGTATGGCGATGACAAATACACGCTTGCAATGTGCGTTCTGATACGGTCGCAGGTTCGAATCCTGCTTCGGGCATGGATGTGTGTGACGTCCTTAGGTTAGTTAGGTTTAAGTAGTTCTAAGTTCTAGGGGACTGATGACCACAGTAGTTAAGTCCCATAGTGCTCAGAGACATTTGAACCAATGTGCGTTCACAGCGATGTCGCCAAACACGGATGCGACCATCATGATGCTGTAAACAGAACCTGGATTCATCCAAAAAAATGACGTTTTGCCATTCGTGCACTCAGGTTCGTTGTTGACTACACCATCGCAGGCGCTCCTGCCTGTGATGCAACGTCAAGGGTAACCGCAGCCATGGTCTCCTAACTGATAGTAGATGCTGCTGCAAACGTCTTCGAATTGTTCGTGCAGATGGTTGTTGTCTTGAAAACGTCCCCATCTGTTGACTCAGGGATCGAGACGTGGCTGCACGATCCGTTACAGCCATGCGGATAAGATGCCTGTCATCTCGACTGCTAGTGATACGAGGCCCCTGGGATCCAGCACGGCGTTCCGTATTACCCTCCTGAACCCACTGCTAACAGTCATTGGATCTCGGTCAACGTGAGCAGCAATGTCGCGAAACGATAAACTGCAATCGCGATGAGCTACAATACGCCATTATTAAAGTCGGAAACGTGATTTACCCATTTCTCCTCCTTACACGAGGCATTACAACAACGTTTCACCAGGCAACGCCAGTGAACTGCTGTTTGTGTATGAGAAATCGGTTGGAAAGTTTCCTCATGTAAGCACTTTGTAGGTGTCGCCACCGGCGCCAACCTTGTGTGAATGCTCTGAAAAGCTAACTATTTGCATATCACAGCATCTTCTTCCTGTCGGTTAAATTTCGCGTCTGTAGCACGTCATCTTCGTGGTGTAGCAATTTTAATGGCCAGTAGTGTAGTTACTTTCATGCATGTTTAAAAGTAGCTGCCAGTCACAGCAGTTTTTCACAAAGTTCATTTAGCAAATCTTAAAGCTGGCGTTCGTGGCTGCCATAAGCTATGAACAATAGCTTGGCGGACGTGACAATTATCTTGCGGTGCCGTAGGCGTTTCATTCCTTACCTGCGGCACTTACACATCATCCCGCAAGCACACGTTCTCGGTGGATCGTTTTAGACGGACGGTGCGGTACGTCCTTGCGAGAGTAGTGAAGAATGCAATAACAAAGGACTTACGACCAGTTTTACGGCTTCCACAGAGAGGACTGCAGGCTTAATAAGTTACGATGCCAGAGTCGCCGATCTCTGGAGATAGGGACGCAGACATTACGACTCTGCGACGGCGCGAGAAATTGGCGGAGATTACGCGCAGCGGTTTTTAAGCAGTCGGCCGGCGCGTAAAGAGCAGAGTTTACTGTTACTAGTGTGGGGGGGGGGGGAGGGGGGAGAGGGGGAGGATGAGGCCACAGAAGGGGTGGGTGGGAGTGGCGGGGGTGGCGCTGTCGGGTGGCGGCTGCAGTGGGGGTGGGGGGTGGAGGGTACTCTCCAGCGTCCCGCTTCTTGCACTTTATGCGTTTGGCGGACGGGACATTGGGTCGCGTGCGCAGCCGCTAAATGAAAGGAGTCGTGCACGAAAGCATAGCTCCGCAGCGATTCGATTTAACGAACTTTGCAGGTTTACAACACGTTCAGTGTCTCGAACTCCTTAGACTCCATGTACTGTGAAACTTTATGGGGAGTAAAATGTCTGCTGCTTCTGAATCAGCACAGTTTCCACAAACAGACTCTGTAAGCGCATAACAGGAAATAAGGCCGTTGCAGCATCCCTGAATATGGAAGTAAATAGGAATACAAAGAAAGGGAGGAAGGTTTATTTTTTTAGCAAGAGTAATAGGAGGCAGATTTCAGACTATTGCTCATCAGTGTGGGATCCGTACCAGGTCGGGTTGACAGATAGAGAATATCCAAAGGAGAGCGGCGCGTTTCGTCACCGGGTTATTTGGTAAGCGTGATAGCGTTACGGAGATGTTTAGCAAACTCAAGTGGCAGACTCTGCAAGAGAGGCGCTCTGCGTCACGGTGTAACTTGCTGTCCAGGTTTCGAGAGGGTGCGTTTCTGGATGGGGTATCGAATATATTGCTTCCCCCTACTTATACCTCCCGAGGAGATCACGAATGTAAAATTAGAGAGATTCGAGCGCGCACGGAGGCTTTCCAGCAGTCGTTCTTTCCGCGGACCACACGCGACTGCAACAGGAAAGGGAAGTAATGACAGTGGCACATAAAGTGCCCTCCGTCACACACCATTGGGTGGCTTGCGGAGTATCGATGCAGATGTAGGTGTAGATGTACTTACGTTCACGATATTAAGATGGCGCGTGGGATGGTACCGTGATCGTTGACGACCCGCGGGCATTCGATACAGTTCCGCTTAATCGCTTGATGAATAGATAGGGTCGTTACTGTTTACAATACGTAGGCGTGCTGAAAAGTAATGCCTCTGAATCTTTTATTCTGTTCTCAATATCGGTGGAGGTATTACATGTTACTCATTTTACTCTATCGATTGTCGCTCTGCGGCTAGAGGGCTGTGACTTGTAGGTTCAAATGGTTCAAATGGCTCTGAGCACTATGGGACTTACGTAACTGCTGAGGTCATCAGTCCCCTAGAAATTAGAACTACTTAAGTCTAACTAACCTAGGGACATCACACACATCCATGCCCGAGGCAGGATTCGAACCTGCGACCGTAGCGATCACGCGGCTCCAGACTAGCGCTTAGAACCGCTCGGCCACTCCGGCCGGCTGACTTGTAGGGTGTAACATGGTGGTCTATATTAAAATACATCGGTGTGTGAGTAACAGCTTACTGTAATTGAGTTTGTCACCGTAGAAAATGTTCCTCCAATTGAAATCCATAGAAGATTGAAAGCTGTGTACAGTGATGATTGTATCGATATCAGTAATGTGGGATTAATCGTGCTCGTAGTGAAGAAGACGATGGCGAGGGGTACTGATTCCTTAACAGCAATGCGACAGGTAATGGAAGCTGGGATCAACGTTTTGACCCTGAAAACAAGAGAGCATCAATGCAGCCACAAAGGATCACAGACATCACAGAAATTCAAGACCAGTCGCTATCAAGCAAAATCATGTTTTTTGTTTTTTGAAACCTCCCACCTTCTGAGTACTCGCTGCGATGTCAATATGGACACCGGAGTCTCTGGTCGAGGCATATCTTCGGCGAGCTGGCTTCCCGAACAGCTCATATCAAAGACGTATGAAGATTTGGACGACGCTACGGTGATGGTTTTAGCTAAAGGATCGAACTTTGCACCGACGCCGATGGTTTTACCAATACGAGCTTTCATCAGTGCCGTTGAAAAAGCTGTTCGTCCTCTTTCTAAAGAGTCAGCAGAAGAAATAAGACGCGAAACTTGTCGAGCAGTTATGAAGGCTCGCCCAAAAAGGAGTAACATGTCTGTGGCCGTGAGGGCTGCACTACGTAAACTTCGCCAGGATCCCGAGACTGTGGTTCTTCTAGCTGATAAGAGTAATGCCACTGTTTTAATGTCTCGTGACGATTATGATCATAAAATCAACAGTTTACTGAGTGACAGAACATACCGGTAGATCAATAAAGACCCCACCAACCAGATGGTTAGGAAGACTGTTTCGCTTCTGAACGCCTGCCGCCTTTCAGCAGAAGTTGTGCGAAGATTAAAACCAAGAGGTGCGGTGCCTCCAAGGCTTTATGGACTTCCAAAGATCCACAACAATGGTGTTCCTCTACGTATGATAGTCAGTAACATCGGCTCTCCAACCTATAATTGTGCCAAACACTTAGCACTGTTATTAAGGCCTCTGGTGGGAAAATCTGCTCATACTATACGTAACCCTGTGGACTTCACTGGCAAACTGAAATCACTCAAACTGAGCCACTCTGATATGTTAGTCAGTTTCGATGTAGTTTCGTTGTTCACAAAGGTTCCTCTTTTGGAATCATTCTTTCTCATTGGAAAAAGCTTCGATAAAGGGACTTCAGCTTTGTTTGAACATGTTTTGACCTCGACATTTTTATTCAGTAACGAATTTTATGAACAGACTGACGGTGTCGCCATGGGTAGTCCTTTGTCGCCTATGGTGGACAACATTTTTATGTAGGACTTCGAGGAGAAGGCGCTGGAATCTGCAAGCTTGAAGCCCACAATATTTTGGAGGTACGTTGGCGACACGTTTGTAGTGTGGTCCCATGACGAAGACAAGTTAAAAGGATTTTTAGATCATCTGAACTCCATCCACAGACAAATTCAGTTCACGGTGGAAATCGAAAAATATGGATTCCTTCCATTTTGGGATGTGCGGGTACGGCGTAAAGAATATGGCACCTTGCGACTCGCGATTTATCGAAAACTGACCCATAAGTATTTATATTTACGCGCAAACAGCAGCCACCATTCTTCACAGACGATGAGTGTACTCAGAACTCTAGTACACAGAGCACATGTCATTGCTGACGAGAGCAGTCTGGAGGACGAGGTTTTACACCTGAGAAGAGTTTTTGAAACCAACGAGTACCCACAACAGCAGATACGTAAGGCGCTACAAACGAAACCAACTGTGGGTATAAGAACATCAGAAGAATACAAGAGAAGTTTTAAATTTATGGCTTTTCTGCCATACTGGGAAGCCTATCGTCAAAAATAGGACGGATTCTCAGTAAGCATGAAGTGAAAGTGATTTGCACGTCCGAAATTTTATGGATTTATGCGAAGTTATTTGCCATAATTCTTTGAGTGTAGTATGCATCACATGTAGGGAGGTTTATGGCGTAAAGTGGTTAAAAGGAAGGAAAAAAAAAGTGATACGGTGCGCATCATAGAAGCTACTGGGCTTGAGTGTACGTTGATAGTAATAAGATTATATTGCATTTAAGTTGTTTTAATCAAAATTTTGTGATCCATATTTTATTGCTTTTAGAGATCACAGGTGACATATACGAAAATTTTGGTTTGGCGATGTGGCATTAGACTCTTATCTAACCTTGCATTATGCAATTTGTATTTTTTCCTTGCTTAAAAAGGGATTTTGAGTTTTAAGCGTTCTAAATTGATTTTGAGAGCTGTTCTTCGATCTGTTACAATAATACATTACATTAGGAACTTTCAGCAACAACTTTATTGATTATATTGTTGTTCATGGTAACGAATGTTCACTTACTTTTTTAAAATCAAGTTAATAAAGCAGTAAAATTTTAAAGCTAGAAAAGGCTTTTATTAGAGGAACGGTGCCTGCCCGTACTCCCCACAACTTCCATGTACTCGAAACATTGGCGTTCGGACGTTGTCTGATGTTTTCCCCGGTATCTATCCCAGCTAACGCTTGCGGGGCCATGTCAAAGGTTAGCTTTTGATTACGAAGCGCCGTTTCACACTAAATCGGCACAGTGTTCGGTTTGGACAATAAAAAACCTCATTTCTTCATCGAACATGAACGAGATTCACCAAGGGTTGTAAGTAGGCTGTTTATGTGTTTGTGTGTTGGGAGATCTATGTAAAGCTCAGCATTAATAACTCTGACAGTATGGGCACTCTCTGTGAGAGACTCTGTGGCTGGTCGGACTCGAAGTTGGAAGTTAACAGTCAGCGGTGATGGAAGTTGGAGGTGAACAGCCAGCAGTGATGGAAATTGGGTGTGAGCAGTCAGCAGTGATGGAGGTTAGAGGTTAATATTGAGCAGTGTTGGAGGTTTGCAGTATTACCGAGGGCGGACGGTCTGGACGTGTCCGACTAGGAGATTGAATATTATTCATGATTGTATAATTTTTGGAACTGAATGTAATGGACGATTATACGTTTGTTTTGAACTGGATGTCATTTTATTAAGGTAAAAATACACTCCAGAAATTTAAATAAGAACACCGTGAATTCATTGTCCCAGGAAGGGGAAACTTTATTGACACATTCCTGGGGCCAGATACATCACATGATCACACTGACAGAACCACAGGCACATAGACACAGGCAACAGAGCATGCACAATGTCGGCACTAGTACAGTGTATATCCACCTTTCGCAGCAATGCAGGCTGCTATTCTCCCATGGAGACGATCGTAGAGATGCTGGATGTAATCCTGTGGAACGGCTTGCCATGCCATTTCCACCTGGCGCCTCAGTTGCACCAGCGTTCGTGCTGGACGTGCAGACCGCGTGAGACGACGCTTCATCCAGTCCCAAACATGCTCAATGGGGGACAGATCCGGAGATCTTGCTGGCCAGGGTAGTTGACTTACACCTTCTAGAGCACGTTGGGTGGCGCGGGATACATGCGGACGTGCATTGTCCTGTTGGAACAGCAAGCTCCCTTGCCGGTCTAGGAATGGTAGAACGATGGGTTCGATGACGGTTTGGATGTACCGTGCACTATTCAGTGTCCCCTCGACGATCACCAGAGGTGTACGGCCAGTGTAGGAGATCGCTCCCCACACCATGATGCCGGGTGTTGGCCCTGTGTGCCTCGGTCGTATGCAGTCCTGATTGTGGCGCTCACCTGCACGGCGCCAAACACGCATACGCCCATCATTGTCACCAAGGCAGAAGCGACTCTCATCGCTGAAGACGACACGTCTCCATTCGTCCCTCCATTCACGCATGTCGCGACACCACTGGAGGCGGGCTGCACGATGTTGGAGCGTGAGCGGAAGACGGCCTAACGGTGTGCGGGAGCGTAGCCCAGCTTCATGGAGACGGTTGCGAATGGTCCTCGCCGATACCCCAGGAGCAACAGCGTCCCTAATTTGCTGGGAAGTGGCGGTGCGGTCCCCTACGGCACTGCGTAGGATCCTACGGTCTTGGCGTGCATCCGTGCGTCGCTGCGGTCCGGTCCCAGGTCGACGGGCACGTGCACCTTCCGCTGATCACTGGCGACAACATCGATGTACTGTGGAGACCTCACGCCCCACGTGTTGAGCAATTCGGCGGTGCGTCCACCCGGCCTCCCGCATGCCCACTATACGCCCTCGCTCAAAGTCCGTCAACTGCACATACGGTTCACGTCCACGCTGTCGCGGCATGCTACCAGTCTTCAAGACTGCGATGGAGCTCCGTATGCCACGGCAAACTGGCTGCGCAGCTAGCGCCATTAGACGGCCAACACCGCGGTTCCTGGTGTGTCCGCTGTGCCATGCGTGTGATCATTGCTTGTGTCCGGAGCAAGTACGGTGGGTCTGACACACCGGTGTCAATGTGTTCTTTTTTGCATTTCCAGGAGTGTACATTGTTTGTTTTGCAAAAAAAATTTCCTTTGCTAACCATATGCTTATCAGTAGTTAGAATCTTCTATTTAGCTGGTAGTATTGGCACCCGCTGTAATGCTGTAGTTCGGGTAATGAAGATTTTTGTGAGGTAAGTGACTTATGTAAAGTAAAGGTTACTCTCAGGATTCCTTCTTACTCAGGGCCATTCTTTTGAGTTAATTTGAAAGCAGTCAGATCGCGTTACCGTTGAATATTGTGAGTAATTAATGAATAGGAAAAGTTTGAGTTCTGTTTCTCAGTGCAAATTCAGTAGGTCAGTGTTGTAATGATAAAGGCTAGCAAAGTGACACTTGCATTCAAATTCACTCAGCAGTTTAAGTAAATATTTTACTAAGAAGTTTCAAGGTCAACGTAATCGGCGCCTTGTCGAGGAAGACGATTTACTGCCCCTTCACTTTCATTGAGAAAACAGTCACAGTCATGTGCTACCTCGAAGTGCTTTCTTTGTGGCTTCTGCGTCAACTGCAAGAACACTCCAACAACTTCATCTGGCAACGAGGTGGTACCCCTCTTCAATTCCATTCGGCTGCCTTGATGATGGCTCTGCCGTGCAAGCGCTGTGACGGCGTGTGGTGCAGAATGTCGCCGCGATCACCAGACTTAATTCTTTGTGATTTTTTTATGGATTTAAGTGAAAAAGAAAGTGTTTGTCGCACGCCTGTCAATGTCTTTGCCACAGTTACGCCAGCGTATTGGAACAGCGGTAGAATCCATCACCATCGTGTGGTTTAGGAAGCCTATGAATATCATCTCGAGGTATGCCGTAACACATGATGAGCACATATCGAGCATCAGTTACCTACAAAAAATTTTCCAGACTTACTCTACTAACAGGACAGGGTATGCAGATAATAAGTTCTACCGTTTCATAGTATGTTCTTTAAATGTAATGTATCCCAATTATATCAGATGATGCTGAGGGAATTAGATTAGGAATTGACACTACTAGATGAGTTGCGGTATTTGGAGAGCAAAATAACTGATGACGGTCGAAGTAGAGAGGATGTAAAATGTAGACTGAAAATGGCAACGAAAGAGTTTCTGAAGATGACAAATTGTTAACATCGAGTATATATTTAAGTGTCAGGAAGTTTTTTCTGAAAGTATTTGTATGGAGTGTAGCCATGTATGGACAAGAAGAGAATCGAAGCTTTCGAAATGTGGTGCTGCAGAAGAATGCTGAAGATTAGATGGGTAGATGACATAACTAATGATGAAGTATTGAATAGAACTGGGGAGGAGTATGTGGCACAACTTGACAAAAAGAAGGGACCGGTTGGTAGGACACGTTCTGAGGGATCAAGGCATCACCAATGTAGTGCTGGAGGGAATCGTGGAGGGTAAAAATCGTAGATGTAGACCAAGAGATGAATACAATAAGTAGAACCAGAAGGCTGTAGGTTGCAATAGTTACTCGGAGATGAAGAAGCTTGCACAGGATAGAGTAGTATGGAGAGCTGCATCAAACCAGTCTCTGGACTGAAGACCATAGCAACAAAAACAACAACAACAACCATGTTCTCACCCTGTATATATTAGCCAGCGGATAACGTTAGAAGCTAAGGGATTATGCCGGAGTCTATGGGAAAGTTGTAGTCAGACTATTATATAGAGATCCTGGAACATAAAAGGTTACAATAAATAATTTCGGTGCCAGATGGAATGATCTCTGTAGAGAAACAATAGGTATCTTAAGATTGAGCTTCCTTTGGCACATTATGGTGTGTTTCACTTTATGGCATCGGATAGAGCTTGGGCATATGGGCCTCGCAAAGTATTTTACTAGAGGTTGATCAGCATAAGGGGGGAATGAGTGGGGCAAAAAAACTGACCTCCTCAAACCTTAAAAAACCTAGTAGAAGAATGGAAACAAGCAGATTTTTCTTCGTCTTTGCGTACTTATATGTATTCCTTGGGACTTTCAGTGGTAATATTACTCTTGATGCCAATAAAGACTAACTTTTTGGGAGATATAGAAAATGATATTAAGCGCAGTAGTTCAATGTTACCTTTATTTTTAAGAGTAGTACATGTCTGCTCAGGACTACAGTTTGGAACTGGAAGAAGAGCACCACTAGAGAAGAAGCAGCAGAGAACTTCGTTTCGTAGTGAGAGACGGGACCCAGACGTTAGTGCACTTTTAGCACACACTGGTGCTCTGAGAGAAGCATGGAAACGATTAACGAGGCAGGAATGTATGTAGCAAGAGCTCAGCTGTACCACACACTATTTTTATTTAACAGATATGATCTACGAAGCAAGCAGATGAAGGCGAATTATCATAAAGGTAAGCAAAATACACAATGAACTGATCTTGAACCACAAACGTAACTGATACAACCAGATCAGGGGATACGATGAACCTAGTACACGAAAATAAAGGATACGCACTTTGACGTAAAGCTGTCTATGTGAATGTTTCACTAACTGAAAAGGAATAGGGAAAGAGAAGTTAAATATTCTTCTCTATTCTCGATTTGTCTATTGCCCTCTGGGTCTTGTGGAAATAAAGTGCCCCCCCCCCCCCCCACCACCACCCCTCCCACAGTAAACTTGCGGTAATAAACAGTAATTCACATAAATTTGAGAGAGTTCCGGTCGCTTGACGCTGCTCCGAAATTTTGATATGAAAGTAACGAACCGGTTAAGCAAAGCGCTTTTAGGATGAGGAATACGAGTACTGTAACTCCAGAAAGTGTGCTTTCCAGACGACCTGCGTGGACCCACGATCCGAGTTTCGGTATGCTGGAAGCCCAAGGCTTTTGCCGTTTTTGCTTACACCCTGACTGATACTGAGATGGAGCAATACCTCAAATAATTGTACTGTAAGTAATATATTGTAAATAAATGCGTGTGCGGAGGTGACGTTCTTAATCAAGTAAGAACTGTGCTCGTAACCGATTGCAGTATGAAGGAAGGTTGTTATGAACTTAAATTAAAGAAATGACTGTAAACTCAGTGACTACGTTCTAGTAGTGCAAATAGAACTAAGTGAAAACCGTGATTGCTCCCGCTGTGGACAAAGTTGTTCCGGGCTTGCAACAGTGGGCAGTATAAGTAACTAAAGGCAGCATGGCGGATAAACGTTAAGCTGTACTACTTACCGGGATCTAGTAGTAAGGAAAGGACTCTGGACTTGTTCAAGAACTTTGCTATTCTTCTGTGGGTGTGGTGGAGTCCAGTGCAGGTAAAACCACGATGAAAGAAAGCACTTGCAACCCGAGCACATGGTCGGTTATAAAGTATGCCTCGCCTCTCAACATTCCACGTTCAGACCACGTTAATTCCCTTTGTGCGGCCATAATCACATTAGAAACATTTCTACATGAATCAACTGAGCACAAATAGCAGCTCCGCCTACGCGATGTTCTTTTATACCTCGTGTACGCGATGCTACAGACATTTGTGTATGTGCATATCGCTGCCCCGTGACTTTCCCAATGTATTTCTACATCTTCATACATACTCCGCAATCCACCATACGGTGCGTGGCGGAGGGTACCTCGTACCATAACTAGCATCTTCTCTCCCTGTTCCACTCCCAAACAGAACGACGGAAAAATGACTGATTATTTGCCTCTGTACGAGCCCTAGTCTCTTTTATCTTATTTTTGTGGTCTTTCCGTGAAATGTAAGTTGGCGGCAATAAAATTGTACTGCAGGCAGCCTCAAATGCTGGTTCTCTAAATTTCCTCAGTAGCGATTCACTAAAAGAAGGCCTCCCTTCCTCCAGAGACTCCCACCAGAGTTCCTGAAGTATTTCCGTAACACTGGCGTGCTGATCAAACCTACCAGTAACAAATCTAGCAGCCCGCCTCTGTATTGCTTCTATGTCCTCCCTCAATCCGACCTGATTGCGATCCCAAACGCTCGAGCAGTACTCAAGAATAGTTCGTATTAGTGTTTTATAAGCGGTCTTCTTCACAGATGAACCACATCTTCCCAAAATTCTACCAACGAACCGAATACGACTATCCGTCTTCCCCACAACTGCCATTACATGCTTGTCCCACTTCATATCGCTCTGCAATGTTACACTCAAATATTTAATCGACGTGACTGTGTCAAGCGCTACACTACTAATGGAGTATTCAAACATTACATCTGCATTAATTTACATTTATCTATATTTAGAGTTAGCTGCCATTCTTTACACCAATCACAAATCTTGTCCAGCAATTGTGCAACATGAAGTCGCGTAGTAGGTATGTGACCCTTATGTAAACTTGAAACTCTAACCAGTGCTGAATGGTTCACCAGTTTAACTCTTCACTTTGCTGTTACGAAGTATTTTATTCACTCGTTTCAACCTCCGCCCACCGTCAGCAGCGGATAAAGATTCATTAAAGAATGAACCAACCATCAACACTTATTTAGTAAACAAAGAGGGATAAAAACAGTCATAAATAAATACTTTAACATAAAGGTAACCCACAGGATTAAAAAAAATCATTACCGGCTCCTTAGCATACCAACTATTAAACTGAAATTAACTGTAAAATAATGGTTTGAATACGTTATAAGAGCGCAATACTAAGTCTCCTGTGCTATTTTGGTGTAGGGGAAGGATAAGCATAATTGGCAGAGCGGCATAACGGCCATTTAAATTTGTGAGTCCGTACAGAAACTCATAAACAAAGTATTCGTAAAGAGTATTCATGGGATTATTTTACTTAGTTCCTTAGTCCTGATTTACTAAGACTGACCTGAAAAGGAAAGAAAATTTTGGAAATTTGTGTTAAGGTCTTATGCAACCAAACTGCTAAGGTTAGCTGTCACTAAGCTTACACACTACTTAATGTAACGTGTCACTCGATGCTCCGTCAGTTATGTGTAGTCATTTTCACGAGCCACAATATCGCGTTATCTCCCATCATATTTTATTTGGTTTTAATACCTTACAATCTAAGGTAACTTCTTACTTCATGTAATTATTATAAATTTATATAACAATTTAAGTTTTTCTAACATAATTGCGTTGAAATAAGTGGTTACTCAGTGAAAAATTCCCATGTCGAGGATTGCTTCATTGGAGGTCATTGCCAACTAACATTTCTTTTTTCATTTTCTTTTTTTTCTTAGTAGCTTCTAAGGGAGCATAATTGCTAGACAACGGTCAATTGCTTGCCGTTGTTCGCAGTTTCACAATTACGATGAGTACAATTCTTGAGGCAGTCTTTCTCCAGGCGAATGTGAGGCAGAAGGCGACGTGAACGTATATGAGTTTCTACAGACATGTAAGGATATTACCCACGGCTAGAAGGGGAGAGGTATCTTTGTACTCAGCCAACCCGGCCGTCTGAAATCAAATTCTCCAGCAGAATGGGAGAACGTAACACAGTTTCCTCTGTATTACACTAGCTGGCAAAAATTCATTTAGTCGATATGGAAATCTCAGTGTACGACAGAGAAATTTGCTCTTTCCCAGAGTCATAGAAAATTTCTTATATTTGCGTACTGTCTGAGAAAAAGTCTGGATGTAGTAAATATAACTTCCCACTTTCAAAATAATTTTGCTTGTGATAATAGAAGTGGGGTATAGAAACACGTTTACGTCAAGGCTACATATTTGTTCATGCTTGGAATATCTGTCCTTTATTGCTTACGTTCGTAGTTGATTATATATTCAAGATGCTACATCAAAATATCAAAATTTCTTTTTCTCATTTTCATTCAAAGTGAAAGTTTAAAAGTAAGTAAAAAGCAATCAGTACTTTGCTATACTGTTGCCATCGGGAAATCCTTCCGATATTATCGAGATATCGATAGACTGTTAGGAATTTTTATCGATACCAAGCATATCTTCGATTCTGGTACTCTAACGACCCTATCTACATCAATGGTCTGAATCGCTGGCTTAAGCCCCTGTTTCATCAGAAATATGACTCATCGCAAACCACCTTTGACATTCACTTGCATCAACTGTCTGCATCATAATGGACTGTCAATGTTTCCTCCTGAGTCGTATAACGGAATCCGTTTCTCCCTGACGTCCTTATACACTATGTGTTCAAAAGTATCCGAACAACACCAAAACACATGGTTTTTCGTATTAGGTGAATTGTGCTGCCACCTACCGCCAGGTACTCCATATCAGCGAACTCAGTAGTCATTAGACATCGTGAAAGAGCAGAACGAGACCCTCTGCGGAACTGGGTCTGGTGATGGGGTTGCACTTGTATCATGGTCTGTACGCGAGATTTCCACACTCCTAAACATCCCTAGATCCACTGTTTCCGATGTGATAGTGAAGTGGAAACGTAAAGGGACACGCACAGCACAAAAACGTACAGGTCGACCTCGTTTGTTGACTGACAGAGACCGCCGACAGTTGAAGAGGAATTCCAAACTGCATCAGGATCCACTGCAAGTGCTATGGCAGTTAGGAGGGATGTGAGGAAACTTGAATTTAATGGTCGAGAGGCTGCGCATAAGCCACAAACTACAGCGCTAAATGCCAAACGAGGTCTCACTTGGTGTAAGGAATGTAAATATTGGACTACTGAACAGTGGAGAAACGTAGTGTGGAGCGACGAATCACGGTACACAATGTGGCGATCCGATGGCAGGGAGTGCGTATGTCGAATGCCCGGTGAACGTCACCTGCCAGCGTGTGTAGTGCCAACAGTGAAATTCGGAGGCGGAAGTGTTACGGGTTCGTCGTGGTTTCCATAGAGGGGGTTTGTGTTATGGTGTGGTCGTGGTTTTCGTGGGAGGTGCTAGTACGCCATGTTGTTTTGCGTCTCACTATCACAGCACAGGCCTACACTGATGTTTTAAGCACCTTCTTGCTCCCCACAGTTGAAGAGCTATTCGATGATGGCGATTGCATTTTTCAACGCGACAGAGCACCTGTTCATAGTGTACAGCCTGTGGCGGAGTGGTTACGCGTCAATAACATCCCTGTAATGGACTGGCCTTCACTGAGTCCTGACCTGATTCCTATAGAACACCTCTGGGATGTTTTGGAACGCCGAATTCGTGCCACGCCTCACCGACCGACATGGAAACCTCTCCTCAGTGCAGTAATCCGTGAAGAATGGCTTGCCATTCCCCAAGAAACATTCCGGCACCTGACTGAACGTATGCCTGCGAGAATGGAAGCTGTCGTCAAGGCTAAGGGTGGGCCAACACCATATTGAATTCCATCGTTACGGATGGAGGGCGCAGCGAACTTTTCAGCCAGGTGTCCGGATACATTTGATCACATAGTGTACCTTACTTAATTATATGCGTCAGCTGTTTTGATAGACTGCTTCAGTCCACAAATCCGTAAGAGTACGAGAGGTTGGAAATCTCTTATGAACTGCACCGAGATGTGCTCAATAACATTCATGTCTCAGGACTTTGGTAGCCAGGGGAAGTTTTTAAACTCAGAAGAGTGTTTCTGGAGTCATTCTGTAGCAATTATGGACCTGTGGGATGTAGGATTGTCCTGCTGGAAGTGTCCACGTTCGTTGGAACGCACAATGAACATGTATGGATGCAGGTAATCAGACAGGATGCTTACGTGCATGAAACCAGTCAGAGTCGTATCTAGACGTCTAAACGGACACATATCACTCCAACTGCACACCTCCCACACCATTACATATCCTCCACAAGCTTCAACAGCCCCCTGCTGACAAGCAGGGTCCATGGATTCATGAGCTTGTCTCCATACCCCATCGGTACAATTTGAAACGAGACTCGTCCGACCAGACAACATGTTTCCAGTCATCAACAGTCCAATGTCGATGTTGACGGGCCCATGCGAGGCGTAAGGCTTTGTGTCGTGCAGTCATCAAGAATACACGAGTGCGCCTTCGGCTCCAAAAGCCCATGTCGATGATGTTTCGTTGAAAGGTTCGCACCCTGACACTTGTTGGTGGCCCACCGTTGAAATCTGCAGCAATTTGCGGAAGGATTGCACTTCTGTCACGTTTGTAACGCCGGAAATGCATATCCTACTATTTCCATCTATTGTACTATAAATTTTTTCCTTATTTTGCTACCTGAAGATATGACATTTCTGTAAATACTATTTGTATTTTTAAGCTGGGTCTTGCCTAGGGAAAACTGCTATCCAACGATTATATCGATAGGTCGTGTGGAGAACCAAAGTTTTAGGATCTTTGGTAGTGTTAACTCTGCTGCATGGAGCGCGGGCACAACAGTCTGGCTGGAGTAGGGCGTTGGAGCAGGTGTGTTGAGTGACGCTCCCGCGAGTTGCCACGCTTTCGGGGTTTGGCAGCATGTAATTGCCCTCGACTTGCTATGATAGTTTCTGACACGGTGTTGCGGTCGGGAAATATTAGCAGGAACACATCAAGACCCCGTTTCGCCTGGTGACAGTGTCAAGAGGAAGGCGCGCCAACATCCAGCTTCTGCAACAGCTACGGCCGACAATGGGTGACTGTCGCCACCTCCTCGACCGACGACCTCAAACCTTCAATCAACCAACAAGGAAGACTGAAAGCACGTAAAGTTTTAGTGTATGGCAGACCTCAGCTTTTCAAACTATTCTATTAGCATCACTAAAATACAGCAACTTAGCATGAACCTTTGTCGCTCATTGTCCCAATTGCATTACTGAGCAGGGTCCCTTTGTTTTCCAAAATGAACTCGAGCGTCGTTGAAATTCAAACGCCAGCATTAAAGTAATGTCATTCGATTTCACTGCTTTAATTTCAAAGTTCCGTTAAGGTATTTATAGCCGGCTACAATATTTAGATTACACAACCACAAATTAAGAGTGCGAGTTTTGTTACCATATTTTAGCTTACCTGTGACTGCAGCTCAGTTTGGTATGTACTAAATTTTACTATCGTTAATTGTTCAGAATCATTTAATTCAAGTTCAAAGCTAAATATGTTATTTGTAAACTTCGTAGACTCAAGTAGCTTTTGAAATGATTGTTGAGGTTGCGCAAGACTAACCTTATTTTATTGAATTTCGTAGTTCTTCAGAAACAAAGTTCACTGTTAATTTCAGTCACTAAATTAACTTTCAATTTTCCGGTTTTATTCATTCTTTTGCTAAATTAAGTCAGAGTGTAGCGAAGTTTATTACTTTCGACAAACATTCAGTTTTCACACAACACTTGTCAACCTTCAGTTGCCACGCTTTCAGTGCTAATTATATGTGCAATAACCTTTCTTTTTCAGTTATTATAGCAGTTGTCCATAGGATCGTAATTTTCCAGAAATCTCAAATATCTAATTAACGCCAGTTATTTGTTAACATAATGACTGAACATTTACTTTCTTTATTAACTTTGCCCCTTTTCAGAATTAATTTCCACCAGTTTCATTCCATTACATACACACGATTTAATTTTTACTGTCGTTAAGGTCGATGAGAGAGGGGGGGGGGGGGGTTACAAGTTGAGTGAGTGTCTCTAGTCATCGTTGGTCTCGTTCTTGCAAGAATTTTTGCGGCCGCATAGATGACGGAGATTTGATGTTTTACCGGATTCCTAATATTCGTGGTACACTCGTGAAATGGTCATATTGGAAAATCTCCACTTCATCGCTACCTCTGTGATGCTGTGTCCCATCTCTGGTGCGCCGTATATAACACCAAGTTCAAACTCACTTAAATCTTGATAACCTGCCATTGCAGCAGCAGTAACCGATCTAACCACTGAGCCAGACACTTGTCGTCTTACATAGGCGTTGCCGACGACAGCGTCATATTCTGCCCATTTACACTCCTCTAAATTTGAATAAGCACGCCTGTACCAGTTTCTTTGGCGCTTCGGTGCATATGCGCTTGGGGGATGTGTCTGCTTCGTTAGATAACTGAAATTATAAGATGTTATTTGCCATATGTTTGATGGAACTGTCACGATGACTGATATCAGAAGGTGGTATTTGCCACTCGTTCAATGAAACCGTCACCATGATTACTCACTACCTAAATCTCTACAAACAGGCATCGTCCTTCTCGTACAAACGGTTCATTGTTAGAACAGTATTCTCCACATCGTTGCTGAACTACCATAACTTCGGATAATGAACTGAAAAAAAACTGCAATCAGGCTGTTTTGGTAATTAGTTCCACGTTCCTTGGAGCAAATTCACTATAAACTGTATGACGACGAGGTTTGATAGGGGCAGTGTCAGCCACCATTGTGACAGCTGGCGGTCTCACAGCCGTGCGGTGATGGTGTTTCCAGGAGTCGAAGCATGAACTGACACTGAAGAGAAAGGCGAGGCGGCCAGCTCAGTGTTGGCTGTCGAGGCTGGGGTGGATTGTGGATAGGAGACCCGCCTGTAGCAATGGCGATGGCAGTGGCACGTGACACACCTGCTCAGAATGTCGAATGCTAACAAACTGGCTTCGGTGGGCTTCAATGTTGCTCCTGCTCGCTGACTTAGCAGGAGATGTGACTTTAGTGTGTCACGCTAAATTCTATGGAAAGAAGGCAATGAGTGGCTGTCTCAATCGGCAGTTCGTTAAGCTATGGTTGATCTTGGTAACTGGCCAGGATTCGTTACGTGAAAAGCTGTGATGCGGAAGTAGTAGATGCCCACAGTGTTTAACGGTCTGTGACTGGCACCTGTATGATTCAAGTATATCGCCTAATTACGAAACCATCACAGGCTTCAAACCCCAGTTAACTTCTTTACTTTAGGAAACGTCGTGCTGTAGCTTGTGTCAGCGGAACAAATGAAGTGCAATTAAAAATATATCTAGATTTGAATGTCTACATGCTGGTCCTTCGAAGGTTTATTTCCGTTTAAAAATTGCCCTGCGGTTAAGAATGATTTATTCAGGAGAAACAATTTTTGTCTACATTTTAAAACACTTTTACTCTCTAGAATGAAAATTTCACTCTGCTTTTGTGAAGTATGGAAGGCAGGAGACGAGGTACTGGACGAATTAAAGCCGCGAGGAGGGGTCGTGAATCACGCTTGTGTAGCTCAGACGGCAGAGGACTTGCCTACAAAAGGCAAAGTTCCCAAATTCGAGTCTCGGTGCAGCACACGGTTTTAATCTGCCAGGTACTTTCACTTCTCCTCGCTATCAAACATTTTGTTTACATGGGAAGACTCTGCATGAGAGTTGTAGCTATATGCTGCACTTACTTCTCCATAATTTATAGGAAGGAAGGAAGGAAGGAAGGAAGGAAGGGAGGACTGAAAGAAAGAAGACTACAGTTTGCTGTTCTGTCAACAACACGGTCATTACAGACTGAATCAGAGTGAGAGTCACTAAAGGGGAATGTAGACAATTTTTCTCCTAGTATTGTACTTCCAAATGTTTCTGTTATTCTCAAACTGAACAGCTAGTTGACAATAAATTTAGTGACAAAAAAAGTACTAAGAGGCTATTGTTAAAAGTCACAGTTGCTTAAATGCAAGTAGATGATTACAAGATGTACATATGTTAATGATACACACAATGATAATTACTTTCTTTTCTGTCGTGAATAAATATTTTCTACAATATCATACTGTGGGACATCAGTGAATGAAAATATGCCATCACCAAATCTGGCAGCTATTGCGAGGTCAAGAAACAGGACAAGGCTGTTGTTCCATTACTTGGTTTTTCCAGTTTATGGTTTCTTCTTACAAGCCTTTACAACGTTTATTATATTTTTTAGGTACACTACGTAATAGGTGGTGCTATTCCTGACAGTAACAAAGTAGATGAGCTGTGTTCTTCCAGAGTGTGTTTATCCCACTTGTCTAAAAACAGTCAATACCTCCAGCAAAATCATCATTTACTATTGTTCTTGCTGATGCTTCTTTTTTCTCTGCAAGAAGAGATAATTCTGCCTCTTGATTAAAAAAGCGCTGTCACACTGGTGATCAAGGAATGGAGCAAATTAGGTTAAAGAGGGAATACACTAGAAACAGAACTTTTATTAGACTCAGAGCTAACAATTTTATTACTAAAATATTACAATCATCAACATTTAATGCACATTTTTGTAGAGTTACAAAACCTTTGGCTGCATCTAACCTCCTACCTCTGTCTGTTGACTATTCTCTTCAAAAACCATCAACCAGAAAATTTCAATGTGTCATAGACCTGATCATCATCCTAATTATTGTCCATGTGACACTGATGATTGCAAACAGTTTTGGGAGTTTGTACATCACGGCTGTAAATATTACATGATTGTCCACTACTTCATACATATGTGATTTATTGTGAGTCGCATAGTCTTCCCAAATATGACAAATCATATTCATTTGTGGTTTGCTGGTGGTCTACACATTCCAAAATTACAGTGGTACCTGTCACTAACCTTACTATTTGCTTCTTATAATGTCGAAGGGATTGTTGCAGAGAAAAAAATTTGTGTGCTTCACAGATTGTTGTGTTATGAAAATAGATGTAGTTGACATAATAATTTCACTAGCATATAACTGTTGTGTGAGCATTATATTGTAATGTTCCTCAGTGATATATATCATAGCAATTCGATAGTAAATTGTCTTTTAACACTGTCCCTGTACATAGTCATTTTCTTGTTCATCTTACATTAATGATAGAATTATGTCCAGATATTGCACACCAATTCTTTGTAAATCCCACAGATCCAGGGAAAGTTTATTCGGTAATATCCTTCACACAACAAAAACGAACTTGATCTGTGAGAGCTATACTTTTGCTTGTAAGAAGAGCCAACACACATTTAGCGGAAAGATTAATATTAGTTCCATAAGGGTAAACGTCTAAATCGACCGAAAGAAAGAAGAAAACGCGTAACATTAAAACAAAAAGCAAAGAAGACACGGACAGAAAGAGAAAGAGAAACCAGTAAGAGCTACAGTTGAAAGAGCTACAGTTGGAACAACATAGTTAATCTTGTAGATTTAGAGCTAAATTGTTCCATAAAATGTTACAGTGAATAAAATACTTGATTTTGATGAAGAATAACACCTGAATTGGCAATGAACGCACATGAAACGATGATGGTGTAAGTTTTGGACCGTTGGAGCTAATTATATGTTTGTGGTACTGTAGAAAATTGATTTCAGTGGTACGTTTAATCTCGAGAAATTTTCGAAAATGGTATAACTAACGTTGGAAGAGAAATGACTCTACGTTGGGAATAGCTGTTTCTACATACGATAAGAAAAAAAATAACGAGACTACTGCAAATTTCTCTAGCATATACCTCAAAAGGGAACTTCTGAAATGTGGAGAAGAGTGAGAACGAAGGATGTAGTGAAGCTATGTAGAGCTTGTGCAAGTGTGGAATTCCTATTCTTTACTTAAACCACAGAATTGTTCTTTCTGTTCTTTCTTTACTGTGAACTCTACTTGTATTCACAGATAACACAGAACAATTAGTGGACTCTATAGGCGATTTTGCAATTGACCTCATGCAGTATGATTCAGCCACTGGAATAAATTACAGGATTAGAGCATGCTGTATAGCATGGAGGTTAGTGACTCACTGGTGCAACATTTCTACCAATTTAGGCAGGAGGTAAATAACGGAAAATTATGGAAACTTGTGACAAAAGAGAAAGGACAATAAGTTGCTAAATATGCCACGTCTGGGTAAGTCGGTCCTACTGAGGATTGGACAAGCATTAAGAAGTAGATAAATTTTAACTACTATTGATTAAATCAAGAAATTATTCAGTCCTTTAACCTAAAATTTGTTTTCTGTTTCATTGTCTCTTCTTGCTCCCCTCGCCCTCTCCATATTATTACTTATTAGCTCAGTGATCCACTATTTTAATATGGGAGAATAGCACTGGTATACATATACTGTTATCTTTGCCAGAGAAATGTTATTCATTTGGCAACTTTTTCCATGTACATAATATCCTTACATGTTGTCGTTTCTTCAACAGGTCTTGTGACTGTAGGTGCTTCATAGAAGCGATCTGTAGTTCACACTCTTTATTGTATTTTTGTTACAACACAATGTGAAACATTTGCTATACTCTTTATTGTAAAAAGGACCATGTGAGTCACGTATATGTGTGTAGTACCTTAAGAGAATAAGTTGTGCTCCTAAACGGATACTTAGATTTCAACGCACTGCTGCTGTTCAAGCCAACCATTTGTATGGGAATAATGTGCATGTACTGCAGCAGGTAAGAGATTTGTCGTAACCAGAGACAGGTGCATAATAATGAAGCTGCCAGTTTCGTCTCTTTCTTGCTGTCGTCATACTACATACTATACTTGTTCCCTCTCATCAACTGATAATGCCATGGCCTGAGTCCTTCTGGAACTACATTAGTAGTTCTCACGTTCTCATGTCAAATTGGTACAGTAACAAGAGAAAGGAATGGTGTTTTGTGATAAGATACCAGACATTTTGCCTTAATGTTACCCATAATGCCTGTTATAGGAAACACAGCCAAAACCAATATGGAAGGTTTGATGAATCATCTCAGCAATCTCTGTTGTATAGGCAAATATAAGTTTTAGATAAATATTATCTTGAAACGATAAACGTCCGTCATATTAGCAGAAAAAAGTGTAAGCAGGCAGGAATGCATCATCATTTTTTGAATGTCAACACTCAGCTTTTTCTTTGTCATGTGCCAATCCCTGACATTTGTCTGGTAGAACTAAATCAGCCTATTTATCTTCTTTGACTTGATACACACTCCAACTGATTGCCATGTGAGAACTGGGCTGAGATATCATTAATTGTTCAGGAAACTGCACTCTAGATGCAGTGGAGATGACATAGAAGATGTACAAACCACTCTTCCATATTTTTATGTTATTTTATAGTGCAACAAGGTGTAATGCTCAGGGGGATTTCAAGATGAAATTGGCCATAGAATCGTCCGAATGAGTATCACAATGAGTTGGTCGGTTCCTTTGAGTGGTCTTTGGCCCAGTGCACACTCGTTTGTCCTCAAGCTTTCCCCAGAGCCACTGCCTGACCTTCCTCACGCTCGCCTCCACGCCCCACCACTCTTACAGCTGGGCTGGCCCGCACCCGCCCCGGCTGGGCCCGCTGAGCGCCTGTGCTGACGTCACGCCCTCCTGGCGGGCTGCCCGTTGTGGTTGCCGCTGCTGACGTTGCCGACTCCGCCGAGGGCAGGGGTCAGCTCGTCCCGGAAGGCGAGGAAGCCGAGCTGGGCGTGCGACGCCTCGCTGAGGGCCCTCGAGCGCAGGCAGGCGCGGTACTGGTCCGTGGGCAGCCGCCGGCCGCACTCCTGCAACAGAAGGATCCCACGTGTGTACTTAGAAGAACATGGCCTGCAATCTACAGAAAATGTTTCAATGACACCACCTTCATACACCTGTGACACTACTACGAGTTTTTACTTGTGAGACCCAGCACCTTTGAACATCACAATAAAATAAAAACGAATAACCTACCAGAGCATATTCAAGATCTCCAGTGGTGGAAGTAAAAAATACAAGTTCTTAAGAATGCAGATAGGTGGAGCATAATTTCTTACAAAATGAATACATCATCAAACTTACTAATTTTACCACTTTATAATAGCTACCTATTACATACAATGTATATAATTTAGAGCATATAGTACTTTACGCCTCTGAAATCCTCCTAAGGCGTCTTGTATCTGGAAACCATCTGTAATTGACAGCTTGCTTCTAGTGTGTAATGTTCTACTGGCTACATCGTTTTCAATGGCTTCGAATAGATTAACACAATCTGTCACACCATTCCTCTCAGATCGCCAAAACTGATCAAATTAGTACAATGAAAATTTGCTTGAATGGTGGGTAGTCCAGACAATTAAAGAGGTAGCAACATTACTTAAATTAAGTAAATTTTGAAATTAGATCGTTCTTCGTAGACTCGAGGAGACCAGTGAAAGCAGTCTTCGGCGGGCTCACCTTGGGGTGCCAGAGGTGGAAGATGCCGGGGTCGGTCGCGCGCACCACCTTGAGGCTGGAGCGGACGTACTTGCGATACAGAGAGACGTCTTCGCCGCCCCAGCCCACCACGTCCTCCGAGAAGCCGCCCACCTTCAGGAAGTCAGACCTGTGGGGCGAGAAGAGCCAGTAGGACGAGGTTCCGCTGCATGTAGACCAATCTGAGATCGTCCGGTGTTCGCGAACTCCGAGTCTGGGCGTCTCGGGCAAGTGGACAGAAGCAATCAGCAGAGTGAGGCTGTTCTTCATCAACATGACTAATGGCAGTGGGTCCTTTCACAAAGCGACCCACATCCAGTACGTTTGGCCCTTTGTCAGAAAGAAACAGTGACAGCTGGTTAAGAAAGAAAATTTCCATTGCTCAAGCATGCATATGGTGCTCACCCATTAACATATTGTTGACATACACTATGTCATGAAAAGTATCCTGACACTTGGGTGAAAGTGACTTACAAGTTAGTGGCGCCCTCCATTGGCAATGCTGGAATTCAGTATAGTGTTCCTCCACCATTAGTCTTGAGGACAGCTTCCACTCTCTCAGGCGTACGTTCAACCAGGTGCTGGAACGTTACCTGGGAAACGGCAGCCTATTTTTCACGAAGTGCTGCAATGAGGAGATGTTCGATGTCGGTCGGTGAGGCCTGGCAGGAAGTCGGCCTTACAAAACACCCCAAGGTATTCTATAGGATTCAGCTAAGGACTCTGTGCAGGCCAGTACATTACAGGGATATTATTGTCGTGTAACCACTCCGCCACAGTCCGTGCATTATGAACAGGTGCTCGATTGTGTCGAAAGATAAAATCGGCACCCCCGAATTGCTCTTCAACAGTGGGAAGCAAGAAGGTGCTTGAAACAGCAATGTAGGCCTGTGATGTGATAGTGCCACGCAAAACAACAAGGGGTGTAAGTCTTCTCCATGAAAAACATGACCACACCGTAACTTCAGCGCCTCCGAATTTTACTGTCGGCACTACACACGCTGGAAGATGACGTTCACAGGGCATTCCTCATACCCACACACTGCCATCGGATCGCTATATTGCGTACCGTGATTCGTCACTCCACAAAACGTTTTTCCATTGTTCAATCGTCCGATTTTTACGCTCCTTATACCGAGCGAGGTGTCGTTCGGCATTTACCGGCATGATATGTGGCTGTGGGCAGCCACTCGACCAAGAAATCCAAGATTTCTCACCTCCTTCCTAACTGTCGTCGTACTTGCAGTGGATCCTGATGCAGTTTGGGATTCCTGTGTAACGTGTGGAAGATTACGACCTTTTCACCTGTCGGCGGTCTATGTCAGTCAACAGATGAGGTCGGCCTGCACCCTTTTGTGCTGTAAGTTTCCACTTCACTATTACATCGGAAACAGTGGAGCTAGGGATGTTTGCGAGTGTGGGAATCTCGAGTACAGACGTACGACACAAGTGACAACCAGTCACTTGAACACGTTCGAAGTCCATGAGTTCCGCTGAGCGCCCCATTCTGCTCTAAAAAAATGGCTCTGAGCACTGTGGGACTTAACATCTATGGTCATCAGTCCCCTTGAACTTAGAACTACTTAAACCTAACTAACCTAAGGACATCACACAACACCCAGTAATCACGAGGAAGAGAAAATACCTGACCCTGCCGGGAATGGAACCCGGTAACCCGGACGTGGGCCATTCTGCTCTCTCAAGATATCTATTCACTACTGAGGTCGCTGAGGTGGAGTACTTGGAAGTAGGTGGCAGCACAATGCACCTGAGAATCGTATGGTTTTTTTGTGGGGGTTGTCCAGATACTTTTGGGCTTATAGTGTATGTTTAAGAAGTTAAGCATTTTGACTACTGCTTGACGTAAGTATTATTCCCTGAAGAAGTTTGTTGAAAGTAACCTCTTGCAATTGAAAAGTAACAATGATGTACATAGTTACAACACCAGAAGGAAGAAAATGACATTCACTGTTCCATAGTAAGGTTGTCTTTAACACAAAACGTGCTTCAGACTACTGCTACAAATTTTTTTATCACTTACCCGGTAATGGAGAACTGCATCAAAGCAGTCTCAGGACTGAAGACCACAACAACAACAACAACAACAACAACAACAACAACAACCCGTAATAAGTGACATAAAAAAATTGACAGTCAGTGAGACTAAGTGCGAAAACAAACTGAAACAGTATTTTCTTTGACAACTCTTTCTATTCCATAGGAGAATTTATACGTAAGTAATATGTAAAAGGTGGTAGGTAGGAATTACCTATTCACATTTATATTAAAAAGTCCTTTTAAATGACCAGCATGTAGCCATATTTATATATGAATATGTAATATATTAAAATGACTCGTTCCACATGGTTACCTTTAATCGTACTAATGATTGATGCAGCATAAAAAACTAACTAATTAACTGAATATACGAATCGAATAGGACAGATATTGACCACTACTCGCAGGAAATAATCTCCGCCAAGCATATCTCTTCTAGTGAAAGCTCTTTGCTTTGCACAAGCTCTTCGCGCGCGCGCGCGAGAGAGAAAGATGCAGTAACAGCAACAACGAGTGGCCCACTGACAACACTGTGGGCTGTGCTCTACTCTCGCCAACAGCAGTGTTGTGACCGTCCCGGCCGTTATCCACAACCGTGTTGGCCAATGAAAGTGCTCTTAAGAGACTCCCGCTCTGGCATTAACGTACCCACTGTAACGCCGCCGTAATTGAAAACGGTTATCATTCTGCCCGCCGCCATTCTCGCCAGTTTATCGACGTCGGATACAGTTCCCATAAAGATCGGTGGAGCACCTGCAAGCGCCGCGTAACTCTGTGTTAGCAGACTGTGGTAAGCAGGAACTGAGGCATGTCAACTGACAAATGTTTGTCGCTCCAGCAACTCCACACTGTTGCTATTGTCGCGTTTCGTTTCTTTCCTGAGGAGCCGCCGTTTCATGTAAATTTCCCATAACAGGCTGCCACGCTTAGGCAGCCCGACGGTCATTGGACACACTGCTGTATACACTGTTTGTTGGCCTGAATATTTTGCTACATTCATGTGTTCTGTAACACAGGTGTATAAATCCTAGTGAAATACTCGTTGTTTATTAAAATGATAAAGTGACAGAAAAAGAGATTTTTAGACACATGTTAAGAATTAGGGAAAGATACATTTATTAAGTAATAATAGTATCACAGAATTAAGCACGCTTCAAAGAGACTCCGTTTGAGGCGTGAGCGGCATGACGACAACCACGGCTCACATGGAACGTCGCCCAGCAGAATATTAACCGTTCCTTTTAAAAATGTATTGAGGATACCAATTTGCCTGACTCGTCCCACAGGTTTCTAAAATAAGCTTTATCAACACTTATTAGACAACATGCAACATGCCAACAGTAATAAGAACAGAAATTTTAATGTTTTCCATTTTAATGAAATAATAATAAATAAACAGAACCATTGTGAAAATAAAAAAATGAAACAAAGAAAAATAAAATAAAACATTACAATAAAAATGAAATACAATACCACAAAATTTTACAGTTATTCCCCAGCCATACAGTTTTATGAAGTTAATTCTTAACTACCTATAGGTTCTGCACCATTCACAGTGTAACTCCACTCACAGTACCCTTTTCAGTAACTGTCTGCGGTTTCTATATTTTGAATAAAGCCAGATAGTTTTGTGGACTCGGCAGAACTCGAGAAATGTCATGTTCCACTTGGTTGCTGGTTAGGCTTCAACGTGCCTACCTCTCCGCCTCCTATTGTTTGTCCTGCCTTACAATTTCCAGTGTTTTCCTGATTTGGAATATTTATTTTCTTTAGCTACTGCGGCCAAATGATCTTGCTGCTAGCGCAGCCGCCAGTTAACCTAAGGAAGGCAGAAGTTTGTTCTATGTGTTATTGTGGTTAAACAGTTGAGACGTCACATTTTTATTTCCATTTACTGGCTTTTGTGTCGTGTCCATTCAGCCCTCTCAGTAATGCAAAAACGACACTGTCAGTTACGACCATGAGTGTGAGGACGACAGTGCACTCAGTTACTGAGCAGTTAAAATCATCGACCGGACCGGGAATCGAACCAGGACTCCTTCGGTTAAATATGGAATCTTTCGCACTTACCGCTCAGCTACCGAAGTGAACTTTTAATATCTTCTGACAAGGGAACCTCCACACCGCAGCACCCTCAGATTTAGTTGTAAGTTGGCGCAGTGGATAGGCCCTGAAAAGCTAAACACAGATCAATCGAGAAAACAGGAAGAAGTTGTGTGGAGCTATGAAAAATAAGCCAAATTTACAAACTGAGTAGTCCATGCGCAAGACAAGCAACATCATGAGCGCCGTGGTCCTGTTGTTAGCGTGAGCAGCTACGGACTAAGAGGTCCTTGGTTCAAGTCGTCCCACTTATGAAAAATTTACTTTTTTTATTTTCGCAAAGTTATGATCTGTCCGTTCGTTCATTGACGTCTCTGTTCACTGTAATGAGTTTAGTGTCTGTGTTTTGCGACCGCACCGCAAAACCGTGCGATTGGTAGACGGAAGGACGTGCCTTTCCAATGGGAACCGAAAGCATTTGATCGCAAGGTCATAGGTCAACCGATTCCTTCACAGGAAAACACATCTGATATATTCAATACGACACTGGTGACGGCATGTGCGTCACATGACAGAAATATTTTGTCGACCCACCTAACTTGTACACTCAGCGAATGGGTAAAAAGATTCTTCTACTTTGCCCGATTTAGCTTTTCTTGTCGATGTGATAATCACTCCCAAAAAAGCGATGAAAACATAAGAGTTTGTCAGATAATAATTATCTGAAAATAAAAAATAAAAATTTTCACTCGAGGGAAGACTTGAAGCAAGGACCTGCACTTCCACAGTTGCTCACGCAAACCACGATACCACGGCGCTCCTGAGCTCATGCTATCATTGATGTTGCCATGGACTACTCAGTTTGTATATTTTCTTTTTTTTTCCATAGTTCCACACAACTTCTTCCTGTTTCCTCGATTGATCTGTGTTCAGTTTTTCAAGGCCTATCCACTGTGCCAACTTATAACTAAATCTGAGGGGGGTGCGATGAGGAGGTTCCCTTGTGAGGCGAAGATTGGGTACCACACCACAATTTGCCTAAACGAGGGTGGGAAACCACAGAAAAGACGCACGCGGTAAGTGGCCGATGTGTCGGAACGACAGTCTACTGAATGGATGCAATCTGGGTGTGGCTCACCATGCTGTCTCCCAAGCTATTACGCTGCACGATAAGCTACAGTCTACACTATGTGATTAAAAGTATCCGGACACCTGGCTGGAAATGACTTACAAGTTCGTGGCGCCCCCCCCCCCCCCCCATCGGTAATGCTGGTATTCAGTATGGTGCTGGCCCACCCTTAGCCTCGATGACAGCTTCCACTCTCGCAGGCATACGTTCAATCAGGTGCTGGAAGGTTTCTTGGGAAACGGCAGCCCATTCTTTACGAAGTGCTGCACTGAGGTGAGATATCGATGTCGGTCGGTGAGGCCTGGCACGATGTCGGCGTTCCAAAACATCCCAAAGGTGTTCTATAGGATTCAGGTCAGGACTCTGTGCAGGCTAGTTCATTACAGGGATGTTACTGTCGTGTAACCACTCCGCAACAGGACGTGCATTGTGAACAGGTGGTATTGGGCCACCCTTAGCCTTGATGACAGCTTCCACTCTCGCAGGAAAGTAATCAGTCAGGTACTGGAAGGTTTTTTGGGACATGGCAGTCCATTCTTCACGGAGTGCTGCACTGAGGAGAGGTATCGATGTCGGTCAGTGAGGACTGCCACGATGTCGGGCTTACAAAACATTCCAAGGTGTTCTATAGGATTCAGGTAAGGATTCTGTGCACGCCAGTACATTACAGGGATGTTATTGTCATGTAACCACTCCACCACAGGCCGTGTATTATGAACAGGTGCTCCATTGTGTGGAAAGATGCTATCGCCATAACCGAATTGCTCTTCAACAGTGGGACTCAAGAAGGTGCTTAAAACATCAACGTAGGCCTTTGATCTGATAGTGCCACGCAAAACAACAAGGGGTATCAATCCCCTCCATGAAAAACACGACCACACCATAACACCACCGCCTCCGAATTTTACTGTTGTCACTACACACGCTGGCAGATGACGTTCATCGGGCATTCGTCATCGAATTGCCACATTGTGACCGTGATTCGTCACTCCACACAACGTTTTTCCACTGTTCAATCGTCAAATGTTTACGCTCCTTACACCAAGCAAGGCATCGTTTGCCATTTACCGGCGTGATGTGTGGCTTATGAGGAGCCGTTCGATCATAAAATCCACGTTTTCTCACTTCCCGTATAACCGTCAGACTACTTACAGTGGATGCTGATACAGCCTGGAATTCCTGTTTGATGGTCTGGGTAGATGTCTGCCTATTACACATTACGACCTTCTTCAACTGTCGTCGGTCTGTCAGTCAACAGATGAGGTCAGCCTGTACACGTTTGTGCTGTACGTGTCCCTTCACGTTTTCACTTGACTGTCACATCGGAAACAGTGGACGTAGGGATGTTTATGAGTGTGGAAATCTCGAATACAGACGTATGACACAACTGACACTCAATCATCTGACCACGTTCGAAGTCCAAGAGTTCCGCAGAGTGCCCCATTCTGCTCTTTCACGATGTCTAATGACTACGGAGATCGCTGCTAAGGAGTAACTGTTGGTAGGTGGCAGCAAAATGCACCTAATTTGAAAAAATGTATGTTTTTTCGGGTGTCTGGATAGTTTTCATCACGTAGAGTACATGAGCAGTACGATACACAGTACGGCTATAGTAACAGTAAATAGCATGTGGAACTCTATTACAAATAACAATACAAGACGTAACAGGATATTTGAAAGAAGAGTTAAATTAATGTGGTACATACACTGCATGACAAAAAAGTAAACACATGGACGACTTAGGCGGATGTCCTTGTAATTTCGTACACGTACGCACAATCGGCGGTTATCTAAATGACTCAAGTTACAGTTCTCTGTGACAGGGGAGTGGATTAGTGTCGTTAGTGTTGAATTTTGATACCTGGCCTGGTAGGGTATACAATGGATGTGAACAGGATCAAACGTAGGATAATCGCTTTAAAGAACACGGGGAGACACGTACCTATGAGAGAGAGCATTATCAGCAGCTGACAGGTTGCAAGAGACCGCCGAGCGCTACAGTCTGGAACCGCGCGACCGCTACGTAGCCGGTTCGAATCCTGCCTCGGGCATCGATGTGTGTGATGCCCTTAGGTTACTTAGGTCTAAGTAGTTCCACGATCTAGGGGACTGATGACCTCAGAAGTTACGTCCTATGGTGCTCAGAGCCGTTTGAACAATTTTGCAAGAGGCCTCATTGTGAGTCGCCATTTGGCCGGCTGGTCGAATGGTGCAGTACCCAGATGTGTGGGACATTCATATATGATAGTGGCCCCATGGCAGACATTATCATCGTTAAGGTTCCAGTCGACCACATCTTACCACCAGAAGAGGGTATTGCCGTATTGTGCACCAAGAACTTGGTAACCGGACATCTGAGAAGAGAAAACGGGCTGTTGCAGCACTCTGTGTCACGTTCTATAATGGACGGTGACTAGCGGAAGGTGGATTAGCGAATTACCATCCCACGTGTAAGCTGTCGTTAATACCACCACTCAAACGGCATGAATGGTGCACATTGTATTCAGTGATGAATTGTGGTTCTGGATTACCACAAATTACCGTCGTCACTGAGTATGGTGACGACCTGGAGAAAGGTTCCTTTGTTTCAATGTTTTGGAGAGGTGTAACGGAGTTACTCCTGGTCTGGAAAGCCATCAGGTATGAATTTAGGCCAAGGCTGGTATTGCTTTGGGAACTGTGAAGGTATAGCGGTACATCATATACATCTAGTGTCGTCATGTGTTGCCTCTTATGGGACACTTAAGCACTTCTAGAGACGTCTTGACCAAAATTTTATTATTCCAATACACCTTATGCGTTTCGCCATTACGTCATTATTAAAGGTACAATGGTACTATTTTTCAACAGGACAACGCTCGTCCGCGCATAGCACGTGTCTTTACGAACTATCTTTATGATGCTGGGACAATCCTGTGGCCAGCAGTATCCCCAGATCTGTCTCCAATAGAACATATGATGGACCAGCTCGGACGAAAATTACATCCCAGTGTCAGTGCCCAGGGTATAAAGGATTCCAGCCGATGTGGGCCATCTCGCCTCAGGAGGGAATACAACGGCTTAATGAAACTCTTCCAAACCGAATCAGTGCATGCATCCAGGGCAGAGGGGTTGTTATATCATCTGGTTAGTGGAATCATACTGCCAATTTCTCTGTAAATTTGGCTCTATAGTGTAGCCACTGATATCACATCACATATCTTCGTCCCGTGAAGTTTCATTTCCTTTCTTTCTCCGCTTCTTGGTGCTTCACCTTTTTGTCACACACTGTACGTTAGCTAACACCAATTGTATTAAATGCCTGGTAAGCTAACTGACCAACCAAAGAAAGACACAACGTTTCAGGTGCTCGTATTCCGTATGTATCTCAGGGCATCCAACTCCCATGTACGTATATGCACTGAAGAGCCAAAGCAACTGGTACGCCTGCCTAAAGTCGCGAGGGACCCTCGTGAGAACGCAGAAGTATCGCAACATGACGTGGCATGGACTCCGATAATGTCTGAAGCAGTACTGGAGGGAACTGACAACATGAATCCTGTAGGGCTATCCATAAATCCGTGAGATTACGAGGGGGTGGAGGTCTCTTCTGAACAGCAGGTTGAGAGGCATCCCAGATATGCTCAATAATGTTCATGTCTAGGGAGTCTGGTGGCCAGAGGAAGTGTTTAAATTCAAAAGATTGTTGCTGGAGCCACACTGTAGCAATTCTGGACGTGTGGGGTGTCGCATTGTCCTGCTTGAATTGCCCAAGTTCGTCGGAATGTACAATATACATGAACGACTGCAGGTGATCAAACAGGATGCTTACGTAGGTGTCACCTGTCAGAGCCCTATCTAGATATATCAGGGGTCTCATATCAATCCAACTGTACATGTCCCACAACATTACAGAGCCTCAATCAGCATGAACAGTCCCCTGCTATCATGCAGGATTGATGACGTTGTCTCCATATCTGTACACGTCGATCCACTCGATACAATTTGAAACGAGACTCGTCCGACCAGGCAACATGTCTGCAGTCGTCAACAGTCCAATGTCGATGAGCCCAGGAGAGACGTAGTGCTTTTGTGTTGTGCAGTCATCAAGGGTAGACGAGTGGGCCTTCGGCTCCGAAAACCCACATCGACGATGTTGCATTGAATGGTTCACACGCTGACTCTTGTTCATGACCCAGCATTGAAATCTGGAGCAATTTGCGGAAGCAGCCGAGATATGCTAGGCGCACGTCCATCTTCGAGAGCGATACCCATAGGCCAACAGCTTGATTAGAAGTCGGTTTTGAGGAACGGTGTCAAAAGCTTTCCGGAAATCTAGAAATACGGAATGAACTTGCGATCCCCTCTCGATAGCGGCCATTACTTCGTGCGAATAAAAAGCTAGCTCCGTTGCACAAGAACGATGTTTTCTGAAACCATGCTGATTACGTATCAATAGATCGTTCCCTTCGAGGTGATTCATAATGTTTGAATACAGTATATGCTCCAAAACCCTACTGCAAAACGACGTCAATGGTATAGGTCTGTAGTTCGATGGATTACTCCTACTACCCTTCTTAAACACTGGTGCGACCTGCGCAATTTTCCAATCTGTAGGTACACATCTATCGGTGAGCGGTGAGCTATTGTATCAGCGTGCTCTGAAAGCGAAGGTATTGACTGCGTCTTGCCGCTTGTGTACTTTACATACGACCAGAATTTCTTCGGATTTTCTACCAAATTTCGAGACAATTTTTCGTTGTGGAACCTATTAAAGGCATCTCGCATTGAAGTCCGTGCCAAATTTCGCGCTTCTGTAAATTTTAGCCAATCTTCGGGATTTCACGTTCTTCTGAAATTCGCATGCTTTTTCCGTTGCCTCTGGCACAGCGTTCGGACCTGGTTTGTGTACCATGGGGGATAAGTTCCATCTCTTACCAATTTATGAGGTATGAATCTCACAATTGCTGTTGCTACTATATTTCTGAATTTGAGCCACATCTCGTCTACATTTGCATAGTCAGTTCGGAAGGCATGGAGATTGTCTCTTAGGAAGGCTTCTTGTGACACTTTATCCGCTTTTTTAAATAAAATTATGTTGCATTTGTTTCTGGTGGATTTGGAAGAAACGGTATTGAGCCTAGCTACAACGACCTTGTGATTACTAATCCCTGTATCAGTCATGATGCTCTCTATTAGCTCTGGATTATTTGTGGCTAAGAGGTCAAGTGTGTTTTCGCAACCATTTACAATTCACGTGGGTTCGTGGACTAACTGCTCGAAATAATTTTCGGAGAAAGCATTTAGAACAATCTCGGAAGAGGTTTTCTGCCTACCACAGGTTTTGAACAAGTATTTTTGCCAACATATCGAGGGAAGGTTGAAGTCCCCACCAACTATAACTGTATGAGTGGGGTATTTATTTGTTACGAGACTCAAATTTTCTCTGAACTGTTTAGCAACTTTATCATCGGAGTCTGGGGTTCGGTAGAAGGAGCCAATTATTAACTTAGTTGGGCTGTTAATTATAACCTCCACCCAAACCAATTTGCACGGAATATCTACTTCGACGTCACTACAAGATAAACCACTACTGACAGACACAAACACTCCACCACCAATTCAGCCTAATCTATCTTTCCTTAACACCTGTGAGACTTCGTAAAACTTTCTGCAGAACTTATTTCAGGCTTTAGCCAGCTTTCTGTACCTATAACGATTTCAGCTTCTGTGCTTTCTATTAGTGCTTGAAGCTTAGGGACATTCTCAGCACGTCTACAACAATTTATAATTCCGACTGTTCCTTGATCCAAGCACTTCCTGTATTTGCCATGCACCCTTTGAGACTGCAGCCCACCCCGTACTTTCCCGAGGCATTCTAACTTACAAAACCGCCCAGTTCACGCCACACAACCTCCGGTACCCGTGTAGCCGCCAGCTGAGTGTAGTGAACTCCTGACCTATTCAGCGGAACCCGAAACCCCACCGATTGCTTGTTAAGCAAATGTATATGCTGGCCGTGAGTCTTTTGTTCATGAAGCTTGAGATCCGCCATTAGGCGAGTTGTTGTAAAAAGGTGTGTAAAATTATTAATTTTTGTTTGAATGTATAGAGTATGAGCAAATATGTTTTTAAAATAATATTTAAAGTTGCCAGCCATTCGACCCGTAAATAATTTAGACATTTTCAGCAATTAATTTAGCGGAAGCCGGTGTACCAATCTGCTAGGGCAACGGCCGCAGACGCGGCACATTAAAAAAAATATTTATTTCAGGCACTGCAGTCATCTCGCCGGTAAGGCGAGGTAACATAATAATATTTAACATTTTCTTACAGCTTCCAGCAGTGGCGGCAGACTATATTATATTATTCAGTGCATTTCTCAGTTTGATTTGGAAGGTACTGTGCGACATGTTCTATGAGATCACAAAAATATAACCAATAACTGTGTTATGACTTTATCATTTTCACATTTTGTGGCAAGGTCTGCTCTGTGAAACTAAAGCAATATTTTACATTTTTTCCCTGAGATTAAGAGAACGCGGGCTAGCCGCGCGCCTGTTCTAAATAACAGTATTCAAAAATCCACTGCATAACGTAACCAACATTCAGTGCTGTGACGATCATTTGAATTTCATTACTGACTTTTCTGAATACGATGCAAGGTGGTGAGTTCAGATACAGTTTTCGTTCTTTCTTGATTTCGTTACAGTAGCAAGTGAATGTTTCCTACGTGATTATGCAGAGCATATATGGAAAAGCAATAATTTGATCCACGGTGTGCCACTTTTGTGATAAAAGTGTTTATTTCCTCTCCCACTCCGTGTCTGAACTTAACATATGTGTGCTAGTGTGACTCATACAGCCAAAGTGAAATATTTACTCAACATTACTCAAAGTTACTTGCCTTTATGGAGAAAGAATTACCAAGTAAAGACAGTGTAATAACATTGAATCAAAACCATAGAAACTTGTTACAAATAATTTTGTGTACTGTCATCAGCTCACAGTTTCAGTTTTATATCAGTCTGAACATTGCAAATCCAAACTTTAATATCGTAAAGCAAAGTTACTAGTTACCACGTACCAACTTACTTGCTGCCACACATATATAATCATATCTAAATAAATAAAACCACAAGCCGAATAAAATTAACTTCAGTAGTAAAATAGCGAGAGAAGGAGTAAGGGAGACGGAATACACTGCACTGGAGAAGACAATCCGTACTATTAAGTCACGAGTAATAAATATGTTTCCAGGCAACACTATTTAAATGACACCTTCGGGCATTTCTAAACCCAGATGTTCGTATGAGTTGACCGATTCCAGTTTTAACTAGTAGATATTTTAGTGATAGAATAATAGGTTTCCACGTTTTATGATGTGAAAAATTTCACATTTATGAACACTTAAAGCGAAGTTGCCAATTTTTTTAACAACTTTGAAATCTTACCAAGAGCTAACTGAATATCTGTGTAGTTTCTTTTAGGCAATATTTCATCTAATTGGGCCGTAAACTTGGTATAGATCCAGATAGTAATTTCATCGTCCTTTGGAGTTTGCTGCGTTTTAGCGATTTCAGTTATTTATCAGTTCTATTGACACTAGTGTCCAACGGCCTTGCTGCACTGGTAACACTGGTTCCCATCACATAACGGAAGTCAAGCTCTGTGTACCTGGGCTTGCGATTGGATGGGTGATCTTCCGGTCTGCCGAGCGCTCTAGGTTAGGGGATGCACTCAGCCCTTGCGAGGAAAATTGAGGAGCTACTTGATTGAGAAGTAGAGGCTCCGGTCTCGTAAACTGGCATGCGGCTGGAAAAGCGCTGTGCTGATCACATTCCCCTCCATATCTGCATCTAGTGACGCCGGTGGGACGAGGATGACACAGCGGCCGGTCGGTACCCTGGGGCGCAGTTTAGTTTTTTTATTGACACTAGTATCTGTATCATTCATCTTCGTCGTGTTTGTAGTCGTTCCGACTTTTTGCAGTGGTGAGAATTAAACCAGTGCAATGTCGCTAAATCTTCCTTGATAAAGGAACATTTCAAGAGGGAATTCAGTATTTTTGCTTCTGTTATGCTACCTTCATTGTCCGTCCTTGTCTCGTGCATGAGTGTCTGGAAACTAGCTTTGGTGCCACGAACAGCTTTGGAGTACGGGAGTATGACCAGGATTTCTGTGGGTTTTGTGAGGTATTTTTTAGATAACATACTGCTGTAGTTGTCGTTGAAGACCTCTGCACCGCCCTCTTGACAGCCAAACGTTTCTCTTTCAACGGCACTAGCATTTATAGCCCTTCGCTCTGCTTCTTTAGACTGTGTACCGTGGATTATCTTTTCTAAGTAACCTGTCACAGTCTCCTGACGAACGCTAGCGGTCTGCTTGCCCAGCTGTTGCTCCCTTTGATCAGGCGCTCCGTCCTTTTGAAACTTGCGGGTCCTACCGCCCGTCTCGTAGGAGACTTCTGCTCCCTACCAAGCTCCTTGTGAGCGATTTCTGAAAGCTGCTTCTCAGTTGACAGACAGCCCACCTGTTAGAACTGTAAGCTGCAACGCTGTAATGTCGATAGTCGGTAAATGATACACTACTGGCCATTAAAATTGCTACACCAAGAAGGAATGCAGATGATAAGCGGGTATTCATTGAACAAATGTATTTTACTAGAACTGACATGTGATTACATTTGCACGCAATTTGGGTACATAGATCCTGAGAAATTAGTACCCAGAACAACCACATCTAGCGGTAATAACGGCCTTGATACGCCTGGGCATTGAGTCAAACAGAGCTTGGATGACGTGTACAGGTACAGCTGCCGATGCAGCTTTAACATGATACTACAGTTCATCAAGAGTGGTGACTGGCGAATTGTGACGAGCCAGTTACTCGGCCACCATTGACCAGATGTTTTCAATTGGTGATAGATCTGGGGAATGTGCTGGCCAGGGCAGCAGTCGAACATTTTCTGTAACCTGAAAGGCTCGTACAGGACCTGCAACATGCGGTCGTGCATTATCCTGCTGAAATGTAGGGTTTCGCAGGGATCTAATGAAGGGTAGAGCCACGGGTCGTAACACATCTGAAATGTAGCGTCCATTGTTCAGAGTGCCGTCAATGCGAACAAGAGGTGACCGAGACGTGTAACCTATGGCACCCCATACCATCACGCGTGGCAATAAGCCACTATGGCGTTGACGAATACATGTTTCCGATGTGCGTTCAATACGATGTCACCAAACACGGATGCCACCATCATGGTGTCGTAAACAGAACCTGGATTCATCCGAAAAAATGACGTTATCCCATTCTTGCACCCAGGTTCGTTGTTGAGTACACCATCGCAGGCGCTCCTGTCTGTGATGCAGCGTCAAGGGTAACCGCAGCCATGGTCTCCGAGCTGATAGTCCGTGCTGCCGTAAACGTCGTTGAACTATTAGTACAGATGGTTGTTGTCTTTCAAACGTCCCCGTCTGTTGACTCACGGATCGAGACGTGGCTGCAGGATCCGTTACAACCATGCGAATAAGATGCCTGTCATCTCGACTGCTAGTGATTCGAGGCTGTTGGGATCCAGCGCGGCGTTCCGTATTACCCTGCTGAGCCCTCCGATTCCATATTCTGCTAACAGTCATTGGATCTCGACCAACGCGAGCAGCAATGTCGCGATACGATAAACCGCAATCGCGATAGGCTACAATCCGACCTTTAACAAAGTCGGAAACGTGGTGGTACGCATTTCTCCTCCTTACACGAGGCTTCACAACAACTTTTGACCAGGAAACGCAGGTCGACTGCTGTTTGTGTATGAGAAATCGGTTGTAAACTTTCCTCATGTCAGCACGTTGTAGGTGTCGCCACCGGCGCCAACCTTGTGAGAATGCTCTGCAAAGCTAATGATTTGCATATAACAGCATCGTCTTCGTGTCGGTTAAATGTCGCGTCTGTAGCACGTCATCTCCGTGGTGTGGCAGTTTTGATGGCCAGTAGTGTAGAAGGGGAACCTCGAACGTGGGGAACAGTATCCAGTACATGAGACTGAAGTTGTCATTACAGTTATCTATGTCGACAGTGCTCTCCAAATCGAAGAAAAATGTGATATATGAAATATGGACTTCCCAAAGAATCTAACGCGTGCGAAAACTACAACTCGCAGATAGAGCGGCTGAAAAAATTCAGACTTGTAAGCTGTGTAGATCACTGTACTGAGAGCAAGCTGTTGCGATGGCTAAGAGAAACCTCGTCCCTTCTTTTCATTGATATTTTATCCATATTAGAGCGTAGCGAGTGCGTGCCAACCGATGTTCCGATGTTCTTCAATCGGCTGTGGTGCGAGAGAGTGTGTGTGACAGAGAGAGAGAGAGAGAGAGAGAGAGAGAGAGAGACTGAGCGAGGGAGGGAGGGAATTGAGGAGAGAGGGCAAATCAACATCTTGCAGATGGGCAGAAGCTGCGGAAGATGACGGATACCACCTCGCCTTACTACACAGCTGTATGCTCGGAGCTCTCGCCCTCTACCCGCTGGCGTAAGGGTTGCGAAGTCTCCGAGCACGCGGTTGCGAAGCGCCTACTGCACTTGCCACTAAACCTCGCGCAGCGTCGTGGCGTAGCGCAGCTAGACAGTTACGTTCCTTAGGTCTCTTTTGTACCGTATCGAACACAAGCGAACGAACAACAGCGAACGCGAATGCTCTCTTGGGTGATTGTGTGATTGGATTGAAGAGTTCCTAGGTAACAGAACGCAGCATGTCATTCTGAATGGAGAGAAGTCTTCCGAAGTAGGAGTGATTTCAGGTGTGTTACGGGGAAGTGTCGTAGGACCGTTGCTATTTACAATATACATAAATGACCTTGTGGATGGCATCGGAAGTTCACTGAGGCTTTTTGCGGATGATGCTGTGGTATATCGAGAGGTTGTAACAATGGAAAATTGTACTGAAATGCAGGAGGATCTGCAACGAATTGACACATGGTGCAGGGAATGGCAATTGAATCTCAATGTAGACAAGTGTAATGTGCTGCGAATACATAGAAAGATAGATCCTTTATAATTTACCTACAATATAGCAGGTCAGCAACTGGAAGTAGTTAATTCCATAAATTATCTGGGAGTACGCATTAGGAGTGATTTAAAATGGAATGATCATATAAAGTTGGTCGTCGGTAAAGCAGATGCCAGACTGAGATTCATTGGAAGAATCCTAAGGAAATGCAATCCGAAAACAAAGAAAGTAGGTTATAGTACGCTTGTTCGCCTACTGCTTGAATACTGCTCAGCAGTGTGGGATCCGTACCAGATAGGGTTGATAGAAGAGGTAGAGAGGATCCAACGGAGAGCAGCGCGCTTCATTACAGGATCATTTAGTAATCGCGAAAGCGTTACGGAGATGATAGATAGACTCCAGTGGAAGACTCTGCAGGAGAGACGCTCAGTAGCTCGGTACAGGCTTTTGTTGAAGTTTCGAGAACATACCTTCATCGAGGAGTCAAGCAGTATACTGCTCCCTCTTACGTATATCTCGCGAAGAAACCATGAGGATAAAATCGGAGATATTAGAGCCCACACAGAGGTACACCGGCAATCCTCCTTTCCACGAACAATACGAGACTGGAATAGAAGAGAGCCGATAGAGGTACTCAAGGTACCCTCCGCAAGACACCGTCAAGTGTCTTGCGGAGAATGGATGTAGATGTAGGTGTAGATGTAAACGCTGTGAGCGCGTGTGCACCGGGCATTCAGTTGTGTTTCCCGTGTTCGCTTGTGTTCCGCTGGTTTTCGATCTTTTAGCGAAACCACAAAGGATCTTCGCCCTCTCTCCGATTGGTTTGCTATCTTTTCTATTTCTGTTACTGACATGTGTTGCGGGGCCGATGGAGTCATTTGTAGAGAATGAATGATGCTGACGGAAGAATGTAGATATGATACATTCTTCTGGGAGCCAAGCAATGTACAACACAAATGTCGTGGGAAAAGAAGGATAAATGTGGTGTCACCGCAAGGCACCACACTTGCCAGGTTGTAGGCTTCAAATCGGCCGCTGTCCGTCAGTACACATCGGACCCGCGAGTCGCCTCTGTCGACATTAGCAGACCGAGCGCCGCCACTCGGCTGATCTTAAGAGAAAAACTAGCGCACTGCCCAGTTCTACAGCCGACATTGATAGCAATGGTTCACTTGTTATAGCTTCAGAAATCTCATGTGCAGAGACGATAGTTAGCATAGCCTTCAGCAATACACAAGCGGCAAGACGCAGTCAATACCTTCGCTGCGCATTGCCGATGGTACTGTTATCGACGACTGTGCGGCTAAAGCGGAGTTATTGAACGCAGTTTTCCGAAATTCCTTCACCAGGGAAGACGAATGGAAATTTCCAGAATTTGAAACACAAACAGCTGCTAGCATATGTTTCCT